>NC_090923.1:250529575-251729575 GCF_040938575.1 Ambystoma mexicanum | reverse complement strand
TCCCAATATATTCAATTAGCATTGCAATATGAATGGTTTATTATGATATGTGTTGATTGTATAATAGAGTATCCTTTGTAGCATACGTGTAACCCCTGAGCATTGAATCATACACTCTATATTGTAAGCTAAACTTTGTCAACCTTTTATGCCCCAATGCACACAATAACCTATTTCCACCTCGTTTGTATGCATGCTCCGTGTGTGTCCCCCACAGCATAAACGATGTACGGCCCAACAGGCAATGGGGCCTTTTCTTCCCTCTCATGTAACACTGCATGCACAAATCCCACCTTCCCTCTCCCTCTGGCCAGGCCGATACGCAAAAGCCCTGGCCCTGTGAATGATGTGACGCTACAATTGTAGCCCCCCACCCTTTCCTTGTCCCTCCAAAGCCCCCAGACTCAGATTGCAAGCAATATGGTCGACAAGCCTCCCATCCCACCACCTCTTGATGTACCGGCTAAGTGCCCTCTGACCCGATAGTATTCCTGTTCACCCTAACCCCTACTGACCATGAAGGCCATATATTTTTTCTTGCACTAACATGCAGCAAAGATGTCCCTCAGTAGATCTAACAAGGAGGAATGATATATGTATCCCTGCCTGTGTCCCCTGATAAGCCACCTAAACCCATGAAAGCTGCTCACCTATTGTTCACCTCTTGTATAGTATACTTTAGAAAGATTAAATAATCACACCTAGAGTTATGTGTTATGTCTCTTGTGATGTTAGAATAACGATTTGTAGGATTTACATGGCATCATGAATTACAATTATAAAAGAATGAGCATGTGTGGCCACAAGGGCAAATGTTAGCCTAGTCAAAGATGTATCAATCAACCATCATCTGACCAGAGCTCCACCGTGATGAGTTAAGCTGACCTGCGAGCATCACGATGACACCTCAAGGAGCCTCGCCAATCCTGCAGCTACACCCATATAGATCTATATGTGCCCCATCCACACTGCCCAATCTCATCGATTCATGTATCCCTTAGCTCCCACGTCAAAGGTGGCGTGGTTTCGTAATAAAATGTGAATGTTTGCAGATGCTGGGCAGAGCGCTCTCAGAGTTTTCTGCTTGCCCTATATTGGTTTGGAAAAACCTTTACTTTTTGACTTCACCCACACTTGGTCTTGGTCTCATTCCCATCTGTGGTGTGTCCATCATTGACTCTCACTGGGGAGTTGTAAATGCCTTTTAGGGGGATGCTAATATGTTTGGGGGGTTGTTAACAAACACCTTTCAATTTCCTTCTTTTGCTTTTATGTACAATAATACTGTTCACTCTACAACTTCCTTTACAATTTCATTACAGGATCTTCTTCCATGTATTCATAAGATTGTAAAGGAAAATTGCATTTCCGACATCTGTGAAGTAAGCTCCAACTGGACAAAAAATAATAACACCATGATAACCTATATTATCATTTTCAAAAGATGACATGTCTGCAGCATATAAAAAAGCAGATACACCTTGATTGACAATCTTCCTTGATTCTTCAATTTGAGGACTGAAAAAGTGTGTTAGTCATCTCCTCAAACACCTCTGATTTATTTCCCAAAAAATAATCTGAGCAGCAGGAAACAGTTGCATTAGGCTTTTCAAACAGTCCCCTCCACAATGCACAATCACAATGTCTGGACATTTAAGGTGAGGCATAATCTCACAGCATGAAATCAAGCTTGTTCAGTTTCAACCACAAACTGCATGCCTAAAAAATGTCCACTACTTCCAATCCAATATTTCCAAGGATGCCACGTTTATCAGCATACACCTTCAATGACTGAATTTAAGAGACACAGAATCCACACAGTCTGCCTTCTGAAAACATAGCCTTAGCCATTGTCACTTCTCCAGAAACATCTGCAGGTGCATCAAATGATCCACAAACGGAACTCTCTGGTCCATTTAAATTCAGAAACACAACTGGAGTAAATTGTAATGTTATTGTGACAATGAATCTTGTCTTTCAATTGACACCAATTGTTCACAATATGTACTTAAAAGGCTTGGACCAATTGTGTTTTCAAATGCTCGTCCTTCACAGAAATGCCACAAATAATCCTGACAACACTTATAGTCTCTCGGGTATAAGTCAAGGATGTGACTACTGTGTATGGAATGGTAACATTTACCATAATCGCACAGGAAGATCCACAAGTATTCCTAATGTACTTATTGCAAGTACTAGAAACCAAAACATCCCTATAAATGAAATCTTCCAGATTTCACACACGTTGAAACAAACATGCACTCCCTGCAACCATGTTTCACAAGACCACATCCCTAATGAAGGATGTGTACATGTTGAAGTGCCCAAACGTGTCTGTTGTGCCTGGGAGGCTGCCTGATCTCTCCTGTGGAAGCATCCGCTGTTCCTGCCTGCTTGCCGGCATTATCCTTTTATTATACTTCTGGACTACATCAATAGGTAAGCCTCGCCCACCAGCCTCAGTTCTCCTCAAGAAGGCACAGGCATGCGCACCTGCACGCATGCACCAATAAGTGCCCAAAAGTGCCTGTTGTGCCTGGGAGGCTGCCTGATCCCTCCTGTGGAAGCACACACCGTTCCTACCTGCTTGCCGGCATTATCCTGTTATTATACTTCTTCACTACATCAATACGTAAGCCCCACCCACTAGCCTTAGTTCTGCTCAAGAAGGCCCGTCGTGCGCACCTGCGCACACGCACCAAGAAGTGCCCAAAAGTGCCTGTTTGTCTGTTCATCTGCTGAGGCTGGTGGAGCTGGGAACGTGTGTACCAATTTATTTAATGTCTGTCAACTACGGGTTAAGGCGACACAGCTTATAGTAAGCAGAAAGCCTTTCCAGCAGTGCTTGGGTCCTCACTTGTACTGCGAAAAGAAAACAAAGCAAAGCGTTACCTAAGAACGCGGCTGCCGAGGAAATGACATGCAGGCGGCTTTTGTCATTAGAAGTTGACTGAGGAGCACAGGAAACTAGGAGGTTTTTGGCTCCAACAAAATAAGTGGAGAAGAGTGGGAAGTAAATGCTATATAACATAGACAAGAGATGGTGTTATAGTCCTAACTACTGCACATCCATTACACTGATGGTCCTTTGCATATAAACATACTGATCGGCACAAAACGCTGCACTCTAGTGTGTGTGCTCTAGATCTAGTTCCTTTTACACTCAGAGTAAAAAAAGCTGTGGAAAAGCGCTAAAGGACTGACATCCATTAAGTTTAAGGTTGTTTTGTATTGACAGCACATCGACAAGGATATGTGGAATGTAAGATTTGAATAAGTAAGGTGTTGTCCTCATAGAGCGAGGTGAGAGGGGTACATTATTGCAAATTGCAGTGGGAGTTTGAGGTGAGGAAAATTCAATTAACGGAGGGGTTTGGCAGAAGGAGGCTATCACCGATGCTAAAATGGCTAGGTGGAATGTGCAACGTGTGGAAACTGTCAAAATGTGCAAAAATGATGAGTTGGTGTGAAGAGTGACCACTTGAAGTTACTTACAAATGGGGACTGGACGACATTGAAAATAGTGGCAAGTTATAATTTTGTGCAAACATGAAGTGGGAGAAAGCAAGAGGATGAAAAAGTGCTGCTAAAAGTAAAGCAGAAAAAAAGCGGAATGAGTGATGGTTGCTCCGTTGTGGCTCACAATTTTTTAGAAGGTGAAATGCTGTGATTAGGATTGACCTGTGCTAGGTATACAAGACAGGGTAATAGAAGTAACAGTGAATAACTTTCTTCCTACCATTGACCTGTCCTAGGTAGAAACAACAAGGTATCAGCAACCATAGTGTATACATTTGGTCCACAAGACAAATCAAACCCTTTTTATTTTTTATAACACATACAGGAAAGAGCAATTTGAAGAAAGTACGGGTAAGCCTAAGGAATGAGGAAAAAAATCATCAGTTCAAGGGAGGACACATTACTAACCACCCTGGTCTTCACAGCCAGGAGAAGTACGCTAGCACAAGCTCTAGCTATGCCTCTGCCACAATCAATGGGCCACAAGTCAAGGCCAAGGGAAGAAGAGGGGGAAAAGGTAGAAATCGAAGGTACAGATGCCCATATGATCAAAGTGTTACAGGAAACTGAAGATGGGGTTTGCAGGGGTGGGGATGGAGGGCCAGGCCACTCACAGTCGCTATACAAAGAGGAGGGTGGGGGTTGAGCATCTCTTGTGTGGGAGGGAGGCATTGAGATAAGGGGAGGAGGGAGAGGGAGAAGGAGACCACCACAGCTCTCTGATACACCGCCGATATTCTCAAAAGGGGTTATAACCCAAATTGCAAGTATGGTAAAATCCAATTAATCTGGAGGAAGGGGACAAGAGAGCGGGTGAGGAGGATGACCAAGATTTAAGTAAAGGGAATCTGGACAGAAAATTGATACTACTTAACACAAGATCATGGGTAAAGAAGGAACTAAAAGAACAAACAGGGTGTTCAAAAAGTATATTGGAAAAATTGATGAAAATAGAGCAAGAAATGAATTCCGAAGGAAGAGAGAAGGTGGTTGATGTAGACATTGTGGTGAGAGCGGACAAAGTGATAGAAAGTGAAAAGGAGGGAGTACTCAATGCATGGAAAGAAATAGAAGGGGAAGTAATTGAAATTCATGATGAAAGACCTGAAGAAAAAGGGACAGTAGGGGAGGTTGAGGATCCCACGAGTATTGTAGTATCAAAAAACTCAAGGAAAAGGGAAAAAAAGAAAATGAGAGTGCTAAAGGAGGCAGAACTAAGAAGCACCAAAAGAACCTCATTTAAGTTTTTGAGGAACGTTGGTAAGGGTTTAAATGCTGAAGAAGCTGTAAGAGAGGAAGAGGGAGAGGACAAGTTTGAGGACAACAGGGATGGACAGACCAAAAATGTTAAAGTGCCAAAAAAGAAACAAAAGGCAGACTCAAAGCAGTGGGTTATATTAATTCTGAAAGGTGATTGGTTGATGTACTGAAACAAAAAAGACCGGAGAGCTTTGTGAAGGATTCCCAAATAAGGATGATACCAGAATGCTACTATTTGGGATATTCAATCAACCAGTCCATTTACTCTAAAGTCTCCTAGGCCCCACTACATATCCCAAAGGAAGAGTGGGGAAAGTGTTTGGGAAGTAGAGGAGGGTCAATGTTCAGACGTACAAAAATCTAATCAAGTAAGGGGTATGTTCGAATAAAAAGTACAATCAGAAAGGGGTGAGAAGGAGGATCATAAGTGGGTAGATGAGGAGAACAAGATAAGCCCAGTATTCTCTGAAGAAGATATAAGAAAAATTGTTAGAGACATATTGAAAGAAAACATTTGGGAGACCAACAAAGCAAAAAAAGGAAAGAGGGTGCAGAGGTTGAAGGGACGGAGGAACAAGGGGAGGAATTATGAGGGAAAGATAAGGGGGAGGGGGAACAAGGGTGAAAGGGAAAAGGAAAAACAGGAATGGATTGGATAACAAATTAAAAGAAATCTGAAGGGGTAAAAGGAGGAGATACCCCGACACCAAAACTTAGACTGCCTAAACAGTTAGAGGCCCCAAATTTGATTCTGTATTATTTATTTGACGAGGGAGGTCCTGACTCATTACACAGGACGGGTATACTGCCACTATTTGAGGAAATTCTAGCATTAAGACTGATCACCTCAGCCGACATCCAATTTGTGGACTTCATACATCCACAGAGGTACAATTATGTAAGATTGATAATTTATTCACCTCTAATAAGGAATATAATACTGACGTAAGCGACACGCTTACAGAAATATCGCTATGACATTGCAGCCTTTAATAATGAGAGGTAGAAGCAGCAGGACTGTAAAGTAAATGAGGAGTCTGACCACAAAGAGACTGAGAGAGTGAACAGAGAGGACTTGAGGCTGAAACAGAGTGGGAGTGACAATCCAATCAGGAGGTGGTTAGCCCTTATGCTAAAAGAATCAATCGCTCAACTAAAATCTTTGACTCAACCACTTTAGAATAAATGACACACTGAAAATTCTAAGTTGGAACTGTCTAGGGGAAATAAGCATTTGCAGGGTAACACAAAAGTATGTGAAGAAATTAAAATCAATGATGTACTGTTTCTACAGGAGACACGGGCAACATCAAAGCTAACATGGGACAGATATGATTCTGTCAGTATATGTGTGGAACAGGGGGTAAAGGGAAGGGCATAGGGTGGAATCTCTACTGCACTAAAGATGGGGAATGTATTAGAAAGAAGGGAAGACTGGAGAATTATTGATAATTTCCTAAGTATGGGGGTTGACATAACAGGGGTGAAGGGAATAGTGTCCATCTTGCTGATCAATGTATACAGGACACCAGATGTTAGCTTGCAGAAAGTGATTGATGAACTGAATCAGAAATTGGAGGAATGGTTTGCCTCGCATGAGGAGGGATGTTATCCTTGCCGGAGATCTGAATGCTAGTTGTAACATAGAAGAAGTAAGTAGAAAGGAATGTTTGAATACTGATCACATTCAGGTTATAAAGGCCAGGAGGAAAATAACAGAAGGTGGTTTATCGTTAAACTTTGCATAAAAGTGGGCTGGTGTGCTTGCATAATGATAGCCCTACATGGGCTGCAAGAGGCACTAACTCAGAGATAGACTACATATTCACATCAAGCAATTTATTTGCAAGAATAAGAACGTATGACATCAAGCATTCAGGGGTTAGTGACCATTCACAGCTATTGATGGAATTGGACTGGGGGAATAACAATGAAGATGGGAATGGGAACTTAAGAGATATAACCGTTAACAATAGTGGAAATCGTCTAAGATGGTCAGATAACAAAGTAAATAAGTTTAACTTTAGTATGTTGAAAGAATTTGAGTCATGTACACTGGAAGTTAAAGAGGAAAGACACTTGTCAGGGGGTTGCCGGAACATCTTGATCCAAATTTCAGTGAGGTGACATCACAGGGTAATAAAAAGGAGCAACCAAGGAAAAAGAGTAGACATGTATACAATACAGAAGTAAAAGAACAGAGAAATGCTCTCTGAAGGGAGATGAGAAAAATATGGAAATGAGAATTCATCAGGCTCCTAAGACAAATACATAACAACTGGATAAAGGATGAGCGTGCTAGGCTCCTCTGGAGAGATGGGGAGAGAATGCTTGAAATCTTTAAAGAGAAACACTCAAGGGATTTTCTGAGACCTCTTTAAAAGATCTGAAGAGAAACATTGCTTGGTATTGAGTAACGCGATATCTTAGGAGATCTATACATCAATACATATCAGAGAGTTACAAATGCAGTGACCCGAAACACAGTATTAAAGATGAGGATCCAGGGTGGGAGTTGGATATCACTGTAAATAACATTGAGGCAAAAATTAAACAGTCATATTCATCAAGGGGCGCATGGCCTAACAAATTAACTAATGGGATATTAAAACAAAACCATGTGTTGTGGGTGAAGATCTTACTAATTGGATTTGGGGACATATTGTATACACATAAGATACCTGACATGTGGAGAAGATCTTACATGGTTCTCATCTTCAAGGGGGGGCTCTAGGCTTTCGCATTCAAATTATAGAATGATATTGATTATGGATGCGGACTCAAAAATGTTTGCTTCAATTATTTTGGATAATATAAACAAATGGAGTGTGAACAACAACATTTTGGACTATAGGCAACTGCGTTTTCGAAAGGGCTTCGATACAGACTGTGGGGGATTGCTGAAGAGTTGTTTTCAGAAATCTGCCTGGTCATCTAGAAATTCAGAAATATATGTAGCGTCAATGGATCTGAGTACGGCCTTTGACATGGAGAGCAGGAACCTACTGTTACACTACGGCAGCAAAGAGATTTCTTACGAAGAACTTCCCGACCATGGAATCCGTTTTGGCATCGTTACAAGTTGCCTTGGAAACTGTTCAGGTCACGTAAACGTGCTAGTCAGCTGATCGGACGTGCTTCACTGGCACCACAGTGTCCACTGTTTCTGTGGTGCCTACAGCTTTCGGGGAGTTGCTCGACTTGGTGCTACAAATCGATGCCCGAAAGGCAGAAAGACGTGGAGAAAATAAGGCCACACCCGTACTACCTGCCTCAGAAGCCGTCTCGGCACCTCTGCCTCTCTCTGAACCCATGCAAATAGGTGCTGTTAAAAGTCCTTTAACGCCAGCTCAACGGGAGTACCGTAGGTCCCACAATCTGTGTATGTACTGTGGTGCCTCTGACCATCTTTTACCAGAGTGCCCAAAGAAACCCAAAAGAAAGGCAGGAAACGCCAAATCCCGATAGTAGACAGAGTCCCTATGTCGTGAGGTCCAAATCAGAACTCACCTTGTCTTGGATCGTCTCAACTCATCCATCTTCCTGTCACATTTTCTTTGACTCCTGGACCATCCATTGAGTCCCAGGCCGTTATTGATTCAGGAGCCACAGGCAACTACATTGACCATGGTTTCGTCTCAGTAGCAGGGATCCCTTTGATTCTCAAGAAACAACCTGAGACAGTCAATTCAGTAGACGGTTCAACCCTTGTTTCTGGAATGGTCACTCATCAGACGGTGCCCATGGTCATGTGCACCAAGGAAGGACATTCTGAGACCATTAGATTTGGCGTTATTAAGGCTCCAGCTTATAGGGTCATTCTAGGTATTCCATGGCTTTGTTTCCACAACCCTGTTATCGACTGGGTCACACACCAGATACAGTTTCCTTCTACTGTATGTAACCTCCAGTGCATACCCTTACATGGTATTATTCAGAATACTCCTATTAATGCTCTTGCATCTTCTTCCCTGCACATCAGAGCTATTTCTACTGTCGCCTCACCATCTGTTCCTACAGATTACGCCATCTTTCTAGATGTGTTCGACAAGGGCATGGCTGAAACTCTACCACCCCATAGGATCTATGACTGCCCCATAGACTTAATGCCTGGGGCAAAGATTCCTGTGGGAAGGGTGTATTGTCTTACCCTAAAGGAGAATTCTATGCTAAAGGAATACCTCGATAAAGCAATTGCTATGGGGTTTATTAGACCGTCTAAATCACCGGCGGCGTCCCCACTCTTCTTTGTACCTAAAAAAAAGAAGGCGATCTTCGTCCCTGCATTGATTACAGAGCCCTGAATGCAGTTACCATAAAAAATCAATATCCACTTCCACTGATTTCTGTTCTTCTCGATCAATTGGGGTCTTCTTGGATTTTCACTAAATTGGACCTCAGAGGAGCATACAATCTGGTGCGCATGAGAGAAGGGGACGAGTGGAAGACTGCATTCAAGACACGATATGGGTTGTACGAATACTTAGTGATGCCCTTCGGGCTTTGTAATGCCCCAGCCACTTTTCAGGCTTTCATGAATGACTTGTTTCATGACATCTCAGACCAGTATGTTGTCATATATTTAGACGACATATTGATTTATTTACATACCCTTACTGAACACATTCAACACGTAATAACCGTACTCCAACGTCTAAGGGAGAATCACCTATTCGTGAAAGCTGAAAAATGCATATTCCACGCTTCTGAGGTGGAATTCCTGGGTTACGATCTCACCAACGAAGGGGTGCGTATGAGCAAATCCAAAGTGAAGGCCATACTTGAATGGCCAGCACCCAAGACAGTTAAATCCCTCCAATCTTTCTTGGGTTTCGCCAACTTTTATAGACGGTTTATTCATGGATTTTCTGCTCTTTCAGCGCCTCTTACCTCACTAACCAGTGTTAAAACGCCCTACAATTGGTCACCTGCGGCACAACAGGCTTTCGACCAATTAAAATCAGCTTTCGTTTCTGCACCTGTCCTTAAACACCATGATCCTGATCTTCCTTTCTATGTGGAAGCTGACGCCTCAGGGACTGCTATAGGAACAGTCATGTCCCAAAAATGTCCACATACTGGGGAAATGCACCCCGTAGCCTTTTTTTCTCACAAATTAACAACATACGAAAATAATTACTCCATCACGGAACGAGAACTGCTGGCGATCAGGGATGCCTTCGCTGAGTGGCGACATCATTTGCTTGGAGCACGTCATCCTGTCACTTTGTATTCCGATCACAGAAGTCTTTTGGCTTTCAGATCTATGAAGTGTCTCATGGCTAGACAGGCAAGATGGCATTGTTCTTTTCGCAATACCAATTCCATATAACCTATCGTCCTGCCAGGGCTCAGGTACCAGCTGACGCGCTATCACGTCTTCATTCGGAGGGTGACCCGTCCAAGACGGAGCCTCCTATGCTTCTCCCAAACAAGGTTGTTTGCGGATGCATGGTACAGCCCTCCTTGTGTAATATCATTGAGCAATGGGCGATTGAACATCCAAAAGAGGTCCAGGAACTCAATATGGATTTGTCTCAAGGTCTACCCATCATTCAATGGCGTATCTTCATACCTCCCGGTCAGGCTTGTTTTTTGGCACTCCAGTGGGCACATGATTCTGTGGTTGGCGCACATCCAGGTCAAAAGAAAACACTGGAATCTCTACGGTGATGGTTTTGGTGGTCTACCATGGCTCGTGATGTGCAAGATTACATCGCTACCTGTGCTATATGTGCCCAGTGTAAATCCGCCAGGTCCAAACCAGTGGGCTTATTGCGGCCTTTACCGGTGCCTCATAAACCCTGGCATATGGTATCGATGGACTTTATTGTGGAATTGCAAGAAGTTAAGGGACATGATACCATATGGGTAGTCGTGGATTACTTCACAAAATACGCCATTTTTGTACCTTGTTCGGGGTTGCCTTCTGCTTCCTGTTTGGCCAGACTGTTTATGGCTAATGTCTTCAGATATTTTGGTCTCCCTTCCATCATTGTGTCTGATCGTGGTACACAATTCACCTCAAGTTTCTGGAGGGTGCTTACTAACTCTTTGGGAATCGATGACAGGTATTCTTCATCCTATCATCCTCAAACGGATGGCCAAACTGAAAGTCTTAAATCCACTATTGAACAGTATTTGCGCTGCCTTTGTCTCCAGTTCCAACAGACTTGGTACACAGCCCTGCCTCAAGCAGAATTCGCATATAACAATTCCTTACATTTTTCCACGGGGGTATCCCCCTTTTTTGCATTATATGGTTTTCACCCAAGGTCTTTACCATTGACTCTTCCCTTACCTGAGGCCTCTCCTGCTGCGTTGGCATGCGTAAGAGACCTAGACCAAGTACATTGGGATGTACTTTCCCATCTACTCCGGGCTCAGGATCATGCGAAAAGGACAGCCGACGCTCGCCGGCTACCGGCACCGGACTATCAGACTGGTATGAAGGTTTGGTTGTCCTCCCGCAACCTGCGTATTGCGGGTAAGCGTTTCTTGCTGTCACGCTTTGTTGGTCCTCTCCGCGTTTCCTCTGTGATCAATCCTGTCACGGTTAAATTGGATCTCCCAAGTAATTGGCGTATTCACCCTGTGTTTCATGTTTCACTAATAAAGCCATTCATTCCGTCCACTCAGATGCCTGCACGCCCTGTGCCTATCATGGTGGATAGGGAGGAGGAGTATGAGGTCTCCCGCATCCTTGACTGTAGGATCTCTAAGGGTTCTGCTCTTTATTTAGTGGATTGGAAGGGGTTTGGACCCAAGGATCGTACTTGGGAGCCTCTGTCCAATCTGAATTGCCCCGATCTCTTGCGGGAATTCCATGCCCCCCGGGGGTTGCCGGCATTTTTGAAGGCAGATGCTGTTACACTACGTCAGCAAAGAGCTTTCTTACAAAGAACTTCCCGACCATGGAATCCATTTTGGCATTGTTACAAGTTGCCTTGGAAACAGTTTGGGTCACGTTAACGTGCTAGTCAGCTGATCGGACTTGCTTCACTTACACGGAAGCCACGCCCCCACATTCCTTAAAGCCTTCAGCTGTGGGAACTTCGTTGCTGCTAATTGCACGTTACTACATGCCTTTTCGTAGCCCGCCTACGGCACTGTTTGCCTTCCTCGGATTACCCTCTGTGAACCTTTGACTCTGAACTCTCGTTACCAGACCTCGGTTTTGTACTCTGTTTCTGCTTATCTGGATTACCCTAAGGACTTGTTGCCACGGTAGTTGTCCTTTACTGCCGTTTAACCGCAGGAGCCTCCCCGCTCAACCTTCAGTTCTACAGGCTCTGCGGCTCTTCACTTCCGCTCAAAACTGAACTCCAGTTCTCATTCATCTTACGCTTGCACAAACGCTGTTGCTTTCCATCTGAGTTCCGGCTCTACGATCAAGATCTGCTGAGATCCGCTTCAGTGCAACGCTGCTTTGTCCTTTTCTTCCTGTTCTATCTGAATCATCTATTTGGAATATAAGACCATTCCTACCAGTGCTGTTTATCAAGGACTTCCTTTGCTCCAACTATCTGATTAACTTTGTTCGCATACAGAGAGACTGTTTGTTTTTTCTACTGAAGTGCATTTACGAACGCTTTCCAGGACATGCACCAACCCAGCCCTAGTGTGTCCCTCGTGCCGTTCGGGTTGTCCTCCCTATACTAACTTTCCCATTTTATTATTTTTTCCTGTCGTTTTCATCAACCAATTGAATTTTGTATTCCTTATTGAAACTGGTCCAGGATTTCCTCTCAGGTCTACTCACATACACTATCTCAGGTACCAGCAGTTCTATTGTGTTTAATAGAATTAATTAAAAAGAAACAAGTTAGACATTATACTCAAAACCTTTCTGTATCTCTTGCAGCATTGGTCTGGCGGTGCGCTCAATCCCACTCTTTTGCATTATAGACTACTCTGTCTGTTCTTAATAAATAGCAGAGTGGTACATCGTGAAAAAGAGCCCCTCTCGAAGAGGAAGCCTGATTCTTGAAATCAGAGGAACTGGGTTTTCTGAGACGTCTACGGCTCATCCTACATCTCGATCCAGGTTAGGGTCACGCACACCTTCCGTCTCGATGAGTAACACCTACTATGAAAATCAGGACCATTATGGAATCTCTAAGGGGTTACTGAGTCTCAGGAGGATAGCTCAGCGGCAACATGCTTGCCTTGGAAGCAAGACGGCATGGAGCAACACAGGTCCGATCCCCGGGTCCACACTTAGAAACCTCTGGGTATGAAGCATGTTATAAATAACCTTTCATATCATATCATATCATTATATTTCTCCATACCAATTCTAAAGTACAGGTCTGACTAAAGGTCTTCTTTCAAGGGAATGTAATACAGAAAGTGGTATTCTGGTATCTACCCTATATAATGTATATATGGCTGATGTAGGAGCGACTCTAGGTAAAAACATGCTGGTCTCACCTAAAATCGGGACACTAAAAGTAAATTGGGCATACTATGCCAGTGACTTCTTGCTAATAGATTCCACACCTGTAGGTGTTTCAAGACTAATCGTGGTCTTTGGCAATTATATGGCAGAGACGGAAATGCAAATGAATCACTCTAAGACAGTCATAATTAGAATAGCCAAAGGCAAGGACAATGGATTGCGCATGTTGAAGTGGACCTGGAATAGCACTGTTTTGCCTGTAAAGGAGAACTTCCTATTTTTGGGATATCTGATTGTTGCAAAATCTAGGACGATATTCTATATCAATTACCTAAAAATAAAAGCAAGGAGTCTGTTTATTTAAATGCAGCAAATTGAACGTAAATTTGGAAGATTTTCGCTCAATCCTTGTAGAGAATTATTTTATGAATCAAACACAATAAAAAAATTAAAAAAAGAATTCTACAAAAGTAAAGTGCTTCCTACTATTTGTTACGGTCTAGAATTTTAGCCAAAAGAAATAGAGGGTGAATATAGAATCATTGAAAGTATAATATGGAGGTCCATCCTGTATTTTATTCCAAAATGTGTACCATTAGAGGTTATCAGATACGAAATTGGGCGGCAATAATCTCCAGTCTAGTCGAATGGAAGAAACGTTGCCTGTTGTGTAAATGTGCAACCTCATTTGATGGGTAACTATATCAACTGCTAGGAACACATGACACAAAAGGGTTCATGAGGAAATTAAGGGTGGTGTGTGGTATCATCTTGGGAAATGTAGGCCTCTACATGGAAGTATTGAAAACTAACCCAAAAAAGGTATAAAAAAAAACAAACAGAGGTATGGATTGGGAAAGGAACTGGCTGAGGATATCAGAGTCGAGGGTCTACGCTCAAGTGTTATCTCTGCAAAAATTTCAGGTGAGATGGAATCATATATCCATAGAGGTCCATGCAAAAAGTTAAAAATGGGCTTCATCCGATTTAGATTGAACGACTTGCCCACAAATGAAATAAAAATCATTCGAAATCAAGAAGACGGAGAGAATGGCATATGTAGACACTTTAAAAACTCAGGTGAAATTGAAACAGTATTCAATCTATTCGTAGGGTATCCGATGTTCTTGCCTAACAGGGCTTCAATATTTTGGAGATTTTGTAAACCTTGAATGGGCGTGGGAGATCACTTTTGGTTAAGGTTGCTACACGGGGAACCAATGTCACTGAAGCTAAGAGACTTTGCATATTTGAAAAATGTTCATAAATTGGAGTGAAATCAAAAGAATGTGAAATCTAAAGATAGGATTTTGTCTATACTGTCTATCCAACAACAATGACAATGTTAATGCTCATAAAACACTGTACGGGATTCGAGAGATAATTTTTGGTTAATGTTGTTGGACTGCAAGTCCATGACACTGAAGCTAAGAGTCTTGGCATATTTGAAAAATGTCTGTAAACTGGAGTAAAAACAAAAGAACTTAAAAGTCTTATGATATGAGATTGTGTACATTGTGTATCCTATAACCATTGATATTGTTAACGCTCACAAAAATTTAGCTCGTATTATATTATTTTCCTGTTGTGGATAATGTTGTGGAAGGTTACCACTCACTCGAGCTAAAAGTACTAGAGTATGCTAAAATAGTTGGACAAATATAGTAAAGATTGTGATTGTTTATACACAGTACCCTAGAAACAACAAAAATGGCAATGTTACAGGAATGTAGATATTCTTACACATTTTTGTCTTTTGTAAAAAAAAAAACAACTAATGAAATGTTTTTAATCTACATAAATAATTCTTTTTTATAGATAATGTTTAATAATGTTTGTTTTGTAAAGGTTTTCTTAAAACCATACACAAATAAAAAAATAATAATAATAATCTCACATAGCCAATATGCCATACTAATGCTTCTAAGGTACAATGCAGATGGTACTAAAAGTAACTGTAAGGTTACAGGCTTCACACATGGCCAAGTATCTCTTGGAAAGAAAACCTTCACAACAGAATGTATAGTATACCACACTGGTGAAAGAACCACTGCAGGGCACTAAACACCAGGGGCCTCATTACAACCCAGGCGGTAAGTTCCCTACTTTACCACCATGCTGTAAACTCCGTTTACACCATGGTGGATGGCGGATTTACCGCCCCATTCGAAGGTGAGTGGGGCGGTAAATCCCCATTCCCCATTTACCCTTCCCCATTCCCATGTCAAAAAAACAAGTAATGCATACTTAATATTCCGTCAACCCAAATGTAGCCACTAAACTATAGAACAATTAACAATTAAAATACACCAGCAGGTATTTAAATACATCAATAATAGTACAAAGGCACTTTTCAAATTCAATCTAGTTAGAATATGCCAGCAGGTATCTAACTACTTTAAAAACACCCTTCATTGCAAAGTACTTCAAATACGACATCTCAATTCTTATATGACAAAACATCTTCTAACCTCTAGTGTAGTTAGAATACACTAACAGGGATCTAAATATGTAATTAATTCACTTAATCACAACATAGTTTTTAAAAAAAAACATACTATCACCCTTAAACTCACATGAATGTAATCTTTTTTTTTTAAATCAAGTAAAGATTTTTTCTCCTGTGTGGGAGTAAGGGGCCAGTAGGCCCCCCGTCCCTCCATTCTTAAAGGGAAGTGCCACCATTAGCAACAGCCGATCTCATGCCCCCATCAAGCGTCTCAGGAGAATCGGTGGCAGCAACGCCAACACCGTCACAATCAGCGCCATCACAATCGGCACCCATACCAAGAGGGCAAGAGCAAGAGTGGCAATTGGGAGAGTTCCTGTTCCATCTAAATGGCACGACATAAAGAATAATACACCCAACAACCCCAGATAGCCAGTGTGGGGAAAGGCAAGAAGAAGACAGGGATCAAAAAGAAGAAGTAGAAGAAGTATGGAGCGATCTCGATGAATATGAAGAAGGGTTAGCAGCGGTGGGATTCCCACTGCCATTCCATTTCAATGACTTAGATGAAAGATCGCCGCCAAGATGGTAGGCCAAGAAGGCGGGGTTCCCGGGAGTAACAATGAGTTGTGACCGCCATGATGGATCGCCATTCAACAATGTTAGAGCACAAGTATGGGATGCATTGCGGCGCACGTTTCCAGAGATTCCAGATTTACACTTAGTTATGCAGTGCACAATGGTAGAGGAGGAGGAGCCTATGCAATTCATCCTCCGGGTGCAAGACCTGTGGAGAAGTGTAACGGGTATGGCATGGGATCAATCCACCACACTTTTTTATTTCATAATCAAAAAGGGGCTGGGGTAAAATAGCTGGGATAGAAGCCAAGGGCTGGCCTGAGATCCAAAGCATAATTGTACACCACTGCAGGAGGATCAAAGAAAGAAAAAAAGAGATAGCGCAGAAAAGGTTGGCAGATGAAGCAAAATGAGTACAGAATAAGCAAGTGAAGGTCACAGCGCTGAATGCAACCACATCAGCAGATAGGAGTAACGAAGGAGATGACGGAGCAGGAAATGCACCAGTCAGGATGGCTGCAACATGGGCTACATGAGGGCAAGAACAGTGGGACGGAGAAGAACAGTAGTGAGGGCCCCAGTGGCAAGGAAGACCAGCAAGAGGACGAGGTGGGTACAGGGGGCCACGAGGGGGATTCGGAGGAATGGGAAACAGAGGTTTTGGAGGGCCTGGGATGAGAGGAGGACCACAAGGATCATGTTGGAATTGTGGTAGATGGGGGCACTATTCAAGAGATTGTAGAATGCGACATATGGGGTATTTTCCAGGGCAGCCCCCAATGGGAAATGAACAGCAATACGGACATACACATCCAGGCAGCCCCTATGGGTTACCAATGGGAGGGGGCGCACAAGGTGATCAATATTCTAGTGAGCCCCAAATGCAGCAAAGACAGGAACCCCCGCAACAACAGCCACAGCAGAGGGGAGCACACAGCCCATGGCCAGACAGAATACAGTAGGAAACGCAAACAACAACATTTTTGCAACATCAGCTAACGGGGCACCTGCACCCTTTTGCGGCACAACCGCGGTAGGAGATAATGTTTTCTCAGTGCCAGGAACTGAGACGTATGCAGACTAGGACAGCCCACAGAGAACGCTTGCGTGTCCAGTCCTATCTACTACCCTACGTGCAGAAGAGGAACAACTAGTGGGAGCAGAGCTAGGAAACAAGTAGTTTATCTTTATGGTAGACTCAGGAGCAGAAAAATCATGTCTCATCGAAGGACGGTTTCCGCTCTCGGTGAAAACATTTGGAAATGCAGGGGTTCTCTGGGGCTATTTTAAAAGTTTCTTACACAAAAGATCTTGATATAACAGTGGGGGGAAAAACAGTGCACACACCCTTACTGTATCATGAAGATGCGCCAATCAACTTCCTGGGAAGAGATTTGATGAGTAAATTAAATACTGAGCAGGGGATAGTGTGTTCAACTCCAGGAGTGTGTCCCATATGAGCAATGCTAATGATCAGTGCAATGACAAATGTGGTTATAGTAAGAGGGGTGCCCATTGACATGGGCATGTTCATTTACGGCATCAGAGTGTTGGCCCGGGTGGTACCAGAAATAACAAGAAATGAGTGGAGGGTGCCCGCAGATTTTATTTTCCGCACAATTGTGAATACAGATGTTGTACCAGGAACCATCTTGTCCATTGACTTAGAGAGGGTTCAGGTCTCAAGCAAACGTATCGCGGTAATAGGACTGGACACACATGGCTGCGAATGGAGAACAGTACTATGCATAGACCCAAACATAATGTTGCACGATTTAACTGATGAAGAACTGTTTACTTATAATGAGAGTGATGGGGAAATAGTAATGGAAATAAGTATACCATGTGACATCATGATTCAATACAGGGAAATACACAACCCACTCATGGTCAGCATTAATATACCGCCTACAATTTTTGAAGAAGATATGGAGCGGGTACTGCCCGAGGTCTGGACCACAGGTCCCCATGATGTAGGGTTATTGCATGATGTAACACCCATTAAGATAAAATTGAAGCAAAGTTCCATACCCGAAAGAGTTAAGAAGTACCCATTATCGCAAGAAGCGGAGGAAGGAATAAAAGAAACAATACGTGCTCTGTTGAAACAAGGGATAATAGTACCATCCAACTCCCTATGTAGTACAGCAATTTTTCCGATCAAGAAAGCAAAATGAGAGGCATGGAGAATGATACAAGATCTCTGCTCACTTAATGACGTCATTCAGAAGGAGTTCCCATTGGTCCCCAATCCGGCATCAATACTGTGCAGCATTCCCAAGGAAGCTACATGCTTCACTGTCGTGGATTTGAAAAATGCTTTCTTTTCTATACCACTCGATCCAAGCTCCCGTTATCTCATAGCGTTCACGGTAGGAGGAAACAGGTAAGAACACTGCAGATTACCACAGGGATATTGTGAAAGACCAAGCATTTTCAATAGGATCTTACATGTAAGTCTTGGAAGTGTTGATGTAGAGAGTGTGATAATAAGATGATCTACTCAGCAGTAAAACTGAAGACAAGTGCAGAGAAGACTCTGTAATGTTGTTGAATCTACTAGCTACGAAAGGATATAAGGTAGATAAAGGAAAATTGCAATACTGCCTAGCTGAGGTCCTATACATAAGACAGCTAATATCCAAAGACAGCAAAAGAATACTTCCCGACAGGGCAGTGGCCATACCCAAATGATAATACCAAAAACTGTAAAAGATATACAGAAATTTCTCGGAATCTGCAATTATTGCCACACCTGGATACTTGATTATGCAGCCTATATACGCCCATTGCTACAGGCATTGAAAGAGTCCCAAAAGAATAATGTCCCAATGAAATGGACAAATGAAATGATGACATAATACTTGAAGCACACGCACCAGTTCTCGCGAACCCCGACTATGACGGGGAGTTCTACCTATTCTCACTCTGTATGTATGTATGTATGTATGTATTTGGTTTTTGTATAGCGCCGGTAGCCCGAGGGCATCAGGGCGCTTGTACATAAAACACCGGTACTACAAGACGAACAAAACATATGAGACAGACGATGAGAACAAGTACTATCGCATTACAAGGACTCTAAGAGAGTCCTACGACCAAGATCTCAAATAAAAAGGTGTGTCTTCAACATCTTCCTAAAAGCAAAGTGATTAACTTCGGACCTGAGGGGTTCGGGGACGCTGTTCCACAGTTTAGGAGCTAGCACAAGAAATGATCTGCCCAGCCCTGTTTTTAGCTTGAACCTGGGCACATGCAGGAGGCATTTGCCGCCCGAGCGTAGGTTTCTGCTGGGGTTATAGGGCACTATGTGTGTTTTCAAGTAGGCAGGCGCTGTGCCATAAAGGCACTTATGTACCAGGCAGAGAGTTTTGAACTTGATACGTTCTTCTACTCTAAGCCAGTGCAGAGCACGCCTCTCTTCAGTAACATGGTCTTTTCTTTTCAAATTTTTTACTAATAAATCCCTAGATGCGGCCCCCAGCAGCAGGGCGTTACCATAGTCGAGCCGTGAGAGAATGATGGCTCTGGCTATCGTTGCCCTGTTTGCTTCATTAAGTAGTGGTGTGATGGCTTTCATAAGCCTGAGATAATATGCTGAGTTTTTTTGGAGGAAGTTAGTCTGGGCGTGAGAGTCAACAACTGAATCGACCATCATACCCAGAGTCTTCACCTTGGGAGCCACCTGGATAATGGCGTTTTTTATTTGAAAAGATCTGTACTCTGCCCCTAAATTTTCCAGCTGACGACTGGAGCCAAACAACATTAATTCAGTTTTCGAGTCGTTCAGGCACATCCAATTTGCCTGCATCCAGTCGTCTATTAACTTGTAAACCTTGGAGAGCACTTCACTATCCGTGGCATGATCCCTGCCCCCCAACTCCAATATGAGTTGGGTGTCATCTGCATAATTAGTAAATGACACTCCGGCTTTAACCAGAAGGCTGCACAAAGTGCGCATATAAATATTGAAAAGCATTGGGGATAAGCTGGCCCCTTGGGGCACTCCGAAAATGATGTCGCATGGGACGGAGAAACTGCTACCCCAATGTACTCTTGCTTGACGGTTGGATAGAAAGGATAGGAGCCAGTCGATGGCTCTCTCCGAGCAGCCAACATTCTCCCCTAGTGCCTTGATGAGAAGGTGGTGATCCACCAAGTCAAACGCTGCACTAAGGTCTAAAAGCATAAGCATCCCCAATTTGTTGTCGTCCAGCATGGTCAGCATCTGATTCTGCAGGTCTAGCATAGCGGTTTCAGTGCTGTGGGATGCTCTAAAGCCGGATTGTTGCTGATGCAGAAGCCCCAGGTTCTCAACAAAGTGTTGGAGTTGCTGTGTGGCTACCTTGTCCAACAATTTGAGAACAAAATTCGAGTTAGTTATGGGACGAAGGTTAGCGGGATCCTTGGGATCTAGTCCCACTTTTTTAACAAGTGGGGTGATGGTGACTCTCTTCAGGTCTTTAGGCACCGTGCCCTCGTAAAATGAGGCGTTCACTATTCTCCGGAGGATGGGGGCAAATAAATCCTTAAGTTTAAGAATGATGCCAGGGGGCAGAATATTTTCTGCGCAAGTAGAGGGTTTCATATTGTTCATCACCTCTAGTATATCTGCTTTGGAAATAGGGTCAAATTTAAAAATTTGTTCTCTGACAGGTGTGTTTCCTTCGGTGAGGCAGATCTCTTGGTTAGAGGAAGTTCTAGCCTTGATAATATTTTGTCTCGCCTTTTCCGTTTTGGCTTGGAATGCTTTGAGCACCATATTACAGTCCTCCTCAGTTGGCGTAAACGGGGGAGTCAGAGATGTGGGTTTTTCTATACTCTTCAAAATGTGGAAGAGTTTACTTGTATTGTTATCGGCATGCTCAATTTCCTTGTTGAAGAAATTAGCCTTGGCTGACTTAATTTTCTCTTTATATACCCTGTCCTTCCTTTTCCAACTTTCCTTATTTTCCGCCGATTTATCTATGATCCATTTTCTTTCCAGATTCCGTTTTTCCTTCTTCAATAGAAGAAGCTCTGATGTGTACCATTTTTGGTTGTTACTATTCCTTCTAGTTAGTTTAGTGGTGAGCGGCGCCACTGTTTCAACTAACTCGTGTAAGTGTCTGTTGTATTTGTCAAGCAATTCGGCACATGAATCCTGATCCTGAAAGGAGCGCAGAATTTTCTCCAAGCAAGGCTTTAGATGAAGTTCATTTAGATTTTTAAAATTTCTGATTTCTGTCTTAATGTGAGGGTTTTGTTTGTATGCATAACATGGCAACTTTAGGTTGGCCGATATCAGATGATGATCACTCCAAATACAGGGAGTGGTGCTACAGTTTTGTAAACAAATGTTGTGACCACACAGCCAGTCCAACTGGTTGCCCTGGGGAGTAGTGGGATCATTGTTAAAAACTTCGAAGTCAAGATTGTTTAGGGCTTTTTCCAATGCTATGGCCCCTTTGTCCCTCTTATTACCTCGCCAGAGGTTCCAATCTCCCATAGCGACCGTAGACGCATTGATGGATCTCAAAGTGCTTAAGTGAGAACAGAGTTCCAATGAGAAATCTGAGACTAATGATGGTGGTCTATATAACTATCAAGTTGAGACAATTGTTGGGGGAGAAAATCAGTTTAAGATGTAGTGCTTCACACCCACTTAGTCTTACGGATGCCTTGAAGAGTTTGAGGCTATTCTTAGCAATAATTGCTACGCCACGTGTAGTCGGCTGGAATGGCCTGCTCGCATGTAGGCCCTACTGGGTCTTTGAGCCAGGTTTCTGTTATGCAGAGGATGTCAAAATTGTTGGAGGATATCATGTCTTTAATATTGATAGCGTGTTTGGTTAGGGAGCGTGTATTGAGAAGACCAATGTTCAGGCACATCCACCTCTCCATACCATCCCTAAGGATGTCAACAGACGAGTTCCCCTCCCTCTCATGGCTAGTAGCCTCCTCCCCCTCCCCCTTCTTCCTGCTCACTTGTGTGTCAACAACTGGTGCATGCATATCTCTCACCCTCTCTTACCAAAGCTCTTGGGCACCAGATAAGCTCGAGAGACCCGTGGGTCGGGTGGAAGGAAGATTTAGGTCCCTGCACAGCATTGCACCGAACGTCGACACGACCGGCCACGGACCGGCACAGACCGGCTTGTCCCCTTCGCGGTACAGACCGGCTTACCAGGAGCGGCGAATTACGACAGCGTTTAGATAGGGTTACTTTAAAAGTGGAGGTAGTTCAGAGTGGACTTTATAGTCCGGCCAGACCGGCACAGACCGGCTTGCCCCCTTCGCGCCGGCGCGTTCGCGCCGGGTTTAAACAGATAAGGCAGCCGATGAACTACAAGGCTGCTGGGAAATGTAGTTCCAAAACCCAGGTAGCTCGAGTAGGGAAACAATCAGGTTGCAGTCAAACTGCGCAAGGTTAAAACAAGTACTGGCACGTGATCAGCAAGCACACTGTTGAAACTACTAAACTATTTAAACTTTTTTAAATAAAATAGTGAGTTCTTTAAGACACAAAACACAACTGTAAGATTTTTTAAAAGAGACTGGTTAAAAGCGAAACTAAAATTACCAGGAGCGGCGAATTACGACAGCGTTTAGATAGGGTTACTTTTTCACTCTGCAATGGTACACTGATGACTGCAGTATTAACACAGAAAACATCCCTAGGTCACAAGCCATTGGCCTACTATAGCGGAACAGTGGACATGGTAATGCAAGGTAATTTCGTGTGCGAACAAGTTCTCGCTGCAGCGGCCTTTGCCATTGAAAATATTGCCACTATTGTAATGGGCTGCTCAGTAACTTTGTACGGGGAGCATTCGCTCTTTGCAATCTTAGAGCGATACGAATCGATGCTTACAACGCAGAGCAACAGTTTATGAGATAATAATCTCCAGCCCTAATGTGCACGTAGTGAGATATAAAACAGTAAATCCCACCATGTTCATTACAGAGCCATGTACTGTAGAAGACATGCAGGAGCACGACTGTGCAACATACGAGGGAGAGGCAAATGAAATCCACAAAGCAAGTGAGAATGCATTGCAGGAAGGTGAAATATACTTCATAGATGGGTCAGCATCCATAGATACTGAAACGGGTAAAAACATGTAGGGATGGCCTTGGTAAGAATGGAAGAAGACAGTTATGAAACGATTGTCCAAAAATGCCTCCCTTCTCATTTTTACGCACAAGCAGCTGAACTGGTGGCATTAATTGAAGTACTGCCTGCAGCAAAAGGATGTGCAGTAACCATATACTCAGATTCAGCCTACGCCACAACAACAGTACATTCAGGATTATCACGATGGCGACGGAGAGGGTTCTGACAGGCAGATGTGTCACAAGTTCAACATGCTACATTATTAAATGAACTAACAGAAGCATTAGCAGAACCATCAGTAGTGGTGCTGGTGAAATGCCAGGCCCATATTAACAACACAGATGTGATCTAATTGTGAAACATGGCGGCAGATGA
The DNA here is from genome assembly GCF_040938575.1 of Ambystoma mexicanum. Lineage (NCBI taxonomy): Eukaryota > Metazoa > Chordata > Amphibia > Caudata > Ambystomatidae > Ambystoma > Ambystoma mexicanum. The sequence goes on along the minus strand of NC_090923.1, from coordinate 251,705,896 downwards.
AGCAGCGAAAGACGCCTCATGTTTCAATGTACCTCCAACACTTGAATGCATTCTTAAGACACCTGCAACACAAACACTAGAAGAAGGGTATAGCAACACCCCAGTAACACAGATAACAGAATTGCAGAGGAGAGCACCAATAGAAGAGCAAGAATTATGGGCTAAACAAGGATGTAAGCAATCCCCTACAGACCTGATCTGGAGACAGGAGGTGATATGATATGATATGATATGGCATTTGTAACACGCCTATGCACAAGTGTTTCAAGGCGTGGAAGGTAGTGATGCCAGTGGAAATATTAGAGGTAGCATTCCAGCAGTTGCATTTCCCAGCCCATGTGACAAAACAACATATCACAGCAGACATGCAGGAGCACTGTTTTATTCCCAACCTGCAGGAGCACTTGTCAAAATTCACCATCAAATGCACCACATGTCAGACATACAGTTCAGGAATTACTCTGAGAACATTACGAGGGACTTTACCGCATCCTGTGGGGCCCTTCAGAGAGCTCCACATAGATTATGCAGACATGGGGGAAAGGTGTAATGGAGCAAGGCACTTGATTGTGGTGGTGTGCCCCTTTTCGAGATGAGTGGAGGCAGGACCATGCCCCCACCCAGACGCAAAGTGTGCTGCAAAGTTTTTGGTGCGGAAGGTGTTCTCCAGATGGAGAATTTACGATGTTATAAGATCAGATAACGGCACACATTTTGTGAATGACCTCTTCAAGGAAGTTACATCGCTTCTAGGAGTCAAGCACAAACTGTGTGTTCTATTTATCACCAATGGCTAACGGATTGGTGGACAAGATCAACAGCATGCTCAAAAGTAAATTGTCCAAACTGTGCAACACACTAAAAAAGAATTTGGTGTATTGCCTGCCCCTAGCACTAGTTCCAACTCAGAACGCAACCGAGCAAAGACCACCATTTAAGCCCCCATGAAATTGTAACTGGCAGGCGTATTCATACTCTCCCCACTCTCCCCGATAAGAAAAGCATTGGATGCGCACCGGGCTGCCACAATGTTGGGGGAAGAATTTAAAGAATACCTTACCCAGTTGACACACGCAGTGTGTAGTATAGTGCATCAAATTGCACCGCCTTTACTGAGAATGCTGTGACAGACACTGTAACCCCAGCCCTAGACAGCCCAAGTGGCCCATGAATGCCAGGAGATAATGTATACATAAGAAGTTTTGTTTGGCGGTGTAACTCGCCAAGGTTTCATGGACCCTATGAGGTCATCTACTGTACACCCAACACAGTCAAAGTGAAGGGACTGAAGTATTGGGTGCATCTCTCAGATGTGAGGAAGGCACGCGATACAGCACTCCCTCAGTGTGAGCAAACGAGCACCACTGAAATGGTGAATACAGATGGAACATAATTATAAGGGATGTAACAGGAACAATGCCTATCAATGTGCTTGCATGACTGTCTCTCTCTCTCTCCCTCTCTTCTCTCTATCTTCCTCCTGTTCTTCCCTCCATCTCTTGCTCACACATCCTGCACCCTCTATCAAAGTGAATGACAAGAAATATGAAGTATACATATATAAGTATAGATGCAGAAATGATATTAGTAGCTCAATACAAGTAAAGTGCACAATCAGTAGGAAAAAAAGTTAGTTTAATAGATGTATAGCAGTACACGAATGACTAATAAGAAGAATATCACAAACAGTAATAAACTATGCAATGTGAAAAATGAATATATGCTTGTCACTTAACCATTTTTATATCGCCCCTTCAGGTGACACAATGGCCGAGAGGAATGCACTCCCAGAAAATGACTTAATGTTAGTTAGCGATAGGATTGCCAATAGAGCCAATAAGTATAGTACTGTCGAGTGTACATTAAAGTATTCTGCAGTTTTGCTATCTGTGATGCTATTCTTCATGGTGTGGTACTGGGGAGTGGGGCACAGCTGATGCGAGACGGGTCAGTACTAATTTGGAAGGGTAAAACATAATGTGGAGAGAAAACTATTCGGCTGATGACAATGACGCTAATATAACCCACATTATGATGCACTTTAAATTACACAGCAACTGTCCCCCCCTCCTACCAATTGCTGCTATAAGCCTGTATAATAACAATGAAACAAATTAATATGATGGTGATTATTTTTGGTCAAATTAATTAACGGAAAAGAACATTAATGTACAGGCAACCAGAGACACTACCTCATTTTATGTTGCTGCTACTCACCCACCACCAGGTCTGCCTACTGAAGACAAAGTAAATAATGTTAATGATACAGCATGGTCTGGGGTGTTCCCAATACATTATCGAAAAGTTAGAAGTCATCGCAAAGGGAGGGGCAAAAAGGGGGCAGATGGGAAAAGGTATAACATCTATCATGGCTTGGGATTATATGAAATAGAATACCCCGCCACACCGACCAGTCAAATAAATGGTATTCAAACATGAGCACCACAGCAAAGCAAGCCACAAATGAGTGCTGTTATGTTTGCTGTCACATACCGCACGCATCAGGGATGCCCAAAATACTGGTGCCACAAGAGGTGCCCTTGCCAGACGCCCAATGTTTAATTCATCTTGTATTGTGTAGGATTCGGAGCACCTTCCAGGCACACCCAGTTACAATAGAGATGCTGCAGAATGAGAGGACATGTACAAGCAGGCGCCAAGGAGAAATTTGCACCAAAGAAACATTCTTCATCATAAAAGGAACAACGATTCACAGAAAATAAATGGCATGGCAAAACGATTCAGTGCAAAGCTGAGGCACTCAGAGGACTAACTGAAGAGAACTTTCAATGGGTAAAAGAAACATGTACCCCTGTCTGGTCTCAGCACATTGCCAAACTCACGTGGGTCACAGCACTACAAAAACCGATCAAAACGCAAAAAGAAATACCAAATGAACTATGCTTCCATTGAGAAGGAAAATGCCCATGGGCGCTAACAGACAATGCAATAAGACAATGATAATTCCAGATATGAAGAAAGGAACAGCAGCCTTCATGGACATGTATTGGATCTGTGGCAAACAAGCATACCTGCATCTCCCGGCGTCATGGAAAGGCACTTGCGCCCTAACCACCCTACATTCGGCTCTGATGGTAATCCCAGAAAGTCACATCCAAGGTGGAAAAGGAGAATCAGCTGGCACATCGGCAGCAGGGCAATCGGCTGACACATCGGCAGCGCCCCAACCAGAAGTAACAGAGCCCCCAGCATATGAACTGTTGTCAGAAAATGAATTGAAAGACAAACTCTCCCGTAAAAGGAGATCATCCAATTACATCTCTTGTGAATCATCTGCTCTTCTTGCCGCAATCCCGCCAAAGTACAAACTTTTCAACTCCACAGAGACATTCTTTGCTTCGCTCCTAACACCAGGTATCCAGGCCCAAACTAATGCCAAGTGGTTACTGGGAGCTGATACAACTAGCCAACGGCACTGAAGAAGGGCTTAATGTGTTAAAGGTGGAGCTCAGTGCCTTACACCTAATGACGATGCAGAACCGGTACGTCTTAGATCTCCTCACGGGAATGGCCGGCAGTGTTTGCTGAAAAAATTCGGGAGTGCATGTTGCACATTCATGCCATCTGAGGATGCAGACAATGGAACACTTTCCCATTTCATATCAGCGGTACACAGCCTGGGAGAAAGAATGTTGAAAGAATGTTGAAAGAAGGGGGAGTAGAACCAACCACCTGGTTTGACAACATGTTCAGCTGGATTCTGTCCTGGTTCAACACCATGATGAAAAGGTTCCTTCCTATCATCGTCTTCATAATGCTATTTTTCAGTGTGTGCCAATCAGGTATCCGATGCTGTGCAAAGTCCATGCCTAATTCAGCTACGTAACACCATGATAGATGCCCAAATTCAAACTGGGCAACTTAACCCACCAAAATATCACATGACAGCAGTATAGGGGTCAGTGTTGACAATCTATATCATACTACCATAAAAGAACCCAGAGAGCTGCAGTGGTACAATGAAGTATGGGTGGACCTAGATGGGGATGGAGGGATAGATATCACATGTACCCCTGATGAATATGCAAGGAAAGGGCACAGCCTGAAAAGCGTATGCAGAGCAGGGATGCCCATAAAAGGTGCACCAGCCTGGGATGAAGCAATAGCTGAAGCCGAGTATTACCGAAGCAAGAACAAGAGGACTAATAGTTTGTACCTTTAGATGTAACGAAAGGGGGGAATGTGTAGGCCCCTCGTCCCTCCTTTCCTTAGTACAAACTTGGAACATGTGCCTCCAATGGTGTGGGGTGCCCCGTTGCCCTTATGCAATGTCAGCATTGGTTGGCATTTGCGTAGATGGGATCATTGTGCAGGACACAAGGCATCCATCTTTGTGCCCCCTTGACGCCATCTTGGTAACTAGGCCTCACTGCGATAATACGAAAAGGCTACTCGCCCCTTTGCAGCGCCGTGCACACAACACACATGGCCCCCACCTTTTCTTTCACTGTGTCTGGAAAACTCTGTGGCTCTATTCTCACGCTGAGGCCGGAGATAACTGCAACAAAGAACAAATATAACATCTCACTCTTCCTCTGAGATCACTGCCCTGCGTGGGAACCGGCTTGAGCCAAGCATCCATCTCACAAATCTGTCCATGCCCCTTCACCCTTGTCAGTGGAAAATTACTGCCAGTGTAACTTTGTGTCCCTACAAGATATAGTCTTGATGTACCAAATATGTGACCCCACCATGATACCCACTAAGCAGACCCCGACTCACATTAGACCCCTGTCACAATATATTACCTCCCAATATTAACAAATGCCAATGTGCCTCAGATTCTTTACAAGTCCAGACCGAAGCTTCATGCAATACAATCATAATGGTCAAAGCCCTTTAACCTGATGTTTTATATAAGCCACTGTTATTGACGATGTAAATACATGTAAGGCATTTTTAGGTTTACAATGATTTGTTCAAACGAACTGCAAAGTCATTATTTAGTGCATGCTTCACAGAGATGTATTATGTTAGCTTAGTTAGAGATCACCCAACCTCACAGCAACCTGACCTTCACTCCCCCTGGGCACTGACAACAGGATCACGTGAAGACCACCCTCCCGGCAAAGGAGCAACCAATCCAGATGGAACGGTGACGTCGTCGTCATATGGCCCTATACTGACTGACCAATTCTGCACCACCTTGACACCCTATACTAATTGCATCTTCTATGACAAGTTGTGCCTTTATAATATGATGTAATTGTGATATTTGTCAGAGCGCTCTCAGGCAGCAGAGTTCTTGGGATGCCAATTACATAAACTATTTTTTTGAACTCTCGCAACCTGTCCTCTTAGCCTTATTCCCCATCTGGGGAGTGTCACATTTATTCTGTTTGCACGTCTAAAGACGGGGAGGGCGCCTACACTCCCAATGACCAAATGATTATACAATGTCAAAACAGCAGCAGTGTGTCATACACTAATGTTATACCAAACATAGTACTTGAAATGTACTGTTTATGAGGATCTGAAATAGAAACTGCATATGTAAAACTGTATACCACTACAGCTTTTGAACTATCATGCTTAACCAATTGTACTGTTTTTTTTCCACAGAAAAGAAACCAGAGATTGCAGCTTCATAACGCTACAGCACTAATTAACAAAGCAATTACTATACACATATTACTACTGTGGTTTTTGTGCCCATTGCATATATTCTTGGTGCCATAGCCTGCGGCCATGCCCCCCAGAATCTGGCCAGTGAGCTCAAGCACCACTATAGAATAGCCTATGGAATAGTCTACCTGCTGCCCTCTGTCTTGAGCCTGATCTCCTTAAGTTCTGGAAACTACTCAAGAAATTCCTTTTCACCTCATCATTCTCTCTCGCTCTACCCTGCTAACATCTCTCTCTCCACTTATCCCTTTCTCACTCCTTTTCCGTACAGCTTTCTGACTGGGAGCTGGGTGTACCTCAGAGTCTCACAGGTCCCTGGCACCCTCACCAGTCCTCTCGCACTTCCCTCTGGGCCTTACTCTGTAAATGACCCATGAGAGTAGCATTTCCCAGCACGTACCCCAGCTTCTTACTGACTGGGCGCAATTGGACTCCTCTCCCTGAACTTGTCCTCCATCCCCCGCCCTCACCTGTACATCTGTGCACTTGCATGATCTGAACGTACCATGCCTTGAAGATTCATCCATCTGTCTTCCCTTGTCCTCCCTCCCTGCATGGTTGTGCCTGAAAGAACTTCAGAAAACTGCAGAATCATTGTCAGACTTATTTGCTGTTATCTACACTGTTAATTGTATTATATGCACTTACTCTGCCTGTGCCGATTTGTATCATTCATAATTTCAAGTGCTTTGAATGATAGTTGTTTTTCCCTTTGTTCCCTCCCTCCTTGAGCACTTTGAAACACTTGCTTTGTGTATGGGCACTTTACAAATAGACATTGCCATACCATAAAACAATTAACTATATAACAAGTACATACCATACACCGTCAGCTAATAAAACTCACCATGACCCCCCAGCAATTGAATTGATGTCTGCGGTCACTGAAACTGACTGCAGACTCAGCAGCATTTCCAAACCCCTTTTTCACCTATAAAACAGCTCCACTTTACCTTAATTTCACTTCCCTACTATTTCTATGCCCTCTTCCAGCCATCAAATAACCCCAAATGTCTTTTCCAAGCAGTTTTTTCATGGCGCTGTCTGCAAACTACAGTGGTGTCCTCTGACAGCTGCAACACCTGCCCAGCCTTTTTCAATCTTTTCAAAACCGCCCATATCATCTTTTTTTTGCACTCCCTCACCCTTCCAGCCTCTATTTCCACCACCAAATGACAAAACGTATGTTTTCCAGACTTTTCCTACACTGTGATGTCCGCGGTCTGCTGCGATTGTCCGTGGATCCAAGATGGCAGACGTTTCCAAAAGTATGACACACCTCATGCTCTTCACCATCCAATCAGCGGGTGTTTCTGATGTCTTCGGACCTCAGATCGTCCCCTGGGCCAATCGGAGGCCCATCCACAGATGGAACAGGGAACTTAGTCTACAAATTGAACTCAGATATCACTGTTTTTTTACATACTGTTTGGTCATTTATTTACAAAAGGATGCATTTGGGCCCAAGCTGCCACTCCTGCCATGAATTTGGTGAAAATCTGTCCAGTGGTTTGTGCAATGAATGGAATGAAGGCAATGTGGAGCTGTTTTATAGGTTAAAAATGGGTTCTGGAAATGTCGCAGAGCCTGCATTCAATTTCGTTGTCGGCGTATATCATTTGGATTACAGGGGGTCGGTGAGTTTTATTAGTTTACGTTTTATGATACGTACTTGTTATCTAGTTAATTTTATTGTGGTGGTTGAGACAAGTGGCCAGATTCTGTGGGGCATGACAACATGCCATGGACCCATATGTGCACTGGGCACAAGCACCACAATAGTAATATGTGTATAGTAATTATAGGTAATGTAGTAGGAGTACAAAGTGTTTGCAATATGGAGGAATGATGTAATTGAACTGTATATTGTAGTTATGATTGGAATACAATTGAGGATAGTGCTCATAGAATATGTATTTGATTATACTTGCTCTGGTTACTTAGTTTTATAGCATTATGAAGCTGGAATCTCTGTTTTATTTTCTGTAGAAAACAAAACAGTACAATTTGTTAAGCAGGACAGTTTAAAAGCAGTAGTTGTATACAATTTGACATATCCATTTGCAATCATGGGGCTGGAGGACATGCCTATACTGCTACAACTACAGCAACAACAGCAACTACAACAACAACTACAGCCACAGCAACAGGCACCACAGAGGAGATGCAGGAGGAGAAGGAGGTTGAGACAGGGCCAGCAATTACCACCAGTGCAGCCAGTAGTACCTCGTAGGCAGCCACCAATCACTTGCATCAGACCCAGTCCATTCAATCTAACCCCTGAGCAGATCCACACCCTGTACCGGTTGGAACGGGACACCATCACCACCATAGTGGACATGATACACAACAACATCGTCATACTCATAGAAATTTGCACTGCCAGCCCCCCACTGCTAAAGGTGGTGTCTGTGCTCCACTTCCTGGCCACAGGCAGCTACCAGCACACAGTGGGCCAGCTGCATTGCATTTTACAACCAGTATTTTCATGCATGCTGACCCAAGTGCTGGATGCCCTCCTGAAGCACGCTAGCACCCACATATTCCTACCACGGACTGCCCACGAGATAGCCGACACCAAAGTAGTCTTCCATGCACTGGCAGGCATGCCCAATTGTGTTGGTGCCCTCGACTGCACCCATGTAGAATTGGTAGTCCCTCATACCATAGAGGCGGTGTACCGCAATCACAAGAAATACCACTCCATCGATGTGCAGATGGTATGTCACTCCAGCAAGATCATCACACATTGTTGCGCCCGATATCCGGATCGACACATGATGCCATGGTGCTGAGTAACTCCACGCTACCCGGTCACATGGAGCGACATGCTGGACGACGTGCCTGGCTGCTTGTTGAGTTGCCTGACTGGCCCATGGCAGTGCATCGTGGTTGTGAGGTGGGGGAATGCATACTCCACCAGGGTGGGAATGGGCGGTGAGTGGAGAATTTTTTAGACACTCTTAAACAGTACAGTCTAAATACTATGTTTGCTACAACATTAGTGTTTGCCACACTGCTGTGGTTTTGACATTAAATAATAATTGGGTCATTGGGAATAAAATATGTAATTGATTACAGTTACGTGAGTGTAAGGGTGATAGTATGTTTGTTTGATGTATAGTGTGAATAAGGGAATGCTTGAAGTAGTTAGATACCTGTTGGTGTATTCTAAGTACACTATAGGTTAGAAGATGTTTTGTCATATAAGAACTGATATGGCGCATTTGAAGTGTTTTGGAATGATGGGTGTTTTTCAAGTAGTTAGATATCTGTTTGCCTACTGTAACTAGATTTAAAAAGTACTATTGCAGTATTATGGTTGCAGTTAGATACTTGCTGGTGTATTCTAACTGCTAATTGTGTTATATTTTAGTGCCTACGTTTGATTTGAAGGAATATTATGTAGGCATTTGTTAAATTTGCTGGTAATCTATGTTTTGGAATAACAGAGGTTTTGTTACAATCAAACCCACCACTTTTTTTTTTACGTTTTACGTATGCAGTGTAGTACCCTGAAGTGGTTGTCGCACCAGTGTGGTATACTATACTTACTGTTGTGAAGGTTTTCTTTCCAAGAGCTACTTGGCCGTGTGTGAAGTCTGTAAGCTTACAGTTATTTTTGGTACCATTTGCATTGTACCTTAGAAGCATTAGTATGACATATTGGCAATTTGAGTTTATTTGTATGGCGGAACAATTGTCTGAATTGCAAAAAGTTCATAATATGCCATGATTTGCATTCTGTAGAAGCTGGTGAAATACAATGGATTCAGAATTTGGTATGGATACATATACACATTGTGGTCTTGTGAAATGTGGTTTCCACATGTATGTATGAAATTTTGAAGATTTAATTTAGAGGGATGTTTTTGGTTTCCTGTACGTGTAGTTAAGTACATTAGGAATTCATGTGAATCTTCTTGTATGTTTATGTTAAATTGTACTATAGTACTATGCCTGCACAGTATTCCAATTGTTTCTTTATACCTCAGACACTGCAAGTGTTGCAAGGACTTTTTGTGGAATTTCTATGAATGACATAAGTAAATACTGTGAACAATTGGTGACAATTGAAAGAGAAGATTGATACATTAGCATAACAATTTACTCTATTTGTGTTACTGAATATAAATGGAACAGGGAGTTCTGTTTGTGAATAGCAAAACACAGGTACTGTCAATACATTGTATGAAAAGATACTTCATAAATAAAAACAATGCCATACATTTTACAAGGTAGTGCAAATAACAAAATGCAATTATTGCCTTCATTCCAGTAATTTATGCCTGTATCTATTACACAGGTGGAGCAGGTTTGTGGCATATCCCACGTTTACATGGATTCATGGAAGACTGAGATTTTGCTTCTGAAGAGTAATACCTGCTTCTGTGGTTCGGGCCATTATTGAAGAATACCCCAGTGACAGCGGACAATACTATGGATTGATGCAGCCAGTATGTCAACCGCAGCAGTATAATTTGTAGTGCATTGATATCTAGCTTACCAAACTAAATACAAATATTAAAAATAAATCAAAGTAAACAGTTGTGAGAAAGTTTTGTAAGTGCACTATATGTTCGAACACACATGAGTATTGTTACATATTAGTGTGTAATAACACATCTATTGGCCTATGGCGGTCACCTGATCCTCATATACCCCCTCCAGTATCAATGGCAGTTGGCACAGGTGTTTGTGCGCTCGCAAGTGTGCTGGGCGGATGGGGAGGCTCAAGGAGCAGTGCATCATGTGCACCTCAAATGCATCTTATGAACTGTGACTATTGTCCAAATGGCAACCGCCGTCCTGGTGTCTCCAGACTCCCCTTTGAAGACCCTGTTCCTGCTATGAACATATGTATGTTTCCCTTGAACATGGTCCCGGCCTATTGCTCTTGCCCCAACCTCATCCTGCTCCTCTCACTTTTACCTAGATGCTCAGCATTTGTAGAGCTCTGGTACTTTCTAGGCTGTACTATTGCAACAGCCTTTTCTGTAATCTGCCCAATTTTTCTCTCGGCTCTGTCCAGCTAATTTGAATTAAGGCTGTGAGATGTATTATTGGCCTCAAGACCATGGACCGCATATCTCACTGTTGCTCTTAAATCTTTACTTGGCCCTTCTGGAGAACCTAAACTCTACATTCTTTTCTAACTTGTTATGTGGATGACACTGACCCCCTTCAAGCCGTGTGCCACATCCTCTCCTCTCTCGCTTATTGCTGACTGTGTATGTGTGACTCAGGAAAGGTGTGCCTCCAACAATGTCTGCCTTAATGCCAGTAGGACTGAGATCATTCTTATTGGACCCCTGCTACTGCTTTGCCTCTTTCACTCCGACTGTCCTCCTTGGGTCCTGTACCAGCGCCTTCCGGTGAGGAAAAAAACCCTGGTGTCATCTTTGACTCCACCCTCTCCTTCTGTCCTCACATTGCGGATGTCTTTAAGAAGTACCACTACCAGCTGTTGCTACTGAGAGATATTGTTGTTTTTGTCAGTTTCCCCCAGAAGCTCACTGTTGCAAGTGTTCTAGTTCTCTCTAGGCTGGACTATTGTAATAGCCTATTTCTAAATCTCCCTGCCTCTAGTCTTCAACCTCTGCAACCTATCCAGAACAGGACTGCAAGACTTGTCCTTCGCCTTAAGCCAAGGGATGATATAGCTCTAGTCCTGACATCTCTACACCAGTTCCAATTGGTAGCTGAAAGGAACAAGTTAAAGATCCTCTGCATTGTTCACAAGGCTTTCTGAGGCCAGGGACCACACTACCTGCAACTTTATATTCCTAAGCATTTTTCTTCTTAAGCCCTTCACTCATCCACCTCCAAGTCTCTGAAGGTTAGACGCTTCTCTATATAGAGAGTGAGGGGGTAGATTTCTATCCTCGACTGGTTAGTCCCCCTGTAACAGCTTCCCAGCCTCTGTGAAACTTGAGCAGGAACAGCTCAGGTTTTGGAAGTCATTGAAGACTTTCCGTTATGATTCTCTCTCACCCCTGCTGTTGTTCTCGTTCTGCTGCACTAACTGGTTACCTGGCCACCCTCTAAACATTATGGGGACCAGGTTCCCGCCTGACCATTGGCCCCATGCACTGTCTTCGTTGCCCAGCACACACTATGGAATGTATCTGCAACCCCATGGTGCTATGCCTATCTACACTTAGAGCTGGCCAACCCGGCGTCACTTACAGGACGTTGCTTGTTGCACTGTCCTCTTCCATCCCCCTGGGACTTCTCATCTTATTTCCCCTTGCACTTGCACAATATGAATGACACAAGGTTTAGTAAGACAATTCTTACGTTTTTCTTTATTTTTCCATTGTTGAGCATAGAAACACCTGCGTACAGGCGTGTTATGAACAACTTATCATGTCATTATTGTTTTGTTCCCTGACACCCCACTACTTTTTTGGACATGCACATTTTTCTTTTGGGTGTCAGAACTTCACAAATGACCTAGAACTAAATGAATAAAGTAAATGAAGTCTGGACATGCTGGAAAGTAGGTACTATGATAATTGGCTGCAGATTGCAATAGGCCAAAGGTGTATGTGCTACAGTGTTAGCCAGCATTGAAATAATGGGCAAAGGAATTTGTATTGCCAATGTGCATTATGAACATGTGCCTGTGGCATTTGCACATTTACATCTTAGCATGGGGGGCAAAGAGGGGAATGTGCATGAATGCAGAAATTGATTCGATAGTGGGAATAGATGTACACAGAAGCTAGTAAGCCTGTAATCCAATGTGCATGTCTCTACACTGCTACATGATAAATGTACTTGTCTTTAGGTCGCTATTATCCCTTCAGGTTCCAGCAATTATGCCAGACAATCTGTGATGCCTTTATGGTTGCTTTGAGGATGAAATTCAAGACCCTTGCTTTATCCACAAGGCTGTCTGGTATGTGGGAACACAATACATACAGCTCTTTCTGTCAAATGACTTTTTTTCATACCTTCCATCCCGTCGCTCCAAGTTTCTTTTGGGGAAACACATCTCATAGCAGAGAGCAGGGGGCAGGTGACTATTGACGTATAGGGAAATCTGCATCTGTGTGGATCTTGTCGGAGGTAATCTTTGTAATCTGTGGGCCTCATTACGAGAATGGAGGTAATGAAAAAAGGAAGGCGGAATGGTAATACCGGCATTGTTAACGGGTCTGGGGCATTCGACCCGACAACCTACCAATACCGCCACCAGCCGTACCGTGCCCCTTCATACCGGCACGCGAGCGTACACGTGCCCCTTCGCGGAGTAAATTCCGGGATGCCAGTAATAGGAGGACATCACAACTCACGTGGGCATGCAATTACCGGCATCCTGAAGGCAGTAATTAGGGCCTGCACAATGGCGGCGATACAGTCATCGCGGACTACCCATTAACAGCAATCTGCAGTCAAGGCAACTGCCACAGGTGCACACAATCACCACATGTGGAGTCAATGGAGCCTGTCCCAGTATAAAAGGAGTACACCCACACACCACACCCCTTCCTACACCAAAATGATACCACTAGCTGTTGCAATCATGGGGCTGGAGGACATGCCTATACTGCTACAACTACAGCAACAACAGCAACTACAACAACAACTACAGCCACAGCAACAGGCACGACAGAGGAGATGCAGGAGGAGAAGGAGGTTGATACAGGGCCAGCAATTACCACCAGTGCAGCCAGTTGTACCTCGTAGGCAGCCACCAATCACTCGCATCAGACCCAGTCCATTCAATCTAACCCCTGAGCGGATCCACACCCTGTACCGGTTGGAACGGGACACCATCACCACCATAGTGGACATGATACACAACAACATTGTCATCCTCATAGAAATTTGCACTGCCATCCCCCCACTACTAAAGCCACAGGCACCTACCAGCACATGGTGGGCCAGCTGCATTGCATTTTACAACCACTAATTTCATGCATGCTGACCCAAGTGCTGGATGCCCTCCTGAAGCACGCTAGCACCCACATATCCCTACCACGGACTGCCCAGGAGATAGCCGACACCAAAGTAGTCTTCCATGCACTGGCAGGCATGCCCAATTGTGTTCGTGCCCTCGACTGCACCCATGTAGAATTGGTAGTCCCCCATGCCGTAGAGGCGGTGTACCACAATCACAAGAAATACCACTCCATCGATGTGCAGATGGTATGTCACTCCAGCAAGATCATCACACATTGTTGCGCCCGATATCCCGGATCGACACATGATGACATGGTGCTGAGTAACTCCACGCTACCCGGTCACATGGAGCGACATGCTGGAAGACGTGCCTGGCTGCTTGGTGAGTTGCCTGACTGGCCCATGGCAGTGCATCGGGGTTGTGAGGTGGGGGAATGCATACTCCACCAGGGTGGGAATGGGCGGTGAGTGGAGAATGCACGCAGAGCTAAACACTCCTGACCTGAACCTCCCAACCCGAATATGACACATCACTGGCACACATTGGACCAATGTCGTATATCAATGACAACATGTAAGATACACAACGTGGCCACCATGGGTATGTCAAGCAATGCATGTCTAAACATGATTGCAACTGTGCCAATGTGGCTAGTGTGACCATGCACAGTGTAGTATACAAAGCACAAATGGGAGGCAAAACATTGTCCTGCAACAACAGTTCATCTGCCTCAGCATGCAAGAATTCACCCTGCATCATCTGTACAATGCCATCCAGACTATCACACCGTATTGCAGTATACAATGCATCTAAATAAAATGTGTGCATACGTACAGGGACATGTGCATGTCAACAGCAAATAGCTGCGGCTATGGCTGTGAATTGTGAAGGTGGCAGCTCAGAGTGACTTACATAGACCGATTTGTATTCGCTTGAAGGTGATGGAGGATATCCTTTGAAGCCGTGGCTACTTACCCCTGTGCGGAACCCGCGGAACAGTCATGAAGAGGAGTACAGTCGGGTTCATACCGGTACCCGTGTTGTTATTGAGCAGACCTTTGGCCTGTTGAAGGCGTGGTTCTTCTGCCTAAGCAGGTCTGGTGGAGCACACTTTTATAGGCCTCAGAAGGTGGCAAAGATCACCATAGCCTGTGTCATGCTGCACAACATGTGCGTCCCGAGAAATGTACCACTGCCACCTGACATTGACATGCATGCACTGGGTGAGGAGGATGAGGATGAATACAGAGGAGAAGCAGCATCCCGCCAGGACATGATGCACAAGATGGCCGTGCAGTATGCCAATCACAGATTGACAAATAGGCATTAATGGCGGCTGTGTTCGCCGCTATGGCCAGTCCTGTCTAGCCTCCACCCTTGCTAGCTGTGCCTCAAAGTTGGTGGTGGGAGCAGCAGTGGTTGAGGGTGCTGCGACCGGACGTGCATTGGCAGTGCTGCCCGGGGGGGGGTGCTGAGGTCCAAATCGTGGAGTAAAGGATCTGCAATGCTGCTGATGGGTGTGTCCTGAGTGTGGGGTTGTGGGGTGGACACGGGGCTTGTGGAGTGTCGACATGCCACATGGGTTAGTCCATCCTCGTCCACATACTCCTCCACTGCAGTTTCAATGTCACTCGGTGGGGCAGTGACTGCTGCCTCGCTCACCAAACTTGTTGCTGCTGAAAGTGTGCCACTGGCCTCGCCTTCCACTGGTGTTGCCAGCTCAGTGGTCCCGGTGTCAGGAGTTGATGTGGGGCCCTCTTGTGTGGCCATGGCCTGGGCACTCACCCTGAGTTTCGGTGTGGCCTGCAAGGCTGCCCCGGAGCTGGTCTTGCCAGTGGGAGTTGTCTTGTGCCGGGATGTGGATGCCCTTGTGGCTGTATCCTCACTGGCATCCTTTCCATTGGTGCCTGGTGGGGTAGAAGAGATGCAGGGCATCAGTGATGGTGTTACATGCAAGATGCATTGTATGGTGCTGTGGAGACTTTAATTTATCATGCATTGATATCTTACAGGTGTGTCACACAGGGTAGTATGAAGGGGCAGTGTGCATTTGCTGTGATGTCTCAATGCAGGGATGCTGCATGGCAGGTGGCATGCCGTTGTATTGGGGTTTGTGTGATATATTACATGGGCATGGTCCGTGTGTGTTGGCTGTGTGTTGGTAATGGGATTGGCACTCAGCATGCATTTCAGTGTGGCAGGGTTTGGGCCTCCATCTGGACAAGGATATGTTGATGTGTGTGTTGGGACATGCATTGCCTTGCCTAGACTTTCTTCCACATCACTTATGCTACGTCATGGTTTCCGCTACTGGGATCTGCAGGGTCACTCACCTCCATCTCCAGATGTTGCGGCACCCGTCTCCATCTCCCCAAAGCCCCCCACGTCTCCTCCCAGCGCGAAAATTTTGTGTGTGAGTGGGGACCCACTCCTGTGGCCATGGCCTCCCTCCTATTGCTGGCCAGGATGTTCCGTACCCTGAGGCGGAGGTCATCCCACCTTTTCTTACAGTCTTTGACTGTCCGTGGGGTTGTGTCGACTGCCGAGACCTTGCGGACTATCTCCTCCCAGATCTCCTTTTTCACAGCGGCACCTCCCTTTTCAGGTTTTGCTGGTTGATCGCCACAGCATGGGCAGCAAGGGTGTCCGCCAGCATGTTGAGTTTGTCGTCCGAAAAATACTTTTTACGCAGGCAGGGGTTTGATTTTCTGGTAGCCTTGGACATTTTCAATAGATAGGCCTGGTCTCTCCTCTGTAGCAGTAGTGGTTTGGGAGGATTGCAATGGATTGTGTTTTTAAAGATGGCCGCCGGCACATTTCCCTTTCCGACGCGATGACGTTGACTCCGGGTCCGGTATTACAAGCCTGGTATTAGCATGATGTTATTACTGGGTCGGTATTAAGGGCTGCCTTGTAGGCAGAGGCGGTATCGGCGGGTCCCGTGATGGCGCTAACTGTGGGTTGGAGGGCCTTTAGCGCCATGGCGGTATGGCCATTACCGGCATGGGGGTTCGCGCACGCTCGCACACTCGTAATCACCCGCTATTAGCGGCGTCATACGAGCATGGACCCCCTAGTTCCTCCATGCAGTAATGACCCCGTTTTTACTGCGCTTCTCGTAATGAGGCCCTTTGAAAGAACATGTAAATGTATTGGAGACAGGAGCGTTGATGCCAGTAAAATGGAAGTAAATATTGTGATATGTGGTTTACTTGAAATATTTTGTTGATTTTCAGTACACTGATTGCCAGTAATATTGTTCATTTTTGTGGCATGTGCTTCCAAAAACAAAAAAGACTCATGCACGATGTGAACGCTAAATGAAGTGTCTCATTGTTTTGTGTCCTTGAATACACTGCACTAAGAATTTGAAGGACTAAATGTGTCGAAAATCCACAAAGAAACAATAAGGTTCACTATATTGAAAGCTAACGTAGGAAAGTAAAGTTTCTATTTCAGAAAACTGTGTTTTGAAATGGTTGGTTCTCCGCTACATCAGAAGAATGGATTCGCAATACGCAATGTAAACAAGATTTTAAATAATATTTATTGAAGTGTGGATTGAAAGTGTCCTGTGTGCAATTTGATGAACGTTCGGATGGATGAATGTTCAATTTGACGCAAAGAATAGACATTGTACATGTTAATTATAACTTACATGTATAACCAAAATTAGAATGTACTGTGTAAATTTAACTATGAAGTGGTTAATGAAATAGTTTTTGCATTCTCGATTTTACATAGTTATATAATCCCGACATGTGCGTGTCATGGGTACAGTCTACCGGCCGATGGCTTCTTCAACAGTATATGGACAATAATGATCAAAAACGGATCTGTGATAACGTTTGTCTGGGAGGATCGCCAGTCAACAATCTGTCCTTTCGCGGTTGCAGTTAGAAGGAGCAACATGGGAGTGTATAGGTTCTAGAAGCGTGCAGATGTGAAGTCCTTCATTTATTTCAATTTTAAAGCTCTCAGTTCTCCTCTGTAATGGAGTGCAATGTGCGTAGATCACTCGCTGGTCATGGAAGATAATTGTTGGTGAAGAACGCAAAGACTTGCAGTAATTGATCGAAGATCGGATTTGGCATTAGAAGATCACCATTGACAGTTACACTAACAATGAGAACGATGCGAACTTCGGTAGCTATAAACTGTGTTCGAAAATTTCAGCAAGTTTTCTTGGACTTAATTAAATGTTTTCATCGTTGTGTCAAAATGAAAAGTACTTGTTACCGTCCCGACTATTGCTATTTTCTTCAAAATTAAATTTTTCTATCATTTTTGTAAAAAGAAACAAAGGATTTGCATTTGTTGGGGATGTGTTTGTTTAAGTTCCTCGTTGTGCGTTAGATTACCTAATGACATTTGGCTATGCTTCCCACTAACGTAAATAAAACAGGTGGAGCCCATTCTGAGTGTATAGTGATGTTAGCGTTAGGGGCAGGCCCACGTAATCAGTCCTGAAGTTAGGGCGATAGAATAATATTTAGTCTATCTAGTTTATTGAGAAATGTAAAGTAGATGGAGTCTATAAGATCATTATCTTTTGTTCTATTCTTTAACCGTTAAAGGTGGTTCCTAAAGAACCTTTTTTTGTTGTACTTTCTTTTTTTTTGGCAGTTGTGGTCAGAGATTAAGGTGGTGAGGGGAGTGTGGGCAGAGGGACCAACAAAATGAATGTAGGGGCAGATGTTGCACTTCTGTTACATCTAAGGTAGGGGGCAGTGTTTCTCATTCTCTTTAATTACAGCTTCAAAAGAAGTTAGAAATTGCTGCCTCTGCAGAGTGATGTGTTGCAGTATATACAGAGTAATGTTGTCTTCGAAAGACATGGATCAACAGCATCTTTTATCACTTGCAAGTAGCTTGTGGGATTTTGTGTCCCAGTGAAGTAGGCTGTGTGGTTACAGTATTGGTTGAGGAAGATGAGGTGGAGGAAGACAGCATACTACTTCCCAAAAAAGAAGCAACCTTTCTGAGAGCATTGCAGTGGTTGGATTGTGTGTGGCAGTGGATGGAGGTGGTGCCATAAGAGTACTGTCCAGGTAGTCCGGGACTGAGTACAACTTTGCACTCACTTTGGTAGCTTTAGCGTTTCGTACATTCCCAACAGTGGCAAAGAACTGCTACACCCATGAGTCTCTCTGGGTGCTCGAGGTAGGCACTTCCTGTACCTCATCTTCTTGGTCCTCGTCATTGTCTTTGGGAGTACTGCAATTTTATTGTTGTGTAGGTCCTCCAGCTGGTGGTGGTGGTTGATCTTGGGATGGAGGGATGTTAATAGCTGATGCCATTTTTAAGATGAATAGCAGTTTTGCTAATATTCTTAAAGCATGTGCTCTGTGCTAGATTGTTAATGGATAATGAGTAAGAATAGATGTAGGAGCTGTGCATGGGTAAATTCTGTGCTTCAAAGTTCCTAGATCAGCATAAAATGCAGTTCTGAACTGTTCCTCAAGCACGGACCCAATCACGAAGTGCAGACGTGTTCATGGACACGTCATCGTGCCGTGCTCAATCGTGTGGTCATGTGACACTGTCCGGAAAGTCTGCAATGACATCAGTAATTCATGAATGTCGACGGACGCAAAAACTGTGGAAAAAGTTGCAACAAGTGTACATAAGTGTAAAAAATGATGTTAGAAGGTGGGAAATGGCAGAGTTTTAAAGTGAAACTTTGTAAATCAGACAAAAATGTTATGGTTGTTTAGCTTACAATAATCTATCTATCTATCTTTCTATCTATCTATCTATCTATCTATCTATCTATCTATCTATCTATCTATCTATCTATCTATCGATCTATCTTTCTATCTATCAAGTTTTTTCTATAGCGCCACTAACCCGTAGGCCTCAGGGTGCTTACAAAGAGTGATATAGAGGTATAAAACAAGAGAAAGAAAGAAGAAGCACCACAGAAACAAGCCAGGAACTGGAAAGGAAAGGAGAGGTTATGAGAAGAGACTTGTTTAGGAAGTAGGTGGAATAACTGAAATCAATTAAAGTCCCTGTAACAACATTTTTTCATTGAATTCTGTAGGTTTTTATTAGTACAACTTAACGATAATGTCCCTTTAACAAAGCTTTTTCTGTAGCTATATATATGTATATATTTATACATTTATTTCACCAAATACGGCTAATAGAACACATTTTATGAAATGTAGATGTGGGTAGCCATGTGAACTTTTACCTGTGATCTTAACTAGAGATTTGTATCATGAAGAATTGCGCAGTGAAACTGGAAAAATTGGATGCCAATCTACTTTGCCTGTGTCAGTGGTAGAACAGGAGACCACACTGCCAAAACCTGTCATTGGGCTGCCCACAGAGGGAAATGGAACTACCCGAAAAGGCAGTGCTTCATTGCAAGGAAACCCAGAAGTGCTCTAAAATCCATTTTGCCTTGGCTGTTGAAATTGCAAAATAATGGTTCTCAAACATCAGAAAAGATCCTCCATCCTTGATGGGTGTTAACCATCACATTATTTAAGGAATCCCCATAAGCGCACTATGTCAGGAAAAGTAGAATCTATCAGAGAATATCCACATTAAAAAGGTGCTTGCCTGGGAAAATCTGGCAGAATATGTGTGCGGTACCACTGGCCGCCTGTATCAAAGCTGTCATTAAAGTACACTGGCAGTTTAAACTCGTACATTAAAGAGAAACTGTTGAAAACAAGTGACTTGCCATCAAAAGCAATATAGGTTGCCACTATTTAATTTCTATGTTGAAAAAAACTGGAATTGGAGATATGTGTGCCTGTTTTTAAAATTGTAACTTTATTTTCAACAGCGAACAATGTAACAATTTGCCTTAAAGTAACTTGATTCATCAAAACTTCAAAGAAGCTTCTCCCCACTGGGAAACACACCACCCTTCTCCTTCCCACCAAAAGGGCAGGAACACTCAGTTGGATGTTAATGGAGGGGGGAGGAGATTTTGCTCTGCTTCTCTGGGCAGAGACAATAGACTTCCTGGACTGAAAGGGTATTCAAATTCAAGTGTCAACAAGAACTCCTGCCAGCAGGATGAGAGGCCTAGATTGCTCTTGGCCCAGCACAACTTTGGGGGTGGGCCAGACAGATATGTGTATCTTTAACCACAAGAAAGTATCTTTTGGAAAAAGACTCACAGAGAACTGTGCACAATTGTAAAAATCTGTAAAATATAGTGTTGTTAACATGACAATTCCGGTCACCTTTTGAAACTACTCAGAACTCTGTGCTATGTTCAGAGACATGACTACAGAAATTGTGATTTTGTAGCAATTGTGATGATGCTAGAAATATGAAACTTCACAGGATTATGCCCAGATGTCATGCGCATATATGTAGTAAAATGTGGACAAATCTGACATTGGGTACCCAACCAAAAGCGCAATAAACTGTCAAATCACAGCCGAAGCTCTTGCTAAAATGGGACTCGGACGGATACTTGCTCCCCTAAATATGTGATGTAAATATGTTATTCCTAGCAAGTTGGTAATATTGTAAATATGCTTTATATGAAAAATAGATTTACTGTGCAGAAACAAAGGGGAGGTACTCCCTGGATTGTAAAATACAGCATCATCATGATACCAGAATTTCTTCTCAAATCAGGAGAGAGGACAGACCCTAACCAATAGGATTCCTAGAGGGTGTACCTAGTATAATTCAGCTTACCCACCCCTTTGGGTAATACATAAATAGAGACATCTTAGGACCTACAGACAGACACATTCACCCATCAACTGATTGCTGGTGAAGCACTTTGCAAGAAAAATCCAGATCCAAGACTCTTCTCAGCTTGGCCTTTTAAAATCCTGAAACAAGATTTTACCCCAAACCTCCAAGAGGAACACTAAAAAGAACAGCCTGGCTGTACTGTTTCTGCTTTCTTGCCAAGAACTCTTGCTAGAATCCAGAGATCCAAACCAGTAGAGCAGAGCTGTAACCAGATAGCTGTGAACCAGAACCAACCAGTCAGATCCAGTCCAGAGTGCCGTGCTTTGTGTAGAACCTGAGCGCCCTGAATCCCGTTGGGTGGGCTAGCAGAATTCCAGTCCAGAAATCTTTGACCAGATCCCTGATGGGCCCATTCCAAACAGTAGTAGTGAGTATCTATAGCATAGAATTGTCCATAGCCAGTATCTTATACATAAGTAATCCTATCCAAAACCTTCTTTCATATCCAGAACTGCATTGTAGAAAATCTTTTGTCTTTCCTGAATCTTTCTCTCATTCCTGTAGTCCTTTGGTAATGGTAGTGATAATATCCTTGTTGCGCTAATATATTTGCTGAAGAAAGACAAGTGTCTCGGCGGGCAAAAGCCAGACAGAGGCGTCACTGATCTGGTGGCTGTACCGTTGGGTATCTTGTATCTTCATGGACTCACTAGTATAAGAAACTTGTTTGTAATTTTAAAAAAAGTGCTACCTTGTTTACCAATTTTGACTCTTTCTGGACTCTTTCTGGAAAAAAACAACCTCTACTAAAACCTTCATGACTTCCGTACCGTGCATACTAGAAACAAAATTTAAGTGTCATATTTTTGCTGCAAATTTTTCGTTTGGCTCAATTTCATCACGTGTTAAACTGCTGCTCTTTTTTATCCGACCTCAGAATTCAGTTTTTAACCTGATAGTAATTCAATCATCATTGCTAGTGTTTATCTGAAACTATACTAAGCGGCTCCCATAGTTTTGAATCCAAATTAGTGAATTAAATCAATTTTTCAGTGTTTTTAACCATTCATTCAAAGCCACATTCAAAAGCATTTGAATCATTACTGTTTCTCCCTGAGTCTGCTGGGGGAAATAGGGATTAATACTGTATTTCTTGAGTTTGTATTCCTGAAACCTGTGTTCTCTCCTTCCAACTCTTTATACTGCATATTGGGGGGATTGAGTAGGGTACAGGGGGAAAGAGTGACATTGCATCTGACTGAACCCACACAAAGTATTATTCTATGCTGCATTATTTTTCCTATCCATACTTCTTCTGATTAAAGAGATTGTTGATTGTAACATCACCCCATTGGTGATCCCAGTATAAATATTAAATAGTGTGTTATATATCTTGTGAAATCCATAAAATAAATATTTTAACTTTGCAAAACAGCCTGCTTCCAGGTTCAGTGAGACCGGGGGGGGGGATTCAAAGAGAGGGGCGTGATATAAGGGTACATCATTCAGAAATAAAATAACTTATAGACATAAATAAATAATTAAGGGTTCCAGCTATGCATCACACGCTAGGCATTGACTTAGGTGGAGTGCCGGGTTGAAATCACTTACATGCTGGAAATGCATCAGAGGGACGACATGGCCTCCGTATTCTTGTCCTTTACTGTTTTCTATCGTGTTTTCCATGCAGGAGTTCATGTGGCACTCCTGGTGGTGCAGCTCTCTCTTTTGGTTTGGGGTCCAGACCCATGGGACACCCTTATGGCACCCATGGGTGGGGTTACAACTCTGTGCCCCTAGTGTATGTTTTTGGGCACCTGTGCGTGGCCCACAGAGCAGGGTATGGGCTGGTGGCAGCTCCATGCTGAATTTGACAGGTGCTCTGAGTATCCTGCATTTTGGGATACCCAGGCCCTGCCATTGGAATCAGTTGATTCCTGATAGGAAGCAAGATGCCCCCTGTGGCCTCTTGCTTTCTATCACCTGTTACCTGGTTTTCCCAAAGTTCTGGGAAGCCCTGACTCTGTCCCTTCCCCCTGACTGGCTGTTGAGTGGAAGTTCCATATATGGTGTTGTTGTGAAGTCCAGGCCAGACTGGCTGGAGCCTTCCCAGTGATTTTATGTTGTGGGTACACTCTGTGGGTGGGACCTGGGTGAATGGAGTGTATGACCAATATGCACTTCTTTTGGATGTCTAGTTTCTGGTGTTTGACACAATGACTGAGACAGCCCTGCCCAAAACTGCTATGAATGCAGTGTGGAGTGTTTAATGGCTGGGTACTTGTCCCAATACACATAACTTGTTGTGAGTGTCTGGAGAGAAGTGAATGGCCTGAATTCCCTATGCACCTGATTGTCTGCCTGCCTGCATGAATGCCCTTCTGACCGATTGGTTGCGTGAGTGTGACCCAGCAGAATGAATGGGAGATCAACTAGTAAATCTGGGGGCCTCTCACTGCTAGAATTCATGTTCAGAAGCTGAAGTCCACTACGAAGGGTAACTGGAGTAAAAACTGAAGCTTAACGTTGAAGCCCTGCTGGAAGAGAAGTCTTGCTGCTGCTCTGCTTTGTCGATCTGAAAGCTGCTGTGTCTCCCAGGACTGAACCAGAGAGGACCTGGTTAGGCGCTCTCTTCCTGAGCTATGAGGGACCATCGTGCACTGCTAATCTTTGCCAGCGCTGCCTGGTAGACAGACCTACGAAAGGCTACCGACTGGAGATGGGGAACGCTGAGGAATCACAAGGAAAAGTGCCCGGACACTGTTGTCCATCACCGTTGACGATCGCTGTCACTGACCGGAAGCCGCCGTGCTCCCTTTGCCTAAGAACATTTGATCCAAGGATGCTCTCGTCTGCACCGTCGACCGCTTTATCCTGCCGGAGAAAGCCGCAGACGCACCGAGGAGCATCTGCGGTGGGTTTCCTGCTACCTAAAGACCACAGAGACGACGACTACTCAACGCCTTTGCTGGGCCACAGTTCTTCAAACTATTTGTGGTCCAGAACTATCATCACAGAGGTGCCCCGCACACCTCTTCCTTGCAGGACGCCAATGCTCCGTCATCGACGAGCACCACTAGGAACAAAGCTGCCACCTCACTGTCATTGTTCAACCCTTTTCCTCATGGGATCTCGATTATCCGTGGCTCCTGCCTTAAAGGGAGCCGCTCAAAAAGGATCCGTTGATGACCCGACAACAAACTCTGCTATTCCAGGTACATTGGGGTTGTAGAACTATTTTAGAAGGAAATAAGACTTGTGAACAATGTATGGACTGGGCTTGTACGATATACCTTTATTTACAGTTTGCCCAGGTGGGGGGATCTCCACACATAATTGTGCCTAGGTGGTAGGGGCCAGTATTCTGCCAATTGTTCTAACCAACTGCTTTTCTTCTATTTCGATTGTTGGTTTCCTTCATTGAGTGATCTGTGTGACATTTGACCAGAGTATAGTTGATGCACTTTAATGGGATCTGATAATAATTGTGGTACCACTTAGAACTATATATATTCACCATTATAGATTAACTAAGCACAAAGTGAGTTGTTGTGATTGTATATAACCTTAAACTTAATTATATAAAAACTGTGTTTTAACTAATACAGTGTGTGGACATTCCTTTGTAGGGTCTTGGGGACTACACTGTACTTAAGAACCAGCCTGCATCACCTCCTGAGAAGGTAGGCCTTGATTGCTTGTCCATTGCTACCCTAATAAAGAATCTTGGCTGGGGTCCTCTGTGCCTCTACTCTACCATATAGAGAGCATAAGTACAGACCCCCCCTCCAGTCTTTACATGACATAAGTTTTTGGTTCACCTATATATGCGTGCAAAGACGGGGTAGCCAGAGCTCCTTCTTTTTCTTGTGTTACTTTTGGCTCCCTCAATAGTCCGGCCCCCGTCAACAAAAAAGAGGGAATTGACCCACTGTACACACTAGATGCAATATGTGTCCTGTACATTATAATGTGTTTTGGCAGATTTATTGGGGAAAAACTTCAAAATTTCAGGTAAACAGGGTGATCCAATATGTAAAGGTTGAAGATGGTTGTGGCCTACATTCATGGCCTAATTTCTGTTGAACCAAACAATGACAGTGATAACACCATGCTTTAAGAAAATCATGTATTAAACCGTGTGACAGCATCAAGTACTGGTATTTTTTAAATGTGTCCTATTCCACACACATGGAAGAGTCTGTTATTGACAAATGATTATACTGGTTGGAAGTATTTCCTCCTTGATTAACTACAAGCAGAGTTAAGGTAAGACACATTGGAATAACCCTGTCTTAATCTCAATTCTTGTTAATCATCGCTTCAAGGTTGATAAAGATGCCTGTACTACACTAGTTAGCTTTGCACATATGGGGACATGTTAGTGCCACCTTAAAAGCCAACACGTTGCTACAGAGAGAAGAGGTAAGAGAAAGGGTGTTGAGTAGTAGAATATTTGGTTGGCATGGATATTGAACTGACATGGGCATGTATTTACTGCATTGCACAGGGTTGGTTTTGTATGCTTCCTCTTACCGTTCTTTCTAATGGTCATTCATTGTTAATCGTATAATGTCTCCTTTGTTATAGCCCTTCTTCTTCATCAACATCATTCACTTTCATACTTCCATCTCAAAGTCCTTCTCCTTCAGAAATAGTAATTTTACTTTGCCATATTCCTTTGTCATACTCCTTGAATATAATTCTACTCTTTTGTCTTCGTTTTTTCTCCTTCATTATAGTCCTTTGGCATAGACCTTCATACCAGCCTTTACCCTTCATCATAGGCCTTCATCCTAGTAATGTTCCTTCCCAGGATTCTTCATCATATTTCTTCTTGTATGTCATAGTCATTTGTCCTAATCCTTTGACTTCCGTGTAATCTTTCATCCTAATCCTTTTCCTTAGCCACAGTCCTTTATCATGGTACTAGCCATTCATCTCAATTGTCTTGGTCATTTGCATTAATCATAGTCCTTTACTTTTGGCATAGTTCTTTGTCACAGTTCTTCTATTTCATAATAGTTCTTCATCAAAGTCTTACTCATTCTTCATTGTCCTTTGCCCTGATGTTTCTCCTTCATTTAAGTGAGCATGTTAAAATGTTTCCTTCATCTTAGTCCTTCATCTAAGTATTTCTCCTTCATCATGCAATTTAAGCCTAGACAATCTCCTCTTCTTCATAGTCCTCCATTGTAACCTGTCTCCATAGTAGTCACTTGCTAATGTCTGTCTTCTTCATCATTACCCACTGTGCTAGTCCTTTTCCTTTATCATAGTTCTTCAGAATCCTTCATAATAGTCCTTCTCTTTCTTAATTTTTGTTCGTTATAGTTCTGCGTCATGACAATCTTTGGTCCTTTGCCAAATCCCTCATCAACGTTCATCTCTTTCACCATAGTCCTTCTCCCTAGTCTTTCTCCTTTGACTAATATGTCTACTCCCTAGAATTACATTATCATTGTTGTTCTCTTTCATCATGGTGCTTCATCATACTCCTTATCATTTAAAATAGTATTTTGTTCTGTGCCCTTGCCCTTGATCATCATCCTTTACTCTATCCTATTCTGGTTCCATCATCATATTCCTCCTTTGTCATAGGTTTGGACTGTTATTCAGTAAATGTCACCACTAACAAGAGGGGTTTTGGACCTAGCAAGGGGGAGAGGGGATTATTGCTTATTCACTCTTTTGCAAATCTTACAATTGTCTTTCTTTACTTGCCATGTAATCCCTCTTGTTAAACACCATTGTCTGCATATTTAAGGTTCCTACTACTTACTTGATTATGAATACCACCCTAGTTCTACACATGTAACCTTCCTGTTATCTGCCTGATGTTGGCCTTTAGCCTGCACATACATTTTGACTGTAACCCACCTGTAACATACCTGATAATAACTACTATCCTCATGTTGCATATGTAACGTAGCTTCTACTTACTTGTTTATGACCACCCGCCTAGTTCTGCACATGCAACCTGCCTGCTACCTACTGGATTATGGCTTTTAGCCTGCACATAAATTTTGACTCTAACCTAACTGTAACCTACCTGTAACCTACCTGATTGACTTTCCAGGCTTTGGCTGCAGATGTAACTTACTATAACACCATATTTTACCTGTTAACATATTGTTACACCTTATCCACTGTAACTAGAACACGGATGCCTCAGGGCTTTGTGCGCTGCTCTAAAGACAAAATAAAATACAATTAAAATAAATAATGTTGTGCACCACAGGGCCTCAGACAACACCACAGATCGCACGTGTGTTGCGTACTACACCACGCTGCCTTAAGAACTGAGGACAGGACCTTCTGCTGCAAAGATTGCATAGGCCAAGGGCGTGCAGTATTGTGAGCAGCATGTGTCGGGCTCTGATGGAGGTGCCGAAATCCCTGCTGCAACTGACACCAGGTACCCTGCACTCCACGCACGATCAGTTGACTTTTGCATTTCTTTCTCCCTTGGACTCCCTCTCCGCCATAGCTTGGCAATCACCGCTAGGTGACCTGTGGGACGACGGGTACCTGAGTATTCATGCCTGTTTGCTGATAGGCCGCCCTGTGAGCTTTTTCATGTATTATTCAATTTCTCTGTCCCCCTCTCCCCGTCTACCTTGGTAACCCTCTGCACCCTTCCACGGTTCTGTCAATCTTCCCTATCCACTCTAACTGCTACTATATCAACTATCCTTCCTCTCTTTCGAAGCCTCGTAGGAAAAAGTTTAATAATGGTCTCCTTCCCATTGCAGACACCTACGTCAAGCTTTTTCCAGGCAAACTATTACTGACATCCTCTTTGTCACTCCCTCTGCGGACCTATGGACTCCCCATATGTTCTCTACGCTTTCCTATTTCTCCTTTCTCTTCTTCTCTCATTAGTTTTGATACCAGATAGGAAGTGCTCTTGGCTCACTTTCCATCCTCTCTGTGTATCATTAATGTCTACCAGAATGGCATTGTCATGGCCCAGGGCTCTCAGCCCAAACTCCTCCTTCTGGATAGCTGCTCCCATCTCTCATTAACATCCTCCTTTGTCCTGCCATTCCTCCCTCTGCCTCCTCGCAAACTCTGAGGGCTGTACTCCACCCCTGAACCCCTCCTCAGAAGACCTTCAAAGGTGGCAATGAGCTACACTTAGCTACCAACAATTGAAGCTCTGCTGCCAAACAATCCTCTGACATCTGTCACCTCATTGAAGACTTTGAACTTGATGTCCTCACCCTCACTGAGACGTGGTTCAAGGCCAGCTCTGTCACCACTTTTGAAACTCTTCTCCCAGATGGCTACAAGATCCTCTCCAAGCCCAGGCCTATCTAGTTGGGGGGGGCGGAGTGGCCCTGATTTTCCCTCAATGGGTCCCTACTACTATCATACCCACTCAATCTTATTCTTCCTTTGAACGCCACGTCTATAGGCTTGGTGTCTTCTCCCATCCTCTCCCTCACTTTTGCCACTATCTGTAGACCCCCTCGACCTATTTCCCTTTTCCTCTCGGAATCAGCCGACCTCTCCTCCTCTCTCCTGTCCTCCTCCTCCAAGATTCTCCTCCTTGGTGACTTCAACATTCATCTTGAAGCGCCGGATGCGGCCACTATACTTTTCTGCAACCTCTGTGACACTCTCTCCCTCACTATTCTTCCCTCCATTCTGACCCAATCAGCAGGACACACCGTGGATGCACACCCGGATTCATGGAACTTTGCAAAGTGTATATTTGCAGTGCAAAGTCAGTACAGAGTCATTGTTGCAGTACAAAATGACTTTGCACTGACTTTGCACTGCAAAAATACACTTTGCACAGTTCCATGAATCAGGGTTTGTGTCGGCAGTGCAGCGTCACTTTTCAGCTGTGCAAAGTCACTTTGAACCGTGTAAAAAAGTCCATGAATTGGGCCCATTGTGTACAGGTGCTTTATAAATATGCTATAAATAAAAAATAAAAAATGAATCCTGCAAATGGATCTCTATGTAGTAATTTTTAATTTAAGAGCGTTACATCCCAAAGTATTTGTTCTGTAGTAAAGGGATAATTTCAATATACATGTTTGGTTTAACATTATCGATCATGTAACGCTAGATAGTAGATAGATTAAAAGCATTGTATGTGCCTATGTAGCAGGGTTTGTAAGCTGACATCATAGTTCTTCTGCCAATGTACCTTTTGTGGAGTATATAATCAGCTTTCAGATGCTAACAACTCACATAATAACAGTCACGTGATGACCCATTCCTCAGCTTGAGCAAATTCATTCCGATCAATATAAACATCTGGAAAACTTAATCTACTGACTTTGCCAGTGTTTGTTTTATTAGAGCTATCAATGCCGTTTGACTCTACCAACCAGCATATTCTGATCGAAAATCTAAAAAGGTAAGTACCACCTTTGTCAATCTTCACAGGTTCATCTTTTTCAGCCACACAGAACACTGTATGTCTCCCGACAAGTGCTCTCTTCTCAAACTCCCTCTCTCTCGTGTGAAGTGATTCGTGGGTTGACACGACATCCATCATTCTGTAATGTTTATATTTCCCAATGGAACAACTTCATTCATTCATTTGAATTTTCATACTATAATTTGTCCATATGGTGCCCACATTATTTTGCAAATGAAATGCTATTTTCTGCTCACTATGGTTTCTGGTTTCCAATTGCCTACCTTGCCCTAACAGAAGAGTTAGCAATAGCCTCCTGAAATAAACACTGTCACAATCATAGGTTCTTGGTGGGTATAGCCATCCATGCCTTCAACTGGACTCATCCTCTAAGTGCACCAGCCCTGTTTCCACAAGCCAGTTCATGCTGGCTGAGTGTCGTGATGTGGTAGATGCACTGTGGGGTGCCCTTTGAGGTGAGGCGGCCTTGTCATCATGGGGCCCTGCCACGGGCATCAGATTTCCAATGAAGCACCTAAAAGTGATCGTGGTGCCTACACCCTTTGTTTCATGAAGGGTTCCTAGACCCATGGAAGAGCCCCAGCCTTAGTGTTGGATGCTGATAAGCAGGCTACTGGGACAGACGAAGATAGTTCACTTTTATGGTGGGGTACTGGCGGGATACACCTCAAGGTGTGTCCATATATTGGTGGAATAGCCATTGTGGGCAGGGCCTCATGCAGCGGACTCTGCCCAGTGGCATATGCCAAAAAGCATGGATGTGACTTTAGAAAGAAAAAAATGTTCTCCAATGATACACAATATTTATTTTTTAGGAGTTTTTGGCATTACCATTGTTCCCAAGATAAGATTCAAAGGGCCTCATTACACGGTAGGCGGAAGCCATGGTGCTATTAGCGCCATGGCTACCCCCTTACAGCATTCCGGGTCCCTGTTCCCGGAATATGGACTTACCGGGTCATTCCGACCCTGGAGGACCCGGTAAGCCCCCATTCCGGGAACCTTTCCCCATTCCCATTTGAGCCCCCATAAGGCTCAATGGGAATGGGGAAGGAGCTAATAACGGTACCGCAATTTGCAGTACCGTTATTAGCTCTGAAGTCCCTCAGCTGGTCCCTTCCCTAACGCCTGGTAAAACCAGGCGTTAGGTGAGGGACCCGCTAAGGGACCTCGTAGTAGGGCGGTAAGGGATTACCGGCACTGGTGCCCTTACCGGTGCCGGTAATCCCTTACCGCCTACCGTGTAATGAGGCCCAAAGTATTGAAAGGGGAATTGTGGATGCCGCAAAGCCTCTGCTCTGGGTGGGACACTGCCGGCTGTGGAAAGTTCATGCTGCATAGGTGACAGGAAATTCATATGCCCCGTGACAGGGTGTTAGGGCCAATCTCAGGAGAACAGATTCAGGAGACAAAATGTGTGTATTCAATTTCTCGTCCAGGTCATAGCTTGGGGAGAAGTCATTATCTTGCTTTAATAACCCGCCCCTCGCTCTATAATCTTTAATATCATAACACATAACACAATATCATACGCACACCAGTTCTCTTGCACTCTGTGCAGGGACATCATTTGGAGGTCTCCCTTGCTACCCCTGCGATCTCGGATGCTACCCCTAAAAAAGGGGCGGTATGGGGGTTTACAATTTGAAGCTCATGGGCGGTGTCCAGTGCCATGTGGCTCATTTTTTCTGGAGTGGCTGGCTTTTATGTTCCGGCTACTTAAAAAAAAAAAAAAAAACGGGGGTTCCACAGGTGTAACACTGAGCAGTGACCACAAATAAGAAATAATAGGAATAACAAGTAATTTGTCCTTCTGGAAATCTACACAATAATTGCCAGACCTATTGAAGGTTAATTTCAAGAACATTTCAGGGGGTGAGTCATTGATTTAGTCCATTCTTAAACACCTCAAATTCACAATACAGACACAAACTTCCAAAAAGCTTTTTATCCTTCTTAAACTTTTGTAAAGGTTTGATACAAGCCAAAACAATAAAAAAATAAAATTAAAAAAACATGTTTTTTTCTGACGTCTCTGTTACGATCATCACAAAACATTCCATCTCAGTGTCCTCGGTCACTTGACAAAATCCTTTTGCCTAAAAGCTTGTGTACAGTGTAGAATTGTTTGGCCATAGCACACAAAGTGGCTCTTGATTTCATCGTGACCCAATTACTGCTTTGTTGTAATGTGTCTATCTTTCCTATCTCCATGGCATGCTGTTCAGGATGTATGAGGTAACGAGTGCCCAGAGTACGGGATACCGGGTGAGTTCACTGCTTTCCCTGCACTACTTTAAATTCTTTAATATACAGTTATGAATCCTCCTCATCGTATGTATTTTGTCAACCTCTGAAGCCTGAAAAGTAGATCCGCGAAGGCTTGTGGCCAACTATGCATCAGACCCAAAGATGAGCTGTCCTGCTGTTAAGTCTCAGTTACCAGTTTAATGCTTTCACTACAGAGTATGATTTGCTTTCTGACTTTGAGAAAATTCAGACATTTAATTACTCATTTTACTATAGCTAGTAAGATAGCAATAGCCGGTAAAATAACTCGGTGGATTGAGCGTGTGCTGATGCAATTGTGTGATCTGCTGGTTGTAGGTTCGAATCCGGGCAAGGCCAACTCAGCCTTTCATCCTTCTGAGGCTGATAACTGAGTACCAACACAGGTTGGGTGACATTGTATGTATACTTATTCTATATAAAGTGCTTAAGTGTAAGTGCTATATAAATACACATCATTATCAATTGGCCTTGGACATCTGCTTGCATTCACAGTAATTTGATAAAATGAGCCTATACACGCTGACATTAACGATACATGTGATCCATTATTGTATGAAATGTATATCACATTACAGTTATATTGTAACCATATTTTTCTTAGTGTACTTAGGAACAAGGATATGTGATGCTGATTCCTGTTTTGTCAAAGGGTGAAAGGTTGTGTACCATCACTTCACATGATGTCACTTTGGGGTGGGGTCAAATGCCATCACTTCCTGTGATGTCATCAGAGGTCACAGCTCGTGCAATGTCACTTCCGCTACTGCTGGCATTTGGTGAAATGACGTCCCAGACTTTGTGAAGTGTTCTTCTCCTTTGAAAAAGTGTAGTTAAACTGCAAAATGTTTCACTACAATATTTCCAGGGATGAACTCACAATTTGATGTGATGTAGGCATCATATTCTATTTCATTAATTCACTAACCAGAAAGGAACGTATGCTGAATCAATTTCCAGAGGTGACATCAGTCTATGCTTCCCAGAGTTCTACTACTAGCCACAGATATCTTCTTAGTAGCAGGAAAAAGGAATGCCCATTTCCGTCCTTGTTTCCTTTACACATAACCCTACGATGCTTTATTAACTGGCTTGTAATTAAGGCCCCACATTCTTTGTTGGCGATATGTCCTCCATACTATACGTCATCTGTATTCATGTCACAGACCAATCAAATGCATTGCATTATTTGCATGAGATTGAATAGCTGTAGACTAAGGATCATAGGAAATGACATTATGGCAACATCTTACTCCAATATGCATTACCTTATCTGATGAGGAATATTATAACATCGTTTGTGGATGTGTTCAGTTTATATGAAGCTAGGGACGAAAAGGATGCACTGAAAACAATTCCGCATGCTTTCTTTCCAAGTTCTGCCGCGCTACCCATATATATGCATGTTCATGTTAGCCATAGCAAACATAGCAAACAGTTGGGTTTTAAAGCACAAAGCGAAATGCTGTGCAGTGATGCATGGGTTTGACGACAAGTGTAATGCATGCATTCTGGAATAGATGTCGACTTTCACAGAAACTGAGCTCTTTAGAACATTACCCTTTATATGAGCAAGTTATGCATATAATGGCAGTGGAACACTCTCCTCGCATCCGCTGTGGATCTATTACCAACACATTTTAATATAGAATGTTAAAAATCCTCCGTTTTGTTACGGCGCATTCACTGTGTCTCTTGTATCCTGTTTCGATATCACAATTGTATATGCATTACTATTGATTGAAATGTGTATTGCACTCGTGACAACAACATTCAAACACGTGATGCAGGACAGTCTGTATCACCTGAATGTTTGCATTAGCACAATATGTATATATGCACTAAGTATGGCATGTTTTGTTAGTGACAGACACTCTATTATGGCACCAAACTAAGCCACCTCCTGAGGCAATAACTCTGATGCAGCCACAGTACACATGATCGGCTAAATACAACTATATGTGAACACATCACTAACTGTCTTTGAGGGGGACGCTATTTGGAATTTCGTGCGTATTTAACGCCTGGGCCATTTCAGCACGATGACCCCAAAGGAATGGCAATACCACCCCATCTACATCATGAAGCACGAATGGGGGAGGACCGAGCCCAGGGATGGGGGTGAGAGGTGCCCCTGGCGCAAACATTGTCAATTTCCAGGACATGGGTCGCCAGAGGCACTGCTGAGTGAGCCACACACAGCCATGCTGACGCAATGAAGCATTCTTTTGGATTTCACAACACACAGCGAGGCAATATTCTGTTGAAAAAGAGTAGCAGAGACAGTCGGCACCCGCTGCCCTGGCCGTTCGCTTTGAACGCTTAGTGAAGTGCCTGCCACCAGTCGTGCGGTGTAGCAGATGCATGCTGCTGCAATGTAAATAGATCCATTCATTAGTCTCATTGCATTAGAAAGTATCCCCTTCAGCAAATAACATGGATTGAGCTAATTAAGGAAACTGTGAAATCAAATATTTCACTCAGCTGTGACCTAAACTACACAGAGAGAAGGTAACATACCCAGAAGCAGTACATGGAACAGCCCTTCAATCAATAAAGCAGCCTTCAACTTTCACAGGGTGCGTGATCCATTTTTTCTGCTGACAGCTTTACAGGCTTCCCAAAGATTTCACCGAACAATGGATATTTTAAAAAGCTCGTGCTGCTTATAGCTAGGGAAGCGATTGCATGTTTCCAGTGTGTGTTTGTAGATAGTGACTGCTGCGGTCTGGCTATTGTTGCATCCACAATATCGTCCGTGACATGTCTCCCTACCTTGTATCACCACATCTTCCTTCAGCCAAATTTGAAACCAACTGAGTCATCTCCAATGCCCCTAACGCGTCAATAAACTACACTCATCTCTGAAACATCAACAGAATTACATATCTCCTTTTTAGCGGCTTTTGTGATTTAGGAATATTTAATGCCTGCAAACATTTCTTTAAACGTGTTGTATTGCTTTACAAAATGCCTTCTGTGTAATGAACGTCTGTCCTTGCTCTGTGTCTTCTACCCTCCTGTAGCTAGAGCAGAATGTGTTATTTGGGCTACAGCAATTTGGACAGCCATTTTGGTATGGAGTCTTTCTCAGCCTAACCCAATGGGAGCTACTCTTGCGTGAAGCAGTTGGGCATTAAACTCAAAACGTTATTCAGAATGCGTTGAGACATTCATCCTCACACAATTCCTGTATGAAAGCTGGCAGTATTTTATAATATGTTTAATTGTCAAATAGCTTAAAACTGAGGGCTATTTCTTACTAAAAATAAGTCACAATCCCTCAGAAACAACTTTCTCACTGCAGCATAAATAGTGTCAATTGCAGTCTGCCCAGTAAATTTTGTTTTTTGTCGAAGACAATCTTTCGAAATGGTTGGTATCCGTTGTGGATACGTTTGCTTGCTCATCCAACGTGGACCGCCGTGAACTTAGCAGACATTGAGAACTAGAAAGAAGCCCGTGCACTCTCTAAGTCTGTGCATCGATCGTGCAAGCTCAGAGAACAGATGACTCTCATTAGTGCCACTAGAGCCGGCTCATTATAAGAAATATGTCAGTAAAGTCAATGGTAAGTCATTGGTATAATTTACAAATGTTCAAGTAGTGTACATAGCTTAAGCAATATATTATTTTCTACATTGAAGTATGTTTTACAAACAAGTGATCGGTATTAATATTTGAGCATGCAATGGTGAAAGTGTTCCCATTGCTCTGCTTTTCCATGTACTATATGTCTATGGTAATTACTGATACCCGTTCCAGATATGTTTTTTCTGATATTGTCACAACATTGGGACTGTGTAGTGGTTTCTATCTGGATCCGACCCAAAATAGTGTTTGGGGTCAGAGAGTACAGCCAACTGGTGCAATAAGGCTGCACCTTTTTTGTACAAAACAACTACTGTGCCGTTGTCCCTTTAGCGTTTAAAACATGTCTGAAGTATTATATTGAGCAGTGAAATTGGAAGCACATGTATAACCAGAGGTCAAGACACTTCTTTTTAATGGACACATAAACATTATGCATTGGAATCGAAAAAAACAGACCCAGTCACAAATTGTGCATAATTATAAGTTCATGTTGATAATGAAATCATGATTTCAAACTATTGTTTTGTTAAAATAGGCCTAAACGTATCAATAAAAGGAAAAAACTCAATAAAGGAGTAACTCCAAGTGCACAGGAAAACCCAGCTTCATTCGAATACAAACAGCTGCTGGGAGAGTGTACAAAAGCAACCCCAAAATGGTGATAGGAACAACAAGGTTTTAAGTAAGAAAAATATCATAGTTGATGTCATAGTAATTATCATAACAAGGTCTATTTGCTCGTTCAATTAGTTATTTGAGTGTAGAACATATGGTTATATGCAAGTGAACCTTCTACTATTAGTTCTTTTACTAATAATAACTCATCCTATGTTCATCCTTCCAAACATGATACATTTCAATGTAACATGCAATTGGTTGGCATTCTACTACACCAGTCGATAAAGTGAGGAAGGGTATGATTGGTCATTCATTCATCTGGCCTTGGCTCTTTTATGTTGTGCAAAGGTACGTGATGGGGAACATTGTTAGGGAGAATTCTCCAGAATGGCTAATTTCCCTTACCTACTGAGTCCCTCAGCAGCTTTGCTGGATTTCTAGGATTTATTTTGTTCACCTGGTAAGAGTGTGAGCCTTTTTTTCCTGCTCTTACATGTGTTTTGTGTGTGTGTGTTTAACATTTCTTGTGTTCACAGACTGTGGAGCCTCACCTACTCAATAGGCATCATCTTTTTACTTTGTGTTACACAGCACCTTCAGTGCAGTGGCACAGGGTTGTCTTTTAGACTTCCCAACTCAGACTCCATTTTCTGGGACTGACTACTGTCTCCCAGAACATGTAAAGTTGCCATTGACTTTATTAGTCTCTTTAAAATCCACAGACCCAGTACAAACTATCATACATATAGTACTGGAAAGGGTTAATATGTTGTTAGGCAGAAACCTGTGCAGTTCCCTTGGGGAACACTGCAAAAGATTTAAGACTACAGGTATAGCAGTAAACCCACTTGGTAGCAGCCTGCACCACCCAGATTTACCTGGTAGCTGTGGCTGAGCAGTCAGACTTCCCTCAAGAAGAGTTAGGCAGTATGCAAAGTATACACAATATGTACTCAAATACAATAGCACAAGCAAACACTGACCAGAGCTTGGTTTCAGAAGTATATAGTTATTTATTTTAAGAACACATAAGTTGAAAACACTCTAGCAATATATAGTAAAACACTTCAAACACAGTTATATGGAAAGCAGTCCCAACCCTTATTCCTAACTAGACAACTCTTGGTTAACACCACATAATTCAAACAGAGGTGAGTGCTTAACTTTTAGATGACACTCTAGTAGGTTCAAAGAAGGGAGGGAAAAAGAGCAGAATTAGGATAGACACACCACTCTAAGGTCAAGAACACTCTTTGTAAGTTCAAGGAAGCACAAAGTCACAGGTGAGCAAAAGTCACTAGGCAGGGCCCACTCTTAGAGCAGACGGAGCGAAAATGTGCCCAAGATCACACAGTTATTAGGGATTTAGAGTCTTGCAAACGAGTTCAGAAAGAGTTTAGAGAGGCTTAGAAAGTTTAGCCAGGGTGTCCCAGGCAATCCCAGGTTCGAAAGCCGGGGGCTAAAACTACCCCGTACAGTCGGTAGCAAGGGAAGCCAGGCGGAACACAGTACCTTAAACGGGAAGGATCCTCCAGCGGTGGCAGTTGTTCCAGGCAGTGGCAGCAAGGCTCGACGTCGGTCAGGGAAGAAGCAGATCTCGCTGAAGAGCAGAAGAAGAAGGTCGTTGCACTGCCCGGGAAGAAACCAGCCGCGGAGTCCTCCGGTTAAAGGGTTGTACCGACTTTCGCGGTTGTGGTAAAAGTGTGGTATTCCGGTTGCCGGGGTGCTTGGCACGGGCAAGGCGGCCACGAGATACCTCGAAGAAGCGGAAAGAAGGTGAAAACTGGTTGTCCCCACCAGTCAAGGGAAGGAGCCACTCCGTTAAGAGTTCTCCTCGGTCGTTGGGAAAAGTGGTGAGACGGTTCAGCAGGGCTCCACCGGGTGGTGTCGTCGTAGCAGGTCGGCTCAGCTCTTCCCTCATCGGATTCTTGGTCCTGTGGCGACTTCTAAAGTTCCAGTCCCCAAAGCCCTGCTTTTATGCAGCAAACCCCCATTCACCCAGCCTAGCTGTCACTCAAACATGCTAAGTGGTGAGCCGGCCGGCTCACCACTTGGGCCAATCAGGACGGAGTGCGACTTGAGTTACCAAGGTAACTCAGTCCAGGGTGCCTAAATCCCCCTCCACCCCTCCTAAGTACCCCAGACAGAGTGGCACCACTTTGGAGGGCTTCTGTGGAGAAGCCCGCCAAAAGTGGAACAAAGGGCTCCACTTTGGGTCAGAGTTACAGAGGCGAACGCCAACGCCATTTTAGGATCAAGTTTTGGCAAAAAATCCCAACCGGAGTTATAATAATAAATATATAAACCGGCGGTATGTTTGAGGCTACCGTAAATAAATAATTAAATGTGTTAGCCTAAAACAATGGGAAATCCCATAGGAAAATATTCGCGGTTGAATATAAAAAGTAGTTTCCACTGCCACCAGCCAAAACTCGATCAGGGGGGACGGAGACGTGCCCCCTTGACTAACAGACCCTGGGGCAATCGAATTGTCACTCTGACTGGCTTGAGGGGAGGAGCACCTTCCAATCCCTACTTAATCAGGGCCAATGGACCTCTGACCGGATGGCCATAGAGAAGCTCAAAGGGAGAATAACCTACTCCCTCCTGAGGGACTTCTCTATAAGCAAAGAGAAGGCATGGCAGTAGAAGGTCCCACTTCTTTTTAAGGGGTTCCTCTAAAGCACCTATCATGCTCTTCATGGTTCTGTTGAACCTTTCAACCAAACCGTTTGTCTGAGGGTGGTATGCTGTTGAGAACTTGTAAGTAACTCCACAGGTTTTCCACATGGCTTTCATGTAGTGGGACATAAAGTTTGATCCCCTGTCAGAGATTACTTCCTTAGGAAACCCAACCCTGGTAAAAATACCAAGGAGGGCCTTAGCCACAGCCGGAGCCGTAAAAGTCCTCATAGGAATTGCCTCAGGGTACCTAGTAGCATGGTCTACTACAACAAGTATAAACCTGTTGCCTGAGGAGGTTGGGGGATCAAGGGGACCAACAATGTCAATCCCTACCCTCTCAAATGGGACTCCCACAACTGGGAGAGGCACTAAAGGTGCCACATTCTTGGAACCAACCTTACCAGAAGTCTGGCAGGTATGGCAGCTCTTACAATATCTATCTACTTCAGCCCCCATCTTTGGCCAAAAAAAGTAGAGAGAGAGCCTTTCCTTGGTCTTCTTGAAACTCAAGTGACCAGCTAAAGGTATCTCATGGGCTAGTTGTAAGAACTGTTGTCTGTTCTCTTGCGGGACTACAAGGCGCTTGTAGTCTCCAGGTTCAGACTCAGTTGGTTCACTGTAGAAGAGGCCATCTTCCCAGTGTAACCTATACTTCCCAGGCTCTTGCCCATCAGCCTGAGAAGCTGCCTGGTGGCGGAGGCCTTCCAGAGTTGGACATTCTCTTTGCCCCTTACGAAAAGCCGCCCTGCTAGGCCCACCTTCTGCCAGTAAAGACTGCAGCTCAGGATGGTCCTCAGGGTCCAAATCTCCAATAAGGTTTGGGCCTCCTTCTAGCTCTTCCTCAGAGTCTAGTTCAACCACACAGGGTTGTACCTCCCTCTCAGCCTCAGCTGGAGGTGGAGTTACAGGTGTAACTTTGGACAACCTAGGGGAAGTCCTTGTCGGAAGCACTGGAGTGCTTGCTGCTGGCTTTTTCCTAGGAGTCTTGGGTTGCCCCTTTGCTCCTGATCTGGTAGTTACTGCAGTAAGTTGCTCCAGTGGGAGAGGAGTGATTTCTGTCATCATCTCCTGAGATACCCCTCTCAGGGTTTTCTCTCTTGCAGGTTTTGTGAGCTCCTGTAACCTTTTACTAGGTGGTCTGGGGGTATGTGACACAACTCCAAGAGCTTTTAGGTCATTACCCAACAGAACCCTACCTGGCACTTCACATTGTACACTGACAGGTATTTTCACAGCCATATCATTACATTGGATGAGAACTGGTAACTGGGGACACATCTGCACAGGCCCACCAGCTAACTTGGTGAGGCATTTGGGTGCCTTAGCAACATCCTCTGCCTTGAAAAATGATTCATCCACCACAGTTATGCTGGCTCCAGTGTCCCTAATGGCAGGAGTCTCCTGACCATTCACCTGGACACTGTCCTTATAATACTCTTTAGTATTATCTGGGATAGAGTTATAGACATCTAAATTCTGTTGTTCCCACAACCCCAGAGAGACTAAAGAAACACTAGCTGAGACTCCAGTGGGTTCATCAGCCAGTAATAGAAAGTTTCCACTTGCCATATGTACTTCCTCTTCTGGAGCGAAGGCTAAGGAGGCAAGCTGGACCCCTGAAAGTTTACCCTTACATCTGGGATCTCCTTTCACATGGTCATTAGCCTTACAAACAAAGCATGAGCCAAAGGCTCGCTGGAATGGAGGCTTGTTCTGACCTCCTTCTGGTCTGGGACCAGAAGGTACACTAGCCTGATTCGGTTTCCCTTGTGGCTTACCCTTATAGTTTTGTTTGGGGCCCTCTTTGGAATTTGTAGTATTAGAATTTTCTTTGGAGTCCTTCTTAGGCTGTTTCTCCCCATCCTTTTTCTGAGTTACCCCAGAATCCTTGTGAGTGGCTCTGTTGGCAACCCACAAGTCATCAGCCTTAGCTAGTTTCCGGGAATCTAATTCCTTGGAATCAGCCAAGTGTTGTCTGAGC
This sequence comes from Ambystoma mexicanum, assembly GCF_040938575.1. NCBI lineage: Eukaryota > Metazoa > Chordata > Amphibia > Caudata > Ambystomatidae > Ambystoma > Ambystoma mexicanum. The sequence continues at coordinate 251,665,093 of NC_090923.1, read as the reverse complement.
TCAGGAGAGCAGGCATCATAAATAGTCTCCAACATAAACAAATTCTTCATACCTTCATAAGTGTTCACTTTGTAACCCTTAATCCATCCCTCTAAGTTTTTCAACCCTTCACTCACCCAGGTAGCCCAAGGGGTACCATCATGCTTTTTGAGGCTCCTAAACCTCTTAAGATACTGGGAAGGGGTCTTCCCAAACCTAGCTATCAAAGCTAGTTTCACACATTCATAGTCCTTCTTATCCTCCTCCTCCATCTCCATTACCACATCAGTTGCAACAGGGGGAAGCCTAGAGAACAACCAGGTGAGTAAGTCATTTCCTGTGATGTTCTGGAGCCCATGATTATATTCAAACAGAGACAACCAATCCAACACATCCAACTTAGGCTCATACATACCAACCAATTCTTTAGGCATCCGGGGTCTTTTAGGACTGGAACTTCTAGAGGAGCCAGAGAGAGAAGCATTCTCAACAGACAATTTCTTCATTTCTAGCTCATGCTTGAGCTCCATTTCCCTAAGCCTTAGTTCTTTTTCAGTTTGAGCATTAAGTTTTTTATACTCCAATTCTAGTTTCATTTTCTCCAGTTCATAGTACTGAGGACTAAATGTGGGACCTGGTAAAGGCCCAGTAGGCACAGCAGGTAGAGCAGGCAGAGGCCTAGGGGGGACAGTCACAACAGCCTCACCCTCCTCTTCTGACTCTTCCTCAAAATCATCAACATTTTGTTCTATGTCAATTTCAATACTGTCATCTACATTTGCTGGAGTGGTAGGTTCCTCTGAACCATCACCCAGACTTTGGTTAGCTAACAATCTTTCAATCAGCTCCATTTTCTTGCCCTTAGTCATGAGATCCTTATGTTTACAGAGCACTCTTAAACAATCAGCAGTTTTTGCTGCAAGGGACTCTTGACTATAGCTTTCTATAACTGACATGTTAGAGGATTACTTTTACAGTGCTAAGCTTTGTGGTTAGTTGCACTAAGGTATCTAAAGCACACTAAAATGTATACTCAATACAAATCCCACCGCTGTACACCAGTGTTAGGCAGAAACCGGTGCAGTTCCCTTGGGGAACACTGCAAAAGATTTAAGACTACAGGTATAGCAGTAAACCCACTTGGTAGCAGCCTGCACCACCCAGATTTACCTGGTAGCTGTGGCTGAGCAGTCAGACTTCCCTCAAGAAGAGTTAGGCAGTATGCAAAGTATACACAATATGTACTCAAATACAATAGCACAAGCAAACACTGACCAGAGCTTGGTTTCAGAAGTATATAGTTATTTATTTTAAGAACACATAAGTTGAAAACACTCTAGCAATATATAGTAAAACACTTCAAACACAGTTATATGGAAAGCAGTCCCAACCCTTATTCCTAACTAGAAAACTCTTGGTTAACACCACATAATTCAAACAGAGGTGAGTGCTTAACTTTTAGATGACACTCTAGTAGGTTCAAAGAAGGGAGGGAAAAAGAGCAGAATTAGGATAGACACACCACTCTAAGGTCAAGAACACTCTTTGTAAGTTCAAGGAAGCACAAAGTCACAGGTGAGCAAAAGTCACTAGGCAGGGCCCACTCTTAGAGCAGACGGAGCGAAAATGTGCCCAAGATCACACAGGTTTTAGGGATTTAGAGTCTTGCAAACGAGTTCAGAAAGAGTTTAGAGAGGCTTAGAAAGTTTAGCCAGGGTGTCCCAGGTAATCCCAGGTTTGAAAGCCGGGGGCTAAAACTACCCCGTACAGTCGGTAGCAAGGGAAGCCAGGCGGAACACGGTACCTTAAACGGGAAGGATCCTCCAGCGGTGGCAGTTGTTCCAGGCAGTGGCAGCAAGGCTCGACGTCGGTCAGGGAAGAAGCAGATCTCGCTGAAGAGCAGAAGAAGAAGGTCGTTGCACTGCCCGGGAAGAAACCAGCCGCGGAGTCCTCCGGTTAAAGGGTTGTACCGACTTTCGCGGTTGTGGTAAAAGTGTGGTATTCCGGTTGCCGGGGTGCTTGGCACGGGCAAGGCGGCCACGAGATACCTCGAAGAAGCGGAAAGAAGGTGAAAACTGGTTGTCCCCACCAGTCAAGGGAAGGAGCCACTCCGTTAAGAGTTCTCCTCGGTCGTTGGGAAAAGTGGTGAGACTGTTCAGCAGGGCTCCACCGGGTGGTGTCGTCGTAGCAGGTCGGCTCAGCTCTTCCCTCGTCGGATTCTTGGTCCTGTGGCGACTTCTAAAGTTCCAGTCCCCAAAGCCCTGCTTTTATGCAGCAAACCCCCATTCACCCAGCCTAGCTGTCACTCAAACATGCTAAGTGGTGAGCCGGCCGGCTCACCACTTGGGCCAATCAGGACGGAGTGCGACTTGAGTTACCAAGGTAACTCAGTCCAGGGTGCCTAAATCCCCCTCCACCCCTCCTAAGTACCCCAGACAGAGTGGCACCACTTTGGAGGGCTTCTGTGGAGAAGCCCGCCAAAAGTGGAACAAAGGGCTCCACTTTGGGTCAGAGTTACAGAGGCGAACGCCAACGCCATTTTAGGATCAAGTTTTGGCAAAAAATCCCAACCGGAGTTATAATAATAAATATATAAACCGGCGGTATGTTTGAGGCTACCGTAAATAAATAATTAAATGTGTTAGCCTAAAACAATGGGAAATCCCATAGGAAAATATTCGCGGTTGAATATAAAAAGTAGTTTCCACTGCCACCAGCCAAAACTCGATCAGGGGGGACGGAGACGTGCCCCCTTGACTAACAGACCCTGGGGCAATCGAATTGCCCCAGCCAGTACGTCCACAATATGATGGTTTGTACTGGTTCTGTTCAGGATTTAAGACTAGTAAAGTCTTTGGAGACTTTACCTGCCCTGGGAGACAGTAGTCAGTCCCAGGGTATGGAGTCTATGTTGGGGAGTCCCTAGGACACCCCTGGGTTACTGCACAGAGGGTGCTGTGTAACCCACATTACAAAAACACATGAGGCCCTATGGAGTAAAAGACCCCATAGCCCATTCAACACAAGGTTAACCAAAGAAACACTCTTCAAACATGCCCAAGAGTGAGGGAAAAAGTGTCTCACTCTTGGCAGGAGAAAAAAAGAAACCCCAAGAAATCCAGCAAAGCTGCTGGGGGACTCACTAGGTAGGGAAATTCAGCCTAAACAGAGAATTCTCCCTAACCTATGTATCCCTTGTTGTCTGTTTCTCTTGGAGCATTGTTTTGCTCCCTTTTCATTAAGACTTGGCTGGTGGCAGTGGCAACTATCCTATTTTTCCTGCCGCGGTTATCTTAAATAACCTTGGTATTGTTTTAGGCTATCTTGGTAGGCGTGAACTTAAATCTGCTAGACCATATAGGTTTTTATACAGTTCCTGCTGGGTTTATTCACCATTTCGATTAGTAAAAGTCTTTCTCATGTTTTTCTCTGCTCGCCAAACCAGGTTTGGTTCCTTTGTTCACCGTCCTTTCACAGGCTTCTACTCAGAAGCCCTCCTTAGGCTCCTGTATGTCTTGGGGGGGACAGGATGTGAGGGAGGGGTTTAGGACTCCCTGCAGAGGGTCTCCTTGGAGACCCATGTCACACTCTGATCTGATTGGTTGTGGTGACTGTCCCGGCGGGACAGCCCTCTGCTGTGTGATTGACAGCCAGGCTCTGTGAATGGGGGAAAACTGCATAAAAAGCAGGTCTGTGGGTCTGGGAAAGGCAGAGTAGCCACTGAAACAAAATAACCGAAGAGGAGCTGACAGAAGAGGACCCTTACAATGACTGAACCCCCCTGTGAAGCCCTGCTGCAGGTCTGAATATTCATACTCCAATGACAGGCAAGATCTTCAAGGAATCTTCTCCCCTTGAGCTGGTGGGACCAACCAGTTCACCCAAACTCCAAGACAGGCCTCCCTCCTCTGGTCGAATTTGCTGTGCAGAGCTACAGTGAACCAGATAGCCAGGAAGGTCGATCACTGCTTGGGTTTTAAGGAGCGCAACTTTTTCTTTGTTGCTTTGCTCTGCTGTTGGTTTCTTCCCTGGGCAGTGCAGGACCCTCCAGTCTTCCTACTTTGTGTCAGTCCGACAGTTGCTTCAGGAACCGTGAGCCTACAGGATCTGCCAGGAACGTCTGCCTCAGCTACAGCTGCTTCTCCATTTTAAAGTACTGTTCGAATCTGGTTGTTCGTTTCGTCCAGCCGCAGTTAAGGTGTGTGAAACCTTTCTCCAGTCCGAGGGCTTGTCCTTCTCTATTCTTTAAACTAACTTTTCTGCCGACCAACCTCGTGTGGAACTCTTGGCAAAGACTTAACCGCGAACTACCCTGAACTGTGTGATCGTGAGCAAAATACTTTTGTCCTATTGACTTTGGCCCTAAGCCTTTTTGATTTGATTCCATCACTGTAGTTCCTCTTTCTAGATTGCCCTGCTTACTTACCTGTGGTGCTGCTCAATTTATGTCTAACTTTGTCTTTCCTTCCCTTTTAAATTATTGGAGTGCCATTTTGCTTACACTTCGTTTTTGAGCTTAACTTGTCCAGACTCTATTGGGAGTAGTGTGGTGTATTAAGAGTGTGCTTTTTCAACTGCTTTACTTTAGTGAAATGTTTTACGACTGATGTGTAAATAAATGTATAATCTTTTGCTCAGAAACCTTGAGTCAGTGTTTGTTTGAATCATAGTAATTGCTGTCCTTTGTGTAACTATTGATACTGCTCACTTGCTCTTGAGATAAGTCTGGCTGCTCAGCCATCACTACAACTTTACTGTGTAGTACAGGCGTGTACCAAAGGTGAATTTGTACTGTCACTTGTAGTCTTAATTGTGTGTGGTGTTCCCAAAGGGTACTGCATATAATTCTGCCTAACAAGGATAGATGGGTGAACCACTATGATCCAGTTTAAAGAAGTTGCTCCCTTCTCATTATCAGGCTTGAGATTGTATCTGCTATTTTGTTTGTGGCTTTGGCATGTTGTCTGGGTGTGCAGGTGCACTTTTTAATTGGCCGTTCAATAAATGACTATTGATTTGATCACGTGGTGAAGGGCCACTGTTCAGAACTCATTTTCATCTATTTATTGGATTTTCTGCTGTCCTATCGTGTATGTGTCATCCTTCATCAGTCACTTGCGGTGATGTATATTTATGAGTTATGAGATCATTTGACATGGTAGGTACCTGCAAATGGCATTCAAAGACATCTTTGTTTTCTGACTGCTACCAATAGAAACTAATTAACTTAGTAATTGTACGCTGTGCCCTGGGAAATGTCATATGGTGCTGTTTCAGCTTTGATGCAGAGCTCCTCACGGCACACTGATTTTGATACTTGGACTGCTGTCTGAGCATCATGAGGCCTGGAACTTTGTGTTAACAATTGTATGTCAGGAAGCAGTAGTTCAAAATTGCGGCCTTCCAGGTTTTGGTCTAAGTAATGGCAGTACTTCTGCTCTTTCTCCACCATGTTCCTGTTCTTTGTGTCTTGAATGCCGCCATTCATTATTCCCTGCCCGTGTACGCAGCAACCTCGTCTTACTTCCCCATTTCTGGGTATTCTATAACCTTTCTACTTGTGTAAATGAAAACTATCTTATGCCCTATTTGTGTCGTACAACCTATTCTTCTTTTAATGGTGGATGCGTGACCCTTAGTGTTTCACTGGGCCTCATTCCGAGATTGGAGGTAGTCATGGTGCTATTTGCGCCATGACTGCCTCCAATAATGGGTCCGGCACTGGTAGGGTTCAATGGGGACTAACCGGTGTAGTCCGACCTTTGCGGGACCGGTAAGTCCCCATTGAAAAAGCCATTCCCCATTCCCATTGAGCCCCCAGAGGGCTCAATGGGAATGGGGAAGGCGCTAATAACGGTACCACAAATTGCGGTACCGTTATTAGTTCTGAAGTCCCTTAACGGGTCCCGTCCATAATGCCTGGTCAGACCAGGTGTTAAAGGAGGGACCCGCTAAGGGAACTCGTAGTAGGGCTTAGGGATTACCAGCACCAGTCTCCTTACTGGTGCCCGGTATCCCTTACCGCCCTACTTGTAATGAGGCCCACTGACTGCTTATGGACCAGTCTCAGCTTGGATTTGTGTTCATGCTCGGGAGCGGGTGGAGGTGTGGCCAGCCTCATGCAACTCTCATCACCATACCACACTCCCTCTGATACATTTGTTGACCACACATTCATTGTCCTTCATACGGTCATACCCATTTCTAGGTATCTATACCTTAGACATAACCTTCACATACCCTTCAAGCTACTGCCTTGTTCTACATACTGCTCTGGCCCACCTGCCATAAAACAGCAGTCCCCATCTCCTTCACAAACAACCCAGTGTTGTGTATAGCTCACAGGGTCAAAGGGGTTTGAACCTTGTGCCTGGGCATTCAATGGGTCTGTCGATGGCATGCATTTTATGTGGTTAATCTGTTTGAGTGTGGAAGTGTATCAATTTAGTGTTACCCAATATGACTGTCATCATGTGATGCTCTACTACCTTTGTCCCCATTTTCCTACACCGTGCTAATATCATTCGCAAGATACAGAGAACTGTTAGTACCAATTCCAGAACTGCTATTATTATTTTAAACTTGTTACCTAGCCAGGCAGTCACCCATGAATGCTCAGCTGTAAACCAGTCCTCCTCTTCAGTTTGTCTAATTTCCTGGACCATTTGTGTGTGCACATTTTGCACGGAATTTATTTCTTCAATCAAGCTCCCATTCTGCTCATCGGGTGTTGATGGGAATATGTGACAGCTTGAGCCAAGTTTTGCACAAATGCCACCCTCCATGGCAGTGAGGAGATGGAGAACATACCTATTTTGGAAAGTCATCAATTTTATAGCTCACTGCTCCTCCACTCCTTCAGTGGCATTTGTGTCCTGCAGTAACTCCCATCCTGTTATATGCAACCATTTGGAATGTACTGCCATTTGCAAGCCTGGGGTGAGAAGAGACGAAAAGAACACTGATGCCTTCGTAAACAGCCTGTGTTCGGATTGGAAATCATCCATTGCATCATTAGAATTCTCTCTCTTTGTGTGTTTTACTGTTATGTATCTTTTTTTCTTTCTGGTCACTTTTTACCAGAGTTTAGTCTCCTATTTGCACCACATCGCTTTGGGGCACCACCAGTGCTGGTGCATGTAACACTGCTAGTGAGCACATACAACCCCAATTTGGCAGGAGCTGCAAATACGCCTGTGAACCACAGGCCCAACAGTAGTCCTTTAGTACTGCTTTGCCTACTATTATACCTGCCGTATCCATAAGGCTTTTGCATCTTACATTGTCTCTTAATTGCACTGTGCCATTATTTATAAAGCACAGCAATGCATGTTCTATACTTGTTATTTGCACCAGTCCTTCTTCATCTTCCACTCATGTTAACAGCCTGGCATATTTTTTTCCATTCTTCTAGGCATATTTGTCTTGGGAGAATAGCTCAGGGACAACATCCTCACCTTGGAAGCAAAACGACATGCAGCACCACAGGTTCCATCCCCGGGTCAACGCTTAGAAACCTCTGGGTATTAAGCGCATTATAAATAACCTATCATATAATATCCTATCATATCTTCACATTGTCTACAGGTACCCATGAGTGTCCTATAAGGGCTTCTGCTTTACATCCCATTATTTTTTCCACCCAACCTCGAAAAGTAAACACTTCCCCTTTATGTGTAACCGGGGTCTGTCAATGGATGTTGCCTTATTGTTGTGTTACCTCTTTGTGATCCTTGCAATGTGTATTTCATCACCTTGTTCATCATTGTCTTTTCTTTTATCAAGTTAACATCACAAGTTATTCTGTTTTTGACACTGTTTTGAATTAGCCAAACTTCCCTGGAATTATCCCATTGTTTTGCACATTGCAATGTGAGTTAGGCAATGTGCACTGGTTACTGGTATTTCCTTGGCCACAAACAACCTGGAGACACTCAAAGCATACGGAAGGAACAACCATATGAAGCAGGTTTCATCAGATGTCTCCCTTCCCACCTTAGTCATATGCCTGTACCAAAGCTTATTAACTGTTTGAGTATAACCTTCAAAGAGTTGTCTTAGGAGGTATTCGTCATTACTCACATCTCTCCTAATTCGTGTAATTTCTTCGTTCATGTTAACAGCTACAGCTACATTGATACTATTATCATTAGAATATCGTACTTCCATAGTGTAGGCAAACCAGAAAAAACAAAAGGAAAAGAAAAAAACACTGATATTATACTAATGGAGTCTATTTTCTCCAAATATCTCCTTCTTTGCACATGTTGAGATATTAGAGCCGCAGTGGGCCTCATTACAGGTCCATTGGTAAAGAATCCTAATTACCGGAATGCTGGTGCTACCATGTCCGTGAAGCACATCTGCCGGAAACAACTCTTGATTCTGTGTTGGTGTGCACACACATTCAGGCATACCGGATACGGTGGCACTGGCATGCCGATAATTACACCAAACTCCCCCCAAAATCCCATCACGAACCCCCTTGATGCCGGTGACTCCAATCCTAGCATCACGCTCCCGGTCCCACTACCATGACTGGAAATACAGTGTTTCGCCAGAACAGGAAATCGACCGGCGGCCATTAATAAAACACAATTCATTGCAATCCTCAGAGCACAGGACTGATACACACATCCAGAGCACTGATGAGAGAGACGACATCAAGGGTACCTGCAACCCAGAGGCACTAGCCAAGCTTTAGTGAGGCAGAACTCAACATGCTAGCAGACACTTTTGTGGGGCACGCTGCCCAACTGTTCAGCACAGACCTACAAAGGCAGGCCCAGCTAAGAAAAAAGGCCACCTGGGAGGAGGTAGCAGAGAAGGGTACTGCAGTTGGCACAAACCCCCGCACTGTGCGTGACTGCCATAAAAGGTGGGATGACCTGCACCTGAGGGTGCCGAACCTGCTGTCAGCCCAGCGCACCCAGGGTATGGCCACAGGAGGTGGCCCTACATCCCCCATCCACCTGCAGCCCTGGGAGGAGGATTGGTGCTCTATCCCTCTATCGAGGGAGTTAGTGCTGCAGATGCCGGCGGTGTGAAATCGGAGGTGGCTGGTGAGCACGCGTATCCCCAATGTCAAATCAACCTCCCTGTACACCCTGCACACACTAGAGTTGCCAAACACATCAAGTATGTTGTGCAAAAAGCCAGTACAGTCCTTCGGGCCCCCCATGCAACTTGGTTGCACAGATCGACATAGACCTTGCCCCCAAATCTCACTCATACCCCTTCCGCACAGTCAACATATCACAGGCACCTTGTATCACCCTCACAACATGCTCCTGCTGGCACTCAGACACACATCCCCCTGTCACAGCATAACTTGTGTTGTTCCCCGTGCTAGTAAAGGCCCAAGGTCACATCAGTGCCAATCACCTACACCACCAACAAATGACCAGCGTCACACACCAAGGAAGCATGTGACACCCTCGTCCCATCCAGCAACACCCATGGCGCCAAATGATCACTGTGCAGTAAGTGCCACAGGCAGCAGGCACTTTAATGCACGCACAACACAAAGTAGATCATTCTCCACTTTCATTTATTCTCCCTATCCAGCACATGTTCAATTTCATGGTGTATTTGTAATTTACAGAGCAAAGAGAAGTGAGAAGATGGATTGAAGCATTAAATGTGCACAGCCACTGGTGATGTTATACATAGCCCAAATTCAAATGTGCACTTGTAGTTAGACTCACCCAGCTGCCAGGTACGCTGTCCACCATGATGTGCCATGTACTAAGGCAGTGTGGAGTTCTGCAGCACCATGGATTCAAGGGTTTAACCGGAAAATCTGGCACAGCAATGGGTGAAGATGAGGCAGGCATCACACACCATCTGCAAGTTCAGTAAATGATAACGTTTTCTTTTGCAGTACACAGCCTCCACAACATTCCTGGCCACCAGCTCCATATGTGTGCAGTCCAAGGCACCAATGACATTTGCATGCCTGCAATGGCATGGAAGGCTATTTTCATGATATTGACCTGGTCTGCTCTCCTGGGTAGACTGATGTGGTCTCGAACGTGATGCAGGAGTGCATCAATGACCTGGAACAGGACACGTGAAAAACAGAGTTGCGATATCCCTTGCAGCTCACCAACTGTATGCTGGTATGTGCCTGTGGCAAGGAAGTGTAGCACAGACACTACCTTGAGCAAGGGGGATGGCTGTGCGTATATTTATGAGGCTCACCCGGTTGTCATGGATCAGGTTCACTATATAAATGATGGTGTCCCTGTCTATCCTGTACATGGTGTGGATTTGCCTTTCACTCAGGTTTAATGGTGTGGCCATTATCCGTGGGATTGGTGGCTGTCTGCGTGGTGCAACAGGCAGGACAATGGGGTTTTGCTGGGCCATGGAGGGCCGCCTTCTCCTCAAGCGCATCCGCTGCATCCTCTGTCTAACTGCCTCTTCAAGTAATAGTCCTGCAGGCTTGGCTTCCAGCTCCAGTACTGCTACTGCTACTGCCAGCATTGTGGTGTTGTAAGGGGTGTGTGGTGTGGGAGTGGTCCTTTTGTGCTGTAGCACTGGTCATTTGTACCACCTGTGCAGATTCTTTGCACCTGTGGCATATTTCTACACACATGAATCTACTTAACACCTGGTCCGCGATGCCAGTGTTTCCCGCATCAATTTCACTTTGATACTGACATGTCCATGATGGTAATTGCGTGTCCGTGCTGCTCGAAATATGCATGAACTACCGCCATGCTGGGATGCCAGTCACGGCTGCAACGTCTCTCTGTAGATAAAGGCAACAGTGTTGACAGATGCGGTGGGTCACGACTCGGACTATGCCGGTCTGGAAAAAGGTGCCTGTACAGAACTACCAGAACTGTTGTTTCCGGACCGTCACAGTCATAATGAGGCACAGTGTCTTTTTGCTTTTGAAAATGACATTCTATTTTAGTGTGATCTCACATCTCATGTGCTGGTCACCTCTCACCCTCATCTGAGGTCTGGTCACCTCTTCTTCTTCCTCCTACAAATCTTTTCACATCACCTATGCTGTCTTTCCTTGAACTTTTACCATGCTAGGGGTTTCATACTGGTCAGAATATGGGTCCCGAATGGTGGCCTGTGCCACTTGTGGATACAATTACTCTCATATATCAAATCACATGGGAACAGTTGCAAGGGGGCTATTACAGCATGGTGTCTAGGAGGCATCCTACAGGGGGAGGAGGAACCACCCTAGTAGTCGTAGATGTTTGTTCCACCCCTCAATAGGGAGTGGGTGTGTGGTAGGCAATTCTGCTTTAGAGCAGAAGGGTGCGTAGATGGTGGCAGATCCCATTAGATGGGTGTTGTGCATAGTGCAGGCAATTGAATAGCTGAGTAATTTTTGGAAACTGAGTGTTGATGATTAGTTGAGTTATGGATGGGGGTGCACGGTAGGATAGTAGCTGTTGATTTCATTTGTTTTTTTTTGTTTTTTGATGTTTTGTCAGTTCAGTTTTTGTAGTAGTCATTGTTTTATGTGGGATCGGCTGAGGCAGAGGGGTCGACACAAGAGATAATGGATATATATTTGCGCTTGTCCTAAATAGTGGCAAATACGAGGCTGGAGGGAGCGTGGCCAGGTATTTGTGTACTAACATAGAATATGTTAGGGAACAGGTGGGCCTATGGAGAAGACCCTTGTTGTGCTAATATTAAGTGAGTGGGTGGGCTTGTGGAGAGGCCCGGTGAGTGTAATGGGTCTGACTGGATGTTAGGACTGATTTTCTATACCCTGGCCTGGTAGACAGATGTATAGAAGGCCAACATATATTGTGACAGGGACAACCCTCGGAAGCTGTAGCCAAATCAGTTTAGGTAGTAGTGACAGGTGGTCTAGGCTAAGTTCTTCAGAGGTGGTGGGCTTGTACAGGGTCCACAATGAGGTCACACAATGGGAGTCACAAATTGCACTTAGAAAGGATGTATTAAAATACAGTTATTTAATTATGGCCAAAACACACTATAAGAAAATGAATACAAGCAGGTAGACTTATCACACAATACGATCAAACTAAACAAATATATTCATTCACCAGGTTATAATGCACAATACAAATCAAATATTCCTGCAAAGGAATGGATAGGTAAGTATGGATAGGTAAGTATTATAGAACAAATGGTTCACAGAGATGATCACTAGCTAAAATTGTCCAGCCCTAAATTGCCAGGGGCCTTGTGCCCTATTGTACAGGATACAGTTCCACAGAACTTAGGATACAAGAAAAAATGCAGGTAGTGTCTCTGGGGTCCAGTGAAGTGTTCTTAAAGTTAGGGTTCAATGTAGACTAGTGCCCAGAATTATCCCCAACAGTCAGAAGTCTAGCACAGGCAAGCATTGACAAAGCCAATATTGTAAGAAACAGAATTATAATAAGCCCATTGATTTATAATGGGACTATAGGGGTAGGTTAAAAACTCAATAACTTCCCCAGACTTGGTAGAACAAAGGAAGGGTGTCCTGGGTTGCTTTTCCCGCAGAAATCCACAGTCCTTGATTTTCAGGGTTTGCAGGTTCGAGCTTCACTCCAGTTGGGACTCTCGGTCAAGGAATAAAAAACCAAACGATGCAGCACCCCTCTCGGGACTGGACTCGTGTCAAGTAAGCAGGTTTCAGACAGTGCAGGCTGCGCACAGTGATGCAACAGGTCTCAGTAGCCATGGTCAGACTTTCCAGTCTTTCTCAGGTCCTCTTTGTGCTAGGATGCCGACATTTCGCCAAGGGTGTCATTGCAGTCGCACCGGACGGAGTGCCAAGTGTCAGGCAGAAACTTGGAACAGCACCAAAGTTAGCTTGGTAGCCCAAAAACAAAGCTGGTCAGCCACAGGACGGTTCCAGGGCTCTTTCAAAGGTGGTTTTAGTGCTGTGCTGGGCACTGAGCAGACGTCAGGAATGGATGGTCCCTCCACTCCAAGGGTCGTATCGCCTTTGCAGCGCTACTTAAGATCACAAGACAGACAGGGCTCCACCAGGGCTGCAGCCGAAGTCAGTTGCCAGGCCTCCTTCAGTCAGGTTTCAGGTTTCTTAAAAGGTCTCTAAGCTGGACAGGATACTTGGCTCCTTCAGGTTTCTCCAGGATCTCTCACAAATATGTGGAGGGGTCCCCTTAATATCCTAAACGCCAGGTAGGAGCTTAAACTCCCTCTAGCCAATAGCAAGACTAGGCCACACACACACCCCACAGTGGTCCAATCAGGACCACTGGCATACCAATCAGACACAGAGAAACAAGGATGTGGATTAGGGTCAGACTGACCCAGCCCACATCCTGCCTGCAAACAGACATAGCCCTCCAGTAGCCCGCCAAAAGCTCTTGCTTTCCCGGGCACTGGAAGTCCTTATAAGGATCTTCCTGGACTCTGAGGCCAGGAAGAAGGCTAAACAACAAGATGGCAAAAAGAACAGGTGAAAATCTCGTGGCACGGCCATGTTTGACCAGAAGCCACAGTCAGTAGCCAAATGCAGTAAACGCGGTAAAGCTAAAACAAAATTCCCCAAAAAGTGGAGAAAAGTCACTGCTGCCACCAGCCAATCTTTTAAGCACATCTGAGTAACAAGAAAATCTTCTGAGTGTTAGTCTAGGGCAAAACAAAAATGTACCCCATTGCACTGCAATGTAAGCTGCTTTGTGCAATGATAGAAAGTTACCACAAGTAATACAAAAGTAACTACAAGTAGCAACATAGTAACACTACTAAGGAAAACACTGCTTTGCCAGTACTGATAGCCTGAAGGACATATCAGTTTCCCCATAACATGTGAGCAAAGGCCAGTGCAGTGAAGTACAGGTCTGATTCAAAAATAAAAGCAAAATGTTTGGGGGTTCCATAAAGATGGAAGGAAAGGTGCAGTAAAGAGAATCTTTCCTAACACAGCCCCCCACCCCAGACTAAGGGACAGGGGGAACTAATCCACCCCTGTATGGGTCCTCTGTTTCAGTCAGTTAACCCTGTTGGACAGCCCATCAACATTGCTACATTTGGGATCTGGCTTATGCCTAATAGTGAAGTTCAAGGTCTGCAGACTCATGAACCACCTGAGCCACTTTGGATTCTCTCCCTTAATATCTATCAACTACCTCAAGGTTTTAGGGGAGCATACACAGTGATGTGAGTCCCATGGAAGTAGGACCTCAACTTCCTAAGGCACCATACAATGGGAAAACTCTTCTCCACCTGGGGCCAACTGAGTTCTCCACTCCTAAACTGGTAGCTGACTAGACATATAGGGAGTGTATTACCTTTGTCATTAAGCTGTGAAAGTCTTCCAACTATCACAGTGTCAAAGGCATATGTCTGCACTATGAAAAGTCTCTTCTATTCAGGTGCCCTTAAACCAGGGGCCTGACCTAGGGATACTTTCAGGCCAGTGAAGGCCTTCTCAGACTCAGGCGTCCATAAGAACTCCTACGGTCCCCTATGAGTAGTGAGGGCAGTCAAAGGGACAGCTATATTTCTATAGGCTGCCACTTTACTCATTATTTCCCAGTGAGGCCTAGGAAAGTCTTCACTTGGGCTTGGGTAATGTTCTGTACACGGAGTACATCACTGACAAGAGGTTGCATCTTGTCCCCACATACACCAACTTCATGTATAAGGACGGCCAATGGCTCCTGTTCAATTTGAAACTTGACTGTTTTACTGAACAAGTTGGCCTGATGAAGGTCCTGACACCCAGTCTCTTGAGTCAGACCCAGTTCCTTCCATGTGGGGGTTGAATCTGCCATGTCATCCAGGCATGTATTACTTAGATCTACTTTCCCATTCAGAACAAGGACTAAGCTCAGTTTCAGGTGTCAGTTGCAGCCACCAATCCCGAGGTCCATACGCTTAAGTAATGCTCTGAAAAGACTGAAACTGCTGTCCCGTCAGCACAGACTGACAGGGATATGTTGTCATACCCTGCAGAGAGATCATAACAACAACTGTACTTTTCAGTACAGAGCTGATACACTAATGTGTTACCTCTTAGTGAAGAGTGTGCTTCTATCTTGGGGACAGAACACAGAGCTCCAGTGTCCATACAGCACCCAAAACTGGCTTTACCTGTATATCCCTCCAGTTCCTCAGAACTGAACTCTTAACAGCGAGAATGCTCAGACACTCTTTGTTCCAACACATGGTGGATCTCACACCAACTGTCAGAACATTGTCTTTGTTTTGAACCACCACAATACCCGAACTTGGTGGGTTCACTTACTCACAGAATACAGTCTGGTTTACAACATCCTGTTATAAATGTGTCAGTGACATCAAGGGGGGAGATTGCCTCAGCAAACTTTCCAGCCCACCTTGCCGATGTGGGGTCAGGTGAGGAGACACTAGGCCATCCTCAATGGAGCCATTACAAGGGCTGCTTTGACACAGAATAGGGAGACACACAGATTTCTCTGGCTTCACTCTATAGTCATAAGTAGGGCTCCAATTCTATCTCTCAAGATAAAATCCACCATACTATTCACAGGAAACTGTATGGCAACCTGTCCAGGTTAATCAAAGCCTTGAGAATAGTTTACCTTGCCACGCTGTGATACATAGCAGGGCCCAGACCACTGACAGGTAGTCAAGGATTTGCAGAACAGGTTTGACAGGAGAAGGTCCCACCTCTTTCTTTGGGGCTCACAAAGAGATCCAGTAAAACTCCTGAGAGATCTTACAGATCTCTTGCTCAGACCATCCTGTAGATGACATCTCAGTGACACTTGACATGTCACTCCACCATCCCTCCACTGAGTCTGACCACTACTGAGAACAGCAGAGGAGCTACCTCTGTAGGTGGTACTCAGTATGGTGCAAATGACTGACTTGGCAGTCATTCCCTGTGGGTTGGCACAAGGGCATAGGGGATTATGATCAGTAATCACCACTTGCAACATATTGCTTGAGGTCTCCGGAGTCAAGGGGCTAATCAAATGAGGCCTTGGTTCTGGTAACAATAGGTTCACTCCTAAAAGTGAACTCTGGAGCAATTGAATTCTTGTCTCACTTCTATCAACCTGGTGACAGAGCGTGAGACCCCTACCTTGGTTTTCATCAAGGACCCACATCATGGGCCAGTACGAATGTGTGTTAGACCACACAGGTGATATCCTGACACTAGGATGCATCACCAGGGGAATGTCAGACACCAACTGTTGGCGTATACTTATTTGTCTCCTAGGACTCTCCTCTACCTGTATACTAGGCAGCTAAGGAAGCCCATAGGCCTCACGGCTTTCTGGGGTTCCCTCTTCTAAACTAGGAATGGGGACACTTCCAACTACCTCAACATCAGTTGTAGGTAAGGCAGGAGGAATATTCTCCTTTCCTCTGCCTCTTTTTCTGACTCCACTGGCCATGGGTTTCCCCTTAGGCCTAGGCTTTCTCTTGGGCATACCTAGGGCAGCCTGATTTGAGACATAGTGCTTGAAGGGTCTGAGGAGGGACTATCAGGACCTAAATCTTGAATGCTCAACTCACCCAGCACTCTTCTAGTAACCACTATCCTTACATTGACAGATGCCCTGACCATTCCTCTATTCACAGTTTGAATGACAGGTGCTACTGGAACATTAAGAGAGGTCCTACCAGCCAACTGAGTATCCCCCACAGGAACTCTGTGACAAGAACCTGTGGGTTTACCATGAAGGGAGCTACTTCAGTAGGACTGGGCCCAGTGTTCCTAACAGTAGAAGTAGTTACACCTACCACCTGAACACTATCATCAACAGAATTATCACTATGTATTAGGACAGGGATGGGAGCCAGTGCTCCAGCAGTGCTAGTTTACAAGTAATCTAGACTCTTCCTCTGAGTGGATGCAGTATAAAGGGAAGGACACCCCTGCCATCTCTTCTTCCCATACTGAGAGAAGGCCAGACTGGTAGAGTGGACCCCCAAGGTCTTACCCTTACATTTGGGATCTCCCTTCCTGTGGTCACTTGATCCACAAGTGTAACAAGTCCCACTACCACTTGACACATAGGGAAACTTAGTTTAACCACTCACTTGCTTGGGAGGGTTAGTGTAAAGTTTCTGTGTAGAATACATTTTACATTAGATAGTGAAACCAAAAAAGACAGGAGCCCACTAACCTGATTCAATTGCCTTGACCGAGGACTGTGAGAATTCCCCTAAAATTCCTCCCACCCTCCCTCCTTAAAAAATCAGGAGAAGAGGGGGGAGTATTCTCAGGGAAACACTCTGGGGTAGAAAACCCTGAGATGGATCGTGGATGAGCTTCGATGGTTTGAGGATCTTCGGGACTTGGAGCTGATCTCTGTGTAGTGTCGAAACTCTATGTTCCAGAAGGCTTGGAGGATTATTAAGGGAATGATATGATATGATATGGCATTTGTAAAGCGCCTATACAGAAGTGTTTCAAGGCGCGACCAACTAAAAGGAGTTGGAATGGTTCAGCAGCTGTAAGAAGTATGAACATAGTCAATGAGCATGAGGCATTCCTATTTTGGACCGACTCGAATAGGGTTGCGGCAAGGATACGATCTTTCTGATATGCGGGCGGGTTTGGAAAGTGGTGTTTCTGGAACTGCGAGAAAAGGACTCATCCGAAATATGCAAGTGGAAACGCCTGGTTTAAGTCGGAACGGAAGTTAGCGGGAATGCCGCTGTCAAATTCCGGCCGATAGTTAGAGAGCGATGGAAATTGTTCTTCAGTTGGAGCGTCTTTCTGAAGAGTAGTGACGTGTTGAGCTGCTGCTACGGGACCGCTATATGCTGTCACGTGACTCGCTCCGGTGCCGTAATCATGCATGCAAAAGCTTCCCTTCTCAACAAAGAACAGCAGGAGGATCCCACAGCCATCTTAGGGGAATCAAGGAGTAGTGAATTAGAATATCTGCTGCAATGCCATAGCGACCATCGTCAATACCAGGATGTAACAGTTAGTCCCACTACTCTGCCCTGATTCTGATGACTTCCCATTATTACACTGTTTGTGGGCCTTCTTTTATCAGTAACCCCACCCTCTTCCTTTTTCTGCTTCTTTCCCTCCTCCTGCTTACCTGAAGCAGGCTTGTCCTTATGGGACACTCTATGTGAAATCCATAAATCAGCAGCAATAGCTAGCCTCTTTGGATTTAACTCCTTTGAGTCAGCCAAATGCTGCTTCAGCTCTGGGGAACAAGTGGCAGAAATATGTTCAAGCATGACTAAATTGATAATACACTCAAAAGTGGTTACCTGAAAGCCTTCTATCCAGCCACTCAAGTTTTTTAGAGAATCAGCAACAAAACTTACATAGGTCATACATTCTTTCTTTTTGCATTCTCTAAACCTCCCCAAGTATTGGGCAGGAGTCTTCCCAAACTTGAGGATCAGAGATTGGTTCAGTTTTACAAAGTCTAATCTATCGCCCTTTGACATTTCCAGAATGGGGCAGTTTGATGATCAACCATGCAATCCTGTCAGCATCACTCACTCCTTGTACCTCACAGGCATATTCAAACGTCAGAAGCCAGTCAATTATATCCTTCTTCTCCTTATACATACTCAGGAGATCTTTGTGAAGCCTGAATCTTGGCAAGTTCCAGATGGCAATCCCTATCTTTCTGCTTCTCAAACCTCTCACTTTCCAATTTGGCCATAGCATACTCACATTCCTTTCCTTTGAACCTGAGGGTGTCTCTTTTCAAATTGAAAAATGCCTCAGTATTTGGGGAGGCCTCAACCAGAAGTCCAGAGGATGCACTTTCTCCCTCCTCTTCCTCAACACCAGTCACTGGAGTGACAGTAATGACATTACTGGTGCTGGGTCTAGCCAGCTCCACTATCAGAACCATTTGTTAGGTTAGGCCCAACTTTGTTTCTTTCAAAATCCAGAATGTTTACAATGAACCCAGCTTTTGTGCCAGAGACTGTCAAGCCTCTCTCAGCACACAACTTTCTTAATTGATCCACTTGTGAAGCACTCGAAGTGGTGAAAGTGATTGTTTCCATGCTACTTAGTATAGTAGGGGACTTATATCTACAAGGCAATCAAATATTATAGTGTCTTGTGTATGTATAATCTGGACACAACACCAGTGATCTACACTGTGGTACCAAATACAGATCCTTTTCACAAAACACACATATGTTATGTGGAGAGGGTCATCCCACCACTGTACACCAATTTGTTAGGACTGATGTTCTATACGCTGGTCTTTCCGAATACTGGGCGGGCTTGTGGAGAGGGCCTGTGACTGTGGATGGGGTGTAAGCAGAAGAAGGGTAAGTATGGGTGTGTGAGAAGAAAGAAGGGGTGTGTAAGAGGTGAGGGGGAGAAGAGGGGACTGGGGGAGCTGTGAAGGAAATAAGGGGAATTGGGACATTGTGGGATTTAAAGTAAAAAGGGAGGGAGCTCCAGATGATAATACAGTCGGAGTGCAGAAGGGATGGGAGTGGCTTTCTGAATGGACACATCCCTGGATCATTTATGTGATAGCTGCCCCAATATTGTGATACCATTTTAAAGTACCACTTTTAGTGGGTATGGGAACCTGCAAGACAGTGTTTTTGTGAATCATCAGGAGAGGGAACATTTGATTGTTGAATAATAGAAATATCTTTTGATATTTACTAGCTTATTCTAGGGCTCTGGAAGCTTTACAAAGAGAAATGGCAGAGCCCACGAAGGGGGGCGGGCAGGACAGTGACACAGCAGTGCCACTTAGTGCTCCATCCCCACCCTACGGATTGTACCCAATGTTGAAACCTGCAATGGAGTACACCAACCCACAGCAAGTGTCCCCAAGGAGGGGGATCAGGAAGAGGGAAAGGGAAGACCTAAGGTAGGCAGTGTTAGAGAACAAAAGGACAAGAGTGACTAACAGTATTTGGCCAACACAGAGAAGAACATGTAGTGACAATTGGAGACTATGTTCAAGGAAGCAGAGAGGGTGATAGAAAAGGAGGTGCAGAGTCAGGAGAAGGAGCAGTGGACAGCCAGGGGTAAAGAGGGGTGGACGTCAGGGATAATAATGTTTGAACTGGACAACCAGCATTCAGTTGAGGGGGAGGAAAGCTAGACTCAGCTGAAGAGGGCAACATCACCTCGGATGGGGACAAGGAGTCAGGTACGGGTAGTGGGGACAATGATCCCTGAGCTTCAGACATAGAGAAGGAAAGGTGGCGAAAAACAAAAGAAACAAGAAGATGGAGGGGGAAAGAGTAGCGACTGGTCAAAAAAACTCTGTAGTAGAAAGGCAAAGATGGCAGTGGTGAAGGACCTTCATAGTGGGGCGGGCCACAACCCACGTCCCAACTGCCCCTGTTGCAGAAGAGGAGGGTAGACACACACTATGTACCATGGCAGACAATGGACATAGACCATTGGATATACAGCTTGCCTTCCATTATGGCAGAAGCGAACAAATAGATATGTGCCCTCGAGATGGAGACGGCAGACGTTACCCTCACGATAATGGACACAAAAATCTTGCTTGCTGCAATAATAGCAGAATGAGGAGACAAAATATGGGATCAAAGTGGGATACAATGGGGTAAAGCTGAGCAGCAATATACACAATGGGGCAACCTTCAATAACTGCTGCGCCCAAGTGTGGAAAGTGCTAAGAAGTATGTACCCCAATACTGCAGGCATCAGGGCCATATTGCCCCATATAATGAAACTAGACAAGGATCCTGCAGAATATTTACGGCAAATACAGGAGATGTGGATGCTAGAGACCTGACAATCATGGGACAAATGCATATACATTTTTATCATATATTGGTCCGAGGGTTTCCCCCAGATTTGCAGACCTAGATCAAATAGAAGAGATAGAAGCAAAGGACTGGACAGATATACAATCGACTATCGTGCACTATTGTAAGTAGATGCAAGAGAGTTATAAGGAGTCAGCCGGGAATGCCACAAAGGCAGAAAACATGGTAGTTCATGAAGGCACGCCCCTAAAAGCTCACACCAGAAAAAATACAACATACTAAGAAAAAAGCCCAAGAAACTCTTGCAAGGATAACAAGTTTTATTTCTTCAAAAGTAGGTGTGCCAGCAAAGAACTCTGCTATCTAGGAATATTCTGAGGAAAAAGGGCACACATAGAGCTTAAAAGGGTGTGCATCGTCAACAGTGACATCATTACATATGGTAACAACCTGCGTAGCTGGTTGGTGTGACCCAATACATGGGTGGCGTGCTCCATACGTGATGCCAGGCCATTGGTCTCAGACCAGTCCATCGTCTTCCATCACGTGGGGTCTGCTGGCCTCATCATCTCCAGGGAACCAAAGCCAAAGGAACAATTAGCTAAAAATAGTTTTCCTCTATCATTATACAGTATACCTGGCATGCCCAAAAGACACTGGGGGAGTCTCAAAGTCACACATATACACACACATTTCACTCATCCCAATCATGTCTCTGGGATTCCAAGGCTTCCACCCTCGCTTTTGAACTGTAATGTACCCTCCCTCTAACTCGTATTATAAATCATGTCCCTAAGTAGTAAAGGTGGGATGACTGTGTTCTTAGATCTTTTATGGTCAGTGCTCTGAGGTCAAGTGTCATCTTGAAATACAGGGGTTTTAGGACTGGGTCAGGGGCTATAACTCATGGACGGCTAGGTCGGGGCCTGCTTTGGCCTGTTTGTGATAGGCACCCAGATCTGTCTCGTAGCCTTGAGGTGCACATTCTTTCTTAGAACAAACACATTGGCAAACATTTTAGAACAAAGGAGGGTTTCAGTGGAAACTAGCAGTGCCGTGGGCCTCTTCTCATCAGCGCTTGGGCCTATTCAGATGTCCCCATCAGGTTTGCAGCCTGTGTCTAATACACTGAGTACTTCATGGCCATGCAGACCCTATGCTTCTGCCCTAGCTCCAAAATGGTGCCTGCTTATATGCACGCACTATGATTAAGCATCTATATTGCTTATCATATTGCGTGTGAGGACCCTTAGGCTGCTCCCCTCCCTCCTGGTCTCCCAATGGGGATCACCTTAGACTGAAGTGCTAAGGGGGGTGGGGTAGGTTAATTTCCTTCCCAAAAAACAGAAGAAGCTAGCAAAGCCCTCTGTGGGTGGTGCTCACTCTGGGCCCCATAGAAGTGGCTCCTCCCCAACAAGGGGGGGTTCCTAGTGGGGTAAGTATTGGGGAAATTGGAAGAATTCGAACTTTGCATGCCATACCACTGACTGGTGGGTGGACACGTCATTATCGTCATTTCTGTCATTTTCGCAAATTGCCACAAGTGCTACATGTAGGTTACCTTGTTTTATTTTATGTAGAGGCGACACATTTGTAGATTTTCATGCATGGAGAAACATAACGATGAAACATTGCCACACGGAGGGCCCCTTCACACTCAGGTAAAGCAGGCAATTCATATGTGCACGTGGAGTTTAACTGAATGAATGATCATACATAATAGGTATAAAATGCACACATAATGGTACACCTATATGGGAAGTGTTTATTTAATGTATTAAAAGATGAGGTGGGATTGCTCTGTGTATCATGGGTCTCTACACTGTGGATTAATCAGATGTGTGTGATTTCACCATCATGATAATGGATTGAAAGGAACATCAGCAGTCAGGGAATAGGTTCTGTAAGCTGGTCAACAGGGTGGTTTAGGTCAGTTTGCAGATGGCTCAAGTGCTGGAGGGCAAGGGAAGATATGATCTCCTGTGAACTGAAGAACTCATTGTTTTAAGAGATAGGCATCTTGTGAAATCATGGGGTTGTTTGAAGCAGGTGGCTCTCCTGGGGCACTTGCGAATACCAGTAGTAATACATTTTAGGAGAATGATTGTATTGTCAGAGAGTGGCTGGAACTCATGTGAATTGGAAAAGGTCAGCCACATAAGAGTCATAATAATCGGACACCGGACAGGTCTGGGCAATGTGATTAGCAAACACAAGTAGGTCAAAGGGGATCTACGTGTCTTTATCTCTCTTCATGTGCGTAGGTATTTTTGGGGTAGGTCTGTGTGCGTCATCAATAGGAATTCTGTTATTTTTTAACTAAGAGGCAAGGCTGCCACCAAATATGGAGTGGCTTCTGGGAAGGGGTGTGTTGAAAATGTAAACCTTGTAATTATATGTTTTAGGGGATTGTGTTATAATGGTTGTGTCCAATGAACTGTGTGGGTTTTAGATTTCTCTGTACAGGGCAAACAAACACTTTTGGGGGGATGATGTTGTAATGCTCTCTGGGGAGTGTATTAACTGTTGTACTGTATATAAAATGTGTTCTTTGTATTGTTCAGGAAGACTAGGATTCATTTTACTCTTAGATGTCATCTAAATCCCTCTTCCAGCCATTGTACACTAAACTTGCTTTTTGGAAAGAAGGCACACCTACTAATTTTAGAGGTGGCGCTAATGTGGGTTAAGGGGTGGAGCTAAAATTCATGCCTACGAGGGCTACATCAAGTGGGATACCCGCAGCAACAGTACTCCCAGCAGTGTGGGGTCCTACAGCCTGGCTTCTACCCCAAGGGGGGAATTACCAATCATTGGGATGCTATCAGCAGGGAAGAGCATACTCACAGAGCGGCTGGAGATATGGGTATGGAAGAGTAGGACCCAGATTTTCCGTACCATGCTTTCTATGTGGGTGTTAGGGAGCATTTTAATTTCTCTGCCAATTCCCTTTAACCTTAGAGACCCCTGCAATCAAGGCTTTTTAATGTTTATTCCTGAGAGAGTGGGACCTTTTTGACACTCACTCATGTGTTTTCCTGACTATGATATTCTATGTTCCTTACTGTTTTATGGAGTGTGGTAAACTCCATAGGCATCTGCTTTTGTATTGTGACACACAGCACCTTTTGTGAAGTGGCACTGAGAAGTCCCTTGCACTGTTCTTAATGTTTAACTACATTTTCTTGGGTGAACTATTGTTCCCAAAAATAGTAAGATGACCCCTGTAGTACTGGGGGGTTACATAGTAATTCCTTTAACCCATTCCTCATTTAACATGTTGTTACACTAACTCACTTGGATGGCTAGTGGCAGAGGTTTCTGTTTTACTACCTAGTGACATGTATCTGCAGGCTGATACCTCAGCTGCAGTGCTGCACAGAAGGGTGAGCAATTTCCCAAAATTGCCCCATTCTTTTTTTCACCATTTCTTGTTAATTAGTTTCTTTTAGGTTTTTACTCTGTTGTTGTCTTCAGGTTTGAGTCCTCTGTGTAGTTTGCCTGTTGCGGGCTTCAGCCATCTAGACCGCTCAGGCTCCAGTGTGTCTAGAAAGGCAGGAAGTGAGGGAGGGTCCCAAAACCTCCCTTTCCTTTGTCTCTCTGCCTGAGTGAAACCATTTCCTATGAGCCAAACTGCTATGTGATTCACAGCCAAGGGCTGTGAATGAATGGGAACGTGCACAAAAAGCAAGGTTTTTGTGACTGGAAGCAGAGTCGACCACTGAAGAATCGAATCCCAAGCAGATGATGAGAGAAGATGCAAGCAGTAACCTCCTGGACTGTGAAGTGCCAGGAGAAGCCCTGCAGCTGTGCTGACCCTGTTTTATAATTGACAGCGAAGACCCGTAAAGGAAGTCTTCCTCCCTTAGGCTGGTGGAACAAAGTTAACTCAAGGCAAACTCTATTTTGGTGCAACCCCCGACTTTCTGTGACTTTTCCAAGGCCGCAGAAACTCAATACTCGGGGCACCTCGAGCATTTGTGAGTGCATTGTCTTCCAAAGTGCAAATGTGGCCAGATCTTCATGGGCATCCAGAGGACCCCGCAGGAGCAAGAAATCCATGTCAGCAGAGTCCAGAACCGAGCGATAAGGACATTCTAACCAGAGCTTTTCATTCTTCATTGGCACAGAGAAAAAGGTGCCAAAACCACAAAGAGTCACTGAATTGATGGACATCCATTGATGCCAAGTCCCTCTCTCAAGTTTTGCTGCAGGAGCCCACCAGGCGTCCTCCATTTCATCACCACCAACAAGGACCAGGAACAAGGGTCTACTGCATTACATCGTGAAGGAAATCAGCAGGAGCACGTTCTTCATTGTCAAGGTACTGTGGGGCTTGGGGTATTTTATCCTTTTGCCATTGGGGGTGCTTCCTACTTTTGGGAGTGAGATTTAACCCAACACAAAATTGACCTCAATTTACCTGCATTGTCCTTAAAGCTTGTGCTTTCTAAAGATGATTCCTCTTGAGTTGCTGTGATTTCTTTTTTGAAAAGTGACTATTTAAGAACATTGTTCTAAGAAGAACCTCAGATCTTTGACTTTACCCAGTTACTTTGGCTGTCCTTGCTCCCTAAATGCCTTCTTCTGAACCTATTGGCTTTGGCAATGTGTGTTCCCTTACTGGTTTTACATGTTGAACACATTAATGCTGGGATAATTGACTGCCTGCATTCCTTTGGGAGAATCTAACTATTCTTGTAACCTATCAGTCTGTTTTAATCTAATCCTGACCTTTCCTTCCTGAAAAACTCAATATCGCATATGCAAATCCCATACTGACCACAAATGACATCACTTGTGGGTGCTTGAACATGTGTAACATATGAATGAATAACTTGCCTGCTTTATTGTTTTGATTTAAATCCTAACTGGAGATTACTGTTACAGCTAATTACTGCTTTTTAAAGAATGCTTTAAATATATTTGTGTATGAATAAATAATTAATTTATTATAGCTTTAAGTGTAAGTGTTTAATTGGATACTTGTATTTCCTGATTTCATTGTACATCTCTACGGATCACATTACCCCTCTTTAGACTGACCTGGCGGCTCAGTCACACTACCCATTTGTGTAGTACAGGCCTATATTGAAAGGTGGGTTACCTAATACCAAGACGATATGTCTTGTGTAGTCCCACACCAGTTGGACTGCACTCATTCTTACCTAACAGTGGGCAACAGGGCCATTTTGCACACATGTGCCTCTATGAGTAACCGCTCTACTACAATCCCTGGGAATCACAAGCCCCAAGAAGGGGTCTCACTGACACAGCACCAGGTACCAACACAACATCAGGTGCAGGCCATAAACACTCAGGTACACCGACAGCCCCATCAACCCCCACCACAGCAACTACAGATGCCCACCCAAGCAGGGCCTGTTGGGATCCCGGGACAGACACTTTCATAAGGGGTTACTACACTGCAGGGTCAGAATGTAGTAGTCCACTACACTGGAGTAACAGTTTTGGGAGGGAATCCCTTCCCGCTTCCACAGGGCATGTGAACACGAGGTAACATGAGGTAGCAGTGAAGATAGGACATACCAATTTCTCCTTCATCATAGATACAGGGGCCACTAAGTCTTGAATAAGGGAGGGTGGATTGTATAAGGAAGGCATGGTATCAAACTGAGAAAACAGACACAAGTGATCACAGTTGAAGGGTGTTTATTGAACTTCAATGGATTAGTAAAACACTGATCCAAACTTAAATCTAAGGATGGAAGCAAGCTACAAACATCAAATAATAATACCACAGTCCTAGTGGAGTCTGTCTAAATGAAAGGGCCTATACTAATAAACCTATTGCCAATCCTTACTTCTAAACACAAAATGCTGTGAGATAATGTACACAAATGAAAAGTGTTCAAGAAATAATATGTCAGGATAGTTGAGCAGTTAGCTTCCCTTCCCCACGTTTTCAGCAAGGGACAAGGTAGCACCTGCAGGCTTCACATACACTGTAGCTTCTTGGCCACAAGGAAACAGTTCAACACATAGCCATCAGGGCCTTCCGCCAAAGTCTCTCTCGCAATTATAGTCTCTCAATGCAGAGTTCCTAATGCAGCAAACAAAACACAAAAGATCCTTTCTTTTGTCAAGGTTTCACTTTCACAAGTTCAAGATTGTCTCCCTCTTTCGGGGTCAGACCATCAGTCCCCCTTGTATGGGCTCAGACCCCTTTTTTACAATGTTCACAATTTGGCGTCTCTCGCTCGGGCTCGTACCAAGGATCCCCCTCGTCTGGGCTCAAATCCCCTTTCGATATAATTTTCAAAGACTTTTGAATGTGTGATGGATTTTGCTTAAACCGTCGCAGCACCACTTTGATTCACTTTACACAATTTACACTTCACATTGCTTTTCTGGTTTAATTTCCTTTCATCAAGATACCATATAAAGACGTTTGATTGAGCACATTCATAGTTCTGGACCACTCTGTCGGCAATATTGTGTCTTTTCTTCTAATGTTCAAATATTCACAAGCAATTTAGCTTAATTCGCATCTTTCATTACAAATGTTTAACAATGTTCATTCCCGCTCTCACTTTACAATATTGCTGCTTGCAACCTTGACTTCAACACAGGCCGGTCTCTCCAACTCACCGGCTGTGTTGTTCTCTGTTGCTTCTTTGTTCTTGGAGCCAAGGATGATACCACAATGTCTGCAGCTCCTCCCCTCCTTGGTCATTTAGGTGTGAGGACCTTCAATATCTCAAATACGCAGGATTCTTTAGCCTTGTTTCCCAGTCTTACATTTTCCACCTTGCAGGTTTCTTGAGAGTAACAGCTTCCTGTCAATGAGGTCATGGGTGTTGCCCCTCTCACAAACGTCTCGTGCCTGCCCGTGTTTCTCCCCTCGTACAACTGCCAACTTGAAACTTCTTTACCTTCATGTGTTTTGCCTTGCTAAGAGTGTGCTCTTGTGTTCTGCCTTTCATTCATATGGGGAAGAGTAATGGAAGTCAGGTGTGAGTGATTGTTGATAATTGCCTGACCTCGCCTGACCATAGTGTTGGTACAGGTCATGTACACAGCTCGGGTGTGAGTCTGTTTTCTTTCAGAGCAAGCTGTCCATGAGAAAGTGTTTGTGCAGGAAAGGGATGGAGGGAGGTTGAGTTTGTAAATATCCCATTGGGTAAAATGGGATAAAGGTGTTACAGGGAACAGAGGGATACCGCATCTCACCATCCGGTGTCCCACTCCCCGAAGACCCCTCACCCAGGTGATCCTCCCACACTGGTCCAGCCCCAGGAATAGGATCCAAAAGCGATGGCCATGTCCTGGCCATCTGGATGAAAAGTCCCCAGTGACTAGTGGTTAAGACACCTTCTAGTTTTGAACAGTTGCCACTGTCAAACAAAGTTATAGACACATACAGCTTCTTTGGGGCTATTCTCACGGTTCCCATAACACAGGATTTACCATTAACAATAGGCGTGTAACACTCATGGCACCTCTTTTGTATTTAAAATACATTCCCAAAAACATAGTAAGGAGGGACTTGCTCAGTAAGCTGAATGCAACAATTTCATTTTCAGAAAGGGGTATGGCGATATACACACCTGCCATGTATCCAGAAAGGTTGGCAGCCATCATACATTCCTACTGTAGCGGTAGGCCTGTATGATGGTTAGAATTCCTGGTTTTCACCCAGGCAGCCCAGGTCCGACACCCGGTATGGGAAAAATAGCCTTTTTGGGAACTATGAAACAGTATTTTCTTATTGTATAAGAGCCTAACAAGCAAACAATAAATACATAAAAACATAATTAGCAGCTTTTGAGGACAACCACTGCACCCTGAGGTGTTTCTTTATGGGGTACAAATACAATTGGGTTGGGTGCCCAGGATGAAAGGGAAAACATTTTGACTGGCCACAGAGTTTCTATTCAGTTACACGGCGCACAAGGAAATTGCTCCAGGCACACATATATTGTTGTAGTTAGAAGGGGCAATAACACACAAACACATGGTGATATTATGTGGGACAGATGAGGATAATATTGAATGGCATACCATGCTCTGTATTGATCCCTAGATTGGCGTTGACTGACGTGACTGATGATCAGCTGTTTGCAGAGTGCAAAGTGGAGGGAGAGATGGAGTTCCAGCTCCACATCCCATTCCCTATATGAGTAGTAGAAACGTTACGACCACAAATGACCCAGGTAGTGAAGAAGCATGCTGCATATGCTCAGGGAGACTTGATACAGGTTCTGGAAAGTGTTTTGACCACAGGGCCCAATGATGTAGGCATGCTCAAAGGAGCAGTGGTTGTCTTCATCAAACTAAAAGAACAGGCATTGCTGCCCTGGGAAATCAATGGCCATTTCCCCGCGAGGCAGAAGAGGGCATCTATGACATGCTACTTGCGTCATGGAGGCAGGGTATATTACAGATATAAACGTCACCATGCAACACATTCATGTATATGATCAAAAAAGCAAAAGGGGGGGCTGGTAGTTTTAAACAGGATCTTCTCCCCCTGAACAATTTGGTAGAGACTGAGTTTACACTTGTGCTGTACACATCTACAACATTGTGTAATATTCCAGCAAATGCAAAATATTTGACAGTGATTAGAAAAACACATTTTTCTCCTTCCAATTGCATCCCAACTCCAGCGTTCATGTATTGCAGTGTTCGATTTGAGCACATACTGTGAATCCCCAGGTGTGTTTAACAGAGCTATACAGGTTTACCTAAACAATGTACAAATACCCAGGACAGTGATACAGTACGTAGATGATCTCCTTGTGTGCAGTGTAATGGAAGCGAAAGAGTCAATCATTCTTTTTACCCTGCTACCAGAGAAAGGGTACACAGATAGGCTACTGAACTGTCAGACAGAGGTGGTGTACCTGGGGCAAATAATATCAGCAGAGGGGTGGAAGATAACACTAGAAAGTGTGGAAGCAATACACAGAACCCCACTGCACATGCAATTACTGTAGAGCATGGGTGTTTGATTATTCAAAATTCATGAAGCCCCTTCTCCAGGCACTTAAGGAAGTTAAAAAATTTAAGAGCCCCATCCAAAAATGTTGCCATACTCAATGAGGCACTGGCCCATGCCCCATTGCTGGCAACCCCAAACTATAAAGAAAAGTTTTCTTTGTTTTTGCATTCTGATGGCACAGTGATGTTGGATGTCCTCACCCAGAAGAAGCCACAGGGGCAAAAGGCCCAGGTGTACTACAGAGGTCTGTTGGCCCCAGTAATAAAGGGACACTTTCCATGTGAACAAGCACTTGTGACTGCAGGGTTTGCCATAAAGAAGGCAGCCACAGTAACAACAGGGTGCCCAGTGATTGTGTACATGGAGCACTTGCTTTTTGCAATCCTTGAAAAATCTAAATACATGTTAACAAGTCAGAGGGCAAGATACAAGGTCATACTGACAAACCTATCAATTGAGGTTGTTAGCCAGCTACGCCGGGAGCATATGTTCATGATTGCATTTCTTACATGGACAGGATTTAAGGGCAGCCCCAGATGAAGGAGGAACACATAGAGGGCGGGGAGACATGCTCTTCGTTGACGGATCTTCAACAATAGATTCAAGCACGGGGTGTCAGCACACTTCTGCCACAGTAGTGTACCATTGTGAGAGAACATTTCTCATATGGTGTCAAATGTGGCTGCCAGCCTATAATTCGGCACAGGGTGCATATTTGGTGGCTTTAATAACAGCATTAAACATCTCTGATATGATATGATATGATATGATAAGGCATTTGTAACGCGCCTATACACAAGTGTTTCAAGGCGCGACGAGGCAGGGGGGGAACAAGGGGAGACAGACAACAATCTTACTAGGCCAGGTGTCATTCAGATCGCGCAAGTGCAAGGGTAGAGGGGAAGGGAAAAGTGCATGGGGGAAAGGGAGAGGGGAAAGTGCAGTACAGGGTTATAAGCATACAGCATACAGGATAAATAACAAGGGCCAGCTGGTGGCAAGTGCGAGGTAAGTGCATACAAGTGCTGGGAAGGGGGGCTGTATGGATACAGACACAGTCCCGTAGTGCAGGGGTTGCCGTGGAGGCAGTGCAGGGGAGAGTGGCTGGGCCGAGAACGGTGAATGGCCCAGTTGCAGATTCAGTGCAGTTTCAGTAGTATTAGCAGGGGAGAGGGGGAGAGAAAGCGGAGGCAAAGAGGAAGGTTTTGAGGTGCTTCCGGAACCGGAGGTGGTTCTCCTCAAGTTTCAGGGAGGTAGGAAGGCTGTTCCAGAGGGAGGCCCCTGCAGTGGAAAGAGATCTGCCCCCAACTCGTTGTTTGGAGAAGCGGCTGATCCTGAGGGAGTTGGAGGCGGATGAGCGAAGAGCTCGAGAAGGAAGATATTTAGGAAGAGAGAGTTGAATGTATTTTGGCCCAAGGCCCCAGACGGCCTTGTGGACAATGCAGAGGGTTTTGAACTTGATCCTCGCAGTCACTGGGAGCCAGTGTAGTGATTTCAGTCCTGGAGAGATATGGTCCCTGGGCTTGAGGCCAAGGACAAGTCTTGCAGTCCTGTTCTGGATGAGTTGCAAAGGGCGGAGAGTAGAGGCGGGCAGATTAAGATAGAGGCTGTTACAGTAGTCCAGCTTAGAGAGAACCAGGGCTCTAGAGACAGTGAGCTTCTGGGGGAAGGAGAGGAAAGGAAGGATACCTCTGAGGAGGTGTAGCTGGTAGTGTGACTTCTTAGATACGTCGGATATGTGAGGAGAGAAGGAGAGTGTGGAGTCGAAGATGACCCCAAGGTTTTTTGCCTTGCAGGTAGGAGTAGGAAGAGGGCCCAGAGAGGCCGGCCAGAGAGCAGCAGGGAAGGAGGGAGTGGGAGTGCTGATGAGTAGAATCACAGTCTTACTGGCATTAAGGCAGAGGTCGTTGGCGGCACACCATTCCTGGATAGCAGAAAGACAGTCAGAGATGAGGGAAGGAGAAGAGGAGGCCGAGGGTAGCCTGAAAATGAGTTGGGTATCATCCGCATAGCACTGAAAGTAGGGGCAGAGAGCGGCGATGTGGTGGGCGAGAAGTGCCAGATACTGGTTGAACAGCCAGGGAGAGAGGTTAGATCCCTGGGGGACACCACAGGTAGAGAAGAAGATCTCAGAGAGGAAAGACCCCAGTTGGACCTGGGAGGGTCGATTTGAGAGGAAAGAGGTCAGCCACGCCAGAGCCTGACCAGTGATACCGAGGTTATCACGGAGACGGTTGAGCAGGATGGTATGGTTGACAGTATCAAAGGCA
This sequence comes from Ambystoma mexicanum, assembly GCF_040938575.1. Taxonomy (NCBI): domain Eukaryota; kingdom Metazoa; phylum Chordata; class Amphibia; order Caudata; family Ambystomatidae; genus Ambystoma; species Ambystoma mexicanum. The sequence continues at coordinate 251,633,215 of NC_090923.1, read as the reverse complement.
GAAGAGAGATCAAGCAAAATGAGAACACATGGAATGTTAGAGTCAAGGTTCGAGAGCAGGTCCTCACGGATGTTCAGGAGAGCAGTTTCCGTGCTTCTGGCAGCTCTGAAGCCAGACTGATGGTCATGAAGACTACCAACACATTCAGCATGGAGATTAAGCTGGGAGATGGCCAGTTTCTCCTCTGAAGGGAATGTGGACATTCTAAAGTGCACTCAGGGTGGGCCCGATAGGAAGGAGGATGTTCAAAAGGAGTGATGGGTCCCCATTCGACATGCAGGATTGCTGGCACAATGAATTGAAGTATTGCCCCTCCCAGTAGAGGTAGCAATAATAAAATGCACCGCCCACCCAGGGCAGTGACATAGCCAACCGAGCAGCCAAAGAAGCGGCCTATTTGCCTGAGGGAACTACCAAATTACTCTGAGGTAAAAAGGAAAAAGGTACCCCTGATGGCACTCGGCTCCAAATGACCCGAGAGCACTAATACTACTGAGCCATTTAACAAACTGCCTTTTGTCCAGGTAAAAGAATTACAAGTTCCCCAAGAGGAAAAAGAGCTGTGGATTAGGAGAGTGTACTCCCGCTACCACACGGATATAGTGTGGCGCTATAACAGGACAGGCAAGCCCGTTGTGAGGTGTTTTGACCCATGTTCGAGTTATTAAGTTATTATGCTGCAACATTTGGGGCTGTGGCTGAAAAAGCCCACATTGCGCCAGAATCCAGGAGAACCGCACAGTTTTTGCGCACACCAAAATGGTCCCCTGACTTGCCACCCACCAGTGCAAAGAAAGATGGTTGTGTTCAAAATCCGTTTTTATTAATATCAAAAATTGCTAAGATCATGGGCCCAAAACCACCAAACAAAAATCCAACTATGGTTGAGTTCTTTACTTTACTCTACTACAGATCCACATCAATGCCATGTCAAGCAAGAAGCATATACTATCAAGTAAAATCCTTTCTTTTTGAAATGTTCAAGACAGCTGTCAAAAATAGGTGCAGTACCGGCATTGGACACTGACCGGCGCTGGTGCTCTATAAATCCTGAAGCAAGGATCATATACTATCAAGTAAAATCCTTTCTTTTTGAAATGTATTCATTCAAGACAGCTGTCAAAAATAGGTGCAGTACCGGCATTGGACACTGACCGGCGATGGCGCTCTATAAATCCTGACAGGAGAGCTGTCTTGCAGAACTATACAGTGAACAGAAGGGGGTCTTATGTAATTAAAAGTTCAAAATACGTGCCTTTCCTGAGAACTCTTAACACCCCAGAGACCCACACCAGGAGGCAGGATATCACATGGCCCTGTTCATTGAGAGGGAGGGGACTTCCCTGCAGCCTGCCGGACCCAACACAATAGACCCTTTCAATTGAATGGGGTATGCTGATTTTGGGTGTGGACTGTAAACAGAGCTCTGCCTGGAAGGAGAGACATGTGATCCCTGACTCCCCCAGTTCCTAGGGGCGGGCCAGACAGGACTGTGGATTCATATTGCAGCAAATATATGTTAAAGTTAAATGCTTCTAAAATCTTGTATTAAGCTCACAGAAATGTACAATTTGGGGATCCTGAAAATGAAAAATGCCCTCACGATTTGAGCCCAAATTCCACTTTGTACTGTGTTCTGGGACCGAACCCTGCTATTTATTAATATTGCAGACACTGTGTTTAGGATAGAGACATAGTAATTTCCAGTAATATGCTCAGGGAAGGGGTGCAGGTCTGTGTACATTTTGAGGAAAAACCAATATGGCGAAAGTCACTAAAAAACACAAAATGTTGCCATTTGTGAACCCAAGCTCTGAGGGGGATCAGAGTTGGGCGAGAGTGTATCTTAAATTAATCTGTGAAATGTGTATGTAATTTCAACGACGTGTGTATCTGGGAAACCTGTTAGTTATGAAAAAATAATTTTCTAAGTAAAAGCAAAGGGGCGTTTCTTCAATAGACTGTAAGACTCTGAGTCACTCTGACACACTATCCCTTCTCAAATCAGGTCACAGAGAATCCTTGACCTATCAAATCATGAGATTGTTGGGCATGCAGAATGAGCCGACCCACCCACTTTCGAAACACATAAAAAGAGACTGCTTGGACAGGCAAGACATTCATTTTTCCATTTTCTTGCAGAGCATTTTGCCGGACCACACAACATCTAGAAGGAACATCCAGAACTTAGACTCCAGATAGACTACAGAACTTAAAGCAAAGGCCTAACCCACAAGCTGAGAACTCTTCTCAGCAGGCTTTCAGAATCCAGCAATCCAACCAAACTATTCTACAGCCGGGCGAGCTGTTGGATTCTTTGCCAAGAACTTTTGCCAGAACCAGTAGCAGACCCAGAAAGCAGTGCTGTATCCAGAGAAACCAGAACCAGAGAGACCCAGACCAGACCGCTGTGAAGTGCAGAGCAGAGCTGACCCAGAGAGCTGTGACTTCAGAACCACCCGCCAGGAGTCCAGTCTAAACCTGATCAGACCTTGACGGCCTATTTCAACTTTAGAGTGTGAGTACTCAGCTAGAACTGTGCCAGAACCAATCTCTTAGTCTAAAATAATCTGATCCAAACCATTTTAATCTGTCCAGAACTGCATCATAGAATCGTGTGTCCCATCTCCGATTTTAAATTATTTCATTTCTGAAAAACTATCTGCATAAAAATCGTCTGTATCTTTGGAATCGTAGGTGCTAGGTACGTGGTTTAACTTTCATCTTAAATCTAAGATTCTAAGCTTTCCAACAAGCCTAAAACCGACTCCTTATAGTTCCTCCGTAATCACGATCGACGCACTCGGAAAAAAGTACAGCAAATTGACAGTTTGCTTCATTTCAACCACGTGTAAAAATATCTGTCTTTTGCTTCCATTACTGAATCCCGTTTTGAACCTGATAACCATCCCTGAATCATTGGTAGGGCTGACCTGAACTGATTTAAAGTATCTCTCACTGACCCTGAACCTCTAGAGGGAATTAAAAGCATTTTCAGCATAGTTTTCACTTCATTGCCACCACATTAAAAGGATCTTGCCTACTTTAACATCATACCTGTTTTCCTCTAAGCTCGCTGGGGGGAACTGGACATTTGTATTGCATTTGTATTCCTGAGAATTGTGTGCTCTCCTTCCATCTCCTTATCTTGCATAGGGGGGGGAGGGAATTGTCAAAGAAAAAGTGATCATTTTATCTTTTGTTGAAATCATATCAAGTTTATTCTGTGCTGCAATTTTTCCCTCATTGCTTTTCCTTGAAACCATAAAAAGTATTTTCTGCTACTTTATCCTTCCTATACTAACTCCTCATTGATTGTAAAGAAGTGTGCTAGTGTCAGATGATCTATTGTTGATCAACATTATATTCATAAGGGTGCTATCAAATATTAATTTATTATAAAAGTGTGATATATATATATATATATATATATATATATATATATATATATATATATATATATATATATTGTTGAATTTTTCCAATAAACCTTTTACATTGCAAAACAAACCTACTTCTTGGCTCAGTGAGATCAGGGGGATTCATAGAGAGGGGTGTTATACAAGGGTTTATCATCCAGGGTATAACTTGCTATAAAAACATATAAATAAGGACTTCCCTTGAGCAATCCCAGACAAGGCACTGACTTAGTGGGAGTGCTTGATTGGAGTCACTTAACACCATAATGCCCACAACATTACTTAATGTAGCATTGGAGCAGCTCCATTATCCTGTGAGACTTGCTTTGTGCCCAACCTTTGTGAGTTAGTTGCTCAATTTACGAGTAATTGAATGAGGTGTCAAAGTGTCTTGGCAGGACACCCATTAAAAACAGTCAGGGTTACATTAACATACATGGAGCGGCTCCTCTGGCACTTGCATATTGACTATATAAACATGCAATATAGATGTATCTCTTATAGGTACATGATCATTGTGGCATTCCAATAATGATGCAAAATCAGGGGCCGCATTTTTGGTGTGGGAGGTATTCCTGAGGTGCGAAATATATGATGAATTGAGGTTAGCCCATGGGCAAAATTTTGCCAATGATCTCTTTAAGGAGGTTACAACCCTCCTGGGGATAAAACACAGATTATTCCCATTGTACCACCCTAAAGCCAACAGTTTGGTTGAACGTTAAAATGGCATGCTTAAAACGCGCTTGGCCTAGCTGTTGGTGACACTTGGCAAAAACTCGCTTTATTGCTTGCCTATTGTTTTATTTGCATTACGCAACTCACCTGGTCCGGACCATCACTTGACTCTACACAAAATTGTTGTTGGCAGGAAGATGTAGGTGCCTCTTACTCCTGTATGTACAATTACGGATGCTAAGAGTTCTGCTCAGATACTGGGGGAAGAATTTACTGCATACTTGAAGGAACTCACCAAATCTCTCAAATACATATATTGTCCGGGGGACCCATGCTCAAGCCGGCCGGCCAGCGAGACATCACCAACAGACACAGCAGAAGAAGAGACTTTTCCACCTGAAACCCCACCAAATTTGTATCTTTTATTTTAAATGAAATTGGAAATAACCTCAATTCATGGGACCGCACTCAGCAGTCTACTCCACGCCCACTGCCGTCAGGATGACGGACTGCCAGGCACATATGTAACGTTCTGACATCCGCAAAGACAAAAGTGCTGGCTCCCTCAGAGAGGATAATTACTGATGGGAGTATCTCTCAGCTTTCATTGACTTATTTCTCTGCTATTAGGTTATACAGGTGGCCCATGGAGGAGATTGACGATATGCCTTGCAGTAGTATTGGTAATAATAAAAGGCAGAACAATACTGTCTTGTGGTATAGTCTGGCATCTTTTAGTGTTCTTCTTTCACTCTTTTCTCTTTGGTTTCTATTATATAAAGAAGCAGAAAGCACTGTTAAGATCAATAATGAACAATGATGAACGAATAAGAAACAAAATAAGTTTAATGCATTTGTGTTTCATGCCAGCATTGGGAGCAGGCAGGACATGACATCTGGGAATGTGTGGTATGATGATATGAGACATGTGGGACAGAAGAGGGCTAGTGACACTTGTTACACGTGCTCTCTTTTCCCACATGTCACAGGGGCTCCCAAGTGTTTCTTTCCCCAAGATGTTCCAGTTGAGGCATGGTGGTGGTTAATGCAAAACAAGGGGCATTTTTCATGGTCAGTCAGTGTCTGTCCACTGGATTGATGAAGAGGAACAGGTGTTAACTGACAATTATATGCAGTTGGCAAAAAAGGAAGCTACCAAACAAATAATACTGGAACGTGATACAGAAGGGGCGAGAAGGGGGGAACAACTGTTCACAATGCATAGCAAAGTGCAATGCAAAAATGAAACAAGGCATTCCCTTGTACCACAGGAGACCCTTAATGAGGATGAATGGGTCTCTCTTTCATTACAGGCAATGGGAGGTGGAATGGTATAGTGTTGAGCAGAAGGGTTGGGATTTGAAGAGGAAAACATTAATAACACTTGTAGGGCAACGTGGAATACCTATGTGCATGGTTTAACCTGAATAGATGAGAGACATAAACCAGTACACATAAATCCTCTTTCATGATGTTCCTTATGTGTCAGGTCCATGGGGTCGATACAGTTGGGGTCTAATGCCATCTGCACCCAGGTGATGAGCATTCCAGCACTGAAGAGCATTCCAGCACTGAAGAGCGGGACAGTGGCAGTGATGGACTGGGGGGCATGTAAGACCCAGGCGTATGCCCAGCTGCCTCCCGATTGGGGAGTATAATAATAATAATAATAATAATAATAATAATAATAATAATAATAATAATAAAGCTCCCTTGTTACGCTGCCCAACCCGGCCCCAAGCAGAATTGATGCCCTTCAGTGACCATCCCGAGGTATGAAATTAGAAGAATGATGGGGGAAGAAAGAGTACAAGAAGGGAGGGAATATTGAAAAGAAAAGGCACAGCAGCAACTATTGGTCCAGCAACTCATCAGAAAGTTTGGCTGCAGTCACACCACATTTCTGCTTGTTTTCTAGAGTATCAACCGTTCTTGTGTCGCTTCTGCTTCCAGGGGTCCAAGCATCCACTAATTCTATGTGGTTGCAGGTGACCCACTACGAGTTGTTACAACTGTCAAACATGACCAAGAAAGGGTTAAATGTGGTAAGGGAGGAGCTTTGGGCAGTCAGACTGGTGAGACTCCAGAACCACTATGTGTTGGACATGCTTAACCCAGTGGAGGGTGGTGTCTGCCACAAAATTGGTAGTAGCTGCCGTACCATAATTCCAGCTAATGACGCAGGTAATGCAACATTGATGGAATCCATAGAGGAAATTTGTACACTCCATGAGACTATGACAAGAGAATTGAATGCAGTTTCATCAGACAGCTGGTTTGACTCTCGTTTTGCTTGGGTCCCTAAGTGGTTGGCAAACATTAACAGTAACTGTTCCGGTGGTCGTTCTTGTGAAGGAGTTCCCCCCTTCTCACCTGAATCCGTTCTTTACCGGCGTCCTTGGATGCTGCTTTTTTTCGGATGGAACAGGTTTTGAAGAAGGCAGCCCGTGTCTCTGCCGAATCCAGAATGCGTTCAGTTTTCCAGGAGGTCGAATCCAGGAATCCAGGAGGCTAAGTAAGTTCGCTAGAACTTGAATCCAGGAGGTAAGAAGAAGGGGGGGGTTCAAGGAAGGGAAAGCAGAGTGGAAACGAGAAGAACCAGCGAGCTACGGAGCACACGTCTGGTCGCTACTTCGCAATAGCATTGAGACGCGCAGAACCGCAGAAGTTGTGGTCTAGATATAGAGAAAGGTTACGTCCAATGCATGGAGCGAGAAGGGAATGCGTTGGACGGCCATATTGGAAGTATTAATGTGTATAACCCGTTGTGACAGGGACCATGAGGCCCAAAAGGGGCGCAGCCGGCGATTCATGACAGCATGCCTCCTCCGAAGACCCTTCCCTCCTGGTTTACCCGGGTGGATGAGGTGGAACCTTCTGAGCAGCCGTGGGGCCTTGATGTTTGAGAGAGGTTCTTTCACTAGGTGGATATCCTTTCCATTCAACCAAGTATTGAAGCTGGCCCCTTCTATACCTGGAATCACAAATCCGAGATACCTCATATTCCAATTGGTCATCGAGCAGTATAGGAGGAGGTCTGGAGGGTTTTTGGGAGGATGGATAGTAGGGTTTTAGTAGAGATGTATAAAAGACTGGGTGTATCTTCTTCCAGGATTCAGGCAATTTGATCCGATAAGAAACAGGATTTATAATTTCTTTAATGGAAAATGGACCATAGTACCAAGGGGCCAGTTTACTAGGCCGTAGATGTCGGGGTAGTAATTTTGAGGACAACCAGATCTGATCACCGACTGCATAAGAAGGGCCAGTTCTTCTTCTGGAATCTGCATATTTCTTGGTCTGTTCCCTGGCCTTCTGCAAAAATTCCTTGGCTTCTTTATGTATGTTGACAAGGGTTTCGATCCAGGAGTCAACTGTAGGTACTGGTGTAGGTTGAGGAAGAACAGAAGGTAGGACCGACGGAGGAAATCCTTGACTGCAATAAAAGGGGCTGATCATAAGTGCCGAATGGTCAGAATTATTGTAAGCGAATTCAGCCACGGGTATCAGGAGCGACCAGTCATCCTCGACCTTGGTGGCGCAGCATCGAAGATACTGTTCCAGGGTTTGATTGACACGTTCTGTGATTCCGTTGGTTTGAGGGTGGTAACCTGCCGAAAGGGCACGATGGATCCCTAAGCATTGAGAGATGTTTCCAGAATTGTGAGATGGATTGAGGTCTGCGGTCTGAAATGATCTTGGAATGGAGTCCATGCAAATGTAATATGTGTTCCAGGAAGATTCCTGTTAGTTCAGAAGAAGATGGTAATTTATGCAAGGGCGTAAAATGAGCCATATGAGTGAACAAGTCTATGGTGACCATGATGGTGGTATACCCACGGGAAGGTGGCAGTTCCACAATGAAGTCCGTAGCAATAATCTCCCAAAGCCTAGTTGGCAATGTAGGTTGTAGTAGAAGGCCCGCTGGTTTCTTGTTATTGTGTTTATTTTGGCTGCAGACAACATAGGATTGAATGTACTGCCGTACGTTGGTTCTCATCCTAGGCCACCAGAATTGCCTTTGTATCAGACGGTGGGTATTGGTGACACCACGATGTTCGGAGTGTGGGGTATCGTGACAGAGATTCATTATCCTCTGTTGTAGTCTTTTTGTGGGGATGACCAACACATTGTCTTTGAACAAATAACCTTCCCGGACCTTTACATTCCAAAGATTTCTTTTGGATTTGTCCTTCCACAGATCAGGGGATTGGATTTGGGCTTGGATTTCTTCGAGGAGGTTGACTGCCTGGGCCACAAAGATCGTGGGGGAAAACATCTGAGGATATGCCCTGTCTTTAGTGGGCTCGTAGTCAGGTTGTCGAGATAATGCACCGGCAATCAGGTTTTGTGATCCAGGAACATGAGTGATATGGAACTGGTACTGGGAGAAGAAATATGCCCAACGCGCCTGACGACTGTTCCTACACTCCAAAGACTGTAGAATCTGGAGGTTCCAGTGGTCCGTACGGACCTGAACTGGATGTTTAGCTCCCAGAAGTAGATGTCGCCATGCAGTGAAGGCTTGGTGAATGGCTAACAATTCTTTTTCCAGGACTGAATAATGTGTTTCACTAGGAGTCAGGGTTCGTGAGAGGTAAGCAATTGGGTGTTCCAGTTTATCTCCTAATTCTTGTTTCAGGACTGCACCAATGGCATAATTTGAAGCGTCCGTTTCTACCAGGAAAGGACGGCTAGTATCGGGTTGAGCCAAGATTGGAGCTTGAATAAACTCTGCCTTTAAACACTGGAACGCCATATCTTGTGGTGTTGACCAGAGGAAAGGAGTGTCTTTCTTTAGGAGAGCAACAATCGGTTGTACTATCTCGGAGAAATTAGACATGAATTTCCGGTAGAAATTGGCAAGTCCCAGGAAAGATTGAATTTGTTTCACGGAAGTAGGAGCAGGCCAGGTCAATATGGCTTTTACCTTTGAAGGGTCCATACCAATTCCTTCTGGGGTAAGAATAAACCCTAGGTAATGAACAGAGGTCACATGAAACAAGCATTTTTCAGGTTTGACCAGGAGTTTATGATCTCAGAGTCTCTGCAAAACTGCCTTCACGTGCCCTTCATGTTGTATAGGATCCTTGGAGAAGATCAGTATGTCATCCAGATGTACAATAACAAAGAGAAACAGCATGTCAGAAAACACCCTTTCCATAAAAGGTTGGAAAATTGCCGGGGCGTTAGCCAATCCGAAGGGCATGACTAGATACTCAAAATGGCCAAAGGGTGTTCTGAAGGTGGTTTTCCATTCGTCCCCTTCCCTGACACGGATAAAATGATAGGCCCCCCTGAGATCCAACTTGGTGAAAATCACTGCGCCTCTCACGGCTTCCAGGATATCCAAAATCAGGGGCAAGGGGTACCGATCCTTGAGGGTGCACTGATTTAGCCCGCGATAATCAAGGCAGGGTCTGAGTTCCTTGGTATCCTTCTTGGGAACAAAGAATAGAGAAGCACCAGCAGGAGATTTTGAAGGTCCTATGGTGCCATTTTCAAGGTTAGTATCCAGGTATTCTCTTAGGGCCTTCTTCTCGGGTTCGGAAAGAATGAACATCCTGCCGAAGGGAATCACTGCAGAGGGTTCCGTATCTATTGTGCAGTCTTCAGGTCTGTGTGGGGGTAAGGCCTGGACAATGGCAGTTGAAAACACATCGGCATAAGCTTGGTAGGCTTCAGGAACTTGCATGACATTGGATACCATTAGTGGTTCCTTTGGGTGTGTTAATGGAGGTTCTAGGGATAGACAATGAGACATGCAAAACTCTGAGCCTAGGAATAGAGAACCCGCAGACCAGTTGATATATGGGTTGTGTTTCTGTAGCCAGGGCATGGCCAATACCAAGGGGTAATGAGCTGACTTAATAATGTCAAGCCTGATCAGCTCTTGATGGTGATTTATTGAAAGCTGGATCTTCTTGGTCTGTAGGCTTATGGGTCCTGATGTGAGGGGTCTTCCGTCTATAGCCTCCACAGGTTGCTTGGTGCTTCGTGTTTCGTAGGGAATCTGATGTTTAGCAACCCAGTCATGATCGATGAATATTCCCATAGGTCAGCAGTTTACCAGGGCCAAAATGGAATAGTTTGTATTCTTGGATGGTGATAAAAAGGCCTGTAATACCATCAAATTGTTTTGTCCAGGAGAGTTCAAGGATGGAATGGATGTGGAGCAAACATCTCTCTCCCGAAGCTCTGCTCCATCTAGGATCGGGATCTGGCGTTTCCTGAACGCCGAGGGGGTGCTAAAGGACATTCCCAAACCAAATGCTTATCTGAGGCGCAGTACATGCACAAGCCCGTATGAATTCTCCTCATTCTCTCTTGTGGAGATATGGGTCCACGAAAGGCCCCAATCTGCATGGGCTCAGATTCAGAGACTGGGCTTGGGTTGATTTCTGGTCTGCGGGTACCCTCAAATGATACCTTGGAAGGAGTTCCCTGGATTTTTTCTTTTCTGACTTCCTTTCCTGGATACGGAAGTCAATCTGCATGGCAAGATCCATTAAAGCCTGGAATGAGCTTGGTCGTGCCACTCTGGCCAGCTCATCCTCAATTTCTTCGTTCAATTTTCTCCTGAACAGGGTAAAACTCGCCTCAGTGGACCAGTCAGCTTCCTTTGCCAGTTGTTTAAATCGGGTCACATACGTGAGCATATCCTGGGCCCCTTGCTGAAAGTCTAACAAGCGTTCTTGTGCGCTGTAGACCTGCTCAGGGCGGTCAAACATGTCTTTTAGGGCCCGTATAAACCAATCATAATCGTCCAAGAGGGCATCACTAGAGTTAACGAGGGGAGTGGCCCAAGTCAAGGCATTCCCGGAAAGGTGAGATATTATAAAACCCACCTTGGCCCTGGGGGTCGCAAAATAGTAAGGTTTGAAGGTAAAGTGAACCAGGCACGAATCCAGGAATGCACGAAGGGTCTTTGCTGAGCCGTCGTATTTATCCACCATTCCGCCCAGTATAACACTTTCTTTGGTAGCAGAATCCCGGGATAGAACCAATTGTTTGAGAGCGGCGTTCTCCGCTTTCAGATTCTGTACCTCGGTTGATAGGTCCTGCATACGACGCATCAAGTCCTGCACGGCAGCCTCCATGTCGATATCGCTTCCGATTGGGTGGCATCTCAAACTGTCAAGGAGTTCCCCCCTTCTCACCTGAATCCGTTCTTTACCGGCATCCTTGGATGCTGCCTTCTTTCGGATGGAACGGGTTTTGAAGAAGGCAGCCTGTGTCTCTGCCGAATCCAGAATGCATTCAGTTTTCCAGGAGGTCGAATCCAGGAATCCAGGAGGATAAGTAAGTTCGCTAGAACTCGAATCCAGAAGGTAAGAAGAAGAGGGGGGTTCAAGGAAGGGAAAGCGGAGTGGAAAGGAGAAGGACCGCGAGCTATGGAACACACATCTGGTCGCTACTTCGCAATAGCATTGAGACGCACAGAGCCGCGGAAGGCGTGGTCTAGATATAGAGAAAGGTTATGTCCAACGCATGGAGCGAGAAGGGAATGCGTTGGACGGCCATATTGGAAGTATTAATGTGTATAAGCCCGTTGTGACAGGGACCATGAGGCCCAAAAGGAGCGCACCCGGCGATTCATGACAGCTCTGGTGCTCATCACCTTCTGCGTGGTCCAGCTGACATTACAACAATTGCAAAAAAGGGAGGAGGATATATATAACATCCCTGAATATTGGTGAGGAAAAGGATAAAGCACATAGTAAATACTTGGGTTCAAAAACAGTCTGGAGAAAATGAGTGTGATGCACAAGGGGCAGCTACAATGCCGCCTGCAAAGTCTGATGCCTTTTGGGTGGCATACTCAGCTGATGAGCAGGAGTATGTGATAATACATTCTTCCCTAGATGAGTATGAGGAAGAAGGGGGAGCATGGATACGGTAACTAGTTTGTGGATCCCAAGGACAGTAAGTAAAAACATGATGAGCAAGAAAGTTTTGATTGACAGATCGATTGAAGGAGGGAATGCACAAAAGGTGAAAATTCAGCGCTGCTAAGTGGGGCACAACTATCAGACTGATGGGGGATGCAGCAGGGCAGGAGAGGGGCACTGCTGAAAGTGAGGATATCATTGACAGCTGTACTGTGTACCTTATGTGGCATATGCACAGGTGCAGCCAGAGAAGTACGTGCAGAAGAGTTGCCATTGGGGACACCAAGTGGGGCATGGGGCAAACGGGGATGCTGAGTGTAGAGATAAGGGGTAGTGGGTAGAAGTGGTAGTGTAGTACAATATGAACAACATAGCTGCTATTTTGGAGCATAGGCTACAGATAAGTGAAACATTTGTGTTTTTTGAGTCACAGGCCTTGTGCCCTGTGCAAACATGAATTTCTCGAGCACTCAGCTGCAGCAGTGTGCTGGAGAAATGTTGCAAGTTGGCCATTCCCAGGAGAACATAGCTGCAGGGAAATGGGACTAACAGATACTTTAGAAGCCATTGAGCCATGCACCTAGATGCTCACTGGGAATTGTTGAGAATTAAAAATGAAATGCATGCAATTAAAATCTAAATGATGGTGGAGTAAGCAGTTTCAAATTGCCCCTTGGCAGATGGTTAAGGAAAGAGAGACGTGGGGAAATGGGGCGAGCAACGGGGAACCAATCCTGTGAGAGATTTAATTGTCCCTAGGGTTCAATAGCATTGTGTGTCCTTGCCGATGTCCACGGGGCACTGTATTGGTTGGATGCCATGTCAATGTCTCCGCTTTGCCAAACTCAGGTTGTCTTGTATGTTCGATGGGAACTGATGGCATGAGACACTTATTCAATGTATCTCTAGATATAGGGGACTAACATAGTCTCACCAACTAGATGTTTAGGATTTTTTAACAAATCTTTCATCTTTGTGTATGCTAATTATCTCATTTGTGTATAAAATGTTTGCCTGCAGCGGGCGGCGTTGACAGCTCTCTTCACTCAGTTCTGTTCCACTGTACTGTTTGAACTGTGCTCTCCAAGCTGTGTCTAGGCTTATATAAACTGCATTGCTTCCTGCTTGGTGTATGCTCCTTTTTGGATTACTTTGGTGTTCAAGAAGTTACTTGCCATGGTGGTCCCCTGATACACTTCCAAGACTTTCCCTAACATACACTCCTCTTTCTATCTCTTCTATTATGTTTCTGCTGATGCTGTCACCAACGTGCCTCATATTCTCTTCTTCTCTGTCTTCTGGCCCTTTTCTACTAATGTTAGCGTAACCTCCCTCCTGTACTCGTCCTCACTTCTCTTCTGTTCATCCTCTATTTACAATGCATTCACATTGCCATTGTCAGTTTTCTGTCTATCTATTTTAAATAATATCTGTCCCATCGATATGTCTGGCTTAACTGCTGCTCCTTGTTCCCCTCCCTTTATGCCTTTTACCCTGAGATCAGTTGACATGGTAGCTACTTGCACCTGGCATTCAAAGACATGTCTGTTTTCTCACTGCTACCAATAGAAACTAACTTATAAATTGCGTACTGTGCCCTGGGAAACGTTATCTGGTGCGGTTTCAGCTTCTAAGCAGAACTCCCCTCACATACTGACTGTGCTTGGGCTGCTGTCTGAGCATCATGTGTCCTGGAACTTTGTGTTAAGCAATATTATGTCAGAATGCCTTATTTCAGAATTGAGGCCTTGCAGGTTTTGGTCTAAGTAATGGCGATATTCTTCTTCTCTTTCTCCTCCATGTTAGCTTTCTTTGTGTCTTGGCTGCCACCATTCATTTTTCCCTGCCCAATTATGCTGCACCCTCTCCCTACCTGCCCATTTCTGTACTAATTGTGTAACTCTGTGTGGGTATTCTGCAACCTTTTCTACTTCTGTACATGCAAGCTAGCTTGCGCCCTACTTGTGTCATGCACCCTATTCTTCTCTTAATGGCGGATGAGTGACCCTTGGCATTTTACTGACTGTTTATAGATCAGTTCTCAGCTTGTATGTTCGTTCATACTCAAGAGGGGGGGCTGAGTCACACTCAGTGTGACTCTCATCTTCATCATAACAATTTATAAATACATCTTTTTTAGAAGAACCCACTAAACTGCACCCTTGATCCCAGACTGCGCTTGCTCAGACCAAATTTGGAGAAATGGAGGACAAATATGTATGCCCACCAACATATCTACCACTAGTTCAAAGTGCCATTGTCTTTGTTATTAAAGCAGGCAATTATAATTTCACTGAGGGGTAGGCGAGATTTCCACCAGTGACATTTGCAACAGAGTATTTCTCATTTTGCCATTTGTAGTCAATTACAAATACACAGCATTTCATTTACAAAATAAATTCAACAAGAATTAAAAATAGAGAAAAACTGAAATGCCGGGCCGTTAAAGTTTTCGTGAAAAGGCCAAAATTTAGGGGAACATCATCTGAATTTGCCAGTTTCCCTTCATGGGCAAAAGTGGCAAAGCAGGTGAATTTTGAACCAGCAATTTCTCAGCAGAGCAAATTTCGTCCATTTCAACCAACCCTAATTACACCATAGCTCACGCCAACAACCCTACTAGCAGTGGCTCTATTAGCCTTCATGTGGCAGCCTGACAAACCACAACCCACCCAGTCTCCATTGTTCACCCAACCAACAACCATACCCAACCTAGCATCCATAAACTAATCCTATCAACTCTAAACTCACCCTAGCAACACAACCTAGCTCAGCTCAGAAAATGTCCCAACTAGTTCACCCAAGCTTACCTCAGGATCCCCCACCTAACTGGCCTAAATAACCAGGTGACAAAATCCAATAGTGGCCAGAGGAACAGCAACATTGTCTATGTATTGTGCCCATCATGTACCATCACTCTGTTTAGGGTGATTTTTGTCATAAAGATAAAAGAGAGAGAAAGGAATATGTATACATCCTTTGCCTCTATATATATATAACATGGTTAGGTATGTTTCCATACTCAGCTGATGCAATGTATCAGTTTTAGGTTGCCCTCGGCTGTCCAAATGGCAAAGTTCACATCTGTGTCTCCTTCCAATTCAGCAACAGCTATCATTTTAACAAAAAGAATGAGCATTCTTTCCACCCCCACTTCTCTTCACACTGGGCACGGTGGTTGCAGTGTCAATGAACAGTTACATACTGGCTCAACGTTTCAGTCTCTAAAGAGTGAAACGGTGTATGATGACTGCCTCCTCATGAGCTGAAACTGAAAGTAGGTGCTGTAATTATGCTACTATGCAATCTTATGCCATCACAGAGACTCTGCAATGGAACAAGTTTGATAATCATGCGTCTTCAAATATGCATCATAGAGGCCTGTGTAATCAATCAAACTTAGATACTGTTCTTATACTGTGCATACCTCTCTTTCCATATGATACAAATATACCTTTCAAATTCAAAAGAAGACAGTTACCTGTACGTTTAGCATTTTCAACAACCATTAATAAGTCACATGGACCTATGCACCCTTCCTGGAAGCAATCAGTCGTGACCATTAATAAGTCAGAGTGACCTATGTCCTTTTCCTGGAAGCAATCAGTGGTAATTCCGATATTTAAGAAGGGGACAGAAGTGACCATATGAAATAGTGACTAAGATTAACATTTAAGATATGCTACAAAGGTGTATGTTATTCCAGGACCACCTAGTAATTAATAACACTCCTTAATATACACCCCTGCATCCTTCCATAGCCACACAGATAATGCAGAATACATACATTTAACCTGTACAATCTGAATGTTAAATTGCAGGAGGGAAAAAGCAGCAGAGAATGTATAAAAAAGTGACATAACAAATGATCAATTGTTAATAAAAAATACATGGTAAGTGGTTTAAAGTAGTCTCTGCATCTCATGATGAAGACCATGGTGCCAGAGCCCCTAATAAAGAATTGAACATGTCATCTAGTTCATTAATATTCTACTTTAGTCTCTTGTGTGTTTTCTATAGCATCACGTTAGTTTACTATCACTTTTCTCTGGTGGATTTACTTGTGGTTCAACATGGCAAACTAGGAACAATATGAGCAATACAATGAGGAACGTTTTCATCATTTGGTAGATCATTAAGGAAATCTTTCAATGAATCACAAGGCTCAGATTTTCTCTCCACAGTATGCCTTTCATTACCACTTGGGTGACACAGTCCCACAGATGAAGATGACTTACTGCTGTGGATTAGTACATGAAGGGTGTGGGGCTATACTGTATTGTATATGAGAAAACAACTCCCATGCACGATTCTGAATGCTAACAATCTTGTTCACTTTGTTCTGCTGTATTACTGGGTGGTGCTGTGGCATGTATGACTTGGCTCAAATTGCTTCTGAATATGGATCTTTCAAAATGTACTCCACATCTAATAAATACCATACCAGGCGACGCATGGGACTTACATTTTTCCTCCGTTTTCCAAAAACCTGAATCTGAAGTCGCGATAATGATCAGCACTGTTGACAATCAGTGGGATGTGCAGATGGAGCATCACAAACTCGTCTGTGCAATTAACGCTTCAAAGATCTCGCGTGCCGCCAGTCCAGATTTGATTTCAAACATCGATCTAAAAAAACATCCAAGCGAGTGGGCGGATTTCATCGGAAATGGCCAAAAAATTGCCGGAATCATGGATGACCGCGATTGTGGTGCCAATTCACAAGCGGGGCAGTTGGGACGACCCGAACAACTATCGCCCAATTGCCTTGCTAGATACGATTGGAAAAGTATTTGGTGCGAACTTGCGCATTAAACTCGCAAAATGGGCAGAAAACGTCGCAGATAAACGACATATGGCAAGGGGGTTGAAGTGGACGTAAATCTGCTTATTCTGAAAATTTTAAAACTGGAAACCTTAAAGAAGAATGGTAAGATATATTTTGCCTTCATCAATATGAAACAAGCGTTCGATGGTGTGAACCACAGTTTATTATGGGCGAAATTGGTAAAATGGCGCTGTCCGGCATCTATTCTGGAACCAATCATCTCTCTTCACGATTACACATCAATTAAAGTCAGGCTAAACAACAGCAGTGTGCTATCCAAATCCATCATGACGCACAAAGGTGTCAAGCAAGGATGCCCTTTAGCCGCAGAGCTATTCAAACTATTCCTGGCTGATTTAACAATCTATCTTAACCAAGTTTCATGTTTCCCGCCTAAGATAAATCAAACTCCGATCAAATGTATAGTCTATGCGGATGACTTGGACATGATGGACAGAAATAAAATTGGGCTGCAGCGTCTATTAACAGGTTTGCAAACGTACATGGTTCTAAATGAATTGTCAATAAACACCAAAAAACAAAGATTGTGTCTATTGGAAACGTCAGAAGTAAAAAAGACAAAGCATTTAGGTGGAAAATTGCTGAAACCAACATATCCTCTGTTGACGCGATAAGATATTTGGGAATCCAATTTAATAATTCCATCAGAGAACAGCAATGGGTCACGGAACGAACATCAAAAATGACAAAGCTAGCTCTGCAAGCTGCAAAAATCAACAGGAACTATGGAAAATTCTCACTAGAACCTGTCCTCAAATTCTATCAACAAAATTTAGTTCCAATAATAATCTTTGGGGCTGTGGCTGGTTGGAACATAAGGGAGAAAATTTGGCATGTCTTAGAAGGTCGCTTTTGGTGGAAAGTTCTGAAGCTACCACAATCAACATCGATAGCTATATTGAGATATGAAATAGCGATCAACTCATTGCATATGAGAGTGGTTTGGAACTCAATAGCAGCAATGCGCAAAATGTCCCTAAAATCACCGGCATACAAACTCTTTGCCAACAACCAGATGCCGAACAATCGAGACCTTCTTAATACATGGTTTTGTAAATTATCGGCTTTTCTATCTGCAGCAAACATCAGTAACCAAGAACTTTTAACTCGCCCACAACACGCAAAAACGAAATTCGACAACTGGGCGTGGATTATCAATAATGACTTAAGACTAAAGCTGAAGTCAACAAAATTGATGGGCGGTGATTATAGGAAACTAAATGAACCAGCACGCTACTTATTGCACTGTCCGTCTCGTTATCATCGAGACCAATTTCTAAGTTTCCGAGCCAAACTTCTAAAAACCAAGGAAATTCTTTGGCAAAGAAAGGACAATTCCTTAAAAGATAATCTCTGCCGCTTCTGTGGAGATTCGATTGAAACAGCCAAACATCTGCTAATTGAATGCACGCAGACTGCCACTCAACGCTCTTTACATCTCGGACAATTCGCACCTTCAGATGATGATATGGAGGGTTGGGGGGCTAGGATTATTTCCGCTTCCAACATAAAACTTGTATGTGCAACTGTGAATTACTTTGATCTGATTTTGAAAGTTGACGTTTAAACCTTAGTATCGGTGGTGCTGTTCCTTGGGAGTGCTCGTGGTGCTCCATTTGTTTTTTCTTCTCTTATTTCCTTTTTTTCTTGTTCTTTTGGCTGTTTCTTTTTTTTTTCTTTTCCTGTTTAATTTGCTTATCCTTTGAAACAAAAGTTTGTCCTAAGAGTTCAAACTGTAGTTTTTCAATAAAAAAAAAATTTAAAAAATGCTTTTTCTACTTTCACTTTGCAGGTGCAAATGATTTTGCAAGCCTTTTATATGCACCATAACTTTGTTGGTGTTTGCAACACATGTCTCAATGCCTCAATGTTCCAAATGGCAACCGCATGGCTGGCAATCTATACTGTACTGATGATACCTAATAAGGGTGATATTTGTATGCAGTTTTCTAGAGCTATGTGAACAATCTGCCCTGCAATGAAGATGCTCTGTATAAAATAGCACTGCCCTGAAGGACAAAGACTATTTTCTAGCGTAAAATGATTGAATCTGGGCTAAATTGCATACCCACATCGTGTACTAAGAAAATCTGGCAGCGCTCTTGGTGCACAGTGGACACACCAAATCTGGCGACTGCAATCCAAGCCAAATATGGAAAGGAGTCTGCTGTATCCCTATCTTCTCTGTCAGAAACTTTTCTGGAGGTAGCACATTCTGTTGCTCCTTCTCGTCTGATTCAACCACGCCGACATCCACCTGAGCCATGGTTTACCGACCTCTTGAAAAAAGAACATCTCATACTCCGTCAGGCTGAGCGTAAATGGCGCAGAGCCTACGATCCCATCTGTAAATTAGAGTATAAAATTTGCCTGGCCGCTTATTCAGCTAAAATTAAAACTGCAAAACGGCTCTACTTTACAATCAACATTGAGTCTTCTATATCCCAACCTAGGGCTCTTTTCTCTGCTGTCAAGGCCCCGACCTCGGTAGAAAGACTCACTGCTATTGTCACACCCACTCAAGACCTTTGTAATACTTTGTCTCACTTTTTTATTACTAAGATTGACATCATAAGGCAAAAGATCTCGGCCACTACCACCGACTTTTCACCTCTCGGCTGCCTCTCTCCCTCCTCTGCTAAGGCTGCTCCCAGTACAGTCAATTCCTGGGTTAGTTTTCCAGTCTTCCCGGAGGAAGAGGTGCTGGCAGCTATTTAAAAAATTAAATCTTGCTCCCCCTCATATGCTATCCCTCTGCGGATCATGAAGGAGATTTACCCCACTCACTTCTCTGAGATTACGAGAGCCATTAACGACTCCTTTCACACAGGCTTTATTCCGGGTGAACTGAAGTCAGCCAGGGTTATCCCTCACTTAAAGAAGCCCACTTTGGATCCTGCTGTCCCATCTAATTTCCGCCCCATCTCTCTTCTTCCTTTCCTGGTAAGCTTTTGGAATCACTGGTGTCTCCTCTGCTTTCTACCTTCCTTGAATCCACAAATCTTCTTGACCCTGTTCAATCGGGATTTCATCCTGGTCGAGGCACTGAGAGCGTTCTGGTCGCTGTTTTGGTCAACATGACCAGGCTGGTAGGTACAGGGGGAGTGGGAGCTCTTATCCTGCTGGATCTTTCAGCGGCTTTTGACACGGTTGACCACTCCATCCTGTTGTCCCGCCTGACCCAATTTGGCATCTCTGGGCAGGTGCTGGCCTGCTTTTAGTCGTTCCTTGCGGATCGGACGCAGACCCTGTCTATGCCCCCTTTTCTGTCTCCCCCGTGTCACCTCAGTTGCGGTGTACCTCAGGATTCATCCTTGTCGCCGATTCTGTTTAATATCTATATCTGGGCACTTGTGTGTCTCATCCGATCCTTCAGCGTCAGGTGCTACTCTTATGCTGACGACACTCAGATACTGATCCGTTTAGACCTGGATCGGTCTGAAGTGTCGTTGTGCCTGCAGGGGTGCCTGGCGGCAGTTGGAGAGTGGATGAACCACAGCTGGCTCAAGCTGAATGGCGATAAGACTGAGTTGATGGTGGTGGGTTATCTACCCGATCACACTCTCTGGGTGTCCTCCTTTTGGCCCACTTCCCTGGGACTCCTGCCGTCCCCGGTTAAAAGGGTAAAAAATCTGGGCATTGTGTTGTCTGCCACACTGTCCATGTACCATCAAGTCTCAGCCGTTTGTCAGGCCGGTCATTTCCAGTTGAAAATGTTAAGGAAGGTTTTGCCCCTGATTCCGGCTCCTCTGCGCCTCCCAGTGGTTGCAGCCCTAGTTCTTTCACGCATAGATTACTGCAACTCTTTATATCTTGCCCAACCTAAGAACCTGATTATTCGACTACAACAGCTCCAAAATTTGGCTGCCCAGATGGCCATTGACACTCCATATGCCTCGCATATTTCTCCTGTTCTGCGGTCACTTCACTGGCTCCCAGTGGCTCAGCAGGTGGAATTTAATGCCCTGTGTATTGTTCACCGGGCCCTTCATGGTCTGGGAGCGGAATATCTCCAAGCCAAATTCTCACGTTATTTTCCCACCCGGAGTCTTCGCTCGGCCCCTATGGAGCAACTCAGTGTGCCCAAGTACTTTCGTGCTCCGGTGGGCGGATGGGCCTTTCCTATTGCCGCTGCTGTTCTGTGGAATGGCCTTCTGCTGGCTATTAAAAAATCCTCCAATTATTTGGAGTTTCGGAAGACGGTTAAAACGTATCTATTCTGTTCCCTCTGTCTCTGATCTCTTCTCTCCCAGCGCCATGATGCCTCTGGGCGACTGTGTGCTTTATAAAAGCTGTTAACATAACATAACATAACATAACATAACATAACATAACATAACATAACATATGTGGATGTGAACCTGATTAAAAATTGCAGTGATAGCTACTCTGTGCTGCTGTGGACTGTGTGGCGTGGCAGAGTTGGTTTGTTTAAGTTATTTTACATTAATTGTAGATGAATGTAGGAGATCATTGACTCACTGCTTCAGAAACATGAATAAAAGATCAATGTCACAGCTCACACTTCTCTATGATAAATTCATTGTATTGAAATTATAATAAGAGCAATACACTTGCTCTCTGAGCCTTGGTTTGGAAATGTCATACTGCATTGTAAGTCAGGGTAAAGTGTGATTTGGCAAGAAAGCACACCTTCAACCATGTACAAATCATTTTTTTAAGGTTTCTCTAACATTGAAAGGAATGGGAACAGTAAGCCTGTACAAACTTCCTTAAAATGACTTACAGTAGCTGACAAATGTTTTAGAAAAGATTGGTAGCTACTCTGGTCAGGGGATGGTATTTTGAGTGCTCACAAATCTCTGAAAACGAACTGTGGGCATCTGGATCTCATGCAATGAAACATTGTTCAATCCAGAGTGGGGATTTTTGTGATGATTTGCAAGTTTATTCGTCAGGGGTATCCAGCCAACCAGAGCTCTCTTAGGTGATTCATCAAAATCAATGATTTTCCACAAATCTTCTAAAGGAGGTTTATCACTGTATAGACGGCCCAGAACCCTTCTTGTTCTTTTGTATGTTTTACTGAGCTGTGAAGGAAGTACTTCTCGGGGTAGCCACAACTCAAAGACACACTTAAAGGGTGGTGTAAGCATTTTTTTGTGCTTGTTGTTGGTTCTTTCTGTTGTGTCTTGTTGCCTACTGTGCTTTTAAAGCCTCTTTTCTGTTATCCTTTATCTCCATGTGTTATTAGTGTATGACAGTGTCTGGTTTTTGATTTCCTTTATTACAAAGTGTGCCTGTTCCTTTTGTGCACCTTTACAAAACTGAAGGATACCTCAGGGGCAACACGCTCGGCTTTGAAGCAAGACTACACCTAGCAACACAGGTCCGATCCATCCTCGGGTCTGTGCTTAGAAACCTCTGGGTATTAAGCACCTTCTAAATGACCAATCATAATCATAATCATTTGCTGCTGTGTTGGACTGCTATACTGGAAGGGAAGGCAAAGAAGGCTGTGGACGAGGAGGTGTATCTACATTTCTAGTTGCAGGAGGGGATTCCTCAAAGATTTATGAGGAGGGAGATCCTTGTTTCTGTTGTGGGCCTGAGCCATAGAGCATCATCCACACTGAGAGTCACTGAGGAGGCTACAAGAATGTGAGAGGAGGTGAAGCCATTGGAGGAAGCCTTGGCAGAGACGGGCACAAATGGAAGAAGTGAGAGGGCCTTTTGCACACCACCGCAGAGGCATTGCAGGAGTAGGCAGACGCGTCCATGAAGTGGGAGGAAGGCATGGTCACAGCAATAATTCTGGAACAGGTATTTAGTTTGGGTCCTCTCTGGTTGCATAGAGGAGGATGTTAGCAGCAGAGCAATGCTTTTGCTATCGATAAGGAATGGATGGTCAGAAGGCGGCCAAGGGGGAAGACATGCCTGTGCCAGCTTTGGACCTTCCTAAGGGGGAGGAGTAGGGGATTTTGCTGGATAAGTAGGCAGCGAAGGTTCTTCTCTCTGTTGTGGCAGAGAGGGGACACCACGAGGAGACCCAGGGAGCAGGAATCCTCAGACCACAAAGGATTCCAGAGGGATCTGGCTACAGTAGTGTTGTGCTCTGCTTCCAGTGAAGGACATCTGAGGAGAGAAGACTGAGACATGTTTTACACTGAAGGGAGTTGGAGGGCGGTAAATTAGTAGAACAAGGGTAGTGGTGAAAGGGATCACACTTGAGGGGATATAGTGACGTGGAACCACATGAGCCGATGGCACAGAAGGATGTGCAAGATGCATCTGTCTTCAGAGGCTAGCTAGCATGCTGAAACTGCCACTGTCCCTTCAATCAATTCTTAAGTGTGGAGTTCCATTCCTATTACCTCTCAGGGTTAGATTGCATCACAGCAACAACACTGTGCATCATGTGGTCAAACTCCTGCACATGTAGAGCTTTTTCTATAAGCATCCGTGGCACTGTAGTAAGAAGCAGGCCATGTTTTCTGGTAAAGTAGTCACATGCAGTTGGAGGCATGACTGAATTACTGACAAAGCACTCAACAGGTGCCAGTAAAATACAGTAGATTGATGTCCTCATCCTCTGTGAGCCTGACATGCCCAGTGCAAACACACTTTCCAGTTAGTGTTCTTCCGGCTGTTTGCATTCTTGCACCAGCTGAAGTTGCAGGCACTGCAACAAAGCAACCTCCCTCATTTGCATTGTATCCTGCTTTTGATGCTTGCTGTGACTCCTCCTCACCAAAGACATGCAAATGAAAAACAACCATATTTAGTTTCAAAAGTGGCTCAACAACTTAGACCATCAGGTACACAATGTTAACTTTGAAATAAACTACCAGAGGATCAGCACATACATTTGAAAGCCATTTCCTCACCAGCCATGCCACATTAACACCCATAAAATGGACGGTTGCTATGTATGTCAGGTTGACTTCAAGCAGTTACTTTAGAGGCGGAGCCCTACTCAGGGTTGTGATGAGATGCCTACCCTGTGTGGTACAATCCTCAAAAAGTTGTAGTGCAGAGCAATCATTAGAACACAGCTTCCACTGTCATAGGGGGTCATCACGAGTTTGGAGGTAGCCATGGTGCAAATGGCACCATGGCTGCCTCCAAACCCGGGTCCGGGTTCACTGAAAACCATTCCCCATTCCCATGCGAGCCCCCATAAGGCTCAATGGGAATGGGGAAGGAGCTAATAACGGGCCTGCACATTTCGGGCCCTTTATTAGCTCCATGGCCCCTTAACGGGTCCCGCTAAGACAGGCTGGTAAAACCAGCCGGTCCTGGTGGGACCCGCTAAGGGACCTCGTAATAGGGGGGTGGGGGGTTAATGCAACCGGCATCCTTACCAGTGCCGTTAACCCCCTACCACCAGGGTCGTAATCACCCCCATAGTGTTCATGTCTGTGGATGGTATTGTTGTATATATGAACACATAACACATAGATGTAGTAGCCACTTTTTACCCTTCATTATCTCGGGCCCCTTTTTATTGATGAGTGTGCATATGGCAGATTTCGGTGCTGTTTATTTTCTGCAAAGTACTGACACACTTTGTACTTACACACAGACTAGGTTCATGCGGGTGAGATGGTGTTGGTGGCACTAGTATAGTATGAATGTCACATAAGGCTATAATGTTCTTTCTGATCTGTAATGGGAAGTCAGTTCCTCAAAGAAATAGCATAATATTAGTTCTATATTTTCTGCATCTGTGATGCTAGTCCCTCTGCCTCACCTCAGCACCTGAGAGAGTGCAAGTAGCCAGTTTGGTTGCTGTTTATTCTCTTTGAAGTACCCCCACACTTTTGCCTTTGTATTGGGCTATTGGGATACCAGCACACAAGTTGGTTAATATGTCCATAATGCTTGGCGGTTCTGGTGTTGTTCTGTATGCCATCTATAGGTGAGATGTGCTTTGTGATCTGTGACTGGTGGTCTGTTTCTCAAAGTGACTGCATACAGGAGGGGTATGAGCTTCTATCGGCACTAAAGCCACTACATATGTAATGCCATTCTACTCGTCCACCTCAACATCAATGCATTCCAAAAGAAATACTTGTTCCTGTCTGAACTATGATGGAGCGTAATTATTGTGTAAATCATCATCAATCCCATCATCATTATTGCCAAATCCAGTAGATGGGTGCTTTGGAGATAGAGACCTGGGATTTTAGTGTCTTCCCACTGTTCAAATACTCTTTATTCTTCCCTGAATTCCATTAGATATGATATACACACCACCCTACCTCTGAGATGCCAATGCGTACTCTTCTATTTCTCTTGGAGGATGTTGATATCTGTGGTGCAATACCTGTACATTATCTTAAACTGCTGCATGTATTCTTTGGTTATTTGAAGCAGTGAAGAGTAAATATGAGTCCAGGAGGATAGCTCAGGGGCAGCATGTTTGTCTTGGAAGCAAGAGAACACAGAGAAACACAGGTTGTAATACCATTCCTGCGCTTTGAGACTGGTCTAAGGTATTACTTGAGTTCTAAAAAGAGTAATTAATTAATGAGTTGAATGATTCCTTCAAATGATGTAGGAAAATCCACCCCCAGTGCACAAAACAAGTGCTGCTGTTAGAATTAGGATACTATGGGCAGCATATCTTCTCCCTCCTCCAAATCATTTGGCTACAGCTGACAAGGTTTACAAATGGTTGAACAGTGTGTTAGCTGCAGGCTCCCTAAATGCCTGCTGCACATACCCAGCAAAGGGAGGGGAGCTTGACTCTTTCAAAATGTGCCCTGCCCTCCCACTGCTCCTCTCAAGTATCAACGGATGGCCCTTATGTTGTTCCTCATTTCAAGGTAGAGAATCTGACTGGTGTCACACCCGTCTCACCAAATCTATCATGCTCCCAGTCAGAAAAATGCAGTGAGTGTGAATCCTCTCCCATAATCTGCCCTCAGGAATAATTAGCTCCTCCTACTCCTTGGTCCATGTGTCACACAGTGACGTGTGTCTTGTCCTCTCACTTCTGAAAACAGACAATGACAGGCATGTCACTTATCTCTCTGAATCCCTGCTGCTACCTCTGTTTAGAATGAGGTGTGATGCTCCCACAAGTTGCACTTGGGCATTGCCAGCTCATACCACTCAGCCTTCCAGGTGTTAGCCAATGGCATGCATCTTACTCTGTTCTAGAGTTTGACACTGACCGCTCTGTCATCCACCTCCCCGACTTAAGTCTGACTCATCATCCATAAGCTGATCTCAGGAACCCCTGGCACCTTCTGTTCCTCATTCTTGGAGTCACCCGATGGCGGCTGTGTTGTCAACCCTCTTCAAGGATGGACACGGATAACTGAGTTTAACCTGCCTCCCTGAATCTCTGTTTCTCCCTCAGGGTAAAATGAGGCAAGTGTTATTCTCCCATACACTGCTCTCTGAGATTGCCAGCACATCCCATATGTCACATGATGGCACATCCTCTGCACACCCCCTTCAACGGATGGACACTGACTGTTATATCTTCTGCACCCCTACCCCCATATCTCTTGTGATGGCATGTGTGCTGTTCACTTACTCCGAATCGCTGAATGTATACCACCACACTTCATAGGAAAAACAAACCCTAAATATAACTCTGACTAAATCCCATTCAATTAATACCTCTCCCTATCCTTCTTCCTACACCTGCTTCAGATATCGCTATTTTTCCCTTAAATCCTGACTCCATCAATGATTTCCTGCCTCTCTGAAATATCTCTGATGCTAATGCCTATCCATGTGTCCAGCTTTATACCAGGTGGACAAATGGTCCCTTAAGTTTTATCTGAGGTCCACCATTGATTAAGCATCCACAATTGGAGTTATTCATATTTTTTGCAGGAAGTTCCCTTCAGGCATAGTGAACAGCAGCTACACCATATATTCAATGGTGCATGATCCTCAATTATGCAAGAAACAGTATATATTTAGTAAGATCATGTGTTCTGTCATTGTGACAAACATGACTTCTGCCTACAGGATTACGATGGTGGGTAGGTGCTAAAGTGACCTACTCAGCCTTAACACTTCCACAAAACAAGAGTGATCTTAATCATTAAGGTACAACAGGCACAGATATACCTCCTTTGCCTTTTCTGGTAACATGGGCTGTGGGAAGCACTGTTAAGGTGAAACAATCTGTTGTGTCATGTGTGATGTCATCAATGTGCTTAGGGGCTGTGCAATGGGTCCTAATAATTATGGTAGCATAGCTTCCAGCACCTGTGGAATTCCAAGTGGTTTATGGCATTAAACCAGCATCTTAAAGTCACTTCAACTAACCAATAAATCACTGAATTCAAGGATTTGGTTGCATCATATTCTTTCATACTAACTGTATTTCAACTACATTTTTTCACTGAATTTCAATGGTTTTATTGCGCTGAACCTATTCACCTTAACTGTCCCTTAACTACAGTCTTTTCACTGAATTCCAAGGGTTTTGTTATGCTATACCTTCTATGTACTTGTAATTCTAAAACGTGTCTTTCGAACACCACAAATACCACCATGTCAATAATTTAAAATCTATGTGCGTGATATATAACATGTTTTTCCCTGTTAATATAATATTAACACAATAGCCAACATTTGTAGTACAAATACACATCATATGAACAGTCATACATGAACAATCTTACGTTCGGAGTTATCTAATCACCCTTCCAGTAAGTAAAATGCCCACTCACATATTAAGTTTAATCTAATTAAAACAATGTGTAAATATTTAACATAACTGTGTTAGGATAGTGCAACTTTCAAAACAGCAAAGAATTAATGTAGTAATTTCTATGGTACTTCAAATAACATAGTATAAAAAAGTGATACCGTAACTTACATATGCATTGCACTTGCAAATATTCTATACTCCAAAAAATCCAATTTCTAAATGTACAATTTCTAAAAGTATTATTACTATTTTTTTCAAAAAAGTATTCTCATTGGTTGTATTTTCTGACCTAAAAGATGTTCTGAGTAGTATTAGTATTAACATTTAACATTAATTTCTCATTATTGGTCAAACGGTTGTTACATTTATTATTTATTATAACATTATTTTGAATCTAATTAATATACTGCAAAAATAAAAATAAAGATCAATGTGAAGAATGACATAAAATGTGGATTAGTACTATATTCAGAAAATGTTTTAGACATTAACAGTTACTTTTTAAAATTATTTTCCAACCCTTAAAAAGGAAACTTTGAGAATGTAATCATGTCATACATATCATGGAATTCTATAAAGCCACCAGAGCAGACTACATTTATTTCTGGAACGATTTACACAATGCAATCACATGTTTCTATAATAATTCAATAGAATGCAAAAGCATGATGTTTGTATGATATACAAAGATGCATTACTACTATTAATGGGATTTTAAAATGTTTACATATTCCTATAGAACTCTAGGAAGCTGATCGAAAACAAAGAATGTGAACTTATATGTTTCCAAAAGAACTCTAAATAACTAATTAAAGTGTCCAAATCCTGCACTCAAACACAATTGAGTAAGGTCATGTGGGGAGCCCAAACAGTAAAACACAACATTCAATCCTGATGCTCGAGAAACCAAACGGTTCAAGAAAAATGCTACTTTATTTTTAATATAAAAGTAGCATATGTTACATATACTTTTGTGGAGACATAGGATACTCAACAAAGAACATGAATACAAAACATGGCATGGTACATTAGTAACATGGCCCACAAATACATTTTGGGTTAAGATTTCCAACAATTACAAATCCTGTATTCCCTACTAGGGGTGAAGAATCAGGGTATCGCGAATGTAATTGGGATACATATTAAACAAGTGTGTAGAAACTATACAATGGTGAAGTGTTTACAACAAAAGTGATATGGGTCAACACAACTGTGTTTCGGCCTAAAAGCTATCTTGGGTAGCTGTAGGTGGAACGGCCTTAATCAGGATATGAAATGTGGTGCACGTAGGAGAATCCAATGTATATCTGTCAAAAAAGTGGACAGAAAAGGTAATCAGTATTATGTGTCAGAAAGGCTCTATTTACAAGGTTGATCATTAAGCACTGAATGCGTGGTCTATGGTGATGCTATCAAAAAGTAGAAAGTAAAAAGTAAATCTAGAGTCCAGTGACAGAGCAACTAGTAATCCTCGTCTTCAGCAAGGGATAGAGGACATGTTTAATCTCAAGTATGCTGGGTCTGTGGATAATGACCATATATTAAAAAGGACCACAAAAGTGCAAACATTGGTAATAAGGTAAGCGTGTGCCGGGAAGAAATGCTTACCAGCCTGCAGTCTGAACCCAGGTCCGGAAAGGCAAAATAGGTCCAGAGTGGTCTGGCCATGGAGCTAATTCTCTGGTGTGTGGTTAGTAAAAAGCAGAGCTGTATAAGAAAGGAACAGGCATTAATCAGTTGTCCATTGTGTGCTAGAAGGCAAAAATCATACAGCATGCAAAACAATGGCTGGATTGTGTAATCTTAAACACAAAAACCAAGTCTATCTCTATGTGCTGTATTAGTAAATGGTACAAACACAGATCAAGTGGGGGATGATATAAATTGAACTATTGTGCTCACGTCTGGCATGGGCAAAGCTGATCAGCATATCCTGGAGACCTATTCCGACGGAGCAACGCTGTCTCATCTCTAGTGGAAAAACTGATCTCCTGTATCAGTCAGTGAGTGGAAGTTACCTGATGTGGTTGTTTGAGATCGCAGAGCTCTGCCGTTTGGGGGGCTGACCTGAATGCAGTCCTCCTTGTAAGAAGGAAGCGAGCGGTCACCACAGCAATGGCTAATATGTACACCGGTGGCCATTTTGTTTTGCATACGTGGCAGACAGTAAAATTTCCTATGTATGATCTGTCGGAGTATATGTATATGATGTTGTGTACCCTTCACAATTGCAGGGTAGCTAACCACCATTGACACTTGAATTGTGGTGAAAGAAAATGCAGTTGTTAGAGTGGTTGCCATGGCAACCGGACACAAAAGTGTGTGAAATTGAGCCTGTGTGCTACATTACATGAGCTACATTATTGTTGAGAAATGCACAAACTAAAAGAGTGGTTAACCAAAAACAATGGTTGGTGCTGCGATAGCGGGTCATGGTGCCCAGATACGGGCCAACTGGCCCAGAAAGCTGGTTAAGTTGCTGTTTGACTGCCGTCTTTAAGACTGGCGACCTCTGTCTCAGTGGTACACCGGTACCGTATTAAAAGGAGGGAGAGATAGCATGCACGGCTGGAGTTTAGTATTAGATTATTAATGATCAGTTATGTAGCAGTGTGTTCTCATGTGGGCACAATCATTAAGTTATTAACAGGTTTGAACCAATGCGTATTGTGCAATTGAGACGGTTCACGATTTGGTTTTATGCTTCCCGATCAACATACTCATTTTATTGCTGACAGATTGTAAAAAAGAGTGGGGAATGTAAAAAAACATGCACATTTAAACATAGTGTGCATGCCCGTGTTATTGGGACAGTGTTCGTGGAGGCATATATGTCAACAGTCAGAGTATTGTTGAATCTTGAACAAGCGACAACAGGGGGGAGTGTGTTTCCAGGAATACATATTAGTTCAGTTGTTAACAAGTGTGAACCAAAACATGTTGTAAAATTATGGCAATAAAACCTTTTAGCCTCACTTGGAGTTGGTGTTCATTCTATGTGTTTACAGAAATACACACAGAGCATGTGCCGGGTGCCTATATAAAATTATTGGGAGTCCATGATATAGTCCCCCAAGTCCCCCAAGGTGAACAAAGTTGGGATATGTTCAAGGTGTATCTAACATATTTGTTAAGTGCGATGTCACACATCTGGGTATAATTTCATGTGTTGGAAAAACAGTGTTTCAAACAGGGTGCAGTGGTCGCACTGAATCACAGAAGGTGTCGCCATTCAACGGTGATGTTAGGTCGGCCTGCTACAGTAATGAGTCTATGGACCCACTTTTGTTCAAGTTGGGTTAGCGCTTTGTTGGAGTCTCCTCCCCTTTTAGTGGGGGATAGATTCTATAGGACAAAGCATTTGAGGTCCATGTTGGTGTGGTTTGGACGGGTGTAGTATTCGACCAGTGGTTTCTCAGGCACTTTGTTTTTAATGCACGATCTGTGCTCAGAGATACGTGTCTTGATTGCCCTCATGGTCTTGCCCACGTATAGCATGCCAGAGGGGCACTCTATGACATAGATCACCTGTTTTGTATGCAATTTGTATGTTCCTTGTGTTTGAAGACTTTCTTAGTATCAGTGAACTGACAGGCTAGGCAATGTCCACATCTGAAATGTCCTTGTACTGGTGGGAGGTCGCACAATGTTGTTTCACTGGTTCAATGAACGTGTGAACTAGGGATTCCTTGAAGTTCAGGTTCTTCTTGAAAGTGAACAAGGGTGTATTATTGAGAGTCCCAGTGTTTTTTATAAGATGCCAGTGTTGCTTGATGGTTTTCCTGAACAGGTTGCTCCGTGGACTGTATGTTGTAACACACACCAGTCTTTCTAAGTTTTTTTTTACTTTTGTGGTTAGGCAAATAGTCCGATCTGTGTTAGCAGATTGTTTCTTGGCATTTCTTATTGCTCTCTTCGGGTATCCTCTGTGTAGGAGATGCTGTTGCAAATCAGAGGCGTGCTTGTTGTAGGTCTCAGTGTCAGTGCAATTCCTCCTCACCCGTAGGAACTGGCTGTATGGTAGATTGTACTTGAGGCCTTCTGGATGGTAGTTTACGAAATTCAGAAGTGTGTTGCGGTCAGTTGGTTTGCGGAAAAGTTCAGTTTTCAGAATGTTGCCAAATTTGTAAATGTGTAGGTCTAAAAAATCAATGCAATGGAAGTCCCACTGCATTGTGAAATGTATATGTGGGGTACATTGGTTTAGCCATTGTTGAAAAGCGATCAAATCTTGTGAGTTACCATGCCATATCATAAGGACGTCGTTGATATAACGTTTCCATATAATGATGTTATTCTTGTATGGATTGACTAGCGCCGTGATGTAATCAGTTTCATATTGTGGCATGTAAAGATTTGCTATGTCTGGGGCGAAAGTAGCACCCATGCTGACCCCTTTGATTTGTTTGTAAAGTTGGTCGCAAAATAAGGAAACGTTTTCAGACATAGCATTTGAGTATGACTCAGGTGGGAGTGGAGATGGTGTCTGTTCTTCTATCAAGGACTGTTTTAAACACTTCTAGGCCCTCTGCTTGCGGTATAGAGGTATACAGTGCCTCCACATCCATAGTGAATAATATATAGGGCCTCATTACGAGGTATGTAGTAGAGGGATAACGGTGCTGGTAGAGATGTCGGCCCCGTTATCCCTCTACCGCCCCATTACGAGGTCTCCTCAGCGGGTCCCGTGAGCAGACCAGGATGCAAACAATGGGCCTGTTATTAACGGGCACGTTGTTTGCATCCTCCCCATTCCCATTGAGCCCTATGGGGGGATCGAATGGGAATGGGGATGTACCCGGTCTGGGTTCCCGGAAAGGGGAATTACCTGGCCCTCCAAGGTCAGAATGGCCTGGTACTTCCCATTCCGGTAACCCAGACCCGGTACCCTGTATGGGGGAAGCCATGCCGCTAACAGCGGCATGGCTACCTCCATACTTCTAATGACCCCCATAGTCTTGTGTCGCAATGACATTGTTTAACAAGGGGATGGTGTCTGTGCTGTCTTTAAGAAAAGAAGCCATCTCGTTGATGACCAGTTTTAAAAAGAAGTCTGTGTACAGGGACAAGGGTTCTACAAGTGAATCACAAGCAGACACTATTGGACGTCCAGGCAGTTTCTCATCGTTTTTGTGTACCTTTGCAGGATGTGAAAAGCCAGTACTCCTGGGTGTGATTTGTTCAGGGAAAAGTATTCATTGTCACAAATTCAAGAGTTGTCATGGCATTGCGTGTCAGTCTTCTGATCTCCTCTTGTAGATTTTTGTGGGATCTCGGTGTAAAGGTAAGTATGAATAAGTATCGCTCAGGAGGCGTAGATATTCTTTGTTGTAATCTTCTGTGTTAAGGATGATGATCCCCCCGCCTTTATCGGCCGGCTTGATAGTGATCGTTGAGTTGTTCTTTAAGATGGTGAGGGCCGTCCTTTCTTCCGGTGTGAGGTTATCAGGATAGAATTTGTTCTTCATCCCGATGGTGATGTTTTTTTTGTAACAAGTTTTTCAAAGGTCTCAAATTTGCACGGGATGGTGTGTGCTGTTGGAGTGAAGGTGGATTTAATTTTGAAACCTGTGGTGTTCTCACTGGGTTCGTTGTTTTCTGTGTCGGTGGAAACAGTTGGTCGTGGATGCTCTGGGAGATAAACTTTTAAAAATTATTTCAATCGGATGTTGAGGAAGTACCTTCTTAGTTCTAACTCTGTTTCAAAAGGCTTGGCCTTTGCCGCTAGTACAAAGCACAGGCCTTTTTCTAGGAGATTTAATTCTGGTTGCGTCATCAAGTGGTTGGATAAATTGAAGATTGGAATCTGGCCCTCTGGCCTTGGTTGTTGTACCATTGTCTGGTCCGCATCTATGGACCTTTTGGAAGGGGTCTTCTTGTGGGGCGGCCGCTGTCCTCCTCTCTGAAAAAAAAGGTTGTTGTGGTTACTACAGTTGTTGTGGTGGGTACTGCTGTTGTCCCAGGGTGCCAGGATCGCTTTCACTGCTCGTCGAGGTCCCTGAAAAAGTCACTCCTCAATTCCTTCTATTGGAGTTACTTTGTTGTAGCTCTTTATAGTAATTATCCTGTAAGTACAGGTAGGTCTTCTCTACGGCATAGTTCTGTAAGTATTTATTAAACTTCTGGGCTTTCCTTTCTATTGTGATGCATTTAAATTATTCTATCTCATTCTGCAGTTGATCCAATTTGGCCTTACAATCTTGTATGGTGAAATCTTCTTGGAATTTCTTTTCTAGTTCTAGCAGTTCAGCTCCCTGCTTCTTGCATTCCTTGTCGGCAGTGTCAATGACTAAAATTAGCCAGTCTCTACTGCATTTATTCCCTTCCCCACTAAAGTTTTTCATGAATCTGGGATTGTCCGGGAAGACAAGAGGGATATTTTTCACCTGGAGCGCCTCTGGGATTAGCCCAGCCTTGAGGTACTCCAGCATGAATTTGCCATGTATTTCAGTCCTTATTAATTTATTCTTTTTCTGGTTGATGTTATCTAGTTCATCTTTGGCCAGTCCCTGATACGGGAGACCAGTTTTTCCAATAGAAACGAGACAGCATTGCTCCGTTGGAATAGGTCCCCACGATATGTTGATCAGCTTGCTCAAGCCAGACGTGAGCACAATAGTTCAATTTAGATCATCCCCCACTTGATCTGTGTTTGTACCATTGACTAATATGGCACATAGAGATAGATTTGGTTTTTGTGTTTAAGATTACACAGTCCAGCCATTATTTGGCGTGCTGCACGATTTTTGCCTTCCAGCACACAATGGTCAGCCGATTAATGCCTGTTACTTTCATATACACTTCCGCTTGTTACTAACCACTTACCAGGGAATTAGCTCCCATGGCCAGACCACTCCGGACCTATTTTACCTTTCTGGACCTTGGTTCAGACTGCTGGCTTGTAAGCATTTCTTCCCGACACACACTTACCTTATTACCAATGTTTGCACTTTTGGGGTCCTTTTTAATATTTGGTCATTATCCACAGACCCGGCATACTTGAGATGAAATATGTCCTCTATCCCTTGCTGAAGACAAGGATTACCAGTAGCTCTGTCACTGGACTCTAGATTACGGTAAGAGCTGTGACTTTTTGATAATCTCACCATAGACCACGCATTGAGGGGCCGATTCATGGAACAAACGTGCGCCCAAAATCTTCGCGCAAGCAGGCGCAAGCGGAAAAAAACAGGCGCACGCGCACGCCTGCGATTCATGGAAGTCCCTGCGCGTGTTCACCTCGGGACGTGCGCCAAACCCATGCATGGCGCACAATTCACTGCAACATCCCGAAAGGCGTGCGCGACGCACACAGTGAAAGCGCACAACCTCGGCGCATACACCAGAAAGTGGGCGGGACACGGGGCGTAACGCGCGGAATGGGGAACAACGCGCAAAAATAAGGGCGTAACTGGGGATGTACTGCAGGGAAGCAGACGGAACGCCCACACGCACTCGAACCACACGTATTCATGACATCGAATAGGCCAAAGTCACGCACAGCCAAAGACACGCACAAGCTGAAACACGTCCGCCACACGAAGGCAGGCGGTAGAGTCCCAGCGCGTCACAAAAGTGGCAACATAAAGCAATTGGGCCTGTGCGAGCGGGGCACGTGTATTGCGGGGGTGCGCGGGAAGCAACACACGCGATCGAGCGGGGTATGTGTATTTCGGGGGTGCGCGGGAAGTCACACACGCGATTGAGCGGGGTACGTGTACATCGGGGGTGCGCGGGAAGTTACACGTGATTGAGCGGGGTACGTGTATTTCGGGGGCGCACGGGAAGTTACGCACGCGATTGAGCGGGGTACGTGTATTTCGGGGGTGCGCGGGAAGTTACACACGCGATTGAGCGGGGTACGTGTATTTCGGGGGGTGCGCGGGAAGTTACACACGCGATTGAGCGGGGTACGTGTATTTCGGGGGTGCATTGGAAGTTACACACGCGATTGAGCGGGGTACGTGTATTTCGGGGGTGCGCGGGAAGTTACACACACGATTGAGCGGGGTACGTGTATTTCGGGGGTGCGCGGGACGTTACACACGCGATTCAGTGGGGTACGTGTATTTCGGGCGTGCGCGGGAAGTTACACATGCGATCACATCAGGGTACGTGTATTTCGGTGGTGCGTCGGTAGTTGCACACGCAATCTCATCAGGGTACGTGTATTTCGGGGGTTTGCGGGAAGTTGCACACGCAATCTCATCAGGGTACGTGTATTTCTGGGTGTGGGGGAAGTATCCCACGCAACATCAGCATGGTACGTGTATTCCAGGGGTGCGCGGGAAGTTCCCCACGCGATCTCATCAGGGCACGTGTATTACAGGGGTGCGCGGGGAGCAGCACACGTGAATTGCACGTGTGGGTCCTCCCAGGTGTTCCCTCTACACCCTCCACGGCCCCTGCAGGTGGCTCACACGACAGGGGCCTACCCTGCACATGTCCTGCAGGCACCCCATCCACCAAGGCCATGCCCCCCAGCCAACCCACATG
Source organism: Ambystoma mexicanum (assembly GCF_040938575.1). NCBI lineage: Eukaryota > Metazoa > Chordata > Amphibia > Caudata > Ambystomatidae > Ambystoma > Ambystoma mexicanum. The sequence goes on along the minus strand of NC_090923.1, from coordinate 251,597,236 downwards.
TCAACTTGCACTACTGCCCACCAACGCATGTCCCCCTGCACCCCCAGCCACCAGGGGCACCCTCCACCAGGCCCCACCCATGTCTCCCACCACCCCCACCCCCCAGCACTGTGGGGCACCTGCCAGCAGGCCCCCACCCATGTCCAACTCATGTTCCCCACCACCCCCACCCCCCAGCCACCAGGGGCAGCCTCCACCAGTCCCACACCCATGTCTCCCACCACCCCCACCCCTCAGCAGTGCAGGGGCAGCCTCCACCAGGCCCCCACCCATGTCTCCCACCACCCCCACCCCCCAGCCACCAGGGGCAGCCTCCACCAGGCCCCCCCATGTCTCCCACCACCCCCAGCCCCCCGCACTGTGGGGCACCCACCACCAGGCCCCCACCCATGTCTCCCAGCACCCCCACCCCCCAGCAGTGCAGGGGCAGCGTCCACCAGGACCCCGCCCATGTCTCCCAGCACCCCCACCCCCCAGTCACCAGGGGCAGCCTCCACGAGGCACCCACCCATGTCTCCCACCACCCCCACCCCCCAGCACTGTGTGGCACCCACCACCAGGCCCCCACCCATGTCTCCCAGCACCCCCACCCCCCAGCAGTGCAGGGGCAGCCTCCACCAGGCCCCCACCCATGTCTCCCACCACCCCCACCCCCAGCACTGTGGGGCACCTGCCAGCAGGCCCCCACCCATGTCCAACTCATGTTCCCCACCACACCCACCCCCCAGGGGCAGCCTCCACCAGGCCCCCACCCATGTCTCCCACCACCCCACCCCCAGCACTGTGTGGCACCCACCACCAGGCCCCCACCCATGTCTCCCAGCACCCCCACCCCCCAGCAGTGCAGGGCAGCCTCCACCAGGCCCCCACCCATGTCTCCCACCACCCGCACCCCCCAGTCACCAGGGGCAGCCTCCACCAGGCCCCCACCCATGTCTCCCACCACTCCCACCTCCCAGCACTGTGGGGCACCTGCCAGCAGGCCCCCACCCATGTCCAACTCATGTTCCCCACCACACCCACCCCCCAGGGGCAGCCTCCACCAGGCCCCAACCCATGTCTCCCACCACCCCCACCCCCCAGCACTGTGGGGCACCTGCCAGCAGGCCCCCACCCATGTCCACCTCATGTTCCCCACCACCCCCACCCCCCAGGGGCAGCCTCCACCAGGCCCCCACCCATGTCTCCCACCACCCCCACCCCCCAGCCACCAGGGGCAGCCTCCACCAGGCACCCACCCATGTCTCCCACCACCCCTACCCCCCAGCACTGTGTGGCACCCACCACCAGGCCCCCACCCATGTCTCCCAGCACCCCCACCCCCCAGCAGTGCAGGGGCAGCCTCCACTAGGCCCCCACCCATGTCTCCCACCACCCCCACCCCCCAGCACTGTGGGGCACCTGCCAGCAGGCCCCCACCCATGTCCAACTCATGTTCCCCACCACACCCACCCCCCAGGGGCAGCCTCCACCAGGCCCCCACCCATGTCTCCCACCACCCCCACCCCCCAGCACTGTGTGGCACCCACCACCAGGCCCCCACCCATGTCTCCCAGCACCCCCACCCCCCAGCAGTGCAGGGGCAGCCTCCACCAGGCCCCCACCCATGTCTCCCACCACCCCCACCCCCCAGTCACCAGGGGCAGCCTCCACCAGGCCCCACCCATGTCTCCCACCACCCCCACCCCCCAGCACTGTGGGGCACCTGCCAGCAGGCCCCCACCCATGTCCAACTCATGTTCCCCACCACCCCCACCCCCCAGGGGCAGCCTCCACCAGGCCCCCAACCATGTCTCCCACCACCCCCAGCCCCCAGCCACCAGGGGCAGCCTCCACCAGGCCCCCACCCATGTCTCCCACCACCCCCACCCCCCAGCCACCAGGGGCATCCACCACCAGGCCCCCACCCATGTCACCCAGCACCCCCACCCCCCAGCCACCACGGGCAGCCTCCACCAGGCCCCCACCCATGTCTCCCAGCACACCCACCCCCCAGCAGTGCAGGGGCACCCACCACCAGGCCCCCACCCATGTCTCCCAGCACCCCCACCCCCCAGCAGTGCAGGGGCAGCCTCCACCAGGCCCCCGCCCATGTCTCCCAGCACCCCCACCCCCCAGCAGTGCAGGGGCAGCCTCCACCAGGCCCCCACCCATGTCTCCCAGCACCCCCACCCCCCAGCAGTGCATGGGCACCCACCACCAGGCCCCCACCCATGTCTCCCACCAGCCACACTCCCCTGCAGTGCAGGGGCAGCCTCCACCAGGCCCCCACCCATGTCTCCCAGCACCCCCACCACCCAGCAGTGCAGGCACACCCAGCACCAGGCCCCCACCCATGTCTCCCCCCACCCCCCAGCAGTGCAGGGGCAGCCTCCAGCAGGCCCCCACCTATGTCTCCCACCACCCCCACCCCCCAGCCACCAGGGGCAGCCTCCACCAGGCCCCCACCCATGTCTCCCACCACCCCCACCCCCCAGCAGTGCAGGGGCAGCCTCCAGCAGGCCCCCACCCATGTCTCCCACAACCCCCACCCCCCAGCAGTGCAGGGGCAGCCTTCACCAGGCCCCCACCCATGTCTCCCACCACCCCCACCCCCCAGCAGTGCAGGGGCAGCCTCCACCAGGCCCCCACCCATGTCTCCCAGCACACCCACCCCCCAGGAGTGCAGGGGCAGCCTCCACCAGGCCCCCACCCATGTCTCCCACCACCCCCAATACCCCAGCCACCAGGGGCAGCCTCCACCAGGCCCCCACCCATGTCTCCCACCACCCCCACCACCCAGCCACCAGGGGCACCCACCACCAGGGCCCCACCCATGTCTCCCAGCACGCCCACCCCCCAGCCACCAGGGGCAGCCTCAACCAGGCCCCCACCCATGTCTCCGAGCACCAGAACCCCCCAACAGTGCAGGGGCACCCACCACCAGGCCCCCACCCATGTCTCCCAGCACCCCCACCCCCCAGCAGTGCAGGGGCAGCCTCCACCAGGCCCCCACCCATGTCTCCCACCACCCCCACCCCCCAGCAGTGCAGGGGCAGCCTCCACCAGGCCCCCACCCATGTCTCCCAGCACCCCCACCCCCCAGCAGTGCAGGGGCACCCACCACCAGGCCCCCACCCATGTCTCCCACCACCCCCACCCCCAGCAGTGCAGGGGCAGCCTCCACCAGGCCCCCACCCATGTCTCTCACCACCCCCACCCCCCAGCCACCAGAGGCAGCCTCCACCAGGCCCCCACCCATGTCTCCCACCACCCCCACCCCCCCAGCACTGAAGGGGCAGCCTCCACCAGGCCCCCACCCATGTCTCCCACCACCCCCACCCCCCAGCAGTGCAGGGGCAGCCTCCACCAGGCCCCCACCCATGTCTCCCACCACCCCCACCCCCCCAGCACTGAAGGGGCAGCCTCCACCAGGCCCCCACCCATGTCTCCCAGCACCCCCACCCCCCAGCAGTGCAGGGGCAGCCTCCACCAGGCCCCCACCCATGTCTCCCACCACCCCCACCCCCCAGCAGTGCAGGGGCAGCCTCCACCAGGCCCCCACCCATGTCTCCCAGCACCCCCACCCCCCAGCAGTGCAGGGGCAGCCTCCACCAGGCCCCCACCCATGTCTCCCACCACCCCCACCCCCCAGCAGTGCAGGGGCAGCCTCCACCAGGCCCCCACCCATGTCTCCCAGCACCCCCACCCCCCAGCAGTGCAGTGGCATCCACCACCAGGCCCCCACCCATGTCTCCCACCACCCCCACCCCCCAGCAGTGCAGGGGCAGCCTCCACCAGGCCCCCACCCATGTCTCCCACCACCCCCACCCCCCAGCCACCAGGGGCAGCCTCCACCAGGCCCCCACCCATGTCTCCCACGACCCCCACCCCCCAGCCACCAGGGGCACCCACCACCAGGCCCCCACCCATGTCTCCCAGCACCCCCACCCCCCAGCCACCAGGGGCAGCCTCCACCAGGCCCCCACCCATGTCTCCCAGCACCCCCACCCCCCAGCAGTGCAAGGGCACCAAGCACCAGGCCTCCACCCATGTCTCCCAGCACCTCCCAGCAGTGCAGGGGCAGCCTCCACCAGGCCCCCACCCATGTCTCCCACCACCCCCAACCCCACCCCCCAGCAGTGCAGGGGCAGCCTCCACCAGGCCCCCACCCATGTCTCCCACCACCCCCACCCCTCAGCAGTGCAGGGGCACCCACCACCAGGACCCCACCCATGTCTCCCAGCACCCCCACCCCCCAGCACCAGGGGCCCCATCACCAGGCCCCCACCCATGTCTCCCAGCACCCCCAGCCCCCAGCCACCAGGGGCAGCCTCCACCAGGCCCCCACCCATGTCTCCCAGCACCCCCACCCCACAGCCACCAGGGGCAGCCTCCACCAGGCCCCCACCCATGTCTCCCACCACCCCCACCCCCCAGCCACCAGGGGCAGCCTCCACCAGGCCCCCACCCATGTCTCCCAGCACCCACACCCCCCAGCAGTGCAGGGGCACCCACCACCAGGCCCCCACCCATGTCTCCCAGCACCCCCACCCCCCAGCCACCAGGGGCATTCACCACCAGGCCCCCACCCATGGCTCCCAGCACCCCCACCCCCCAGCCGCCAGGGGCAGCCTCCACCAGGCCCCCACCCATGTCTCCCACCACCCCCACCCCCCAGCAGTGCAGGGGCACCCACCACCAGGACCCCACCCATGTCTCCCAGCACCCCCACCCCCCAGCACCAGGGGCACCCATCACCAGGCCCCCACCCATGTCTCCCAGCACCCCCAGCCCCCAGCCACCAGGGGCAGCCTCCACCAGGCCCCCACCCATGTCTCCCAGCACCCCCACCCCCCAGCCACCAGGGGCAGCCTCCACCAGGCCCCCACCCATGTCTCCCACCACCCCCACCCCCCAGCCACCAGGGGCAGCCTCCACCAGGCCCCCACCCATGTCTCCCAGCACCCACACCCCCCAGCAGTGCAGGGGCACCCACCACCAGGCCCCCACCCATGTCTCCCAGCACCCCCACCCCCCAGCCACCAGGGGCACCCACCACCAGGCCCCCACCCATGTCTCCCAGCACCCCCACCCCCCAGCCACCAGGGGCAGCCTCCACCAGGCCCCCACCCATGTCTCCCACCACCCCCACCCCCCAGCACTGTGGGGCACCTGCCAGCAGGCCCCCACCCATGTCCAACTCATGTTCCCCATCACCCCCAACCCCCAGCAGTGCAGGGGCAGCCTCCAGCAGGCCTCCACCCATGTCTCCCACCACCCCCACCCCCAGCACTGTGGGGCACCTGCCAGCAGGCCCCCACCCATGACCAACTCATGTTCCCCACCACCCCCACCCCCCAGCAGTGCAGGGGCAGCCTCCACCAGGCCCCCACCCATGTCTCCCACCACCCCCACCCCCCAGCCACCAGGGGCAGCCTCCACCAGGCCCCCACCCATGTCTCCCAGCACCCACACCCCCCAGCAGTGCAGGGGCACCCACCACCAGGCCCCCACCCATGTCTCCCAGCACCCCCACCCCCCAGCCACCAGGGGCACCCACCACCAGGCCCCCACCCATGTCTCCCAGCACCCCCACCCCCCAGCCACCAGGGGCAGCCTCCACCAGGCCCCCACCCATGTCTCCCACCACCCCCACCCCCCAGCACTGTGGGGCACCTGCCAGCAGGCCCCCACCCATGTCCAACTCATGTTCCCCATCACCCCCACCCCCCAGCAGTGCAGGGGCAGCCTCCAGCAGGCCTCCACCCATGTCTCCCACCACCCCCACCCCCCAGCACTGTGGGGCACCTGCCAGCAGGCCCCCACCCATGACCAACTCATGTTCCCCACCACCCCCACCCCCCAGCAGTGCAGGGGCAGCCTCCACCAGGCCCCCACCCATGTCTCCCACCACCCCCACCCCCCAGCCACCAGGGGCAGCCTCCACCAGGCCCCCACCCATGTCTCCCACCAACCCCACCCCCCAGCAGTGCAGGGGCAGCCTCCAGCAGGCCCCCACCCATGTCTCCCACAACCCCCACCCCCCAGCAGTGCAGGGGCAGCCTCCACCAGGCCCCCACCCATGTCTCCCACCACCCCCACCCCCCAGCAGTGCAGGGGCAGCCTCCACCAGGCCCCCACCCATGTCTCCCAGCACCCCCACCCCCCAGGAGTGCAGGGGCAGCCTCCACCAGGCCCCCACCCATGTCTCCCACCACCCCCAATACCCCAGCCACCAGGGGCAGCCTCCACCAGGCCCCCACCCATGTCTCCCACCACCCCCACCACCCAGCCACCAGGGGCACCCACCACCAGGGCCCCACCCATGTCTCCCAGCACGCCCACCCCCCAGCCACCAGGGGCAGCCTCAACCAGGCCCCCACCCATGTCTCCGAGCACCCCCACCCCCCAACAGTGCAGGGGCACCCACCACCAGGCCCCCACCCATGTCTCCCAGCACCCCTACCCCCCAGCAGTGCAGGGGCAGCCTCCACCAGGCCCCCACCCATGTCTCCCACCACCCCCACCCCCCAGCAGTGCAGGGGCAGCCTCCACCAGGCCCCCACCCATGTCTCCCAGCACCCCCACCCCCCAGCAGTGCAGGGGCACCCACCACCAGGCCCCCACCCATGTCTCCCACCACCCCCACCCCCCAGCAGTGCAGGGGCAGCCTCCACCAGGCCCCCACCCATGTCTCTCACCACCCCCACCCCCCAGCCACCAGGGGCAGCCTCCACCAGGCCCCCACCCATGTCTCCCACCACCCCACCCCCCAGCAGTGCAGGGGCAGCCTCCACCAGGCCCCCACCCATGTCTCCAACCACCCCCACCCCCCAGCAGTGCAGGGGCAGCCTCCACCAGGCCCCCACCCATGTCTCCCAGCACCCCCACCCCCCAGCAGTGCAGGGGCACCCACCACCAGGCCCCCACCCATGTCTCCCAGCACCCCCACCCCCCAGCAGTGCAGGGGCAGCCTCCACCAGGCCCCCACCCATGTCTCCCACCACCCCCACCCCCCAGCAGAGCAGGGGCAGCCTCCACCAGGCCCCCACCCATGTCTCCCAGCACCCCCACCACCCAGCAGTGCAGTGGCATTCACCACCAGGCCCCCACCCATGTCTCCCACCACCCCCATGCCCAGCAGTGCAGGGGCAGCCTCCACCAGGCCCCCACCCATGTCTCCCACCACCCCCACCAACCAGCCACCAGGGGTAGCCTCCACCAGGCCCCCACCCATGTCTCCCACGACCCCCACCCCCCAGCCACCAGGGGCACCCACCACCAGGCCCCCACCCATGTCTCCCAGCACCCCCACCCCCCAGCCACCAGGGGCAGCCTCCACCAGGCCCCCACCCATGTCTCCCAGCACCCCCACCCCCAGCAGTGCAGGGGCACCCACCACCAGGCCTCCAACCATGTCTCCCAGCACCCCCACCCCCCAGCAGTGCAGGGGCAGCCTCCACCAGGCCCCCACCCATGTCTCCCACCACCCCCACCCCCCAGCAGTGCAGGGGCAGCCTCCACCAGGCCCCCACCTATGTCTCCCACCACCCCCACCCCCCAGCAGTGCAGGGGCACCCACCACCAGGACCCCACCCATGTCTCCCAGCACCCCCACCCCCCAGCACCAGGGGCACCCATCACCAGGCCCCCACCCATGTCTCCCAGCACCCCCACCCCCCAGCCACCAGGGGCAGCCTCCACCAGGCCCCCACCCATGTCTCCCAGCACCCCCACCCCCCAGCCACCAGGGGCACCCACCACCAGGCCCCCACCCATGTCTCCCAGCACCCCCACCCCCCAGCCACCAGGGGCAGCCTCCACCAGGCCCCCACCCATGTCTCCCACCACCCCCACCGCCCAGCAGTGCAGGGGCAGCCTCCACCAGGCCCCCACCCATGTCTCCCACCACCCCCACCCCCCAGCACTGTGGGGCACCTGCCAGCAGGCCCCCACCCATGTCCAACTCATGTTCCCCACCACCCCCACCCCCAGCAGTGCAGGGGCAGCCTCCAGCAGGCCTCCACCCATGTCTCCCACCACCCCCACCCCCAGCACTGTGGGGCACCTGCCAGCAGGCCCCCACCCATGTCCAACTCATGTTCCCCACCACCCCCACCCCCCAGCAGTGCAGGGGCAGCCTCCAGCAGGCCCCCACCCATGTCTCCCACCACCCCCACCCCACAGCACTGTGGGGCACCTGCCAGCAGGCCCCCACCCATGTCCAACTCATGTTCCCCACCACCCCCACCCCCCAGCACTGTGGGGCACCTGCCAGCAGGCCCCCACCCATGTGCAACTCATGTTCCCCAGCCAACATGTCATCACAATCTAGATCCCTGGTCCCTATGGTCAGCCTCCAAATGCAAAACACCCACCCGAGTATTGCATCCACACACTCATAATTTGCAATTACATCACAGAACACCAATTGCAAGTTCCGAAACAAACACATTTCCCTCACATACACCCAATGGGTGTCAGTGAATCTCAAAACACATATCATGAAATGCATGAAACCAATGAGATACCACACATTGAAGTTGACCAAAAAAAATATGTATTAAAGGAAACATAAATAGAATCCAAAATGAAGAAACAGAAATGTGAATGTACAAAAATTAAAAGAAGCATGTCCGTGAAAAAAAGCAAAACCAAAAATAAAATTCCAAAGTAATGTTGTCCAAAGTCAATGTCCACAAAACAAAATCCATTGGGAAATAGAAAAGAAAGCCTTTGCTCCATGGTTAAAATGTGAAAAAATAAATACAATCCAACTGTGAACTATGTACATGGGAACAAGCCAGGGTCCATTATCCCAACAAAAGAAAGGAAACCTATCTAACTACACTAACTAATAAAATAAACTATATACAAAAATGTGGCCAATGTCCGAAAGGTCCAAATAAAATCAAAACAAAAATTAAACCTAACCCTACCTACATAACTATGTACAAGGGCAGCGGGCTAGTTTCACGGCTCACTTGTGGATGTCCCGGGCCAGGGCATCATCGAACTCCTCCTCAATGTCCCGGAGGCGGTCCTCCTCCATGGCCCGAGGGTCCGCAGGGCCGTCGACGTGTCCACCTCCAAACCCCTGCGGATTGCCTCGAGGCACCCGGCCCGCCTCAGGGCCCTCCGCATGGAGTTCTCCGCCCTGACCATTGTGAGCCGTGCCTCTTCCGCCCGCTGCCGCTCTGCATCTATGGCGTGGCCCAACCGCTGCCACACGAAAGACACTCTCTGTCCTGGGTCCTCCTGCCCTCCGGCCGATGCCTGCCCCTCCGATGTTGAAGGCCCCGAGCCTTCATGGCTCCCACCACGTTGCTGCTGCTGCTGTGCCTCTGCCCGTGCACTGCCTCCTGCTGCCTGCACATCCTCCGCCGGCCGGGGTGCAGTCGTAGATGTGGCCACCCCTGCTGGACGTCCGACTCCCGACTGTGGCAGGGATGCCACCTCCACCAGCCTGGCCGCACCGTCAGAGGCAGCTCCACAGGGCACCCAGGTGACTGATGGGTGGGAAGATGGCACGGAGGATGACTGGCGTGTAGGGGGTCCAGTTGAGGAGGGGGTCGTAGCAAGCCCCATCAGACAGAGGAATCCGGCCTGGGTGACCTGTCCCAGCAGGCTGACGTGGTCAACGAGCCATTCGAGATGACGTGCAGTCTCCTCATGAAAAGACTGCAGGTCACCTCGCCTGGCCCGTTGACGCAACGCCACACCAGCCAGGACAGGCTCAACCCGGACCCGGATAGCCACGTCCGCAGGCAGAGGAAGGCCAGTTGACGTGAGCTCATCCCCTGCATGAAAACGGGTCTGGACGTAGGCATCCCTGCTGGTGCAAGATGATGCAGGGACAGGATTGCACACAGGCACCTCCGCGGCGGCCAGTGATGCCTCCTGTCCCTGGTCCTGCACTGCACCACTAGCACCAGTGGGATCCCCACCTCCAGACCCCAACTCTGGTGCTTGCACGGCCTCCTCCTCCACCAAACCCCCCACCAACCTGGATGACTCCGTGCCATCTTCCCCTGTTGGGCCCAGTGGGGTCCCAGTTGCCCCTTCTGTTGCCGAGGAGTCCAACTCCAACCTCCGCCTCTTGGACCTCCCCCCGGCAGCTGCGGCCTGGGACGCGGCACCGGACTCCTCACTCCCCGACGAGATCACAACATGGGAGGGGAGCCAGGCCTTGCGTCTCCGGCTGGCGGTGGGATCCCCGCCGCTGTGCTCCACAGCACCTTCTCCGCTCTCTTCATCAGTTGACGCTGCAGACAGGGAGAAACAAAACACAGGCATCAGGGCACTGTACAATGGACACATACACACATGACAGTTGTACATGAGTGGCATTGGCAAACCTCAGACATGTCATCACAATCCCCAACACACATGTCATTTCAACTCGTACACATGAGCCATACCACAGCCATATCGCAACTGCCAGCACCATCCATACACATACAACAGCATGAGCAGCCAAAGGTGAGCCAGACATCACATGCAACACAGGAAGTGCACCACACATGTACACACACCACCACGCTTGCATGCATGTGTACACCTCTGCCAAGTGTCGCAGTGTTCAGAAGGGCATCCATGTCACATCTGCCAATCAGGCTTCCACATACCGCTGTCACATGCATCCATGTTGCATCACTGTTGCACCCTTGTCAAATACACACACATGCACATGTAGACAGTGCTGATACATGCAGCTGAAAACAACATACACGCGTGACATCACAGACATGTCTACTTAAATACACATTCATCCAAACATGTGTGCCCACACAACTGCATTTGGCATGCAAGCCTACACACACAAGCACCATCCATGTCTCACACATACCAGCCCTCGCATGTGTTAGCCCCACGGCCCTGTACACCCCCACCCATACTCGACCCCATACAAACAGATGTGCAACCTGCACACTACTGAATAATCACCACACGCACTGCTCACAATCAGGATGCATGTACACTCACCGCTCAACTCCAGACGAGTCTGCCTCTCAAGGACCTGGACGTGGAGCGCTGGGGATATGCGTTCCAGGACCCTCATCTGTTCTTCCGACAAGTGGCCCCGGCGCCCCTTGGCATCCGCTGCCTTCAAGAGGCACCGGGCCTTGTTCAGGGTCCTGGACCTGAAGTCCTCCCAGCGCTTCTTGACATGTTGTAAGTCGCGGACTGCCACCCCCTCCGCGTTGATGGCAGTCACGATGTCAGTCCAGATCCGAGTCCGTCCTTCCTTGTCGGCGTGGGAACTTCCGAAGAGGGCATCATACTGCCCCAGGACTTGCTCCACCAGGACACGAACTTCGGTGGCACTGAAGCTGGTGCCCCTCTGCCTCTCTGGCCGGGGGTTGTCAGTGGTCTCAGATGGTGTTTGCCCTGACATGACAACCCCAGAGGCAGGAGTGGGTGGGCAACTGGGTCCTGGGGCTGGGCTGTGGAGCGATGGAATCCGAGTCGGGAGTCTTTGGTTCCAGCAGGGGTGGTCACAGCAACAGCACCCCTGGCTGATGTGCAGGCAGCAAATGGCAGGGCATGTGGGCAGCAGGCAGTCAGGCAGCAGCAGATGGCAGGTGGGAGCATGCTCAGGGCTCTGGGGGGCAGTAGTTCGGCCTTCTGGGCAGGAGCGTGGTCTTCCGTGTGCTTACGCGTGGCCAGCTTGATACAGAGTGTTTTGGCACGTGAAAAATCTGCACGTCAGCGTGTAATTCGAGGAAAGGCCCTTAGCGCGTAAGCGCGTCTGCACGCATACGCATTTTCATTGGACAGAAGGCCCCTCAAGCGCAAGCGCCCCTGTGACGTGACGCGTACAGACGTGCATGGGCATTTCAGCGTGCGTGGAAAACTGCACGTCCGCGTGTAATACGAGGAAAGGCCCTTAGCGCGTATGCACGGCAGCACGCATATGCGATTTCATTGAACCAAAGGCCCTTAGCGCGTGAGCGCATTTGTGATGTGACGCGCGCGGGTGTTTCCCTCATTGCACGTGATGACAGAACACACGTGGATTTCCACCAATCGCGTGTGAAAGTTCCCGGCACCCCGGAACACACGTACCCAGGCTAATCGCGTGTGGAACTTCCCGCGCACCCCGAAACACACGTACCCAGGCCAATCGCATGTACGCCCACTCCCCTCCGATCACACGCGATGACACTCGGACCTACAGTCTTACCACGTATCTGAATACGGGAAACCCGCGCGCGGCAAAAGACGTGCACAGGCGTCAACGCGTCCGCCCACACGAAGGCAGGCGGAGGCGTCCCCGCCCACAGCATAAAAGTGCACGCAAACAACAAACGCGTATATACAGCTACGATGAATGCCCCATTTGTCGCTGCACTGATCGTGGGACACCGCAGGAGGAGGAGAATAGCCAGGGCACGCATTTTCGCACCACGGACAAGCCTTTTTGGGATGCCTGACGACCAGGTCTACGGCAGGTATAGGCTTCCACCCCATATCATCCTAGACCTGATCAGGGAGTGGGAAGATGACCTCACATCCCCCACCCTTTGCTCCCAAGCATTGAGCCCCTTGGAGAAGCTGCTCAATGTCCTGCATTTTTTGGCCACTGGGTCATTTCAGCGGACCACTGCCATAGTGGGGGGGGTCTCACAGGCCACGCAGTCACACTGCCTACACCAGGTACTGGCAATCATGACAGCGCGCCCCTCAGTCCGCAGGCACATATACATGCCCAGAACACCCGCAGAAAGGCACGCCGTTGTCCTGGATTTTTTCAGGGTGGCACACTTCCCCAAAGTGCTCGGTGCCATAGATTGCACCCATGTGGCCCTACGTCCACCCAGGGCCATTGAGCACATCTACCGAAACCGCAAGCACTGGCATTCCATCAATGTACAGGTGGTATGTGATGCAAAGGGAATCATCACCTCTGTCTATGCAAACTACCCTGGCTCCATCCATGACAGTTTCATATACAGAATGTCTGCCCTGAGCTGGGCCCCGGAAGCTGAGCAGCATGGCGACACATGGCTCCTAGGTCAGTACAAATGCCCTTGCACATGCATGCAAGTCACACACAGACAAATATCCAAACCCTAATGATCTCAACTATTATCACCTCCCCAGGGGACAGTGACCCTCTGAGCAACCACATGATGACGCCAATCCGGAACCCCACCACACCATCCCAGGTAAGATACAACGCCGCCCATATTGCAACCAGGGGCATAGTGGAGCGCACATTCGGAGTGCTCAAGTCACGTTTACGCTCCCTTGACCGCTCTGGTAGGCAACTACTCTATGCACCACCAGTAGTGTGCAGGATCATTGTGGCAGCATGTGTCCTGCACAATGTTGCAACACGGCAGGGCTTCCCGGTGGACATGGTGGTGCCCCCACATCCCCAACCACAGGCACAGGCGCTGCCCATGGGAGGGGACAGGGCACGTGGTGAGGAAGCCCGGACCCAGCTTGTGGCCACATTTTTCACCTAAACTCCCACCCCTGCGGAGTGCACACAGGCCTGGCACATACCAGGTGACAATCGATGATGACAAAGAGACAGTCAACTGTCACAACCCTACCACCCTGAGATAGTTGCCATGGAACTGCCACATCGTCTGCATCCCTAGCTACTTAAACACAAGCTATCCTGTGTGACCAAAAGGCACACATATGACATATGACATGATATGGGCCACACACAAGTATTTCAAGGCGCAATGAGGCAGGGAGGGGGGAACAAGGGAAGACAGACAACGGTACTACTAGGCCAGGTGTCATTGAGATTGTGCAAGTGCAGGGGTAGGGGGAAGGGAAAAGTGCAAGGGGAAGGGTGGGGGGGAGTCCAGTACAGGGGAAGTAGCCCCAAATAATAATACATAGGTCGGCTGGTGGCAACTGCAAAGGTAAGTGCAGACAAGTGCTGGGAAGGGAGGGCTGTAGGGATAGAGAGACAGTACTGCAGTGCAGGGGTTGCCAGGGAGGCAGTGCAAGTGGAGAGTGGCTGGGCCAGGGACCGAGGTCGGTGAGAGTGGCACAGTTGCAGCTCCTGTGCAGTTCCAGTGAAGAATTCTGCAAGGGAGAGGCAGAGAGTAAGCAGAAGCAAAGAGGAAGGTCTTGAGGTGCTTCTAGAACTGGAGATGGTTCCCCTCAAGTTCAAGTCAGGCAGGAAGTCTGTTCCAGGGGGAGGGCCCTGCTGCGGAGAGAAATCTACCCCCAGCTAGTTGCTCTGAGAAGCGGATGACCTGGACATGCAAGGTGTGCATCACACACACCTGCAAAACAGGCCATGGCCATCACTGTCATGTCACTCAAACCCTCCCAAACATCAACATGACATGGCAAGCAATACCCATACACCAACACAGTAACGATAAGCTACACATTGCCATGTCCTAAATGTACAGTGGCATCGGACAATGATGCCTGACCCGGAATCAGATGAAATGACAGACCAACAAAATCTCCCACCCAAAATAAGTCATTTCCAAATGCATTACAACAGTCGTAGACGTAACATAACAATGAATGCCTGTCTACATGCACATTATGCATTGCAAAATCAACACTGCAGCTCATGTGTGCAGTGTCCTACTCCTGCATCACACTGCTCAGCGCACAGCACAGTGAACAGCCATTGTGTGTGATGCACACCCTGAGCATCACATCTAAGTGACAGACCACATCAAACATCAAATTAGGCATGTACTGGATCCATAATCGGTCACAGAACATGTGCTGCTGGGACACAGTGGGCACCAGAAGGCAAACAGTGTACACGTGGATATGCAAGGGTGGGAGTACATGTAGTGCATCAGAGTGCAAGTGTGTGGTTCTGCAAGGACATGCACTCCACATATGCATGTGCACTCAAGTGACCATCAGTGTTCCCTACATATCACATGTGAACATCCACCATGTGTACACCCCAGCATGTCAAACCACAACTATCCCCTCGCACCTGAAAGGAAAACACAACACATGAACAGGCATTGATCAGCAGAACACAACATGTACATAGGATACCACCATTACTATGTCAGAGTTCCCATCACACTGCAAGGCAAGGCAACTATCAACAACAACCCCCCCTTCCTCACAAATGACCATGACCCACTGAACAACTGCACCTGGGTCATGGAGCCCCCGACCCTCAATTCCACCTGGCCACAGGATCACCTTTACCCTTCGTCACCATCTCCCACCTTGTGTGTAAAAAGATGCCTGAACCCTCAGAATCCACACTCATTTCCAAAATCACAAAATCCAAGGCATAAAAATGAACCCGAACACCCTCCAGTAGATGACTTGACGTAGCAGTACCTCACAAAGGCCAAGTACTACCACAATGATGCAACAACCAAGGTAGCACAGCAAAACAATGTCACGACAGGATGTGAGACGTGTGGTACATGACATAGGATGATGCACCATGAATGGATGTGTATTGTCACAGGTCCCCTGTACAGGCGCGGGAGTGTCACGAAACAACCACCCCCACCATGTCCCGGGTGCCTACAAGGTAAAACTCACACAGGCCACTGAGACCCTGGTGGGGAAGGAGGTTCAGGGATATGCAGTCGGGACAGGTGTTGACACACTGGATGACTGGAATGAGAGGCAGGAGAGGGGAGGAGGAATGACACATGAAACTAGGGAATGCACGAAAATGTACAACCTGCATGAACACATACACAATCCAAACAAACTTGGACATCATTGTCATGGCCTTCTGTAGTCCAGGCTCAGGAGTGGTACGAACCAACCACCGCCTCTAGGGCTTTGGCACCTGCAAGTTCGGGGCTTACACAGGCATCTGCAACCCCAGTGGGGAAAGAGGGTCAGGAAACGTTGCTTGGATAGGTACGGGAAGCAGGAACACCAGGTAGAGGGTACAGGTTTCAAAATTGCATAGGATCACGGGTGATTAGGAAGAAAAAACATACCAAATTGAACCACACATACATCCATGCATCAGTTCACTCCCCAGCTAGCCTATGCAGAGCAGTTCGAAAGAAAAACAACAAGACACTTAGCTCTGGTTTTGAGTGCTGGCCTCCTGCCTGCGCACTCTCAGGTCCGGTTACAGGAGCACTGCAATGCTGCAAAGTGAGCCACAGTCAACAACCTGTATGTGCCAATTACACAAAAACACAACACCAAACATGCCCCATAGCAACACACTACTCTACAAACAGACACTCTGTGGTTGATGCTTCGTACCCATATATAACATCACCCCTGTGACGGGTCATACACAGTCAATGCAGTAAGTCAGCCGCTGGTGGGTGCGTGGCAAATGGAACACCAATGTGTCACAATTCACACAACATGCAATGTTCCCTGGGTAAGCAGACAGACCCATATAGCAAGCCATGACTACAGAGCAAGTTGCGTACCACCATGACCGAAACAAAGTTGGCAGTGCATTTATCATGAAGTACGTGGAAAAGACATGCACTGCACCCGAGTATGTCCCTTGCTGTATGTCCCTGTGAGCTGCCCCTTTCCATGTCTCGGAAGGCTACATGGTTGATACAAGTGCCTCAAAGGACCTTGGTGTACCGGAGGGTATGTGCCACTGCCCCTGCATGTGTCCCAGACAACCCTACTATCAACAGCCATCAGTTCACAAACACATCTGAGCTGCATTGTGTGCTTCAACACCAATATTCGTCTAAGCTCACCCTCAGTGCTGTGACTAAGCCTGCATGTGCAACTCGCCTGGTGCAAGCTTTGCTGTGTCGTGGCCCCCCTGTGATGCTCACCTTGCCTGGAGTTCCTTGGAACATGTCAGCAGTTCTAGGATGTGGGTCTGCAATCACTGTGCCTCTGCTTGTGCACATATGTGCAAGTGGGCACCAACAAACAAGTCCAGAATTCCGTCGCCCAATGGGCCATGTCTGCTGGCAAAGGTGCTTTGGAGGCTCATCCCCCTGCAGAAAGGGCATGAAACACATGATTAATGCTTCAAAGTCATCTGTGTGTGTCTCATCAGGCATCTCATTACTTGACCATGTCAGAGAGTCACATCACAAATCACACCATCAGTCCGTCTTTCACCTCCAAAGTGTGGAACACTATCTACAGCATGAATTGCAACAAGCATGTGTACAGGAAAGATATGAAACATACTACACAATGCATAGCAATCAATGTACACATTAATCATGACACACCCCATTTAGCAAAAGCTGAACAGTGGACAATGACACCTAAATCATCCCCACTAGGGGTGTCAACACAAGTCACACAGCACCAGACATGCCACAGATATGATAGTCCAAAGCTCTTGTGTAATATTCTGTAACACCGAACCATCCTTGCGAGCCCATGGATAAGGGAGGCAGGAGTGGCATATGTGAGTCAAGGACCCCAAGCAGCATACACATACACAAGACAACCATGAAGGGCCCAGCTGGAACAGACAGTGGATGCCTTCAAAAGCCACAAAGCACCGCACCGTCACATGAAAGCACAATAGACTAGCAATTTTAAACTAACTCAACTATTAACTAATTACACTAACAATGGAAAACCTACATTACCTATTTAAACTAACTATCAAACAGAAACTTAACTAACTAAACTAAAAGAAAAATCAAAAATGGCCACATACGACCCAGGGGGGAGGGGAGGCACCCAGGAGGGGGGAGGTACAGGGTGCTGCTCAACATCCACATGCGATGATGCTGGGCCCAAAAAAAAATCCTCCATGGGCTCAACGCCTGCTCAGCCCGACCTATGTGGGAGATAGATGGTCGTCCGAGTCTGGCTCATCCTGTAAAGGAGGACATGGCACAGTAGCCTGGCCACGCCTAGCCGCAGCTTGCCCCTCGTCGGCAGCAAGTCTGCCGGACGGGTGAGCCTGGTTCTGTGTGGCGATGTGACATAGGTCTGCATGCAGAACCTCACGTGATACACGTGCTTCCTCTTGCAAGGTAGCACGTGTAACACGGAGTTCCTCCTGCAAGGCCTGGCTGGACAACCGCTGCACCTCCCGGCAAGCCTGTAGCTCAGCCGAGATGGTACGCTCAAGCTGTGCAAACCTCTCCTCTGCCTGCTGCCTCTGGGACATCATAAGGACACCCAGAGTGGATCTGAGGGAAGCATACTCCTCCCTCAGGGCATCCATGTGCGCCTCTGCGTGAGCAGCAATTGCTTGACGCAGAGACGACATTTCAGCCTGGCGTGCCCGGTCTGAGGCCGCCATGCCCAGCCTGAGCGAGCGGGCCGTCGACCGTGCCACCTGCTGCTGGAGAAGCACCTGCCTAGCAGGGGGGAGCACAGATCGGGCCACACGCTCCATGCTCTCAGCGATGTTCTCCATTGCTGCCCCCTGCCGTTCGGAATTGGCAGTCATGTCTTGCTCCCACTCAGTATACAGCGGTTGCGCGCGGTGACCGCGTTGCCGGGCTTGACTCCTGCGGGACCCAAGGACCGGGGGTCCTCGCTGTGTTGGCACCGCCTGTGGCTGCACAACTACATGCCCCGTCGACGTGATATCCCAGGCACATCAGTGACAGGTGTGGAGGGTGACCCTGCGTCCCGATCCACCACAGGCGGAGGAACCAAGACTGTCTGATCCCTCAGTGCAGGTGTCGCAGACAGAGGAGTGTCCACATCAGAATCACTCACCCCTGACACATGGACTTGATGCTCATCCAACTCAACATGGACGTCAGAGTCGTCATCAAGGCTGGACTCATAGGCAGCCAGAGACAAGATGGACTGCAGCACTTGGGGGTTTTCGTGGCCTACCACCCCACGACCCCCACTAGTGCCGGGTTGATGTGGTGTTACCAACCCTGGTCTGGCATGACAACACCATCCTCCGCCTCCATTGCATCATCACCTGAAAAATAGAGAGAAAAAGGTCACTACACATGTCAGAAGCACACGACACACACACACACCGACAGCAAAGGCATCCGGCAGACATGTGACACACAACATATGACCTGGCGTGCATGCTGGGTCTACTTTGAATAGCTTCTGTGATCAGACCTGTTGAAAGGTGGCAGTTTCCATGGAAGTGGGTCTATGCAGTGCAGAAAATGTGTACGCCACTCACTACCTACATGTACATGCACTCCATGGTGTGTGCCAGGAAATGTGAAGGCAGTGCAATGTCAAATTCAGACATCACGTGCATTGTGCATTCAATGTGTACCATGTGTAGAAGCCAAGCACCCCTCCACCCCAGTACCAAAGCAGGGATGCCTAGCATGGTATCAAAAGGCTGACCATACACCTGTGTATTGACAGGCAGTGTTGACTGGCATCAACAGCTTAATGCGATTCAAATTACAACACTGCAAATGATGCTGGGACAGTGGGCAGGACACATGATGAAAACTCCGGAGGCCGCCCACGTGTAAAGAAGACACAACAAGAGTTGGACAGAGTCATTGGCCATTGAACAGGCTGAGGCCTGTGAGCCACACAGATTGTCAGAGCCTAAACATGTGTGCAACGCAGGACTGAGCCACAGTTGACATGGGGAGGCCGATGAGATGGCAGGCAATGTATGTAACCAAGGACTCATATTACAGTGATCATCCAGTCAAGGACACATAGGGGCATGCGTGCAATGTACATGGAGCATGAATGGGCACTCATGTCCCTGCGGGACATCTCACCCATGCACAGTACAAGTGGGATACCCTGCATCGAGTACTAAGGCTGTATCACACGGCATATGTCTGGCAGTTTCTACGCTGGAAGTTAGCATCTACACAGGACACACGAACAAGAAACTACACATTGGCAAGATTGAAGCAGACCAGTGCTAAGGTGGAACTGGGGTGCAGAGTGGTGGAGGAGTGGCAAGGGAGCATGCCCACATGGAGTCCCGCATTGAGGCAGAGGAGACATGCATGACGGTAGCATTGCATTACTTACACATCAGAACCATGTACACGTCACATGTAGCAGCAATCATGCACAACACATCCCACAAGTGAAACACACGCGTCCTCAACAAACACGCATCAACACTCAATGGGCTGGGCATCAAAGTCCAGCATCTCTCCCACTCCTTCGACCAATTCAGGTGGTATGAACTCTGCAACGAGAGCCTCATGCGGAGTGAGTTCTTCCTCCTCTGGTGCAGGCCCACCGCCAGTCACCAGAGTCAAGTTGTAATTTGAGGCACGCTTAGCCTTAGTGCTGCGCTTGATGTCATTCCATCGCTTTTTGCACTCCTGCGCCGTGCGCACCTCATGGCCGAATGAACTGACATGTTCATCAACATGCTTCCAGTGGGTGTCACGTTGGGCAGCCGTAGTCTGACTATTGGCACCCACTAGCATGTCACGGCTGTGGCCCCGCACATAGTCCACGAGGAAGTCCAGTTCCTTACAGAAAGGCTTCTTCCTCGACGTGCAGGAGGTTGTGGCTGTGTGTGGGGTCCCAGCCTGTGCTGCAGGTGCAACCTTCCTCCTCTTGGACTGTGGCGCAGACCCTGGCTGGCTAATGCTGCCCTGACCAGTATAGCCAGTGGGTTCGGTGGATAGAGCCAAGGGAGTGGCAGGTGGAGGGATGACCAAAGGCCTGACTTGTGTCAGTGGCAGCTAGGTGCCCACTAATGGACCCTGCGCAGCAACATCAGCTTTGGTAGGGTCATTGACCGCAATGGTCCTGGTTGGCAGACTCACAACCGGGGTGCTGTTGGGTGCATCTGCCCATGCACTTGCCAACACCCGGCTGTTCGGGGCAGCAGATGACATAACTGCCCCAGGGACACGTGTCTTGGTCTGAGCAGCCCGGCGTGCCCCTATGGTTTCCCCCCTGGCCTGTTGGAGATCTACCAAGGGCTCTTCAAGTGCCAACGCAGCCTGCGCTGGCAGACCCTGAGCCTGGGTGGCGGTGTCCACAGCTACACCTGCAGC
Source organism: Ambystoma mexicanum (assembly GCF_040938575.1). NCBI lineage: Eukaryota > Metazoa > Chordata > Amphibia > Caudata > Ambystomatidae > Ambystoma > Ambystoma mexicanum. Next base: position 251,576,378 of record NC_090923.1, on the reverse strand, counting down.
TACCACTACCCTTGGGCCCTTGGCAGTCGATGGAACGGACTGCCGGGTCATACGGGTGCCAGTGCTAGATGCAGGAGCTGCATCCCCCAGAACCACAGGGGGTGGTGGCATGGCTGCACCGACACATGGCACAACATTGTGCTCAAGTGGCGCACCCCTGCCTCTTCCCCCTCTGTGGCTGCCCTGGACACCCTGGAGTCCCCCTACTCCCTGGTCAACACGGCCACGTCCCCAACCACGCCCGCCACGAGGAGGATGCCCAGCTGAGGCGCCCCTCACCTTTGGTGGCCTCCCAACCATGGCACAGATGTAGTAGTGCTGGCACAGATGGAGTGGTGCCAATGGGAGGTGTACACCACAATTGACCTGGGAAATTGGGGTGAAGGGGTGGGAAGCAAGATGTTAACAGCCCCCCTGCACCTGCAAGGCTGTATGTGACCCCGGTGATGTGGTGACGGGTCACGCAACGCTCAGGCACCCCAAAACTACAGTAAAACCGTGCACGCAACCCTGCAGCCTACGTGCGTGGATTCAACCTCCCGCAGTACGCGGTGGCACCTAGTAACACGAATATCGCGTAAGCGTGGGACACGCAGGCTACTATGACATCGAAAATGGGTGCGATACACAGGGGCACCCGCAGTGGGAAAAAGAGCGTGTGCGACTCACCGTCTGACTAGCGCGATGCAGAAAAACACGCGTAGCCAATACCCCCGCCAAAAGAAGAGATACGTCCTTGATAGCTGTGAAGTTGTGATGGCGCGCCAAACAACAGGAAGCAGCAACACACATCGGTCTCCACGAAAGGCTCGTACAGCGAACTGCTGGGCCCGCTCATCTTTAACCCGTGCTGAAGGAAACGCACGCACGCGTCACGTCACTTACGCGCATGGGCCCTTTCCTCGTATTACACGCGAACGTTGCATTTTTCCACATGCGCTTACGCGCATGGGCCCTTTCCTCGTATTGCACGCGGACGTGCAGTTTTTCACGCGCGCTTACGCGCATGGGCCCTTTCCTCGTATTACACGCGGACGTGCAGTTTTCCACACGCGGTGAAATGCCCATGCATGTCTGTACGCGTCACGTCACAGGGGCGCTTGCGCTTGAGGGGCCTTCTGTCCAATGAAAATGCGTATGCGTGCAGACGCGCTTACGCGCTAAGGGCCTTTCCTCGAATTACACGCTGACGTGCAGATTTTTCACATGCCAAATCACTCCATATCAAGCTGGCCACGCGTAAGCACACGGCAGACCACGCTCCTGCCCAGAAGGCCGAACTACTGCCCCCCAGAGCCCCGAGCACGCTCCCACCTGCCATCTGCTGCTGCCTGACTGCCTGCTGCCCACGTGCCCTGCCATTTGCTGCCTGCACATCAGCCAGGGGTGCTGTTGCTGTGACCACCCCTGCTGGAACCGAAGACTCCCGACTGGGATTCCATCGCTCCACAGCCCAGCCCCAGGACCCAGTTGCCCACCCACTCCTGCCTCTGGGGTTGTCATGTCGGGGCAAACACCATCTGAGACCACTGACAACCCCCGGCCAGAGAGGCAGAGGGGCACCAGCTTCAGTGCCACCGAAGTTGGTGTCCTGGTGGAGCAAGTTCTGGGGCAGTATGATGCCCTCTTCGGAAGTTCCCGTGCCGACAAGGAAGGACGGACTCAGATCTGGACTGACATCGTGACTGCCATCAACGCGGAGGGGGTGGCAGTCCGTGACTTACAACATGTCAAGAAGCGCTGGGAGGACTTCAGGTCCAGGACCCTGAACAAGGCCCTGCGCCTCTTGAAGGCAGCGGATGCCAAGGGGCGCCGGGGCCACTTGTCGGAAGAACAGATGAGGGTCCTGGAACGCATATCCCCAGCGCTCCACGTCCAGGTCCGTGAGAGGCAGACCCGTCTGGAGTCGAGCGGTGAGTGTACATGCATCCTGATTGTGAGCAGTGCGTGTGGTGATTATTCAGTAGTGTGCAGGTTGCACATCTGTTTGTATGGGGTCGAGTATGGGTGGGGGTGTACAGGGCCGTGGGGCTATCACATGCGAGGGCTGGTATGTGTGAGACATGGATGGTGCTTTTGTGTGTAGGCTTGCATGCCAAATGCAGTTGTGTGGGCACACATGTTTGGATGAATGTGTATGTAAGTAGACATGTCCGTGATGTCACACATGTATGTTGTTTTCGGCTGCATGTATCAGCACTGTGTACATGTGCATGTGGGTGTATTTGACAAGGGTGCAACAGTGATGCAACATGGATGCATGTGACAGCGGTATGTGGAAGCCTGATTGGCAGATGTGACATGGATGCCCGTCTGAACACTGCGACACTTGGCAGAGGTGTACACATGCATGCAAGTGTGGTGGTGTGTGTACATGTGTGGTGCACTTCCTGTATTGCATGTGATGTCTGGCTCACCTTTGGCTGCTCATGCTGTTGTATGTGTATGGATGGTGCTTGCAGTTGCGATATGGCTGTGGTATGGCTCATGTGTGCGAGTTGAAATGACATGTGTGTTGGGGATTGTGATGACATGTCTGAGGTTTGCCAATGCCACTCATGTACAACTGTCATGTGTGTATGTGTCCATTGTACAGTGCCCTGATGCCTGTGTTTTGTTTCTCCCTGTCTGCAGCGTCAACTGATGAAGAGGGCGGAGAAGGTTCTGTGGAGCACAGCGGCGGGGATCCCACCGCCAGCCAGAGACGCAAGGCCCGGCTCAACTCCCATGTTGTGATCTCGTCGGGGAGTGAGGAGTCCGGTGCCGCATCCCAGGCCACAGCTGCCGGGGGGAGGTCGAAGAGGCGGAGGTTGGAGTTGGACTCCTCGGCAGTAGAAGGGGCAGCTGGGACCCCACAGGGCCCAACAGGGGAAGATGGCACGGAGTCATCCAGGTTGGTGGGGGTTTTGGTGGAGCAGGAGGCCGTGCAAGCACCAGAGACGGGGTCTGGAGGTGTGGATCCCACTGGTGTCAGTGGTGCAGTGCAGGACCAGGGACAGGAGGCAGCACAGGCGCCGCAGAGGTGCCTGTGTGCAATCCTGTCCCTGATCCTGTCCCTGCATCATCTTGCACCAGCAGGGATGCCTACGTCCAGACCCGTTTTTAGGCAGGGGATGAGCTCACGTCAACTGGCCTTCGTCTGCCTGTGGACGTGGCTATCCGGGTCCGGGTTGAGCCTGTCCTGGCTGGTGTGGCGTTGCGTCAACGGGCCATGCGAGGTGACCTGCAGTCTTTTCATGAGGAGACTGCCCGTCATCTCGAATGGCTCGTTGACCACGTCAGCCTGCTGGGACAGGTCACCCTGGCCAGATTCCTCCGTCTGATGGGGCTTGCTACGACCCCCTCCTCAACTGGACCCCCTACGTGCCAGTCATCCTCCGTGCCATCTTAACACCCATCAGTCACCTGGGTGCCCTGTGGAGCTGCCTCTGACGGTGCGGCCAGGCTGGTGGAGGAGGCATCCCTGCCACAGTCTGGAGTTGGACGTCCAGTAGGGGTGGCCACATCTACAACTGCACCCCAGCCAGCGGAGGATGTGCAGGCAGCAGGAGGCAGTGCACGGGCAGAGGCACAGCAGCAGCAGCAACGTGGTGGGAGCCATGAAGGCTCGGGGCCTTCAACATCGGAGGGGCAGGCATCGGCCGGAGGGCAGGAGGACCCAGGACAGAGAGTGTCTTTCGTGTGGCAGCGGTTGGGCCACGCCATAGATGCGGAGCGGCAGCGGGCGGAAGAGGCACGGCTCACAATGGTCAGGGCGGAGAACTCCATGCGGAGGGCCCTGAGGCAGGCCGAGTGCCTCGAGGCAATCCGTAGGGGTTTGGAGGTGGACACGTCGACGGCCCTGCGGACCCTCCGGGCCATGGAGGAGGACCGCCTCCGGGACATTGAGGAGGAGTTCGATGATGCCCTGGCCCGGGACATCCACAAGTGAGCCGTGAAACTAGCCCGCTGCCCTTGTACATAGTTATGTAGGTAGTGTTAGGTTTCATTTTTGTTTTGATTTTATTTGGACCTTTCGGACATTGGCCACATTTTTGTATATAGTTTATTTTATTAGTTAGTGTAGTTAGATAGGTTTCCTTTCTTTTGTTGGGATAATGGACCCTGGCTTGTTCCCATGTACATAGTTCACAGTTGGATTGTATTTATTTTTTCACATTTTAACCATGGAGCAATGGCTTTCTTTTTTATTTCCCATTGGATTTTGTTTTGTGGACATTGACTTTGGACAACATTACTTTGGAATTTTATTTTTGGTTTTGCTTTTTTTCACGGACATGCTTCTTTTAATTTTTGTACATTCACATTTCTGTTTCTTCATTTTTGATTCTATTTATGTTTCCTTTAATACATATTTTTTTTGGTGAACTTCAATGTGTGGTATCTCATTGGTTTCATGCATTTCATGATATGTGTTTTGAGATTCACTGACACCCATTGGGTGTATGTGAGGGAAATGTGTTTGTCTCGGAACTTGCAATTGGTGTTCTGTGATGTGATTGCAAATTATGAGTGGGTGGATGCAATACTCGGGTGGGTGTTTTGCATTTGGAGGCTGACCATAGGGACCAGGGATCTAGATTGTGATGACATGTTGGCTGGGGAACATGAGTTGCACATGGGTGGGGGCCTGCTGGCAGGTGCTCCACAGTGCTGGGGGGTGGGGAACATGAGTTGGACATGGGTGGGGGCCTGCTGGCAGGTGCTCCACAGTGCTGGGGGGTGGGGGTGGTGGGAGACATGGGTGGGGGCCTGCGGAGGCTGCCCCTGCACTGCTGGGGGGTGGGGTTGGTGGGGAACATGAGTTGGACATGGGTGGGGGCCTGCTGGCAGGTGCCCCACAGTGCTGGGGTGTGGGGGTGGTGGGAGACATGGGTGGGGGCCTGGTGGAGGCTGCCCCTGGTGGCTGGGGGGTGGGGGTGGTGCGAGACATGGGTGGGGGCCTGGTGGAGGCTGCCCCTGCACTGCTGGGGGGTGGGGGTGCTGGGAGACATGGGTGGGGGCCTGGTGGAGGCTGCCCCTGGTGGCTGGGGGGTAGGGGTGCTGGGAGACATGGGTGGGGGCCTGGTGGTGAGTGCCCCTGGTGGCTGGGGGGTGGGGGTGGTGGGAGACATGGGTGGGGGCCTGGTGGAGGCTGCCCGTCGTGGCTGGGGGGTGGGGGTGGTGGGAGACATGGGTGGGGGCCTGGTGGAGGCTGCCCCTGCACTGCTTGGGGGTGGGGGTGGTGGGAGACATGGGTGGGGGCCAGGTAGAGGCTGCCCCTGGTGGCTGGGGGGTGGGGGTGCTGGGAGACATGGGTGGGGGCCTGGTGGAGGCTGCCCCTGGTGGCTGGGGGGTGGGGGTGCTGGGAGACATGGGTGGGGGCCTGGTGGAGGCTGCCCCTGGTGGCTCGGGTGTGGGGGTGGTGCAAGACATGGGTGGGGGCCTGGTGGAGGGTGCCCCTGCACTGCTGGGGGGTGGGGGTGGTGGGAGACATGGGTGGGGGCCTGGTGGAGGCTGCCCCTGGTGGCTGGGGGGTGGGGGTGGTGTGAGACATGGGTGGGGGCCTGGTGGAGGCTGCCCCTGCACTGCTGGGGGGTGGGGGTGGTGGGAGACATGTGTGGGGGCCTGGTGGAGGCTGCCCCTGGTGGCTGGGGGGTGGGGGTGTTGGGAGACATGGGTGGGGGCCTGGTGGAGGCTGCCCCTGCACTGCTGGGGGGTTGGGGGTGCTGGGAGACATGGGTGGGGGCCTGTTGGTGGGTGCCCCACAGTGCTGGGGGGGTGGGGGTGGTGGGAGACATGGGTGGGTGCCTGGTGGAGGCTTCCCCTGGTGACTGGGGGGTGGGGGTGGTGTGAGACATGGGTGGGGGCCTGGTGGAGGCTGCCCCTGCACTGCTGGGGGGTGGGGGTGCTGGCAGACATGGGTGGGGGCCTGGTGGTGGGTGCCCCACAGTGCTGAGGGGGGTGGGGGTGGTGGGAGCCATGGGTGGGTGCCTTTTGGAGGCTGCCCCTGGTGACTGGGGGTTGGGGGTGGTGGGAGACATGGGTGGGGGCCTGGTGGAGGCTACCCCTGCACTGCTGGGGGGTGGGGGTGGTGGGAGACATGGGTTTGGGCCTGGTGGAGGCTGCCCCTGGTGGCTTGGGGGTGGGGGTGCTGGGAGACATGGGTGGGGGCCTGGTGGAGGCTGCCCCTGCACTGCTGGGGGGTGCGGGTGCTGGGAGACATGGGTGGGGGCCTGGTGGTGGGTGCCCCACAGTGCGGGGGGGTGGGGGTGGTGGGAGACATGGGTGGGGGCCTGGTGGAGGCTGCCCCTGGTGGCTGGGGGTTGTGGGTGGTGGGAGACATGGGTGGGGGCCTGGTGGTGGGTGCTCCACAGTGCTGGGGGGGGTGTTGGGAGACATGGGTGGGGGCCTGGTTGTGGGTGCCCCACAGTGCTGGAGGGGGTGGTGGGAGACATGGGTGGGGGCCTGGTGGAGGCTGCCCCTGCACTGCTGGGGGGTGGGGTTGCTGGGAGACATGGGTGGGGGCCTGGTGGTGGGTGCCCCACAGTGCTGGGGGGGTGGTGGGAGACATGGGCGGGTGCCTGGTGGAGGCTGCCCCTGGTGCCTGGGGGGTGGGGGTGGTGTGAGACATGGGTGGGGGCCTGGTGGAGGCTGCCCCTGCACTGCTGGGGGGTGGGGGTGCTGGGAGACATGGGTGGGGGCCTGGTGGTGGGTGCCCCACAGTGCGGGGGGGTGGGGGTGGTGGGAGACATGGGTGGGGGCCTGGTGGAGGCTGCCCCTGGAGGCTGGGGGGTGGGGTTGGTGTGAGACATGGGTGGGGGCCTGGTGGAGGCTGCCCCTGCACTGCTGGGGGGTGGGGGTGCTGGGATACATGGGTGGGGGCCTGGTGGTGGGTGCCCCTGGTGGCTGGGGGGTGGGGCTGGTGGGAGACATGGGTGGGGGCCTGGTGGAGGCTGCCCCTGCATTGCTGGGGGGTGGGGGGAGACATGGGTTGGGGCCTGGTGGTGGGTGCCCCGCAGTGCTGGGGGGGGGAGACATGGGTGGGGGCCTGGTGGAGGCTGCCCCTGCACTGCTGGGGGGTGGGGGTGCTGGGAGACATGGGTGGGGGCCTGGCGGTGGGTGCCCCACAGTGCTGGGGGGGTGGTGGGAGACATGGGTGGGTGCCTGGTGGAAGCTGCCCCTGGTGGCCGTGGGGTGGGGGTGGTGTGAGACATGGGTGGGGGCCTGGTGGAGGCTGCCCGTGCACTGCTGGGGGGTGGGGGTGCTGGGAGACATGGGTGGGGGCCTGGTGGTGGGTTCCCCTGGTGGCTGGGGGGTGGGGGTGGTGGGAGACATGGGTGGGGGCCTGGTGGAGGCTGCCCCTGCACTGCTGGGGGGTGGGGGTGCTGGGAGACATGGGTGGGGGCCTGGTGGTGGGTGCCATACAGTGTTGGGGGGTGGGAGTGGTGGGAGACATGGGTGGGTGCCTGGTGGAGGCTGCCCCTGCACTGCTGGGGGGTGGGGGTGCTGGGAGACATGGGTGGGGGCCTGGTGGTGGGTGCCCCACAGTGCGGGGGAGGTGGGGGTGGTGGGAGACATGGGTGGGGGCCTGGTGGAGGCTGCCCCTGGTGGCTGGGGGTTGGGGGTGGTGGGAGACATGGGTGGGGGCCTGGTGGAGGCTGCCCGTGCACTGCTGGGGGGTGGGGGTGGTGGGAGACATGGGTGGGGGCCTGGTGGAGGCTGCCCCTGGTGGCTGGGGGGTGGGGGTGGTGTGAGACATGGGTGGGGGCCTGGTGGAGGCTGCCCCTGGTGGCTGGGGGGTGGGGGTGCTGGGAGACATGGGTGGGGGCCTGGTGGAGGCTGCCCCTGCACTGCTGGGGGGTGGGGGTGCTGGGAGACATGGGTGGGGGCCTGGTGGTGGGTGCCCCACAGTACTGGGGGGGTGGGTGTGGTGGGAGACATGGGTGGGTGCCTGGTGGAGGCTGCCCCTGGTGGCTGGGGTGTGGGGGTGCTGGGAGACATGGGCGGGGGCCTGGTGGAGGCTGCCCCTGGTGACTGGGGGGTGGGGGTGCTGGGAGACATGGGTGGGGGCCTGGTGGAGGCTGCCCCTGCACTGCCGGGGGGTGGGGGTGCTGGGAGACATGGGTGGGGGCCTGGTGGTGGGTGCCCCACAGTGCGGGTGGGGTGGGGGTGGTGGGAGACATAGGTGGGGGCCTGGTGGAGGCTGCCCCTGGTGGCTGGGGGGTGGGGGTGGTGGGAGACATGGGCGGGGGCCTGGTGGAGGCTGCCCCTGCACTGCTGGGGGTTGGGGGTGGTGGGAGACATGGGTGGGGGCCTGGTGGAGGCTGCCCCTGGTGGCTGGGGGGTGGGGGTGGTGGGAGACATGGGTGGGGGCCTGGTGGAGGCTGCCCCTGCACTGCTGGGGGGTGGGGGTGCTGGGAGACATGGGTGGGGGCCTGGTGGTGGGTGCCCCTGGTGGCTGGGGTGTGGGGGTGGTGGGAGACATGGGTGGGGGCCTGGTGGAGGCTGCCCCTGGTGGCTGGGGGGTGGGGGTGGTGGGAGGCATGGGTGGGGGCCTGGTGGAGACAACCCCTGGTGGCTGGGGGTGCAGGGGGACATGCGTTGGTGGGCAGTAGTGCAAGTTGACACGTGGGTTGGCTGGGGGTCATGGCCCTGGTGGATGGTGTGCCTGCAGGACATGTGCAGGGTAGGCCCCAGTGGTGTGAGCCACCTGCAGGGGCCGTGGAGGGTGTAGAGGGAACACCTGAGAGGACCCACACGTGCAATTCACGGGTGGTGCTCCCCGCGCACCCCTGTAATACACGTACCCTGATGGAATCGCGTGTGGAACTTCCCGCGCACCCCTGAAATGTGCGTACCCTGCTCGCACGGGCCCAATCACGTGTGGAACATCCCGCACACCCCTGGAAATAACGTACCCTGATGGAATCGCGTCTGGCACTTCCCGCGCACCCCTGAGATACGCGTACCCTGCTCGCACGGGCCCAATCGCGTGTGGAATTTCCCGCGCACCCCTAAAATACACGTACCCTGCTGAAATCGCGTGTGGCACTTCCCGCGCACCCCTGAGATACGCGTAACCTGCTCGCACGGGCCCAATCGCGTGTGGAATTTCCCGCGCACCTCTGAAATACACGTACCCTGCTGAAATCGCGTGTGGCACTTCCCGCGCACCCCTGAGATACGCGTACCCTGCAGAAATCGCGCGTGGAACTTCCCGCGCACCCCTGAAATACGCGTACCCTGCTCGCATGGGGCCAATCGCGTGAGGTACTTCCCGCGCACCCCAGTGATACACGTAGCCCACTTGCCGTGCTGGTACAGGGTTAGCGCAGCCCTTTGTGCTGGATTGGGTATATTGATGGCTTTTCCCTGCGCGAGAGGTGTTCTTGGGGGCCTAACTGGCGCTGTTGCAGGGTCGCTGCGCCACTGTGCGCCACGGCTGGTTTTGGTGGCTGGAATCCATGAATACGCTGTGCGCGGAAATGGATTTTAGCGCACGTGGCTGGCGCAGGGATTCGCATGCGCACACTGTGCGCCAGCCGTGTGCGCCACTTGTGCGCTGAATTCTATGAATTACCGCCTTAGTGCTTAATAATCAACTTTGTAAATAGAGCCTTTCCGACACATAATCCTGATTACCTTTTCTGTCCATTTTATTGACAGATATACATAGGATTCTCCTATGTGCAGCACGTTTCTCGTCCTGATGAAGGGCCTTCCACCTACAGCTACTCAAGGTAACTTCTAGGCCAAAAAAACAGTTGTGTTGACCCATATCACTTGTGTTGTAAACACTTCACCATTGTACTGTTTCTACACACTTGTTTAATATGTATCCCAATTACATTCTCAATACCCTGATTCTTCATCACTATTAGGGAATACAGGATTTGTAATTGATGGAAATCTTAACCCAAAATGTATTTTTGGGCCATGTTACTTATGTACTATGCCATGTTTTGTGTTCATGTTCTTTGTTGAGTATCCTATGTCTCCAAAAATGTATATGTAACATATGCTACTTTTATATTAAAAACAAAGAAGCATTTATCTTGAACCATATGGTTTCTCAAAAATCAGGATTGAATGATTTGTTTTACTGTTTGGGCTCTCCACATGACCTTACTCAATTGTGTTTGATAAATGTTTACCTACCTGGGTAGAGTAAGGCATTAACCAGGTGCTCTTTGTTAAATATTCAAATCCTGAATTCTACACAAAGTTGTAATGAGAAATGCCTATACAATATATAATTGAATGTGTTTACACAGTTGGGCCACATTAACACAGTATTTATAATAATAATGATAATGATAATAATACTAATAATAATAATTTGTTTTTTATATAACACTTTATTCTAAAACACTTTACATATTACATTTTTACATACATTACTATTATTACCCAATCGAAATTGATACTCATTTATCGATCTCAAAAGGATGAAAGGCGGAGTTGGCCTTACTGGGATTTGAACCTGCGACATGCAGATCAAACAGAGATCACAGCAACAAGCATTTAACCCGCTGAGACATCTCACCGGCATTAAAAGCTACTCTCTCACTCTAAATTTCTCTGCCAATAATTTAAGTTGACAGAATGTTCTTCAATACCCATAAGGTCAACTTCTTATTGATTTCTTTCTCATAAAAACACCACACAACCTTTCCCGTGAAAAATCACGCATCCTTTCCTGTTACCTCAACTTAATATTTTGCTATCATTCAAGATATTGACCAAAGAATTCAATTATTTCCAGAAATACTGTAGCTAGGACAACAGTACACAATCTAAATATCAGTAGGAAACGTTACTAAAAATCTGGACTTGTTTCACCACATTTTACATAGAATAGATTGCAGAATGCTTATACTATCTCTAGCAATTAAATGTACTAATATTTACGTATTTGACTATAAATTACTAGTAAATTGCATTGTAATCTAAAAATACATTAAACACATTGATTAGTGTCTAAATCAATATTCATTGAGCATAATAATGTCATTTTTATTTAAAACTCAAGCTACACTGTACATTTCAGTTTCAATACAATTCAATATGTATTTCTAAGATAGATAGGCACTCTGTTTGTGTGTGATTCTCATGTGTGTGTGATGGACATGTGTGTGTGCATGTGTGTGAAGTTGCCTGTGCATGTTTGTGCATGTGTGTATAGTTGTATGTGTGTGTGTGTGTGTGTGTGTGTGCATGTGTGAGTTTGTGTTACTATCCTTGTGGGGACTTGGGTGTGTAAACATGCACACGCTGTGGGGACTTGATTTCACTGTGGGGACCTAAACCCAAGTCCCCACATGGTAATGCCTTCCAAATGACTTAAAACAACTTAAAAGACATCTGTGCCAATTTTTAGAACTTTTTAAAAAATGGCTTTGTGGGGACCTGTGTTTATTTTGGTGTGTTGATTTTTTACTCAGCTCTGCCCCCGCAGGGTGGGTGTGGTATTGCAGTCATCAACACACGGACAGGAATTTAAACACACTTGATAAATCAGATGCCCTACATGCTTAGGCAGCAGACAGCAGATTCATGGGAACCATTTATACACAAATACAATTGTGTTTTAAATGGCCTGAACTCTGCGTTTAAATGTAAAATAATGAAATTAAGCTGTTTTTTGTGTATTTTGTATGTTTACAGAATTGGATATAATTGATATGCAATGTAAATCTTCCCTCATTGATTGCACAACACACTTCCAGATTAATTTCAAGCATTGACTACTTTTGTAAAAAACGAATCACAATATGACTTACTTTACTTTCTTATTTTTCTGTGATTTTGTTGAAGTCCCCATATGGGTGGTGTGTGATGAAATTGAATTCTACACTGTCAAGACAACACATTATGTGCACGGATGTCATCTTGTCTATAGTCTGATATGTGAATTAATTGAATGTTGGCATCACATTTTGTCTGATTATTCAAAAAATATTCACAAAGTTGATGTTTAATTGATACTCATTTGGTTTCCTTACAAGTTGATCTCTAAGGGAAAAAAGTGGCAGTAATGGAATTAGCGCCACTTTGATCAATCTGCTGATATAAGGGTTATTGAAAATGGACACTAATTCCTCTGGTGAAATTAACCCAGAAGAAATGAGCGCTGGAGGAATAAGTAATGAAAACCAGTGATAATTCCCCCGGGGCTTAATCCTCCAGTGGAATTAGAGCTGGAAATAAAAATGCTAATTCCATCCTATCTTCAGGTAAAAATACTGAACAAAACACTGCCAAAAATAGTGGCCAATTCAACCAAAAATACCCAAATGGTGAAGGAAAATGCATTCAGGTGATGCAAATGAAGCCACAGATGCACCCAATTGGCCATACAAGGGTATGTGAATACGAATTGTATGTAATGATGCTGAAGTCCCAATAGAGCTGATATGATGGTACTGAGTCCACCAAAAGGATGGTGTGTGGTCATGTTGAGGTCTCCGTTGGGATGTTGTTTGATGACATAGAGGTCCTCACAGGGATGGTGTGTCATTGTATAGAAGGCCATATAAGAATAGTGTGTATTTATGCTCAAGGTCCCATAGAAATGCAATGCAATGATATTGAATCCTCCAACTGAATGGTGTGTGCTGATGTTGAGGTCCCCACAGGGTTGATATGTGATGATATTGAAGTCCTCACATGGATGGTGTGCGCTGATGGTGAGGTCCCCAAAGGTATGATATGTGATGATATTGAAGTCCTCACATGGATGGTGTGTGCTGATGGTGAGGTCCCCACAGGGATGATATGTGATGATATTGGAGTCCTCACATAGATGGTGTGTGCTGATGGTGAGGTCCCCACAGGCATCATATGTGATGATATTGAAGTCCTCACATGGATGGTGTGTGTTGATGTTGAGGTACCCACAGGGTTGATATGTGGTGATATTGAAGTCCTCACGTGGATGGTGTGTGCTGATGGTGAGGTCCCCACAGGGATGATATGTGATGATATTTAAGTCCTCAAATGAGTGGTGTGTGCTGATGTTGAGGTCCCCACAGGGTTGATATGTGATGATATTTAAGTCCTCAAATGGGTGGTGTGTGCTGATGTTGAGGTCCCCACAGGGTTGATATGTGATGATATTGAAGTCCTCACATGGATGGTGTGTGATGATGTTGAAGTCTCCTTAATGAAGATGTATTATGATATTAAACATTTTGTATGTGGGCTCTTTGACATTAAATGCCTTACAGATATGTAATGCTTCAAGGAAGTAAAAGAGAGGTTTTGTGAAGATGTTGAAATCATTTAAGAAAGTATTTATAGGCCTGAGTGTGTTTTATGTTAACATGAACTCATGTAATGGTAATGTTACATCATGCTCTGCTTAGTACATGGCCAAATCAGAAATTGAACGAAATCTCACCTGACAATGGGGGTGATTACGAGTTGGGCAGTATTCTGTCTGTAAATCCACTGGACTTACCGTTGCCACCACTTAGTTTGGCAGATTTATAGGTGGATTACACGTGGTGGTGGCGGAGTATGATCCCTTTTTTTCATTGGACTCTATGGGGCATTTTTGGCAGAATTACTGCCTAAGGGAGCAAGGGCTAAAGGTCAGTGTGAACAAGTGCCAGTTTTGCTGGACAAGCAGCAAATACAGCAGAAACATCATCTCTGCAGACATCATTCCTGTAGATCCCGCAAAGACGGAAGCCTTCCTCACCTGGTCAAGACCTCAGAACTTGAAGGAGTTACAGAGTTTCCTTTCTTTAACAGCTACTGGAGATTTGTTGTGGGATATGCCAACATCGTGCAACCGCTTGTGGACCTCATCAAAGGATACCTGCCTAACTAGAGGAGCGGCAGGACTACTCTGCAGACCATTTACACCATCCACATGAGCCCTTTGATGATAGGTGGACCGACTAATGCCAGGAGGCATTCAAGGAGCTGAGGCAGATCCTCACTACTTGAGCTCCTCGAATACTCAAACCAATTCTGGGCTACACAGATCCTCAGTTGCCTTGCATCTTGCACATTGATGCAAGTCTTCCACCTGGTGATTGTGTGTTGATCCACAGCCTGGAAAAAGAGTGGACAGAACAAGCTGAGTAACAAGTGGGAGTCTCAACCATTCAACATTGAGCATCAATTAGTAGTGCTGCCTGTCTACTGACTATGGGTATGAGGACAGCCAGGAAACATCAAGACCTTGCAATGGAACCATCTGCTCCAAGTCCAGGATGAGTTTGAGCTGACACTGGCAGTGAGAGAAGAGGACGTGAACCCGACTCAGAGTGTTCTTTCGAGACTAATCCTGATCCCATTGCTCCTGGTAAATTGGATGTGGCAGGTTACCCTTACCCATTCCTCCACTGGAATATAGGGAGCCTGACTTGGTACAGGGTTGATCGCTGGGTCAGGAATGAACCCTAGATGAGGCCCCGGCTGATCTTCATCCTGCAACCAGGGAGAGCATGACTGTCATGAAACTAACATAGGATTCACTGGGGGTCCAATGTGAGTTTCCCATTGCCTGATCCTAAGTTTTCCATTCTTTCTTCTTTAGTGCATGTGCCTGCGAGTTCAGGGATACTTTGGCAGGGCGCAGGGCATGAGAGGGGGTTGGGGGGTAACAGGAGAGAGACACGGGGCATGGGCGAGGGGTGGGGGGCAACAGCAGGGAGACACGGGGCATGACCGGGGGTGCGGGGCAACAGGAGAGAGACATGGGGCATGAGCAGGGGGTGGGGGGTAACAGGAGAGAGACACGGGGCATGAGTGGGGGGTTGGGGGTAACAGGAGAGAGACACGGGGCATGAGAGGGGGGTGAGGGGTAACAGGAGAGAGACACGGAGCATGAGCGGGGGGTGGGGGGCAACAGGAGAGAGACACGGGGCATGAGAAGGGGGTGGGGGTAACAGGAGAGAGACACATGGCATGAGCGGGGGGTGGGGGTAACATCAGGGAGACACGGGGTGACCGGGGATGGGGGCAACAGGAGAGAGATACGGGGCATGAGAGGGGGGTGGGGGTAACAGGAGAGAGACACGTGGCATGAGCGGGGTGTGGGGGTAACATCAGGGAGACACGTGGCATGACCGGGGGTGGGGGGCAACAGGAGAGAGATACGGGGCATGAGAGGGGGGTGGGGGGTAACAGGAGAGAGACACGGGGCATGAGCGGGGTGTGGGGGTAACATGAGAGAGACATGGGGCATGAGCTGGGGGTGGGGGGGCAAAATCAGGGAGACACGGGGCATGAGCGGGGGGTGGGGGGAACAAGAGGGAGACACGGGGCATGAGGGGGGGTGGGGGTAACAGGAGAGAGACACAGGGCATGAGCGGGGGTTGGGGGCAACAGCAGGGAGACACGGGGCATGACTGGGGGGTGGGGGGCAACAGAAGGGAGACACGGGGCATGACTCGGGGGTGGGGGGCAACAGGAGAGAGACAAGGGGCATGAGAGGGGGGTGGGGGGGTAACAGGAGAGACATGGGGCATGAGCGGGGGTGGGGGGCAACAGCAGGGAGACACGGGGCATGACCGGGGTGTGAGGGGCAACAGGTGAGAGACACAGGGCATGAGAGGGGGTGGGGGTAACAGGAGAGAGACACGGAGCATGAGTGGGGGGTAACAGGAGAGAGACACGGAGCATGAGCAGGGGGTGGGGGGTAACAGGAGACAGACACGGGGCATGAGTGGGGGTGGGGGCAACAGCAGGGAGACACGGGGCATGAGCGGGGGGAAACGAGGGAGACACAGGGCATGAGAGAGGGGTGGGGGTAACAGAAGAGAGACACGGGACATGAGTGGGGGTGGGGGGCAACGGGAGGGAGACGCAGGGCTTGATGGGGGGTGGGGGGCAACAGGAGAGAGACACGGGGCAATAGAGGGGGGTGGGGGGCAAACAGGAGAGAGACACGGGGCATGAGCGGGAGTGGGGGGCAACATGAGAGAGACACGGGTCATGAGCGGGGGGTGGGGGGTAACAGCAGGGAGACACAGGGCTTGAGCGGAGGATGGGGGGAACACGAGGGAGACACGGGGCATGAGAGGGGGTGGGGGGTAACAGGAGAGAGACACGGGGCATGAGCGGGGTGGGGGGCAAGAGCAGAGAGACACGGGGCATGAGCGGGGGGTGGGGGGTAAGAGGAGAGACATGAGGCATAAGCGAGGGGTGGGGGAACAGGAGAGAGACACGGGGCATGAACGGGGGGTGGGGGGCAAAAGCAGGGAGACACGGGGCATGACCAAGGTGGTGGGGGGGCAACAGGAGAGAGACACAGGGCATGAGAGGGGGGTGGGGGGTAGCAGGAGAGAGACACGGGGCATGAGAGGGGGGTGGTGGGGTAACAGGAGAGAGACACAGGGCATGAGCGGGGTTGGGGGGCAACAGCAGGGAGACACGGGGCATGAGCAGAGGGTGGGGGGCAACAGCAGGGAGACACGGGGCATGAGCGGGGGGTGGGGGGAACACGAGGGAGACACGGGGCATGAGCGGGGGGTCGGGGTTAACAGGAGAGAGACACGGGGCATGACCGGGGGGTGGGGGGTAACAGGAGAGAGACACGGGGCATGAGCGGGGGGTAGGGGTAAGAGGAGAGAGACTCGGGGCACGAGCGGGGGGTGGGGGGCAACAGCAGGGAGACACGGGGCATGACCGGGGGTGGGGGTCAACAGGAGAGAGACACGGGGCATGAGAGGGGGGTGGGGATAACAGGAGAGAGAAAAGGGGCATGAGCGAGGGTGGGGGGCAACATGAGAGAGACACAGGGCATGAGCGGGGGTGGGGGGCAACAGCAGGGAGACACGGGGCACGAGTGGGGGTGGGGGGAACACGAGGGAGACACGGGGCATGAGAGGGGGTGGGAGGTAACAGGAGAGAGACACGGGGCATGAGCGGGGGGTTGGGGGCAACAGCAGGGAGACACAGGGCATGACTGGGGGGTGGGGGGCAACAGGAGAGAGACACGGGGCACGAGCGGGGGGTGGGGAGTAACAGGAGAGACATGAGGCATAAGCGAGGGGTGGGGGAACAGTAGAGAGACACGGGGCATGAGCGGGGTGTTGGGGCAACAGCAGGGAGACACGGGGCATGACCGGGGTGGTGGGGGGCAACAGGAGAGAGACACGGGGCATGAGAGGGGGGTGGGGGGTAACAGGAGAGAGACACGGGGCATGAGCGGGGGTGGGGGGAAACAGCAGGGAGACACGGGGCATGAGCGGAGGGCAACAGCAGGGAGATACGGGGCATGAGCGGGGGGTGGGGGAACACGAGGGAGACACGGGGCATGAGCGGGGGGTCGGAGTTAACAGGAGAGAGACATGGGGCATGAGCGGGGGGTAGGGGGCAACAGGAGAGACACGGGGCATGAGCGGGCAGTGGGGGGCAACAGCAGGGAGACACGGGGCATGACCAAGGGGGTGGGGGGCAACAGGAGAGAGACACGGGACATGAGGGGGTGTAGGGGGTAACAGGAGAGAGACACGGGGCATGAGCGGGGGTATGGGTAACAGGAGAGAGACTCGGGGCATGAGCGGGGGGTGGGGGGCAACAGCAGGGAGACACGGAGCATGACCGGGGGTGGGGGTCAACAGTAGAGAGACACGGGGCATGAGAGGGGGGTGGGGGTAACAGGAGAGAGACACGGGGCATGAGCGAGGGTGGGGGGCAACATGAGAGAGACACAGGGCATGAGCGGGGGTGGGGGGCAACAGCAGGGAGACACGGGGCATGAGCGGGGGTGGGGGGAACACGAGGGAGACACGGGGCATGAGAGGGGGGTGGGAGGTAACAGGAGACAGACACGGGGCATGAGCGGGGGGTTGGGAGCAACAGCAGGGAGACATGGGGCATGACTGGGGGTGGGGGGCAACAGAAGGGAGACACGGGGCATGACCGGGGGGTGGGAGGTAACATGAGAGAGACACGGGGCATGAGAGGGGGATGAGGGGTAACAGGAGAGAGACACGGGGCACGAGAGGGGGGTAGGGGTAACAGCAGAGAGACACGGGGCATGAGCGGGGTTGGGGGGCATCAGGAGGGAGACACGGGGCATGACCGGGGGGTGGGGGCGACACGAGAGAGACACGGGACATGAGTGAGGGGTGGGGGGTAACAGGAGACAGACACGGGGCATGAGCGGGGGTGGGAGGCAACAGCAGGGAGACACGGGGCATGAGTGGGGGGAAAACGAGGGAGACATGGGGCATGAGCGGGGGGTGGGGGGTAACAGAAGAGAGACAGGGGACATGAGCGGGGGGCAAAAGGAGGGAGACACAGGGCATGACCGGGGGGTGGGGGGCAACAGGGAGACACAGGGCATGGCTGGGGGGTCGGGGCAACAGGAGAGGGACTCAGGGCTTGACCTTGGGGTGGGGGGCAACAGGAGAGAGATACGGGGCATGAGAGGGGTGGGGGGTAACAGGAGAGAGACAGGGGGCATGAGCGGGGGTCGGGGGCAACAGCAGGGAGACACGGGGCATGAGCGGGGGGTGGGGGAACACAAGGGAGACACGGGGCATGAGCAGGGGTGTGGGGGTAACAGGAGAGAGACACGGGGCATGAGCGGGTTGTGAGGGGCAACAGCAGGGAGACACGGGGCATGAGTGGGAGTGGGGGGTAACAGGAGAGACACGAGGCATGAACGGGGGGTGGGGGGCAACAGCAGGGAGACACGGGGCATGACTGGGGGGTGGGGGGTAAAAGGAAAGAGACACAGGGCATGAGAGGGGGGCGGGGGGGTAACAAGAGAGAGACACGGGGCATGAGTGGGGGGTGGGAGGCAACAGCAGGGAGACACGGGGCATGAGCAGGTGGTGGGGGTTAACAGGAGAGAGACACGGGGCCTGAGCGGGGGTGGGGGGCAACAGGAGGGAGACACAGGGCATGACCGGGGGGTGGGGGGCAACAGGGAGACACAGGGCATGGCTGGGGGGTCGGAGCAACAGGAGAGGGACTCAGGGCTTGACCTTGGGGTGGGGGGCAATAGGAGAGAGACACGGGGCATGAGAGGGGGGTGGGGGGCAACAGGAGAGAGACAGGGGGCATGAGCGGGGGTCGGGGGGGCAACAGCAGGGAGACACGGGCATGAGCGGGGGGTGGGGGGAACACAAGGGAGACACGGGGCATGAGCAGGGGTGTGGGGGTAACAGGAGACAGACACGGGACATGAGCGGGTTGTGAGGGGCAACAGCAGGGAGACACGGGGCATGAGTGGGGGTGGGGGGTAACAGGAGAGACACGAGGCATGAACGGGGGGTGGGGGGCAACAGCAGAGAGACACGGGGCATGAGTGGGGGGTGGGAGGCAACAGCAGGGAGACACGGGGCATGAGCAGGGGGTGGGGGTTAACAGGAGAGAGACACGGGGCCTGAGCGGGGGTGGGGGGCAACAGGAGGGAGACACAGGGCATGACCGGGGGGTGGGGGGCAACAGGGAGACACAGGGCATGGCTGGGGGGTCGGGGCAACAGGAGAGGGACTCAGGGCTTGACCTTGGGGTGGGGGGCAATAGGAGAGAGACACAGGGCATGAGAGGGGGGGTGGGGGGGTAACA
Organism: Ambystoma mexicanum; assembly: GCF_040938575.1. Lineage (NCBI taxonomy): Eukaryota > Metazoa > Chordata > Amphibia > Caudata > Ambystomatidae > Ambystoma > Ambystoma mexicanum. Next base: position 251,556,854 of record NC_090923.1, on the reverse strand, counting down.
AGAGAGAGACACGGGGCATGAGTGGGGGGTGGGGGGGCAACAGCAGGGAGACACGGGCATGAGTGGGGGGTGGGAGGCAACAGCAGGGAGACACGGGGCATGAGCAGGGGGTGGGGGTTAACAGGAGAGAGACACGGGGCATAAGCGGGGTTGGAGGGCAACAGCAGGAAGACACGGGGCATGAGCGGGGGTGGGGGGCAACAGGAGAGAGACACGGGGCATGAGCGGGGGGTGGGGGGTAACAGGAGAGAGACACGGGGAATGAAAGGGGGGTGGGGGGTTAACAGGAGAGAGACACGGGGCATGAGCGGGGTTGAGGGTAACAGGAGAGAGACTCGGGCATGAGCAGGGGGTGGGGGGCAACAGCAGGGAGAGACGGGGCATGACCGGGGGTGGGGGCAACATGAGAGAGACACTGGGCATGAGAGGGGTGTGAGGGTAACAGGAGAGAGACACGGGGCATGAGCCGGGGGTGGGGGGCAACATGAGAGAGACACGGGGCATGAGCGGGGGGTGGGGGGCAACAGCAGGGAGACACGGGGCATGAGCGGGGGTGGGGGAAACACGAGGGAGACACGGGGCATGAGCGGGGGGTCGGAGTTAACAGGAGAGAGACATGGGGCATGAGCGGGGGGTAGGGGGCAACAGGAGAGAGACACGGGGCATGAGCGGGCAGTGGGGGGCAACAGCAGGGAGACAGGGGGCATGACCAGGGGGTGGGGGGCAACAGGAGAGAGACACGGGGCATGAGGGGGTGTGGGGGGTAACAGGAGAGAGACACGGGGCATGAGCGGGGGTATGGGTAACAGGAGAGAGACTCGGGGCATGAGCGGGGGGTGGGGGGCAACAGGAGAGAGACACGGGGCATGAGCGGGGTGTTGGGGCAACAGCAGGGAGACACGTGGCATGACCGGGGGTGGGGGGCAACAGGAGAGAGATACGGGGCATGAGAGGGGGGTGGGGGGTAACAGGAGAGAGACACGGGGCATGAGCGGGGTGTGGGGGTAACATGAGAGAGACATGGGGCATGAGCTGGGGGTGGGGGGGCAAAATCAGGGAGACACGGGGCATGAGCGGGGGGTGGGTGGAACACGAGGGAGACACGGGGCATGAGAGGGGGTGGGGGTAACAGGAGAGAGACACAGGGCATGAGCGGGGGTTGGGGGCAACAGCAGGGAGACACGGGGCATGACTGGGGGGTGGGGGGCAACAGAAGGGAGACACGGGGCATGACTCGGGGGTGGGGGGCAACAGGAGAGAGACAAGGGGCATGAGAGGGGGGTGGGGGGGTAACAGGAGAGACATGGGGCATGAGCGGGGGTGGGGGGCAACAGCAGGGAGACACGGGGCATGACCGGGGTGTGAGGGGCAACAGGTGAGAGACACAGGGCATGAGAGGGGGTGGGGGTAACAGGAGAGAGACACGGAGCATGAGTGGGGGGTAACAGGAGAGAGACACGGAGCATGAGCGGGGGGTGGGGGGTAACAGGAGACAGACACGGGGCATGAGTGGGGGTGGGGGCAACAGCAGGGAGACACGGGGCATGAGCGGGGGGAAAACGAGGGAGACACGGGGCATGAGAGAGGGGTGGGGGTAACAGAAGAGAGACACGGGACATGAGTGGGGGGTGGGGGGCAACGGGAGGGAGACGCAGGGCTTGATGGGGGGTGGGGGGCAACAGGAGAGAGACACGGGGCAAGAGAGGGGGGGTGGGGGGCAAACAGGAGAGAGACACGGGGCATGAGCGGGAGTGGGGGGCAACATGAGAGAGACACGGGTCATGAGCGGGGGGTGGGGGGTAACAGCAGGGAGACACAGGGCTTGAGCGGAGGATGGGGGGAACACGAGGGAGACACGGGGCATGAGAGGGGGGTGGGGGGTAACAGGAGAGAGACACGGGGCATGAGCGGGGTGGGGGGCAAGAGCAGAGAGACACGGGGCATGAGCAGGGGGTGGGGGGTAAGAGGAGAGACATGAGGCATAAGCGAGGGGTGGGGGAACAGGAGAGAGACACGGGGCATGAACGGGGGGTGGGGGGCAAAAGCAGGGAGACACGGGGCATGACCAAGGTGGTGGGGGGCAACAGGAGAGAGACACGGGGCATGAGAGGGGGGTGGGGGGTAGCAGGAGAGAGACACGGGGCATGAGAGGGGGGTGGTGGGGTAACAGGAGAGAGACACAGGGCATGAGCGGGGTTGGGGGGCAACAGCAGGGAGACACGGGGCATGAGCAGAGGGTGGGGGGCAACAGCAGGGAGACACGGGGCATGACCGGGGGTGGGGGTCAACAGGAGAGAGACACGGGGCATGAGAGGGGGGTGGGGGTAACAGGAGAGAGAAAAGGGGCATGAGCGAGGGTGGGGGGCAACATGAGAGAGACACAGGGCATGAGCGGGGGTGGGGGGCAACAGCAGGGAGACACGGGGCACGAGTGGGGGTGGGGGGAACACGAGGGAGACACGGGGCATGAGAGGGGGTGGGAGGTAACAGGAGAGAGACACGGGGCATGAGCGGGGGGTTGGGGGCAACAGCAGGGAGACACGGGGCATGACTGGGGGTGGGGGGCAACAGGAGAGAGACACGGGGCACGAGCGGGGGGTGGGGAGTAACAGGAGAGACATGAGGCATAAGCGAGGGGTGGGGGAACAGGAGAGAGACACGGGGCATGAGCGGGGTGTTGGGGCAACAGCAGGGAGACACGGGGCATGACCGGGGTGGTGGGGGGCAACAGGAGAGAGACACCGGGCATGAGAGGGGGGTGGGGGGTAACAGGAGAGAGACACGGGGCATGAGCGGGGGTGGGGGGCAACAGCAGGGAGACACGGGGCATGAGCGGAGGGCAACAGCAGGGAGATACGGGGCATGAGCGGGGGGTGGGGGAACACGAGGGAGACACGGGGCATGAGCGGGGGGTCGGAGTTAACAGGAGAGAGACATGGGGCATGAGCGGGGGGTAGGGGGCAACAGGAGAGAGACACGGGGCATGAGCGGGCAGTGGGGGGCAACAGCAGGGAGACACGGGGCATGACCAGGGGGTGGGGGGCAACAGGAGAGAGACACGGGACATGAGGGGGTGTAGGGGGTAACAGGAGAGAGACACGGGGCATGAGCGGGGGTATGGGTAACAGGAGAGAGACTCGGGGCATGAGCGGGGGGTGGGGGGCAACAGCAGGGAGACACGGAGCATGACCGGGGGTGGGGGTCAACAGTAGAGAGACACGGGGCATGAGAGGGGGGTGGGGGTAACAGGAGAGAGACACGGGGCATGAGCGAGGGTGGGGGGCAACATGAGAGAGACACAGGGCATGAGCGGGGGTGGGGGGCAACAGCAGGGAGACACGGGGCATGAGCGGGGGTGGGGGAACACGAGGGAGACACGGGGCATGAGAGGGGGGTGGGAGGTAACAGGAGACAGACACGGGGCATGAGCGGGGGGTTGGGAGCAACAGCAGGGAGACATGGGGCATGACTGGGGGTGGGGGGCAACAGAAGGGAGACACGGGGCATGACCGGGGGGTGGGAGGTAACATGAGAGAGACACGGGGCATCAGAGGGGGATGAGGGGTAACAGGAGAGAGACACGGGGCACGAGAGGGGGGTGGGGGTAACAGCAGAGAGACACGGGGCATGAGCGGGGGTTGGGGGGCATCAGGAGGGAGACACGGGGCATGACCGGGGGGTGGGGGCGACACGAGAGAGACACGGGACATGAGTGAGGGGTGGGGGGTAACAGGAGACAGGACACGGGGCATGAGCGGGGGTGGGAGGCAACAGCAGGGAGACACGGGGCATGAGTGGGGGGAAAACGAGGGAGACATGGGGCATGAGCGGGGGGTGGGGGGTAACAGAAGAGAGACAGGGGACATGAGCGGGGGGCAAAAGGAGGGAGACACAGGGCATGACCGGGGGTGGGGGGCAACAGGGAGACACAGGGCATGGCTGGGGGGTCGGGGCAACAGGAGAGGGACTCAGGGCTTGACCTTGGGGTGGGGGGCAACAGGAGAGAGACAAGGGGCATGAGAGGTGTGGGGGGTAACAGGAGAGAGACAGGGGGCATGAGCGGGGGTCGGGGGCAACAGCAGGGAGACACGGGGCATGAGCGGGGGGTGGGGGAACACAAGGGAGACACGGGGCATGAGCAGGGGTGTGGGGGTAACAGGAGAGAGACACGGGGCATGAGCGGGTTGTGAGGGGCAACAGCAGGGAGACACGGGGCATGAGTGGGGGTGGGGGGTAACAGGAGAGACACGAGGCATGAACGGGGGGTGGGAGGCAACAGCAGGGAGACACGGGGCATGACTGGGGGGTAAAAGGAAAGAGACACAGGGCATGAGAGGGGGCGGGGGGGTAACAAGAGAGAGACACGGGGCATGAGTGGGGGGTGGGAGGCAACAGCAGGGAGACACGGGGCATGAGCAGGGGGTGGGGGTTAACAGGAGAGAGACACGGGGCCTGAGCGGGGGTGGGGGGCAACAGGAGGGAGACACAGGGCATGACCGGGGGGTGGGGGGCAACAGGGAGACACAGGGCATGGCTGGGGGGTCGGGGCAACAGGAGAGGGACTCAGGGCTTGACCTTGGGGTGGGGGGCAATAGGAGAGAGACACGGGCATGAGAGGGGGGTGGGGGGCAACAGGAGAGAGACAGGGGGCATGAGCGGGGGTCGGGGGCAACAGCAGGGAGACACGGGGCATGAGCGGGGGGTGGGGGGAACACAAGGGAGACACGGGGCATGAGCAGGGGTGTGGGGGTAACAGGAGACAGACACGGGGCATGAGCGGGTTGTGAGGGGCAACAGCAGGGAGACACGGGCATGAGTGGGGGTGGGGGGTAACAGGAGAGACACGAGGCATGAACGGGGGGTGGGGGGCAACAGCAGGGAGACACGGGGCATGACTGGGGGGTGGGGGGTAAAAGGAAAGAGACACAGGGCATGAGAGGGGGGTGGGGGGGTAACAAGAGAGAGACACGGGCATGAGTGGGGGGTGGGGGGCAACAGCAGGGAGACACGGGCATGAGTGGGGGGTGGGGGTTAACAGGAGAGAGACACGGGGCATAAGCGGGGTTGGAGGGCAACAGCAGGAAGAAACGGGGCATGAGCGGGGGTGGGGGGCAACAGGAGAGAGACACGGGGCATGAGCGGGGGGTGGGGGGTAACAGGAGAGAGACACGGGGAATGAAAGGGGGGTGGGGGGTTAACAGGAGAGAGACACGGGGCATGAGCGGGGTTGAGGGTAACAGGAGAGAGACTCGGGCATGAGCAGGGGGTGGGGGGCAACAGCAGGGAGAGACGGGGCATGACCGGGGGTGGGGGGTAACAGGAGAGAGACACGGGGAATGAAAGGGGGGTGGGGGGTTAACAGGAGAGAGACACGGGGCATGAGCGGGGTTGAGGGTAACAGGAGAGAGACTCGGGCATGAGCAGGGGGTGAGGGGCAACAGCAGGGAGACACGGGGCATGAGTGGGGGTGGGGGGTAACAGGAGAGACACGAGGCATGAACGGGGGGTGGGGGGCAACAGCAGGGAGACACGGGGCATGACTGGGGGGTGGGGGGTAAAAGGAAAGAGACACAGGGCATGAGCAGGGGTGTGGGGGTAACAGGAGACAGACACGGGGCATGAGCGGGTTGTGAGGGGCAACAGCAGGGAGACACGGGGCATGAGCAGGGGGTGGGGGTTAACAGGAGAGAGACACGGGGCATAAGCGGGGTTGGAGGGCAACAGCAGGAAGACACGGGGCATGAGCGGGGGTGGGGGGCAACAGGAGAGAGACACGGGGCATGAGCGGGGGGTGGGGGGTAACAGGAGAGAGACACGGGGAATGAAAGGGGGGTGGGGGGTTAACAGGAGAGAGACACGGGGCATGAGCGGGGTTGAGGGTAACAGGAGAGAGACTCGGGCATGAGCAGGGGGTGGGGGGCACAGCAGGGAGAGACGGGGCATGACCGGGGTGGGGGCAACATGAGAGAGACACTGGGCATGAGAGGGGTGTGAGGGTAACAGGAGAGAGACACGGGGCATGAGCCGGGGGTGGGGCCAACATGAGAGAGACACGGGGCATGAGCGGGGGGTGGGGGGCAACAGCAGGGAGACACGGGGCATGAGCGGGGGTGGGGGGAAACACGAGGGAGACACGGGGCATGAGCGGGGGGTCGGAGTTAACAGGAGAGAGAAATGGGGCATGAGCGGGGGGTAGGGGGCAACAGGAGAGAGACACGGGGCATGAGCGGGCAGTGGGGGGCAACAGCAGGGAGACAGGGGGCATGACCAGGGGGTGGGGGGCAACAGGAGAGAGACACGGGGCATGAGGGGGGGTGGGGGGTAACAGGAGAGAGACACGGGGCATGAGCGGGGGTATGGGTAACAGGAGAGAGACTCGGGGCATGAGCGGGGGGTGGGGGGCAACAGGAGAGAGACACGGGGCATGAGCGGGGTGTTGGGGCAACAGCAGGGAGACACGTGGCATGACCGGGGGTGGGGGGCAACAGGAGAGAGATACGGGGCATGAGAGGGGGGTGGGGGGTAACAGGAGAGAGACACGGGGCATGAGCGGGGTGTGGGGGTAACATGAGAGAGACATGGGGCATGAGCTGGGGTGGGGGGGCAAAATCAGGGAGACACGGGGCATGAGCGGGGGGTGGGTGGAACACGAGGGAGACACGGGGCATGAGAGGGGGGTGGGGGTAACAGCAGGGAGACACGGGGCATGACTGGCGGGTGGGGGGCAACAGAAGGGGAGACACGGGGCATGACTCGGGGGTGGGGGGCAACAGGAGAGAGACAAGGGGCATGAGAGGGGGTGGGGGGGTAACAGGAGAGACATGGGGCATGAGCGGGGGTGGGGGGCAACAGCAGTGAGACACGGGGCATGACCGGGGTGTGAGGGGCAACAGGTGAGAGACACAGGGCATGAGAGGGGGTGGGGGTAACAGGAGAGAGACACGGAGCATGAGTGGGGGGTAACAGGAGAGAGACACGGAGCATGAGCGGGGGTGGGGGGTAACAGGAGACAGACACGGGGCATGAGTGGGGTGGGGGCAACAGCAGGGAGACACGGGGCATGAGCGGGGGAAAACGAGGGAGACACGGGGCATGAGAGAGGGGTGGGGGTAACAGAAGAGAGACACGGGACATGAGTGGGGGGTGGGGGGCAACGGGAGGGAGACGCAGGGCTTGATGGGGGGTGGGGGGCAACAGGAGAGAGACACGGGGCAAGAGAGGGGGGTGGGGGGCAAACAGGAGAGAGACACGGGGCATGAGCGGGAGTGGGGGGCAACATGAGAGAGACACGGGTCATGAGCGGGGGGTGGGGGGTAACAGCAGGGAGACACAGGGCTTGAGCGGAGGATGGGGGGAACACGAGGGAGACACGGGGCATGAGAGGGGGGTGGGGGGTAACAGGAGAGAGACACGGGGCATGAGCGGGGTGGGGGGCAAGAGCAGAGAGACACGGGGCATGAGCAGGTGGTGGGGGGTAAGAGGAGAGACATGAGGCATAAGCGAGGGGTGGGGGAACAGGAGAGAGACACGGGGCATGAACGGGGGGTGGGGGGCAAAAGCAGGGAGACACGGGCATGACCAAGGTGGTGGGGGGCAACAGGAGAGAGACACGGGGCATGAGAGGGGGGTGGGGGGTAGCAGGAGAGACACACGGGCATGAGAGGGGGGTGGTGGGGTAACAGGAGAGAGACACAGGGCATGAGCGGGGTTAGGGGGCAACAGCAGGGAGACACGGGGCATGAGCAGAGGGTGGGGGGCAACAGCAGGGAGACACGGGGCATGAGCGGGGGGTGGGTGGAACACGAGGGAGACACGGGGCATGAGCGGGGGGTCGGGGTTAACAGGAGAGAGACACGGGGCATGACCGGGGGGTGGGGGGTAACAGGAGAGAGACACGGGGCATGAGCGGGGGGTAGGGGTAAGAGGAGAGAGACTCGGGGCACGAGCGGGGGGTGGGGGGCAACAGCAGGGAGACACGGGGCATGACCGGGGGTGGGGGTCAACAGGAGAGAGACACGGGGCATGAGAGGGGGGGTGGGGGTAACAGGAGAGAGAAAAGGGGCATGAGCGAGGGTGGGGGGCAACATGAGAGAGACACAGGGCATGAGCGGGGGTGGGGGCAACAGCAGGGAGACACGGGGCACGAGCGGGGGTGGGGGGAACACGAGGGAGACACGGGGCATGAGAGGGGGTGGGAGGTAACAGGAGAGAGACACGGGGCATGAGCGGGGGGTTGGGGGCAACAGCAGGGAGACACGAGGCATGACTGGGGGGTGGGGGGCAACAGCAGGGAGACACGGGGCACGAGCGGGGGTGGGGGGAACACGAGGGAGACACGGGGCATGAGAGGGGGGTGGGGGGTAACAGGAGAGAGACACGGGGCATGAGCGGGGGTGGGGGGCAACAGCAGGGAGACACGGGGCATGAGCGGAGGGCAACAGCAGGGAGATACGGGGCATGAGCGGGGGGTGGGGGAACACGAGGGAGACACGGGGCATGAGTGGGGGGTCGGAGTTAACAGGAGAGAGACATGGGGCATGAGCGGGGGGTAGGGGGCAACAGGAGAGAGACACGGGGCATGAGCGGGCAGTGGGGGGCAACAGCAGGGAGACACGGGGCATGACCAGGGGGTGGGGGGCAACAGGAGAGAGACACGGGGCATGAGGGGGTGTAGGGGGTAACAGGAGAGAGACACGGGGCATGAGCGGGGGTATGGGTAACAGGAGAGAGACTCGGGGCAAGAGCGGGGGGTGGGGGGCAACAGCAGGGAGACACGGAGCATGACCGGGGGTGGGGGTCAACAGTAGAGAGACACGGGGCATGAGAGGGGGGTGGGGGTAACAGGAGAGAGACACAGGGCATGAGCGAGGGTGGGGGGCAACATGAGAGAGACACAGGGCATGAGCGGGGGTGGGGGGCAACAGCAGGGAGACACGGGGCATGAGCGGGGGTGGGGGGAACACGAGGGAGACACGGGGCATGAGAGGGGGGTGGGAGGTAACAGGAGACAGACACGGGGCATGAGCGGGGGGTTGGGAGCAACAGCAGGGAGACATGGGGCATGACTGGGGGTGGGGGGCAACAGAAGGGAGACACGGGGCATGACCGGGGGGTGGGAGGTAACATGAGAGAGACACGGGGCATGAGAGGGGGATGAGGGGTAACAGGAGAGAGACACGGGGCACGAGAGGGGGGTGGGGGTAACAGCAGAGAGACACGGGGCATGAGCGGGGGTAGGGGGCATCAGGAGGGAGACACGGGGGCATGACCGGGGGTGGGGGCGACACGAGAGAGACACGGACATGAGTGAGGGATGAGGGGTAACAGGAGAGAGACACGGGGCACAAGAGGGGGGTGGGGGTAACAGCAGAGAGACACGGGGCATGAGCGGGGGTTGGGGGGCATCAGGAGGGAGACACGGGGCATGACCGGGGGGTGGGGGGTAACAGGAGAGAGACACGGGGCATGAGCGGGGGGTAGGGGTAAGAGGAGAGAGACTCGGGGCACAGCGGGGGTGGGGGGCAACAGCAGGGAGACACGGGGCATGACCGGGGGTGGGGGTCAACAGGAGAGAGACACGGGGCATGAGAGGGGGGTGGGGGTAACAGGAGAGAGAAAAGGGGCATGAGCGAGGGTGGGGGGCAACATGAGAGAGACACAGGGCATGAGCGGGGGTGGGGGCAACAGCAGGGAGACACGGGGCACGAGCGGGGGTGGGGGGAACACGAGGGAGACACGGGGCATGAGAGGGGGTGGGAGGTAACAGGAGAGAGACACGGGGCATGAGCGGGGGGTTGGGGGCAACAGCAGGGAGACACGAGGCATGACTGGGGGGTGGGGGGCAACAGCAGGGAGACACGGGGCACGAGCGGGGGTGGGGGGAACACGAGGGAGACACGGGGCATGAGAGGGGGGTGGGGGGTAACAGGAGAGAGACACGGGGCATGAGCGGGGGTGGGGGGCAACAGCAGGGAGACACGGGGCATGAGCGGAGGGCAACAGCAGGGAGATACGGGGCATGAGCGGGGGGTGGGGGAACACGAGGGAGACACGGGGCATGAGTGGGGGGTCGGAGTTAACAGGAGAGAGACATGGGGCATGAGCGGGGGGTAGGGGGCAACAGGAGAGAGACACGGGGCATGAGCGGGCAGTGGGGGGCAACAGCAGGGAGACACGGGGCATGACCAGGGGGTGGGGGGCAACAGGAGAGAGACACGGGGCATGAGGGGGTGTAGGGGGTAACAGGAGAGAGACACGGGGCATGAGCGGGGGTATGGGTAACAGGAGAGAGACTCGGGGCAAGAGCGGGGGGTGGGGGGCAACAGCAGGGAGACACGGAGCATGACCGGGGGTGGGGGTCAACAGTAGAGAGACACGGGGCATGAGAGGGGGGTGGGGGTAACAGGAGAGAGACACAGGGCATGAGCGAGGGTGGGGGGCAACATGAGAGAGACACAGGGCATGAGCGGGGGTGGGGGGCAACAGCAGGGAGACACGGGGCATGAGCGGGGGTGGGGGGAACACGAGGGAGACACGGGGCATGAGAGGGGGGTGGGAGGTAACAGGAGACAGACACGGGGCATGAGCGGGGGGTTGGGAGCAACAGCAGGGAGACATGGGGCATGACTGGGGGTGGGGGGCAACAGAAGGGAGACACGGGGCATGACCGGGGGGTGGGAGGTAACATGAGAGAGACACGGGGCATGAGAGGGGGATGAGGGGTAACAGGAGAGAGACACGGGGCACGAGAGGGGGGTGGGGGTAACAGCAGAGAGACACGGGGCATGAGCGGGGGTTGGGGGGCATCAGGAGGGAGACACGGGGCATGACCGGGGGGTGGGGGCGACACGAGAGAGACACGGGACATGAGTGAGGGGTGGGGGGTAACAGGAGACAGACACGGGGCATGAGCGGGGGTGGGAGACAACAGCAGGGAGACACGGGGCATGAGTGGGGGGAAAACGAGGGAGACATGGGGCATGAGCGGGGGGTGGGGGGTAACAGAAGAGAGACAGGGGACATGAGCGGGGGCAAAAGGAGGGAGACACAGGGCATGACCGGGGGGTGGGGGGCAACAGGGAGACACAGGGCATGGCTGGGGGGTCGGGGCAACAGGAGAGGGACTCAGGGCTTGACCATGGGGTGGGGGGCAACAGGAGAGAGACACGGGGCATGAGAGGGGTGGGGGGTAACAGGAGAGAGACAGGGGGCATGAGCGGGTGTCGGGGGCAACAGCAGGGAGACACGGGGCATGAGCGGGGGGTGGGGGAACACAAGGGAGACACGGGGCATGAGCAGGGGTGTGGGGGTAACAGGAGAGAGACACGGGGCATGAGCGGGTTGTGAGGGGCAACAGCAGGGAGACACGGGGCATGACTGGGGGGTGGGGGGTAAAAGGAAAGAGACACAGGGCATGAGAGGGGGGCGGGGGTAACAAGAGAGAGACATAGGGCATGAGTGGGGGGTGGGAGGCAACAGCAGGGAGACACGGGGCATGAGCAGGGGGTGGGGGTTAACAGGAGAGAGACACGGGGCCTGAGCGGGGGTGGGGGGCAACAGGAGGGAGACACAGGGCATGACCGGGGGGTGGGGGGCAACAGGGAGACACAGGGCATGGCTGGGGGGTCGGGGCAACAGGAGAGGGACTCAGGGCTTGACCTTGGGGTGGGGGCATACCTGCCTAACCTCCGGAATTTTTCCGGAGGCTCCGGAATTTTAAGCATTTCTCCGGGTCTCCGGAAAAATCCCTTGAATCTCAGGAATTTTGAGGTTTTTTCCGGGTCCCGTCATATTCTCCACCTGATCCAATCAGGTGGAGAATATGACGGGACCCGGAAACGGCGCGAAATGTTCGTACCCACTGCCTGCAACGCTATAGTAAGCAGAGCCGCCGAAATAATGGTGCTTTCAATCCATGTCATTCGATAGAAAGCAGCATTATTTCTGCTGCGGCGCCGCATTCATTTTGCTGAATATAGCACAGAATGAATAAATGATTTTCAGTGCTTTGGTAAGCAACATGAAGGTGGCAACGCCGCCGTAATAATAGTGCTTTCCATCCAATGACATGGATTGAAAGCACTATTATTGTAGCCTTCATTTTGCTTACTATAGCATTGAAAATAATTCATTCAATGCTAAATTCAGCAAACTGAATGCGCCGCTGCCGCAATAATAGCGCTTTCAATCCAATGACATGGATTGAAAGCACCATTATTTCGGCGGCTCTGCTTACTATAGCATTGAATGAATTATTTTCAGTGCTATAGTAAGCAAAATGAAGGCTACAACAATCGGGTTTACCTTTTTGAAAGGTGGGCAGGGCGTGTGGGCGGAGTCTTGTGTGGATGTGTGCGGGGCTTAAATCTCAGGAATTTTGATTTTCAAATGTAAGCAGGTATGGGTGGGGGGCAATAGGAGAGAGACACGGGGCATGAGAGGGGGGTGGGGGGCAACAGGAGAGAGACAGGGGGCATGAGCGGGGGTCGGGGGCAACAGCAGGGAGACACGGGGCATGAGCGGGGGGTGGGGGGAACACAAGGGAGACACGGGGCATGAGCAGGGGTGTGGGGGTAACAGGAGACAGACACGGGGCATGAGCGGGTTGTGAGGGGCAACAGCAGGGAGACACGGGGCATGAGTGGGGGTGGGGGGGTAACAGGAGAGACACGAGGCATGAGTGGGGGGTGGGAGGCAACAGCAGGGAGACACGGGGCATGAGCAGGGGGTGGGGGTTAACAGGAGAGAGACACGGGGCATGAGCGGGGTTGGGGGGCAACAGCAGGAAGACACGGGGCATGAGCGGGGGTGGGGGGCAACAGGAGAGAGACACGGGCATGAGCGGGGGGTGGGGGGTAACAGGAGAGAGACACAGGGAATGAAAGGGGGGTGGGGGGTTAACAGGAGAGAGACACGGGGCATGAGCGGGGTTGAGGGTAACAGGAGAGAGACTCGGGCATGAGCAGGGGGTGGGGGGCAACAGCAGAGAGAGACGGGGCATGACCGGGGGTGGGGGGCAACATGAGAGAGACACTGGGCATGAGAGGGGGGTGAGGGTAACAGGAGAGAGACACGGGGCATGAGCCGGGGTTGGGGGGCAACATGAGAGAGACACGGGGCATGAGCGGGGGGTGGGGGGCAACAGCAGGGAGACACGGGGCATGAGCGGGGGTGGGGGGAACACGAGGGAGACACGGGGCATGAGCGGGGGGTCGGAGTTAACAGGAGAGAGACATGGGGCATGAGCGGGGGGTAGGGGGCAACAGGAGAGAGACACGGGGCATGAGCGGGCAGTGGGGGGCAACAGCAGGGAGACAGGGGGCATGACCAGGGGGTGGGGGGCAACAGGAGAGAGACACGGGGCATGAGGGGGGTTGGGGGGTAACAGGAGAGAGACACGGGGCATGAGCGGGGGTATGGGTAACAGGAGAGAGACTCGGGGCATGAGCGGGGGGTGGGGGGCAACAGCAGGGAGACACGGAGCATGACCGCGGGTGGGGGTCAACAGGAGAGAGACACGGGGCATGAGAGGGGGGTGGGGGTAACAGGAGAGAGACACGGGGCATGAGCGAGTGTGTGGGGCAACATGAGAGAGACACAGGGCATGAGCGGGGGTGGGGGGCAACAGCAGGGAGACACGGGGCATTAGCGGGGGTGGGGGGAACACGAGGGAGACACGGGGCATGAGAGGGGGGTGGGAGGTAACAGGAGACAGACACGGGGCATGAGCGGGGGGTTGGAGCAACAGCAGGGAGACATGGGGCATGACTGGGGGTGGGGGGCAACAGAAGGGAGACACGGGGCATGACCGGGGGGTGGGAGGTAACATGAGAGAGACACGGGGCATGAGAGGGGGGTGAGGGGTAACAGGAGAGAGACACGGGGCACGAGAGGGGTGTGGGGGTAACAGCAGAGAGACACGGGGCATGAGCGGGGGTTGGGGGGCAACAGGAGGGAGACACGGGGCATGACCGGGGGGTGGGGGCGACACGAGAGAGACACGGGGCATGAGTGAGGGGTGGGGGGTAACAGGATACAGACACGGGGCATGAGCGGGGGTGGGAGGCAACAGCAGGGAGACACGGGGCATGAGTGGGGGGAAAACGAGGGAGACACGGGGCATGAGCGGGGGGTGGGGGGTAACAGAAGAGAGACACGGGACATGAGCGGGGGGTGGGGGGCAAAAGGAGGGAGACACAGGGCATGACCGGGGGGTGGGGGGCAACAGGAGAGAGACACGGAGCATGACCGCGGGTGGGGGTCAACAGGAGAGAGACACGGGGCATGAGAGGGGGGTGGGGGTAACAGGAGAGAGACACGGGGCATGAGCGAGTGTGGGGGGCAACATGAGAGAGACACAGGGCATGAGCGGGGGTGGGGGGCAACAGCAGGGAGACACGGGGCATTAGCGGGGGTGGGGGGCAAAAGGAGGGAGACACAGGGCATGACCGGGGGGTGGGGGGCAACAGGGAGACACAGGGCATGGCTGGGGGGTCGGGGCAACAGGAGAGGGACTCAGGGCTTGACCTTGGGGTGGGGGGCAATAGGAGAGAGACAGGGGGCATGAGCGGTGGACGGGGGCAACAGCAGGGAGACACGGGGCATGAGCGGGGGGTGGGGGAACACAAGGGAGACACGGGGCATGAGCAGGTGTGTGGGGGTAACAGGAGAGAGACACGGGGCATGAGCCGGTTGTGAGGGGCAACAGCAGAGAGACACGGGGCATGAGTGGGGGTGGGGGGTAACAGGAGAGACACGAGGCATGAACGGGGGTGGGGGGCAACAGCAGGGAGACACGGGGCATGACTGGGGGGTGGGGGGTAAAAGGAAAGAGACACAGGGCATGAGAGGGGGGCGGGGGGGTAACAAGAGAGAGACACGGGGCATGAGTGGAGGGTGGGGGGGGCAACAGCAGAGAGACGCGGGCATGAGTGGGGGGTGGGAGGCAACAGCAGGGAGACACGGGGCATGAGCAGGGGGTGGGGGTTAACAGGAGAGAGACACGGGGCCTGAGCGCGGGGGTGGGGGGCAACAGGAGGGAGACACAGGGCATGACCAGGGGGTGGGGGGCAACAGGGAGACACAGGGCATGGCTGGGGGGTCGGGGCAACAGGAGAGGGACTCAGGGCTTGACCTTGGGGTGGGGGGCAATAGGAGGAAGACACGGGGCATGAGAGGGGGGTGGGGGTAACAGGAGAGAGACAGGGGGCATGAGCGGGGGTTGGGGGCAACAGCAGGGAGACACGGGGCATGGGGAACACAAGGGAGACACGGGGCATGAGCAGGGGTGTGGGGGTAACAGGAGAGAGACACGGGGCATGAGCGGGTTGTGAGGGGCAACAGCAGGGAAACACGGGGCATGAGTGGGGGTGGGGGGTAACAGGAGAGACACGAGGCATGAACAGGGGGTGGGGGGTAACAGCAGGGAGACACGGGGCATGACTGGGGGGTGGGGGGTAAAAGGAAAGAGACACAGGGCATGAGAGGGGGGTGGGGGGTAACAAGAGAGAGACACGGGGCATGAGTGGGGGGTCGGGGGGCAACAGCAGGGAGACACGGGCATGAGTGGGGGGTGGGAGGCAACAGCAGGGAGACATGGGGCATGAGCAGGGGGTGGGGGTTAACAGGAGAGAGACACGGGGCATGAGCGGGGGTGGGGGGCAACAGCAGGAAGACACGGGGCATGAGCGGGGGTGGGGGGCAACAGGAGAGAGACACGGGGCATGAGCGGGGGGTGGGGGGTAACAGGAGAGAGACACGGGGAATGAAAGGGGGGTGGGGGGTTAACAGGAGAGAGACACGGGGCATGAGCGGGGTTGAGGGTAACAGGAGAGAGACTCGGGCATGAGCAGGGGGTGGGGGGCAACAGCAGGGAGAGACGGGGCATGACCGGGGGTGGGGGGCAACAGGAGAGAGACACTGGGCATGAGAGGGGGTGAGGGTAACAGGAGAGAGACACGGGGCATGAGCCGGGGGTGGGGGGCAACATGAGAGAGACACGGGGCATGAGCGGGGGGTGGGGGGCAACAGCAGGGAGACACGGGCATGAGCGGGGGTGGGGGGAACACGAGGGAGACACGGGGCATGAGAGGGGGGTGGGGGTAACAGGAGAGAGACATGGGGCATGAGCGGAGGGTGGGGGGTGACAGGATAGTGACACGGGGCATAAGAGGGGGTGGGTGGAAACTGCAGGGAGACACGGGGCATGAGCGGGGGCTGGGGGCAACAGCAGTGAGATACGGGGCATGAGCGGAGGGTGGGGGCAACAGCAGGGAGACACGGGGCATGAGCGGGGTGGGGGAACACGAGGGAGATGCGGGGCATGAGCGGGGGTGGGGGTTAACAGGAGAGAGACACGGGGCATGAGCAGGGGGTGGGGGGCAACAGGAGAGAGACATGGGGCTTGACCGGGGGGTGGGGGGCAACAGGAGAGAGACACGGGGCAAGAGAGGGGGGTGGGGGGTAACAGGAGAGAGACATGGGGCATGAGCAGGGGGGTAACAGGAGAGAGACACGGGGCATGAGAGGGGGGTGGCGGGGGTAACAGGAGAGAGACACGGGGCATGAGCGGGGGTGGGGGGCAACAGCAGGGAGACATGTGGCATGAGCGGAGGGTGGGGGGCAACAGCAGGGAGACACGGGGCATGAACGGGGGGTGGGGGGAACAAGAGGGAGACACGGGGCATGAGCGGGGGTGGGGGTTAACAGGAGAGAGACACGGGGCATGAGCAAGGGTGGGGGGCAACAGCAGGGAGACACGGGGCATGACCGGGGGGCTGGGGGGCAACATGAAAGAGGCACAGGGCATGAGCGGGGGGTGGGGGGCAACAGCAGGGAGACACGGGGCATGAGAGGGGGTGGGGAGTAACAGGAGAGAGACACGGGGCATGAGCAGAGGATAGGGGTAACAGGAGAGAGACACGGGGCATGAGAGGGGGTGGGGGTAACAGGAGAGAGACACAGGGCATGAGCGGGGGGTGGGGGGCAACAGGAGGGAGACACGGGGCATGACCGGGGGTGGGGGCGACAGGAGAGAGACACGGGGCATGAGAGAGGGGTGGGGGGTAACAGGAGAGAGACACGGGGCATGAGCGGGGGTGGGGGGCAACATGAGAGAGACACAGGGCATGAGCGGGGGTGGGGGGCAACAGCAGGGAGACACGGGGCATGAGCAGGGGTGGGGGAACACGAGGGAGACATGGGGCATGAGAGGGTGGTGGGGGTAACAGGAGAGAGACACAGGGCATGAGCGGGGGGTGGGGGGGCAACAGAAGGGAGACACAGGGCATGACTGGGGCGTGGGGGGCAACATAAGGGAGACACGGGGCATGACCGGGGGTGGGGGGCAACAGGAGAGAGACACAGGGCATGAGAGGGGGGTGAGGGGTAACAGGAGAGAGACACGGGGCATGAGAGGGGGGTGGGGGGTAACAGGAGAGAGACACGGGGCATGAGCGGGGGGTGGGGGCAACAGGTGGGAGACACGGGGCATGACCGGGGGTCGGGGCAACAGGAGAGAGACACGGGGCATAAGAGGGGGGTGGGAGGCAACAGCAGGGAGACACGGGGTATGAGTGTGGGGAAAACGAGGGAGACACAGGGCATGAGAGGGGGGTGGGGGTAACAGAAGAGAGACACGGGACATGAGCGGGGGATGGGGGGCAAAAGCAGGGAGACACGGGGCATGACCGGGGGTGGGGGGCAACAGAGAGACACAGGGCATGGCTGGGGGGTCGGGGGCAACAGGAGAGAGACACAGGGCTTGACCTGGGGGTGGGGGGCAACAGGAGAGAGACACGGGACATGAGAGGGGGGTGGGGGGTAACAGGAGAGCGACACGTGGCATGAGCGGGGGTCTGGGGCAACAGCAGGGAGACACGGGGCATGAGCGCGGGGTGGGGGAACATGAGGGAGACACGGGGCATGAGCAGGGGTGTGGGGGGTAACAGGAGAGACACGAGGCATGAGCGGGGGGTGGGGGGAACAGTAGAGACACGGGGCATGAGCGGGGTGTGGGGGGCAACAGCAGGGAGACACGGGGCATGACCCGGGGGTGGGGGGCCACAGGAGAGAGACACGGGGCATGAGAGGGGGGTGGGGGGTAACAGGAGAGAGACACAGGGCATGAGAGGGGGGTGGAGGGGTAACAGGAGAGAGAAACGGGGCATGAGCGGGGGGTGGGGGGCAACAGCAGGGAGACACGGGGCATGAGCGGGGGGTGGGGGGCAACAGCAGGGAGACACGGGGCATGAGCAGGGGGTGGGGGTTAACAGGAGAGAGACACGGGGCATGAGCGGGGGTGGGGGGCAACAGGTGGGAGACATGGGGCATGACCGGGGGGTCGGGGCAACAGGAGAGAGACACGGGGCATGAGAGGGGGGTGGGGGGGTAAAAGGAGACAGACACAGGGCATGAGCGGGGGGTGGGAGGCAACAGCAGGGAGACACGGGTTATGAGCGGGGGGAAAACGAGGGAGACACGAGGCATGAGAGGGGGGTGGGGGGTAACAGAAGAGAGACACGGGACATGAACGGGGGTGGGGGGCAAAAGCAGGGAGACACGGGGCATGACCGGGGGTGGGGGGCAACAGAGAGACACGGGGCATGGCTGGGGGGTCGGGGGCAACAGGAGAGAGACACAGGGCTTGACCTGGGGGTGGGGGGCAACAGGAGAGAGACACGGGGCATGAGAGGGGGTGGGGGTAACAGGAGAGAGACACGTGGCATGAGCGGGGGTCTGGGGCAACAGCAGGGAGACACGGGACATGAGCGGGGGTGGGGGAACATGAGCGAGACACGGGGCATGAGCGGGTTGTGAGGGGCAACAGCAGGGAGATACGGGGCATGAGCGGGGGTGGGGGTAACAGGATTGACACGAGGCATGAGCGGGGCGTGGGGGGCACAGTAGAGACACAGGGCATGAGCAGGGTGTGGGGGGCAACAGCAGGGAGACACGGGGCATGACCCGGGGGTGGGGGGCCACAGGAGAGAGACACTGGGATCATGGGTGCCAGCTTTGGTTTTTATATATATATTTATGCAGGGCACAGGTGGGGGTATTTCTGCACCTGTAGTGAAAATCCAAAGCTGGCACCCATGATCCCAGTGTTTAATTTCCTAACAACTGCTGTCAGCACAACAGAAACATTTATTTGTGATTAAGCAGTTTGACAACCATTTAACATCTTTATAAATATAACGTATTATAAAAAAACACAAAGGAAGAGGCACAACAATTACAGGGTATTTGTTTGGTGGTCAGATAAAAAAAGAAACACATTTCAAAGAAAACTAGCGAATGCAAGTTTAAGCAGCATGATTGAGTTTGGAAATTACGTTTTTTTACTGAGTGCAAGATGCCCATTTGGAAAACAATAGTGTGTCCAGCAGGTAGAAAGCCTCCTTATAACAGTGGGGGCCCCCACCCAAATAATAGTCATGGCCACTTAATTCATGCGGTGTCCCTTTCAGGCCAGAAGAAAGAAAATAGGATGAGCAAAGAAATCGCTCAAACGCGGGAAAAAATAGGCTCAGCAAATACGACCTGTAAACGCGCGAATGACGATCAGAGCCACTGGCTTCACTCTGCGTATCTGCGGGCCTGGAAGAAGACTTGTCAGTGATTCTTGGGTTGTGAAGAGTGCAGACACTGGCCAATATTCAAAATAGATACACGTGTGGCATCATGAAAGATTACCTTTTTAAAACTTAGCATTTTCCGTGCATTCATGTTAAACTAGGCACAATATGTTTTAAATAAGAAACCATAACATGTTTTAATTACTCTAAAGAACTGTGCACTTTAAATACTTCTATGTTAAACTAACCACTATACTCCTGACAAACTGTATCACCCTAAATGCAAGGATTCTTTTAAAGTATTTGTCTCTCAATGAACATTGGGTTGGGTTGGGCTCGCACTGGGGATCACATTTCAACAACGGCTTCAGCTTCAAGGCTATTGTCATGTAGAAGGGGCCCTGCCCTGGGGAATTTCACACCTGCCTTGAGCTTAGACCAAACACTAATGTGGAGGAGGGGAGAGGAAGCAATGAGTGGGAGAGGGCTGGGAATTCCAGAGTGGTTTCAGACTGGCTTTTCAAAAACATTTTCCGTGTCAGAGCAAAATGCTACATTTTCTTAATAAACATGTACTTTTTTATTACATTTAAAATGGGTGCTTTTCTGAGAGTCATGTTTAGGGCATAATGCGTTTTGCCAGAACCCATTTAACAGTAATACTATGACTGTTATATAGTTTACACTGTACTGGCTTAATTAAAAAACCTTGCTCTTTATCACCACTTTCATTCTGTTGTCCTAAATGCTTAATTTTATAGCACTTTATGCCCTAACCCGGCTTCACATTTTAAAGCGAACTTGATAAGTAATGTTGGTCACAGCTCGATGGGTTTAAAGATAGTTTGGCAGATTTTTGTGTAGTTGCTATGTTCCAACATATTTTTAGGAAAATATATGTAAAATGGTGCATTTTAAATACACTGGGTCATTTTTTTTCTCATAATCAGTCATGATTACAAGAAATAAAGTTAAGGATTTAATACAACATTACAAGATGCTGGCGCTTAAATGTCTTTCCTCCAGTGGCAAAGCCAATCATGCAGACATCTTGCTTCTCAATCTACAGTATGGGCCTCATTACGACTTTGGAGGTAGCCATGCCCTTAATAAAGGCATGGCTGCCTCCAAAATCGGGTCCGGGTTCCCTGAATGGGGAAATACCGGGCCATTCCGAGTATGAAGGGCCCGGTATTTCCTCTTTCAGGGAACCCGCGCCCGGTCCTTCCCCATTCCCATTCGAGCCCTCATAGGGATCAATGGGAATGGGGAGGGAGCTAACAACAGGCCCATTACGAACAGGCCCATTGTTAGCTCCCTGGTCCCTCGCGGGACCCGCTATGGACGTCTGGAAAAACCAGACGTCCAGAGCGTGTACCACGAGGGGACCTCGTAATAGTGCGGAGTGGGTTTAACGGCACCGGCACCATTACTGGCGCCGTTAAACCCATTCCGCACTTCTTTTAATGAGGCCCTATGTCTCAGATATATAAGTACTCACCGACCGCACAGAAACACCACCTCCTTTAGCATCCCTTAATATTACCAATGTAAGTCTTCTCTTTTTTTATTTTACCACTCCTATTATCAGAATAAACTCTTCTTATCGTACCGATAGCTGCATGAGGACACGCCACAGGTTTCAATTCATGATGCACACATGCGAGCACCTAAAGTTAGGGTGACCAGATTTCCAAAATGAAAAAACGGGACGACCAACAACATAAAAGAGGGACTACCTCATCGCAGCCCACCAATTACCGCCCCTCCCCAACATGCCCCCACAACCACCACCCAATCATATTTCCAGCACTTCTTTTTATAAACTGTAAATGATCTCATTTGTGCAGTTTTGTCTGTGAATCTTGGCATGCAGTAACACAGGGGTGTCATATTGACCCCCAAACATAGACTGCATACCCTGGGACTGACTACTGTCTCCCAGGGCATGTAAAGTCACCATTGGCTTTATTAGTCCAAATTTGTGAACAGAACCAGTACAAACCATCATATTGTGGAAGTACTGGAAGGGGTTAATTAGATTACCCCTGGGTCTGTTTTCAAGGGGGCACTGTGCAGTCCCCCCTTGTCGAGTTTCTGGCTGGTGGCAGTGGTTACCACGCGAAATATTCCTTAAGAATATTTGCTATGGGATTTTGCCATTCATTTTAAACGCACCACTTTTTGGTGCAATGTTAAAGATACCGCCGGGTTATTTATTTAATATTTATTCCCCGGTTGGGTCTTTTTGCCAGGACTCGGTTTTAAAATGGCGTTTGTGTTCGCCTCTGTAACTCCAAACCCAAGTCGAGCCCTTTGTTCCGCTTTTGGCGGGCTTCTGCACAGAAGCCTCCCAAAGTGGTGCCACTCTGTCTGGGTACACAGGATGTGTGGGAGGGGGGTTTAGGCACCCTGGACTGAGTTGCCTTGGCAACTCAAGTCGCACTTTTGCATGATTGGCCCAGTGGTGAGCCGCCGGGCCGACCACTTAGCATGTTTGATTGACAGCTAGGACTGGTGAATGGGGGTTTTCTGCATAAAAGCAGGGCTTTGGGGACTGGGACTTCAGACATCGCCACAGGACCAAAGAATCCGAAGAGGGAGAAGCTGAGCTGACCTGCAACGACGACACCACCGGTGGAGCCCTGTTGAACCGACTCACCACTTGTTCCAACGACAGAGGAGATCTTCAGCCCGAAGAGTCGTCTTCCTTTAACTGGTGGGGATAACCAGTTTGCCAGCCTTTTCGCCTTCCCGGATCATCTCGTGGCCGCCTTGCCTGTGCCAAGCACCCCGGCAACTGGGATACCACGTTTTACCACGACCGCGAATAAAAGGGTAGTACCTTTTAACCAGAGAACTCTGCGGCTGGTTTCTTCCCTGGCAGTGCAACGACCTTCAGCTTTCCTCCACGTCGACTTCTTATCTTCCTCTGGACGACGCTTTGACTTGCACCCGCTGCCAGGAACAACTGCTCCTCCTGGAGGATCCTCTCCACTGTCAAGGTACTGTGTCTGCCTGGCCTCCCTGGCAACGGTCTGTGTGGGGTGTCTCTTAAATCCTCCACTTACCACTTGGGTTGGCCCTAGGGTGGCTAACTGAACTTTTCTGAGCTTAACTCCTGCCTTTTTAAACTCTCTGCAAGACTTTTCAAGACTTTTAAACTGTGTGATCCTGGGCACATTTGTGTCCCACTCTCTCTAGGAGGGAGCTGGGCCTCTGAACTTTTGGCTCACCAGTAGACTTTGACTTTCCTGCCTTGCTGAGTATTTCTAAAGTGTTGTGTTGTGTGCTTTTCTAATTTCTGCCTTTTCCCTCCCTTTTTTGATAACTTTTTGGAGTGTCATCTTTAGTTAAGCGCTCACCTCTGTCTGGAAATAAGTGGTGTTAACTAAGACTTTTCTAATAAGGAATAAGGGAGGTGTATATACTTCTAAGTGACTGTGTTTGGAACTTGCTTGCCATATTAGTGTTAGTGTATTTTACAAGTGTGTTTTTAAATAAATAATAATATACTTCTTTACCAAAGCTGTGGTCAGTGTTTGCTTGTGCTACTGTATTTCTGTACCTAATGTGTATACTCTACATACTGTCTAACTCTTCTTGAGAGAAGTCTGGCTGCTCAGCCACAGCTACCAGGTAGATCTGGGTGGTACAGACTGCTACCAATTGGGTTTACTGCCAACACCTGTAGTCCTAAGCCTTTTGCAGTGGTCCCTAAGGGAACTGCACAGGTTTCTGCCTAACACTGGTGTACAGCGGTGGGATTTGTATTGAGTATACATTTTAGTGTGCTTATAGATACCTTAGTGACTAAAGGCAAGAAAATGGAGCTAATAGAAAGGTTGTTAGCAAACCAAAGTCTGGATGGTGGTTCAGAGGAACCTACCACTCCAGCAAATGTAGATAACAGTGATGATGTTGATATGGATCAAGGTATTAATAATCATGAAGATGAGCCAGAAGAGGAAAGTGAGCCTAATGCAGTTAGCCACACTGAGCCTCTGCCTGCTCTGCCAGCTGTACCTACTGGGCCTTTACCAGTTCCCACATGTAATCCTGCATATTTTGAACTAGAAAAAATGAAGCTTGAATTAGAGTACAAACATTTCCTTACTCAATCTGAACGAAATCAAGAACTAGAGTTCAGAAGAATCAATGCCCAATTTGAGCAGAAGCAAGCTGAACTGAGGCTCAGAGAAATAGAGCTTAATCATGAACTTGAAATGAAAAAGTTGTCTGTGGAAACTGCTTCTCTCTCCTCTGGTTCCTCTAGAAGTTCCAGTCCCAAAAGACCCCGGATGCCAAAGGAATTGATTGGTATGGATGAGCCTAAGTTGGATGTGTTGGATTGGTTGAGTTTGTTTGAATATAATCATGGGCTCCAGGACATCACAGGTAATGCTTTACTTACCTGGTTGTTCTCTAGGCTCCCCCCTGTTGCAACTGATGCGGTAATGGAGTTGGGGGAGGAGGATAGGAAGGATTATGAATGTGTGAAGCTAGCTTTGATAGCTAGATTTGGGAAGACCCCTTCCCAGTACCTTAAGAGGTTTAGGACCCTCAAAAAGAATGATGGTACCCCTTGGGCTACGTGGGTGAATGAGTGTTTGAAAAACTTAAAGGGATGGATTAAGGGTTACAAGGTGAACACTTATGAGGGAATGAAGAATCTTGTGATGTTGGAGTCAATTTATGATGCCTGCTCTCCTGAGCTCAGACAGCACTTGGCTGATTCAAGGGAATTAGATTCCAGGAAGCTAGCTAAGGCTGCTGACTTGTGGGTTGCCAACAGGGCTACTCACAAGGACTCTGGGGTCACTCAGAAAAAGGATGAGGGAAAGCAGCCACCAAAAGGGAACCAAGAGATTTCTAATACCTCCCAACCCAAAGAGGACCCCAAACAACAAAATAACCAGGGTAAGTCCCAAGGGAAACCACAACAGGCTAGTGTACCTTCTGGTCACAAACCAGAAGGAGGTCAGACCAAGCCACCCTTCCAGAGAGCATTTGGCACATGCTATCTCTGTGGGGCAACTGACCACATCAAAGGAGATCCCAGAAGTAAGGGTAAACCTGCAGGGATCAGCAAAGTCTCCTTAGCCTTCACTCCTGAGGAGGAAGTCCAAATGGCTAGTGCTCACTTTGAAGTCTTTGCTGAAGAACCTTTGGGTCTTCAAGAAAGTGTAACAGTAGAGTCCATGGGCCTGGTTAGTGATCAGAATAGGAGTGTGTACAACTCCATACCAGAAAACTCTAAAGTTTATTATGTGGACAGTGTTCTTGTCAATGGCCAGGATACTCCTGCCAGGCGAGACTCTGGGGCCAGCAGAACAGTAGTGGATGAAAGCTTTTTCAGGCCTGAGGATGTTGCTAAGGCACCCAAAGGTCCCACTAAAATGTCTGGAGACCCCGTCCAAATGGTTCCAATTCTACCAGCCCTCATTCAGTGTAATGACATGACAGTGTTGATTCCTGTCAGTGTTCAGACTGAGGTGCCTGGTAGAGTCCTGTTAGGGAATGATCTAAGAACTCTAGGAGTAGTATCCAGTACCCCCAGGCCTCCCAGTATGGAGACCCAGAACCTAACCAAATTGGCTAGAGAGGCCACCTTAAGGAACCACTCTAAGCCTCTGGGAACCTCTACTGAAAACCCCACTACAAGCCCTGGTGTTGGTAAGTTGACCTCTGACCCAGGCACATTTCAGGCTAAAATGTTAGGGAAATGGGAGCCCCAACCAAGCTCCATCATTGTTCCCCCAGTTCTAGAGTCTGTGACTCCCCCTGCTTCTGAGGAAGAGGTGGATAGACCTACTGGACCCCTAACTAGGCCTAAGAGAACTGGTAATTCTCAGTGCTGGTGGAAAACCAGAAAAGAAAAGTCTAAGGCCAAAAACCTTCAGACTGTTGGACCTTCCACAGAAGACTCCAACCCAATTCCTAGTCTTAAGGGGGAAACTCCTAAAGTAGGTAAAGGTAGATCTAAGAGGAAGGAGAAGCATGTACCTTGCTTATCTCCATCCCCTCCAACCAAGAGGCCTAAAACCCAACCTTCTCCCAACAGAGAGGTGGTGAGGACCTCTGGAGGCCCCTCTAGATCTAAGGGAATCCTTTATAAGGACCCCTTGAAAAAGCCTAACACAGGTTCAGAAGTTATACCAACTTCTGAGGGACTGGTCAACCAGATCCCCTATAACTTTAAAAAGACTGATGTTCCTCAAAGGGTTTGTAGGTCATATAGCTTACAAAGGAAAACCTTTGACTCGTCCACTGAACATAAGTTAGGGTGTCTCCACCAAAATGCTGATGGTCTCTCTAGGGTGTTTATAACCGACTAGAGGTATGAGATTCATCCAGGAGTGGATTAAATCCTCCTGTCCCTTAGTCTGGGGGGGCGAGTGTTAGGGAGAATTCTCTGTTAAGGCTAATTTCCCAAACCTAGTGAGTCCCCCAGCAGCTTTGCTGGATTTTTGGGGTTTATTTTTTTCTCCTGCTAAGAGTGAGACTCTTTTTCGCCCACTCTTAGACATGATTTGAGATATCCTTTGACTTTGTAATGTGTTTTATGGGTATGGGGTCTTTTACTCCATAGGGCTTCCTGTGTTTTTGGGATGTGTGTTACACAGCACCCTCAGTGCAGTAACACAGGGGTGTCATATTGACCCCCAAACATAGACTGCATACCCTGGGACTGACTACTGTCTCCCAGGGCATGTAAAGTCACCATTGGCTTTATTAGTCCAAATTTGTGAACAGAACCAGTACAAACCATCATATTGTGGAAGTACTGGAAGGGGTTAATTAGATTACCCCTGGGTCTGTTTTCAAGGGGGCACTGTGCAGTCCCCCCTTGTCGAGTTTCTGGCTGGTGGCAGTGGTTACCACGCGAAATATTCCTTAAGAATATTTGCTATGGGATTTTGCCATTCATTTTAAACGCACCACTTTTTGGTGCAATGTTAAAGATACCGCCGGGTTATTTATTTAATATTTATTCCCCGGTTGGGTCTTTTTGCCAGGACTCGGTTTTAAAATGGCGTTTGTGTTCGCCTCTGTAACTCCAAACCCAAGTCGAGCCCTTTGTTCCGCTTTTGGGGGCTTCTGCACAGAAGCCTCCCAAAGTGGTGCCACTCTGTCTGGGTACACAGGATGTGTGGGAGGGGGGTTTAGGCACCCTGGACTGAGTTGCCTTGGCAACTCAAGTCGCACTTTTGCATGATTGTCCCAGTGGTGAGCCGCCCGGCTCACCACTTAGCATGTTTGATTGACAGCTAGGACTGGTGAATGGGGGTTTTCTGCATAAAAGCAGGGCTTTGGGGACTGGGACTTCAGACATCGCCACAGGACCAAAGAATCCGAAGAGGGAGAAGCTGAGCTGACCTGCAACGATGACACCACCGGTGGAGCCCTGTTGAACCGACTCACCACTTGTTCCAACGACAGAGGAGATCTTCAGCCCGAAGAGTCGTCTTCCTTTAACTGGTGGGGATAACCAGTTTGCCAGCCTTTTCGCCTTCCCGGATCATCTCGTGGCCGCCTTGCCTGTGCCAAGCACCCCGGCAACCGGGATACCACGTTTTACCACGACCGCGAATAAAAGGGTAGTACCTTTTAACCAGAGAACTCTGCGGCTGGTTTCTTCCCTGGCAGTGCAACGACCTTCAGCTTTCCTCCACGTCGACTTCTTATCTTCCTCTGGACGACGCTTTGACTTGCACCCGCTGCCAGGAAATAATGCCCCTCCTGGAGGATCCTCTCCACTGTCAAGGTACTGTGTCTGCCTGGCCTCCCTGGCAACGGTCTGTGTGGGGTGTCTCTTAAATCCTCCACTTACCACTTGGGTTGGCCCTAGGGTGGCTAACTGAACTTTTCTGAGCTTAACTCCTGCCTTTTTAAACTCTCTGCAAGACTTTTCAAGACTTTTAAACTGTGTGATCCTGGGCACATTTGTGTCCCACTCTCTCTAGGAGGGAGCTGGGCCTCAGAACTTTTGGCTCACCAGTAGACTTTGACTTTCCTGCCTTGCTGAGTATTTCTAAAGTGTTGTGTTGTGTGCTTTTCTAATTTCTGCCTTTTCCCTCCCTTTTTTGATAACTTATTGGAGTGTCATCTTTAGTTAAGCGCTCACCTCTGTCTGGAAATAAGTGGTGTTAACTAAGACTTTTCTAATAAGGAATAAGATAAGGGAGGTGTATATACTTCTAAGTGACTGTGTTTGGAACTTGCTTGCCATATTAGTGTTAGTGTATTTTACAAGTGTGTTTTTAAATAAATAATAATATACTTTTATACCAAAGCTCTGGTCAGTGTTTGCTTGTGCTACTGTATTTCTGTACCTAATGTGTATACTCTACATACTGTCTAACTCTTCTTGAGAGAAGTCTGGCTGCTCAGCCACAGCTACCAGGTAGATCTGGGTGGTACAGACTGCTACCAATTGGGTTTACTGCCAACACCTGTAGTCCTAAGCCTTTTGCAGTGGCCCCCTAAGGGAACTGCACAGGTTTCTGCCTAACACTGGTGTACAGCGGTGGGATTTGTATTGAGTATACATTTTAGTGTGCTTATAGATACCTTAGTGACTAAAGGCAATAAAATGGAGCTAATAGAAAGGTTGTTAGCAAACCAAAGTCTGGATGGTGGTTCAGAGGAACCTACCACTCCAGCAAATGTAGATAACAGTGATGATGTTGATATGGATCAAGGTATTAATAATCATGAAGATGAGCCAGAAGAGGAAAGTGAGCCTAATGCAGTTAGCCACACTGAGCCTCTGCCTGCTCTGCCAGCTGTACCTACTGGGCCTTTACCAGTTCCCACATGTAATCCTGCATATTTTGAACTAGAAAAAATGAAACTTGAATTAGAGTACAAACATTTTCTTACTCAATCTGAACGAAATCAAGAACTAGAGTTCAGAAGAATCAATGCCCAATTTGAACAGAAGCAAGCTGAACTGAGGCTCAGAGAAATAGAGCTTAATCATGAACTTGAAATGAAAAAGTTGTCTGTGGAAACTGCTTCTCTCTCCTCTGGTTCCTCTAGAAGTTCCAGTCCCAAAAGACCCCGGATGCCAAAGGAATTGATTGGTATGGATGAGCCTAAGTTGGATGTGTTGGATTGGTTGAGTTTGTTTGAATATAATCATGGGCTCCAGGACATCACAGGTAATGCTTTACTTACCTGGTTGTTCTCTAGGCTCCCCCCTGTTGCAACTGATGCGGTAATGGAGTTGGGGGAGGAGGATAGGAAGGATTATGAATGTGTGAAGCTAGCTTTGATAGCTAGATTTGGGAAGACCCCTTCCCAGTACCTTAAGAGGTTTAGGACCCTCAAAAAGAATGATGGTACCCCTTGGGCTACGTGGGTGAATGAGTGTTTGAAAAACTTAGAGGGATGGATTAAGGGTTACAAGGTGAACACTTATGAGGGAATGAAGAATCTTGTGATGTTGGAGTCAATTTATGATGCCTGCTCTCCTGAGCTCAGACAGCACTTGGCTGATTCAAGGGAATTAGATTCCAGGAAGCTAGCTAAGGCTGCTGACTTGTGGGTTGCCAACAGGGCTACTCACAAGGACTCTGGGGTCACTCAGAAAAAGGATGAGGGAAAGCAGCCACCAAAAGGGAACCAAGAGATTTCTAATACCTCCCAACCCAAAGAGGACCCCAAACAACAAAATAACCAGGGTAAGTCCCAAGGGAAACCACAACAGGCTAGTGTACCTTCTGGTCACAAACCAGAAGGAGGTCAGACCAAGCCACCCTTCCAGAGAGCATTTGGCACATGCTATCTCTGTGGGGCAACTGACCACATCAAAGGAGATCCCAGAAGTAAGGGTAAACCTGCAGGGATCAGCAAAGTCTCCTTAGCCTTCACTCCTGAGGAGGAAGTCCAAATGGCTAGTGCTCACTTTGAAGTCTTTGCTGAAGAACCTTTGGGTCTTCAAGAAAGTGTAACAGTAGAGTCCATGGGCCTGGTTAGTGATCAGAATAGGAGTGTGTACAACTCCATACCAGAAAACTCTAAAGTTTATTATGTGGACAGTGTTCTTGTCAATGGCCAGGATACTCCTGCCAGGCGAGACTCTGGGGCCAGCAGAACAGTAGTGGATGAAAGCTTTTTCAGGCCTGAGGATGTTGCTAAGGCACCCAAAGGTCCCACTAAAATGTCTGGAGACCCCGTCCAAATGGTTCCAATTCTACCAGCCCTCATTCAGTGTAATGACATGACAGTGTTGATTCCTGTCAGTGTTCAGACTGAGGTGCCTGGTAGAGTCCTGTTAGGGAATGATCTAAGAACTCTAGGAGTAGTATCCAGTACCCCCAGGCCTCCCAGTATGGAGACCCAGAACCTAACCAAATTGGCTAGAGAGGCCACCTTAAGGAACCACTCTAAGCCTCTGGCAACCTCTACTGAAAACCCCACTACAAGCCCTGGTGTTGGTAAGTTGACCTCTGACCCAGGCACATTTCAGGCTAAAATGTTAGGGAAATGGGAGCCCCAACCAAGCTACATCATTGTTCCCCCAGTTCTAGAGTCTGTGACTCCCCCTGCTTCTGAGGAAGAGGTGGATAGACCTACTGGACCCCTAACTAGGCCTAAGAGAACTGATAATTCTCAGTGCTGGTGGAAAACCAGAAAAGAAAAGTCTAAGGCCAAAAACCTTCAGACTGTTGGACCTTCCACAGAAGACTCCAACCCAATTCCTAGTCTTAAGGGGGAAACTCCTAAAGTAGGTAAAGGTAGATCTAAGAGGAAGGAGAAGCATGTACCTTGCTTATCTCCATCCCCTCCAACCAAGAGGCCTAAAACCCAACCTTCTCCCAACAGAGAGGTGGTGAGGACCTCTGGAGGCCCCTCTAGATCTAAGGGAATCCTTTTTAAGGACCCCTTGAAAAAGCCTAACACAGGTTCAGAAGTTATACCAACTTCTGAGGGACTGGTCAACCAGATCCCCTATAACTTTAAAAAGACTGATGTTCCTCAAAGGGTTTGTAGGTCATAAAGCTTACAAAGGAAAACCTTTGACTCGTCCACTGAACATAAGTTAGGGTGTCTCCACCAAAATGCTGATGGTCTCTCTAGGGTGTTTATAACCGACTAGAGGTATGAGATTCATCCAGGAGTGGATTAAATCCTCCTGTCCCTTAGTCTGGGGGGGGCGAGTGTTAGGGAGAATTCTCTGTTAAGGCTAATTTCCCAAACCTAGTGAGTCCCCCAGCAGCTTTGCTGGATTTTTGGGGTTTATTTTTTTCTCCTGCTAAGAGTGAGACTCTTTTTCGCCCACTCTTAGACATGATTTGAGATATCCTTTGACTTTGTAATGTGTTTTATGGGTATGGGGTCTTTTACTCCATAGGGCTTCCTGTGTTTTTGGGATGTGTGTTACACAGCACCCTCAGTGCAGTAACACAGGGGTGTCATATTGACCCCCAAACATAGACTGCATACCCTGGGACTGACTACTGTCTCCCAGGGCATGTAAAGTCACCATTGGCTTTATTAGTCCAAATTTGTGAACAGAACCAGTACAAACCATCATATTGTGGAAGTGCTGGAAGGGGTTAATTAGATTACCCCTGGGTCTGTTTTCAAGGGGGCACTGTGCAGTCCCCCCTTGTCGAGTTTCTGGCTGGTGGCAGTGGTTACCACGCGAAATATTCCTTAAGAATATTTGCTATGGGATTTTGCCATTCATTTTAAACGCACCACTTTTTGGTGCAATGTTAAAGATACCGCCGGGTTATTTATTTAATATTTATTCCCCGGTTGGGTCTTTTTGCCAGGACTCGGTTTTAAAATGGCGTGTGTGTTCGCCTCTGTAACTCCAAACCCAAGTCGAGCCCTTTGTTCCGCTTTTGGCGGGCTTCTGCACAGAAGCCTCCCAAAGTGGTGCCACTCTGTCTGGGTACACAGGATGTGTGGGAGGGGGGTTTAGGCACCCTGGACTGAGTTGCCTTGGCAACTCAAGTCGCACTTTTGCATAATTGGCCCAGTGGTGAGCCGCCCGGCTCACCACTTAGCATGTTTGATTGACAGCTAGGACTGGTGAATGGGGGTTTTCTGCATAAAAGCAGGGCTTTGGGGACTGGGACTTCAGACATCGCCACAGGACCAAAGAATCCGAAGAGGGAGAAGCTGAGCTGACCTGCAACGACGACACCACCGGTGGAGCCCTGTTGAACCGACTCACCACTTGTTCCAACGACAGAGGAGATCTTCAGCCCGAAGAGTCGTCTTCCTTTAACTGGTGGGGATAACCAGTTTGCCAGCCTTTTCGCCTTCCCGGATCATCTCGTGGCCGCCTTGCCTGTGCCAAGCACCCCGGCAACCGGGATACCACGTTTTACCAAGACCGCGAATAAAAGGGTAGTACCTTTTAACCAGAGAACTCTGCGGCTGGTTTCTTCCCTGGCAGTGCAACGACCTTCAGCTTTCCTCCACGTCGACTTCTTATCTTCCTCTGGACGACGCTTTGACTTGCACCCGCTGCCAGGAACAACTGCCCCTCCTGGAGGATCCTCTCCACTGTCAAGGTACTGTGTCTGCCTGGCCTCCCTGGCAACGGTCTGTGTGGGGTGTCTCTTAAATCCTCCACTTACCACTTGGGTTGGCCCTAGGGTGGCTAACTGAACTTTTCTGAGCTTAACTCCTGCCTTTTTAAACTCTCTGCAAGACTTTTCAAGACTTTTAAACTGTGTGATCCTGGGCACATTTGTGTCCCACTCTCTCTAGGAGGGAGCTGGGCCTCTGAACTTTTGGCTCACCAGTAGACTTTGACTTTCCTGCCTTGCTGAGTATTTCTAAAGTGTTGTGTTGTGTGCTTTTCTAATTTCTGCCTTTTCCCTCCCTTTTTTGATAACTTATTGGAGTGTCATCTTTAGTTAAGCGCTCACCTCTGTCTGGAAATAAGTGGTGTTAACTAAGACTTTTCTAATAAGGAATAAGGGAGGTGTATATACTTCTAAGTGACTGTGTTTGGAACTTGCTTGCCATATTAGTGTTAGTGTATTTTACAAGTGTGTTTTTAAATAAATAATAATATACTTTTATACCAAAGCTCTGGTCAGTGTTTGCTTGTGCTACTGTATTTCTGTACCTAATGTGTATACTCTACATACTGTCTAACTCTTCTTGAGAGAAGTCTGGCTGCTCAGCCACAGCTACCAGGTAGATCTGGGTGGTACAGACTGCTACCAATTGGGTTTACTGCCAACACCTGTAGTCCTAAGCCTTTTGCAGTGGTCCCTAAGGGAACTGCACAGGTTTCTGCCTAACACTGGTGTACAGCGGTGGGATTTGTATTGAGTATACATTTTAGTGTGCTTATAGATACCTTAGTGACTAAAGGCAATAAAATGGAGCTAATAGAAAGGTTGTTAGCAAACCAAAGTCTGGATGGTGGTTCAGAGGAACCTACCACTCCAGCAAATGTAGATAACAGTGATGATGTTGATATGGATCAAGGTATTAATAATCATGAAGATGAGCCAGAAGAGGAAAGTGAGCCTAATGCAGTTAGCCACACTGAGCCTCTGCCTGCTCTGCCAGCTGTACCTACTGGGCCTTTACCAGTTCCCACATGTAATCCTGCATATTTTGAACTAGAAAAAATGAAGCTTGAATTAGAGTACAAACATTTTCTTACTCAATCTGAACGAAATCAAGAACTAGAGTTCAGAAGAATCAATGCCCAATTTGAGCAGAAGCAAGCTGAACTGAGGCTCAGAGAAATAGAGCTTAATCATGAACTTGAAATGAAAAAGTTGTCTGTGGAAACTGCTTCTCTCTCCTCTGGTTCCTCTAGAAGTTCCAGTCCCAAAAGACCCCGGATGCCAAAGGAATTGATTGGTATGGATGAGCCTAAGTTGGATGTGTTGGATTGGTTGAGTTTGTTTGAATATAATCATGGGCTCCAGGACATCACAGGTAATGCTTTACTTACCTGGTTGTTCTCTAGGCTCCCCCCTGTTGCAACTGATGCGGTAATGGAGTTGGGGGAGGAGGATAGGAAGGATTATGAATGTGTGAAGCTAGCTTTGATAGCTAGATTTGGGAAGACCCCTTCCCAGTACCTTAAGAGGTTTAGGACCCTCAAAAAGAATGATGGTACCCCTTGGGCTACGTGGGTGAATGAGTGTTTGAAAAACTTAGAGGGATGGATTAAGGGTTACAAGGTGAACACTTATGAGGGAATGAAGAATCTTGTGATGTTGGAGTCAATTTATGATGCCTGCTCTCCTGAGCTCAGACAGCACTTGGCTGATTCAAGGGAATTAGATTCCAGGAAGCTAGCTAAGGCTGCTGACTTGTGGGTTGCCAACAGGGCTACTCACAAGGACTCTGGGGTCACTCAGAAAAAGGATGAGGGAAAGCAGCCACCAAAAGGGAACCAAGAGATTTCTAATACCTCCCAACCCAAAGAGGACCCCAAACAACAAAATAACCAGGGTAAGACCCAAGGGAAACCACAACAGGCTAGTGTACCTTCTGGTCACAAACCAGAAGGAGGTCAGACCAAGCCACCCTTCCAGAGAGCATTTGGCACATGCTATCTCTGTGGGGCAACTGACCACATCAAAGGAGATCCCAGAAGTAAGGGTAAACCTGCAGGGATCAGCAAAGTCTCCTTAGCCTTCACTCCTGAGGAGGAAGTCCAAATGGCTAGTGCTCACTTTGAAGTCTTTGCTGAAGAACCTTTGGGTCTTCAAGAAAGTGTAACAGTAGAGTCCATGGGCCTGGTTAGTGATCAGAATAGGAGTGTGTACAACTCCATACCAGAAAACTCTAAAGTTTATTATGTGGACAGTGTTCTTGTCAATGGCCAGGATACTCCTGCCAGGCGAGACTCTGGGGCCAGCAGAACAGTAGTGGATGAAAGCTTTTTCAGGCCTGAGGATGTTGCTAAGGCACCCAAAGGTCCCACTAAAATGTCTGGAGACCCCGTCCAAATGGTTCCAATTCTACCAGCCCTCATTCAGTGTAATGACATGACAGTGTTGATTCCTGTCAGTGTTCAGACTGAGGTGCCTGGTAGAGTCCTGTTAGGGAATGATCTAAGAACTCTAGGAGTAGTATCCAGTACCCCCAGGCCTCCCAGTATGGAGACCCAGAACCTAACCAAATTGGCTAGAGAGGCCACCTTAAGGAACCACTCTAAGCCTCTGGGAACCTCTACTGAAAACCCCACTACAAGCCCTGGTGTTGGTAAATTGACCTCTGACCCAGGCACATTTCAGGCTAAAATGTTAGGGAAATGGGAGCCCCAACCAAGCTCCATCATTGTTCCCCCAGTTCTAGAGTCTGTGACTCCCCCTGCTTCTGAGGAAGAGGTGGATAGACCTACTGGACCCCTAACTAGGCCTAAGAGAACTGGTAATTCTCAGTGCTGGTGGAAAACCAGAAAAGAAAAGTCTAAGGCCAAAAACCTTCAGACTGTTGGACCTTCCACAGAAGACTCCAACCCAATTCCTAGTCTTAAGGGGGAAACTCCTAAAGTAGGTAAAGGTAGATCTAAGAGGAAGGAGAAGCATGTACCTTGCTTATCTCCATCCCCTCCAACCAAGAGGCCTAAAACCCAACCTTCTCCCAACAGAGAGGTGGTGAGGACCTCTGGAGGCCCCTCTAGATCTAAGGGAATCCTTTATAAGGACCCCTTGAAAAAGCCTAACACAGGTTCAGAAGTTATACCAACTTCTGAGGGACTGGTCAACCAGATCCCCTATAACTTTAAAAAGACTGATGTTCCTCAAAGGGTTTGTAGGTCATATAGCTTACAAAGGAAAACCTTTGACTCGTCCACTGAACATAAGTTAGGGTGTCTCCACCAAAATGCTGATGGTCTCTCTAGGGTGTTTATAACCGACTAGAGGTATGAGATTCATCCAGGAGTGGATTAAATCCTCCTGTCCCTTAGTCTGGGGGGGCGAGTGTTAGGGAGAATTCTCTGTTAAGGCTAATTTCCCAAACCTAGTGAGTCCCCCAGCAGCTTTGCTGGATTTTTGGGGTTTATTTTTTTCTCCTGCTAAGAGTGAGACTCTTTTTCGCCCACTCTTAGACATGATTTGAGATATCCTTTGACTTTGTAATGTGTTTTATGGGTATGGGGTCTTTTACTCCATAGGGCTTCATGTGTTTTTGGGATGTGTGTTACACAGCACCCTCAGTGCAGTAACACAGGGGTGTCATATTGACCCCCAAACATAGACTGCATACCCTGGGACTGACTACTGTCTCCCAGGGCATGTAAAGTCACCATTGGCTTTATTAGTCCAAATTTGTGAACAGAACCAGTACAAACCATCATATTGTGGAAGTACTGGAAGGGGTTAATTAGATTACCCCTGGGTCTGTTTTCAAGGGGGCACTGTGCAGTCCCCCCTTGTCGAGTTTCTGGCTGGTGGCAGTGGTTACCACGCGAAATATTCCTTAAGAATATTTGCTATGGGATTTTGCCATTCATTTTAAACGCACCACTTTTTGGTGCAATGTTAAAAATACCGCCGGGTTATTTATTTAATATTTATTCCCCGGTTGGGTCTTTTTGCCAGGACTCGGTTTTAAAATGGCGTTTGTGTTCGCCTCTGTAACTTCAAACCCAAGTCGAGCCCTTTGTTCTGCTTTTGGCGGGCTTCTGCACAGAAGCCTCCCAAAGTGGTGCCACTCTGTTTGGGTACACAGGATGTGTGGGATGGGGGTTTAGGCACCCTGGACTGAGTTGCCTTGGCAACTCAAGTCGCACTCTTGTATGAATGGCCCAGTGGTGAGCCGCCCGGCTTACCAATTAGCATGTTTGATTGACAGCTAGGACTGGTGAATGGGAGTTTTCTGCATAAAAGCAGGGCTTTGGGGACTGGGACTTCAGACGTCGCCACAGGACCAAAGAATCCGAAGAGGGAGAAGCTGAGCCGACCTGCAACGACGACACCACCGGTGGAGCCCTGCTGAACCGACTCACCACTTCTTCCAACGACAGAGGAGATCTTCAGCCCGAAGAGTCTTCTTCCTTTAACTGGTGGGGATAACCAGTTTGCCTGCCTTTTCGCCTTCCCGGATCATCTCGTGGCCACCTTGCCTGTGCCAAGCACCCCGGCAACCGGGATACCTCGTTTTACCACGACCGCGAATAAAAGGGTAGTACCTTTTAACTGGAGAACTCCACGGCTGGTTTCTTCCCTGGCAGTGCAACGACCTTCAGCTTTCCTCCACGTCGAGATCTTCTCTTCCTCTGGACGACGCCGTGACTTGCACCTGCTGCCAGGAACAACTGCCCCCGCTGGAGGATCCTCTCCACTTTAAAGGTACGGTGTCCGCCTGGCCTCCCTCGCAGCAGTCTGTGTGGGGTGTCTCTTAAATCCTCCACTTATCACTTGGGTTGGCCCTAGGCTGGCTAACTGAACTTTTCTGAGCAGAACCCCTCCTTTTAAACTCTCTGCAAGACTTTTCAAGACTCTTAAACTGTGTGATCCTGAGCACATTTGTGTCCCACTCTCTCTAAGAGGGAGCCGGGCCTCTGAACTTTTGGCTCACCAGTAGACTTTGACTTTCCTGCCTTGCTGAGTATTTCTAAAGTGTTGTGTTGTGTGATTTTCTAATTTCTGCCTTTTCCCTCCCTTTTTTGATAACTTATTGGAGTGCCATCTTTAGTTAAGCGCTCACCTCTGTCTAGAAATAAGTGGTGTTAACTAAGACTTGTCTAATAAGGAATAAGGGAGGTGTATATACTTCTAAGTAACTGTGTTTGGAACTTGCTTGCCATATTAGTGTTAGTGTATTTTACAAGTGTGTTTTTAAATAAATAATAATATACTTTTATACCAAAGCTCTGGTCAGTGTTTGCTTGTGCTACTGTATTTCTGTACCTAATGTGTATACTCTACATACTGTCTAACTCTTCTTGAGAGAAGTCTGGCTGCTCAGCCACAGCTACCAGGTAAATCTGGGTGGTACAGACTGCTACCAATTGGGTTTACTGCCAACACCTGTAGTCCTAAGCCTTTTGCAGTGGTCCCTAAGGGAACTGCACAGGTTTCTGCCTAACACTCCCATTGACTCAGCTGTGTGTGGTTGAAGTAATGAAACAAATAGAAATGTTGCGTTGCATTGCATGTCATAACAGCGCTGCATTCATAGAATTGTGTACAAATCTAGTGAGAGCGCTCAGTGAAGAAATGGCTCACTGAAGACATTGGTGTGTATGGTCAAAGATTTAAATCTTGGCAGGCCTGGCTCAGCATCATCCCAATGTCAATATAGTGCATACCATTCAATTAGGTAATTATATACTCCATTTATATCAGCTCATAGAAAGGGGAGAAATCTGGCATCAATAAAAAACCTGTAATTGTTATTGTTGTTATGCCTGCACTTGACAAACGTGCTGGGAATACATTAGGACTGAGCTCCAGTAACAAAGCTGTCTGTGGATATTAGCACAATGGGCTGGTGATTTCAGGAAAAAACTAGTGGTAACTCAGTAACCTCCACTTTTTTGGTCAGCAACGGAATGGTCGCCTTTTTACCACACCACCGAACTACAAGTTTGGCCTTGAAGTCTAGGATTTTCCTCGAGCATCAGGCTGGAGGTAAATATGCCCCATTAAGGCCAAACGTTGGCGGAATTACTGCTTGCGGAAATTCCACAAAAATCCCCATGGAGTCCTACGGACTCTAAAAATGGGGATTAACACAGTGCTTCCACCACTTGTAATCCTGTGCTAAACCCACAGGCCCAAGTGGTGATAACGGTAAATGAGTTTGGCGCTAATTTGGCAGATTTACTGCCGAATTACCACCAAACTCATAATGAAGCCCAATGATAATCCCAAACTCATACTGAAGCTTTTCTTTCTGGAACTGCTACATCACCTTTTACTCACAAAACCACAACAGTGACACAATGTCGTCTGATACCATTTCAAAATGGTCCCTTGATCGTCTTCTGTCAGCCCTGCAAGTCTTTCAATACATTGTTGTAATCTTTAAAACATGAAAGGTTCGGTTAACTGCTTCTTTTTAGCACTCTGTTACAGCTCTTGGTACATATGCTGGTTATATAGAAGTGAATAAACAATAATAGATTGTATTAACTAGTCAACTTATTGGTACACAATCATTATCAAAGAATAAAGATAGAGGCAGCCCTATTATCATTTGAACTGGTGACTTGTATGTTAACACAAAACCCTTCTACAGGTACTTGGGCAACCCATCTATGTTATGGAGCATAACCATGTAGGGTATCTTGTGAGGAAAGAGAAAACCATCAACTCAGAAGTCAGTTCCGGTCGGGCCCACTGTACGTGTTCCATCAATTATTTTAAAAGAGGGAAGACCACTGGCCAGGCCATGGCCACTTGCTCTGGCCTACTGGCCGAGGATCATAACCCCCTAGGGATCTCAGGATCTACTGCCATTTTGCCATTTCCAGTGGGCCAATAGCAATGGTCGATGGTCTCAGGGTCCACTGTCCACAGCTGTGTCTATTGTATTTCACTTGTCACTGTTGTGTCCATTTAACATGTTGCTCCAAGTCTTCCCAAATACTGTTTGCCCCCTGTCTAGAAATGTGATCTGGGCAAGCCCTTTGCACTGCAAGAGGGCTTGCCCCTTTACATTTTATTGGTGTGTGGGTGAGGCGGAGGGACATGAGCCCACCCCACAATCTCCCCTCTTTGATGCCACCCATCAGTCCCACTTTTAACATTGATTGGCTCAGATGGCCGAAGCTAGCTAATTTATGGGGGCAGCAGGGAGAGTTCTATGGAGAGAAGGGGACTATGGGCTAGGTGTACAGTAGTTACTATGACAAGTTACTCCTATGTCCTGTCTCCTTTCATCCATACGGTCAGGGCGACTGTACAGGTCATAACAACTATGTGAGGAGGACTCCTGACTATTCTAAGA
The DNA here is from genome assembly GCF_040938575.1 of Ambystoma mexicanum. Lineage (NCBI taxonomy): Eukaryota > Metazoa > Chordata > Amphibia > Caudata > Ambystomatidae > Ambystoma > Ambystoma mexicanum. Next base: position 251,517,369 of record NC_090923.1, on the reverse strand, counting down.
GAAAATATTTTTCATTCATTTATTCAATAACTTTATTTGGCCATAGGGCCATGAAAGTACATGAAAACACATTAGCAAAAACCAAAAACATTCAACAAATTAACAAATGAACCATAAAATAAGGGGGCTCTTGAGGACAGGAGGGTACAAAGGGGAGGGAGGGGCCGGAAGGGATGGGACAACTCTCGGTGGAATGGGGGGATCCCTGGCATGACGGGCTAAGGGCAAGATCTTTTGGGGGAGAGAATTAATTTGGCTAGGAATAGAGAGCCAACTAGGGGAAAAGGGGACGAGGGAATCCAGGGGTTAAGGGAAACAAGAGGGGGGAAAAGGGGACCTAATCGCATCCTTAAATAAAGGAGCCCAAGGTGGGCAATGGAGAATGAAACAAAATTAAGACATGAAAAGAAAATTGCACTTAAATAGAGATGGGGAAAGAAAATGAAAAGAAAAAATTGCAAAAGAAAGAAATGGCCAAAGGGTAGAGAGTGACTGTTAGGGAGGGACGGGGCACCTGCGACGGGTCCCCCAAGGACCTGAAGGGGCGGGGGGGACAAGTTGCATTGCTCTCAGCGCAGAATCCTGAGTATAAAACGGAACACCTGTAAGCTAACTCCTGACTTTATGTATGTAATAAAGTTTGCTGTGGCAATTTTTCTCCCACTCAGACAACTGGTCATGCCTTTCATTGGGGCGGCTGTGGGGGGGGGTTGGGCTCCAAGGGCAGGGGTAGCGGGTAATGAAGGGGGAAACATTTGGGGTGTGTGTGAGCAGCGATGGAGTCGTGCCCCCACTGAGGGTGTTGGCGATACAACGGGTTCCCGCGCCATTCGAAGAATGGCTCCTTGGCTGGGGCCCTCCTTAGTGCCGACGCTCTCATTGGGCACGGCAGTGTAGTAGAATCAAGGGGGGCGGGGGCCATGCAGGTCACCGCCCAGAAGGGGGGTGGGTGACCTCATCGGCGAGTGACGCAAAGGAAACGCGCCCTAGCCGGAGACCCTATAAAAAGGGCTCTGCGCATGAACTCAGCCCCATTCTCCGCCGACTCCCACAGTCTGTGTCTGTGTCTGAAAATAACAGTGGGCCATATTACGACTTTGGCGGTAGCCGTGCCGGTAAAACCGACATGGCTACCGCCGGAGTCATGAAATTACCGGCACCTGTCAATGGACAATTACCAGGACATTCCAGCCCCGATAATTGCCCATTGCCCATAGGGCTCAATGGGGATGGGGAGGATGGTAGCACCGGCACCGTTAATAACTGTGCCGGTGTTACTATGTAGGTCTGCAATCGGATGCCGGTCTGCCCGCCAGGTCAGCCCTAGCGAGCAGAAAGTCACCCGCTCGCAGAACTCGTAGTATGGCGGTACGGTAGCAATGGTGCTAGTAGCTTACCAGCACCGTTGTTACCGTACTGCCATACTTGTAATGAGGACCAGTGTATATTTACTGCATAGTTTAAAAATGAATCACAAATCTGCATTTTCAAGTAAATGTGTGTGTTTGGCAAATAGGTTCCTTAGTTTAACATGTGGACGTTGGGCAAAACCAATGTGTTACAGTTGCGTTGTTGGCACTGGGCAAAATGCATGCATTCAGGAAAAAAAGTATGTATTTTAGCACTATTGGCAAAATTGGTAACATGCTGAAGGGCAGTAAGCAGACTGAGCTGTCCCTTACTGATAGGGAGGCGCTTATGTTTTGGCATTGGTGATAGGTTGTGGTATGGTTTTTTCACCGGCTGTGGCATTTCTTATGTACAATCAGCTTGGAGAAATATGCATTGGCGTCTGGATCTTGTCACAAACTCACAATGTAATTGCTGTGGATCAGTCCTACTTAGGATTTATTCTTTCGCTTGGACAATGGCAGAAAAAGTCACTCAAAAGAATATTATAAGTTGGTGAATTCATTTTATTCTAACATTCTGGTATAAAATGTTTAGAAATAATAACCAGCCATGACATTTGAGCATGTGATGTGTTTACAGTGGACACATTAATCTGGTAACATAAGCCTTATACATTTAATCATTCAAAGGAATGATTGAGACCTATAGGCATTTATTCTGAGGGTCAATGGGAAACTGGCATTGATGGTTACCAGCTCAGATTTTGGTGTGCACAAATTGCAAGCATTTTTATATCCACCTTTAGAAATCCAGTTCAATTGTTGTTGAGGATCCGTGCCAAATGTGCATCTGTTTTCCACTGTTCCCATTCGATTTTCCCAAGAATAGTTAAGTAAATCGAAGGATAACAACTCTCTATATTTGTTTAAAGCACATCCTATTTTGAGCACTGCCACTGTTCTAGTAGGCTTTGGGAATTCACAATTTGACACGTTTCCGCAAAATGTACCTGGACATGAAACACTCCTGTAAAACTGTATTTAAACTCTGTCTGATTATGAGAAATGAAGTTGCCTAGTGTACTTTAAAATGCACTATTTTGCATATATGTTCCTAAAATCCACTGGAGCTTAGCATCTACACAAAACTTTTCATTAGTAAGGATGCTTACATATATTTTGATGTTTGCTTTAAAATGCAAAATTTCCACAACTTTTCCTGAACATTTCAGACCGGGGCTTTATGATTTATACAACATTTGGAACAATGAGAAGCAGGATTGGGCTGATAAAAAGCACGTTATTATTCTTTTTTTTTTAATAAGGCAGTACTGTGTAAACTCTAGAATACACACAGAATTTATGTTAAATAGGCTGTGACGAAATGTATCATGTCATAAGTATGACTGAGAATAGCACGTGTTTAAAATTAAACAAAGTAAATATGCAGTTGAAAGGTGTAGCATTTTGCTTTCACAGAGAGTGTGTTTCGGAAAACTAGTTTAAACCACTACGGCTTACTCAGCCCACTGTGCTGCACCTTGTTACCTTCCCCTTCCTCCGTATCAGTGGTCAAGCTCAGCCCAAGGGGGTGTGAAATTCCGAGTGCAGAGCACCTTCTACATAACAATAGCTGTGGCCTTGAGGTGCGGCTCTGGTGAAATCTGATCCCCAGTCCTCTGAGCCCAAGGAATTCACGGAGAGAGAAATACTTGAAAGGAATCCTTGCACTTAGGATGTTTAACGCAAGTGAAGAAAGAGTACAATGTGTACTTTAAATATAAGTACATGTAAAGCTCACAGTTCTTTCGTGCAATTAAATATTTTCATAGTTTCGTATTTAAAACTACATTATATTGTGTCTAATTTAACAACATAAATGCATTGGAAATGCTAAAACAAAACGTTTTTCATATAATCTTTCAGGATGTCACGTGATATCCACTTTAAATACTGAGAAGTGTGTGCACACTTTGCAACATTAGCGGCCTGATTTACAAAATCATTTTCAATGGGACTTTCCCATGTTACGTTTCTTTGATAAATCGGGCCCTAGATGTTTGTTAAGAAACTGAAAAGATCTTGTTTACACTAAACATTGCAGTTAAAACTTTTCAGAAAAAGTAAGGAGGCATTAGGCACAAGCCTGTTTGATGGGTGCAGGTGGTGGGCGGTAAAAGACGGTGGGTGAAGGAATCATTTTTTTAAATTGATTGATTTTCATAAAGCAAAACTCACCTCAAAGTGACTAATAGAGCACCAAAATAGCACGTGGCCAGTATACTACCCCATTTATTTGAATTCATTGAGCATGTTTTAGGCGCCTATAGAACAGAATTGTGTTTCAAAGTGCCACAAAGAGAAATGGGAAGGGAACAGGGGAAATAATAACAATGGCAAAACGGTAAATATATAGTCGTCGTCCTACTACGCTTTGTGGCATTTGGACATGCAAGTGCAGTGAGGGGAGGTGCAGGAGATAGGGATGGAGGTGGCAGGGGCAGATGAGTGGACAAGTGCTGGTGCAGGATCCGGCAGGGAAGGGCCAAGGGGATCCAAGGGGGAGACCTCAGGCTAAGTGCTAGTGCAAGCGACTCCCAAGGGTGGACTGCAGAGCCGCCAAGCAGGTGCCTGCAGGGGCAGTGCAGTTGCGGGGTGGGAGGGGTGCTGATATCGACTGGGAAGAAGGGCCTGCAATCCTGTGAGATTCATGAGGATCAGGCCACTGGTATCAGCGGCAGTGGGGTGATTAACAGTGAAGGGAAAGAGGTAGAGAAAAGCAGAGTTTTGAGCAGTTTTAGGAACTTAAGGAGGTCCGGCACAAGTCTGAGCGGGGCAGGGAGGCTGTTCCAAAGGGGGGCACCAGCCGAGAAGAGAGACCTGCCGCCCACTCTCTGCTTGGAGAAGCATGCTCTAGCAGAGGAGTATTTAGGGAGTGAAAGTTGGAGATGGCGTGGTCCCAGGCCACAGAAGGCATTGTGGATGATGCAGGGGGTCTTCAATTCGATCCTTGCAACCACCGGAACCAGTGGAGAGATTTTAGGTCTGGAAAGATACAGTCCCTGGGCTTGAGGCCAAGGAAAAGTCTTGCAGCCCTATTCTGGATTAGCTGGAGGTGCATTTATTGGTAAAATTATCATTATACCATGTAATGCTATACGGCACCTGCTTTCAGAACAGAAATGTGCAGCTATAGCACACATACATGATGCAGAATTAGGCTACTGTAAATAGCCTGTTATTTGAGTTCAATGAAAATAACTTACACAGATTACAAGTTATCCTTAATACTGCAGCACATATAGTGCTAGACACATCTAAACAAGCTGACATAACCCAAGTTCTCAGAATGTTACACTGGCTTCCTATCATGGCTAGAGTAATGTATAAAGCAATGACCTTACCGGTTAAAAATCTGCATGTACTGGTACCATCTTCTTAAAGGAGAAGGCTTCATGGTACTCTCCGATGCAATCTTTGAGATCTCCCAGTGAGCTGCTTGTTAAAGTGCAAAGCATAGTTGGAAGAGAGCCTTTGGGCACTCATTCCAGTTGTTGGCAGTCTTCCCATGACATTCTCAGCATGTGGAGCTTCGTATAAGCAACACTCTTCTAAATTTACTAAATTAAGCGATCGAAATAAGACAATGGTCTGTTTATTACAAAGGACATCTTTTTTTCCAGAAAGGTCCATTTGGGAATGGACACATTTCAAAAAAATTGGTTTGAGAAAGCTCCTAAAAACCACATCTCAAAGAACATTGGGTAATAGATATACGTGAGCAACTGTATTCAAAGAACAAAGGTCATTGATATGTATATCCAAATCCTAGTCTCATTCTGCTGCTAAAACACTTCTGAGAAGCCTCCATGTTATATTCAAAAACTTTGATTTGATATGTAAGCTGGGAATAAAGCTCAGTGAATTAAGCACTCGTTTTTTAAATCTGATCAGATTTAACCTTTCATATTTCTGCAGTTGATGAATTGAGCCAGATGGGATTGGGGTAAAATAATACCATCTGTTGGGCAGCACTAAGATGCTGGATTAACATGGATGGAGGTGCTATTTAAAAATTAAACTATTGAAACATAGGGACAGTAAATGTGATCACTTTCTTTGGGATCAAAACTCCCATGCTCTGACATTATCATCTGTCAGAATATGTTAAAGAAGTACCTGTCACAGGAGTAGTTACTATTTCTACGTTGTGAAAGGTGTTTTAAATTTGGATTTAATTATCTGCCAATATCTGTGGATAAATGTGAGAAACGAATCCCATTGATTGATTCTAATAACTAGATATAGAGATTTGAATCAGCATGTCAATCAGTACCATCACAAAGCATCTTTGGAGATACCTTTTTAATACATTTTACCCCATGTGATGCTAGTTGCACAAGGAACGAGGAGATAGTGTATTGCACTGGCAACAAGAGTTTATTTCTGTCACTCACATCCCTGAATATTACCAACAAACAATGTTTGATCTTATTCCAGCAATGAGTACCTTCTATTGTGTTTCAGGGTGGACATGGGACCCGCAGGAAATATCACGGTATGCACACAATTCTCCCATCATTATATATATGTATATAAATAGTTATGGACATCTAAGAGAAAGAAGACATACAAAAGTGTGCGAGTAATAGTATATTTAATTTGCATGCTTTTTAAACAATTCTCTCTGCACAAAGATTATATATGAGTTAAAAGTTATTAGCAATATTATTTTTGCAAAGTGGATCGATCTTAGGGTTCACCATAACTGTATATCTTTTATACAGCAACGTTCGTCACCCTGAGATAAGGGTGAACCATAAGATCCATCGACGTAGACTGCTAATAACGCTTGTCTCTTTTGATGTATCTGTATGAAATGTTCCAAATATGTTTTCTACCACCATCCCCTAAAATGGAAAGTTTTTTGCAAATTCATCTAACGGTTTAAAAGTTATAAGGCATTGAAGAAAGGGGTGGTTTTCATCTTTTGTATTGATTTTCCAATAGTTCATCATTAAACAGTCTCAGAACTCAAAGAGCTCCATGGATTTGCTTCAAATACAAAACAAATTGGGCAGGAAGCAATGCAGTTGTACCTCGTGGTAGTTTGGTACAAATCCATCCAGTATTTGGTTTTTTTATGTGGATATTGGGGTGCTACTGGCACCAAAATCTTTGTATATCTCCTGTGGTGCATTAAAGCAAGTAAGACTTTTCAGAAATTAAAATGTACACATTTGTCCCTTCAGTGTGAGACGTTTTCGCAAGAATTCCTGCAAAGACAGAAAAAGAAATGTGCTTAAAATTATACTAGGAATGAAGTAAAGGAATGTATTCCTTCAGGGTGGATGAGAGGAGGGTGAAACCGTCTAATTGGTGAGTTTGGAAATTAGGGTGTAACGCTCACCTTGTATCCAAAGGGACGCCCCTCGACAGGCCCTGGATGCTTTCTGGGACTCTGCACCTTCACAGGGGTTCACGCTGCCGAGGATCAGTTCTAGAAGACAGGAGGGTAGGTTTAGCTACTATTCCTTCTCTCGTGACCCACCTCCCGGTGTTCCCCCCGCTGTTCCCCTTGGGGCTTCTCTCACCTTGATTTCTGTAAGGATGCGCTCTCCGCCCTGCCGCGTAGGGCAGGGACGCGTTGTCAGTGACTCCGCTGAGTTTCTTCACTGGCGTGGGCCCGAAGTCCAGACCGGCTGCGACTCCACTTTTCAGGTAAGTCTTGAAATTAAGAATAATGTATGTATTGGATGGTGCACCAAATAACCTTCTCCTCTTATCTTGCAGATGCTGCAGGCGGAGAGCGGATGCTGGAGGCAGAGTTCGAGAAGGTAAGGATGGAAGCGCAAAGCGGCGCTGAGAGCGTTCTTGCAATTGGCTAACCTGTGTTCTTGTTTCTTGCAGGTTTTGGGAGAATCCGGGAAGAATGGACCAACCGGAACCCAGAGCCGACGGATGATGTGCAGTTGGCGATGGCCTTCCAGATGGGCTGGGTAAGTAAGCTTAAACAATATCTCCTTCACGCCCTTCTTTCCAGGAATGTAGCTGGAGGAAGATGATGAAGTCTGGAGGACTTCGGTTGGATGGAGGCTGCAGCTGACCAGGTAAGGATGACAGCAGTTCTTGTCTTCTCTCGCCCGTGCAGGCCAGGATGCTGAGCAGGACCCGGTGAAAGTCACGCTGCAAGAGCAGAATAACGCGAAGCGCGTGCCTCGCCCAGGCGTGGTTTAAATACCCAGCAGGTATCCCAGGAGCTTCGGGGCGGGCCCCGACATGAATGCTAGACTGCTAGTTGCAGTTCTCCATTGGTCCTCAGGGGGGCATCCATGCGTGTTCGTTGGCCATTGAAACCCCATCCTGGTATTTGAGTCCGATGCCAACGGCGCCAGGACTGACTCCAAGGGATCCGAGGGGGGCCAAATATGGTCTTATGGTCTTTCGGGTCCCGTTACCATATGGTGGAGATAAGGTCATGACATAGGGAGGACTTTGAAATTATATTTAGTTCCTTCCATTTTTGTTGCTTTGCATGTACCGTTTTCACTGCCACTTCACAAAAACTGCAGGGTTCTCACAGGAATTGGATGTGCATCACAAAATTAAACATTGTTAAAATTATATTGGCAGATAGCCTGGGGGCACTTTGCCTTCAGTATGGATCTGGGTAAACAATAAAAGAGGATGTGTGCACATGTAAAGTTTGAGGAGTCTTGTAAAAAATTATAATTTTATTGTGAAGCCAGGTCGTGGGAAATTCTCATGGCAATCGGAAACCACAATTATAATCTTGAGATATTTACTTGTGGTTAAATTCCATGAGTAAATCTAGTGAGAATAAAAAAGCGGGACACAAGGAAGCCTTTTCTAAATGTCTGCTAGAACACAGCCAGAGGAGCATAAACGTTTGTCCCAATCACTAATTGCTGCAACGTGGCCACAGTCCATTGCCAATGGGCCATGGTGTCTTAATACCACAGGTCGAGTGAGATGTAGCATAACAACACCATTGGAATAAAGTCGAACAACTTAAATGTCTCATAACTATAACACTTTAAACAGCAAGATCTGATTGAGATGAAGCATACACTTGCTCCGGTAATGAATCATGCCCCACACCCATCATGGCAAAATAAAAGGGGTGATGGCAGGAAGGTATAGAACTAACCTTCACCTCTGGCATTGCTCTGGGCAACCCTCCAGTCCATCGTTCTTCGCCTGCCAAGCAATTAGAGAAGGGGAAAGACCATATGCAAAATTGGGCTTGGTGCCACCCCAAAGGGGACAGTCCAGCCTGAACGGCTTGGTCACATCCCTTATGCACGAGCCCACAAGCATCTGCAAACATGTTTCAGCCTTGTTGGGACACATCTGTGAGGAGTTGTGTGGGTCTCTAAGCCCAAAAGGCACGAGACCCATGTCTGGGTGTACCTGTCCCACTCACGGTAACTATAGCAGAACAAAAGGGGTGATGGAAGGTTTAGAGTTAATCTTAACGTCTGGCATTGCTCTGGGCAACCCTGCAGAACATCGTTCTTCACCTGCCAAGCCATTACAAAAGGGGAACAACCATATGCAATATCAGGCTTGGTCCCACACCAAAGGGACATTCCAGCCTGAACTGTTTGGTCACAAGCCTTCTGCTCGAGACCACCATCCTTCTATTCAAGGAAAGTACCTCACGTCGTTAATAACGTACAATGGCATCCCTTTACCAGAGAGGAACTTCTTCTCTCGTGTTCGTGTGTGGCAATATACAGAACGGAATGGGTTCCTAGACGTTCGCCTCAAGCGCCACAGTACTTTTGTAGACTCTGACATAGTGAGCCAGGAAATAATACATGAAGGACCACAAGTTCTTGACACTATGCACTCGGTTCACAGACCAATAATGTAAACATAACAATGTTGCAATTCTCATTGACATCTGTCTAGAAAGCTTGTTCACTAAAGGGGCTCCACACATAGTTCCCTGCAACACAAAGTTGCCACAACCTCACAGGAAACCAGTGCCATGCTCCAATGATTTTTTAGTCATTGTTTGCCATTGATCTGCCTGTTCACTGCTCATAAACCTGGTCTCTGGAGAACAGCCACATCCAGGATGTCTGCAGTGTGGCACACAAAGCGAAGGGGTTTGGAAGATGGGCATTTTGTAATATTCAAACTTTACCCAATCTCCCAGGTTCCCATTTGACTCGGGGCAATCATTTAACACCCAATCACAGGACTTCAGCCAATTACCCATTGGCGAGTGTTTGGAAAAATTGGAAGAGGGAGAGCCACTATAGGAGGAGAAAGAACAGCATGTTTGGCGGTAGGTGAATAGCAGGAGTTGGCTGGAGGTGTCCTGCATGAGGTGACTGAAGATGAGCAAAAGTAAGCGGTTGAAGATGAAGAGCAAGAAGTGGTTGGAGGTGTACAACAGGAGGTGGAGGAAGAAGTTAGTGATTAGGAGGAGGCAGAAGTGAACGGTTGGAGGAGTTAACAAAGAGCCTAGTTACACAGCCAGTGAAGGACAGAGTGGGAGATCTAGGCCCAAGACAGGAGGTAGGGGTGAATCCCAGTCTGAAGGATTACACCCATCGTGAAAGGAGGAATGAGACCATTGCACAGTAATCAGGAGGTAAAGAACAAGCAGAGGAGTAATGATGAGGGGCAGCAGAATAAGACTTGCCATCCGAGAGGTGCTCCAACCCAGTGTTCCTTGACCACATCTGAAACACTCTACATGTACCTGTTTAGTTGGGCAGCAATTACAGACAGAAGATCAGAGAACAGCATTGCCTACTGGCAGAATGTGGGAACCCCATTAAAGCCGGATGAATAAACATTGGCATTGACCCTGTGGTATGTGAAGAAGTGTGCAGGGAAACTCTTAAGCCTGAGACTGTGATTCAAGAGACTTAACTTATATGCTGTTGTTTACCTTATATTTTGGTTGTGTAAATAAACTTAGTTTGACTCAAGGGGGGTCATTACGAGTTTGGAGGTAATCTAAAAATGATGCCGTTAAGGGAATACCAGCACTGCATACTGCTCCGGCCCATTCCGAGTCCACATCCCGGTATTAGCACCGCCGCTGATACCGTGCTCTCCCGTACCGGCATCTGCGCGGTCACGCGCCCCTTCGGCCCGGCATTACCGGGATGGCGCTAACAGGAGGACATCACAAGTCACGCATACATGCTCCTACCGCTGCCACGAGTGCGGTAATTACAGATACTGCGATGCCGGTATTACCGGCATCGCAGATCACCCGCTAACAGCAATCTGTGTGTTACCAACTGCCACAGGTGCACACACTCATCACAGGTGGAGGCAATGGAGTCTGGACCAGCACAAAAGGAGCACACACACACACCACACCCCTTCCCACAACAAAATGATCCCACTTGCTGTTGCGATACTGGGCCTGGAGGACATGCTTGCACAGCTACGCCATGAGCAACAACTACAACAGGCACAACAGAGGAGACGCAGGAGGAGAAGGAGGGTGAGACAGGCCCAGCAAGTCCCACCAGTGCAGCCAGTGTTACCACGCAGGCAGCCACCAATACCTTGCATCAGAGCCAATCCCCTCAACTTAACTCCTGTGCAGATCCACACCCTGTACCGCCTGGTACATGATGACATTGGCAGCCTGATTGACATCCGCACTGCCATCCCCCCTCTACTGAAGGTGGTGTCTGTGCTCTACTTCCTGGCCACAGGCACCTACCAGCACACAGTGGGGCAGATGCATGGCGTATTCCAACCATTATTTTCACGCACGCTGAACCAAGTACTCGATGCCCTCCTGAAGCACTCAAGCGACCACATATCCCTACCACGGACTGCCCAGGAGATCTCCAACACCAAAATTGGCTTCCATGCACTGGCAGGCATACCAAATTGCATCGGTGCCCTTAACTGCACCCATGTGGAATTGATGGTCCCACATGCCATGGAGGTGGCCTACTGCAACTGTAACCTATACCACTCTGTCAATGTGCAGATGGTATGTGACTCCAGCAAGATCATCACACATTGCTGTCCCCGATATCCCGGATCAACCCATGATTCAATGGTCCTGCAGAACTCTGCGATACCATGCTACATGGAGCGACATGCTGGACGATGTGCCTGCATGCTTGGTAAGTTGCATGACAGGCAGATGGCAGTGTAATGGGGGGGATCCATACTCCACCTGGGTGAGATTGGGGGGGGGTGACTGGACAATGCCCATACTGCAATACACTGTGCCCCAAAGCATCCCTAACTGAACTTGACACCTGAAACGCATATGAAAGACGTAAGCTGCACAACAATGAAGTAATGCCAGACTTGCAACCAGCCCACATCCCTCAACACGTACACTGCAAACCATCAGACCGTACCCTCTGCAACACAATGCAGCAACATGCTGTGAGTATGCACAATGAAAATGACCGCACAACAACACAACACCGGACATGCATCCATGAGTGTGCAGAAATAATTCACACCAAGGGAATTCACAGATTTTTACTGGACCACCACCACAGTAGCACAGCATGCCACCATGGGAATGTCAAGCAGTGAATGGGAGATCATGATGGGACTAGTGGCAACAGTGCCAGGATCAATGCACACGATTCAATACACATCACATAGATGATCGCAATTATTGCGGTAGGTAACCACGGTGCATGAACACCAGCAAGGAAGTGGACACCTTGCATCATCTGGATGATGCAACCCACACCTGTAGACCATGGGACAGCAAACATTGTGTCAAGTTAAAATGTTTGCATTCATCCAGGGACATGTGCGTGTGAAAAACAAATATCTGCAGGCATGTAAGTGATAAGTACAGGTGTCATTGCAGGAATGACTTACACATACCTCATTTTGAACCCATGCAGGTGATGCTGGCTATCCCTTGAAGCTGTGGCTCCTCACCCCTGTCCGGAACCCGCAGAACAAGCTCGAAGCAGACTACAATTGTGCCCATACCCGTACCCGTGTGGTGATTGAGCAGACCTTTGGCCTGTGAAAGGCACGGTTTCGCTGCCTCAGCAGGTCTGGTGGGGCACTCCTGTACGGGCATGAGAAGGTGGCCAAGATCATCATGGCATGTGCCATGCTGCACAACATGTGCATCCGACGGAACGTGCCTCTGTCCCTTGACATTAAACAGCAACCACCCGGTGATGATGAAGATGATGAAGAAGATGTGGTTGCACATCATCCAGGTGGTGATGCACAGGAGGGATGTGCTGTGTGCCAGTCTGTGATAGGCCAAAAATTATAAGACACATGGATGCAGAAGGTGCCATGGATGTAGGGCACTGGGTGTGGGGATACATGGACACTGTGCACTGTAAACCAATAAAACACACATACAGAATAAGCAATGTCCAGTCATGTGATTTTTTGGTACACAACGGGTGTATTAAACATGAGAAATGAACAAAGTGCTATGACCCTCTACCTCACACACACCCCATTCCCCCCCTTCCCCCAACAACTCCCTCACATGCCCCCCTTCCCCCTCTCCCTCCCCCAACAACTCCCTCACAGACCCCCCTCCACCTCCCCCCACAACTCCCTCACACACCCCCTTCTCCCCTCCCCCCACAACTCCCACACACACCCCCTTTCCCCCCTCCCCCCACAACACCCCCACACATGGGGTGCAATGGAATGTAGCACGGGTATGCATCAGTTGCCATGTGCAGGATGCCCCTGCTACTTCTGTCCTCTTCCCGCCTCTGGTGGCGGCATGTCTGAGCGCTGCAAGGTACGCGCAGACCTGCTCAGGGGGGTGTCTGTGTGGAGCTTAGGACGAGCCCGTGCCCGCTTGCTCCATTCTCGGGCCAGGACACTGTGCCTCCAGGGCATCCGCAATTCTGCCAAGGACCTGTCTCACTGCCGACAGCTCCTCTCAGATGCGAGTTGTGCTGGACTCTATGGCATCTTTCATTGCCGGAGTGTTCTCCCGGCCCACCTGCCTTGTCAGGGCACCATCCGACACGTATTGTCTGACAAGCCCAATCAGCTCCTCCTGCTGCTTCTCCATCTGTGCCATTCGCCACTCCCCATCCTGGACACCTGTGGAGGTGGATGGTGCATCTGGCAAGGGTCCCAATTCAGGTTTGTCCTCTGTGGGGCTCCAGCACTCTGGTCCTGACTCTCCTCCAGACTGCTCATGCGTGGTGCCAGTGGGGGTGATAATTTGGGTGAGCTGGGGTGATAGCCGGGGGCTGGGTGTGCCATGGAGTTCAGATGACACGTCATCCTCAAGGACACACACCTCGCCATGTGTCTGTTCCTTGTCGTCACTCAGGGGCGCGATGGCAGCTGCCTCCCCAACCGAGCTGTTGGCAGCAGAGAGGGCCCCATCTGCCACTGGCTCCTCTGCAGTGGATACACCTGTTGTCAGCACTGTTGCTGTTGTGGGGGCCCTTTGCCGCCCCAGTGCCTTTGCGTCCTGTGGCGCCTTTGCCTTCAGTGGCTGATGTGCCTTGCCTGGGCCCTTCGACGTAGAAGGCCTGTTGGTGTTTTCCCTGCCCCTGGCATTCTTCAATGGTGTCGTAGCCTGTGCTGCTGGGTCCTGTGCATCGCTGTCAGAATCTGAGCCTGTGGGGGATGGAGAGAGGGACGGCATCAGTGATGGTTCTACATGCATCATGCATACATTGGTATTGTTGTAGTTCTACACATTTGATGGATTTCTGACTTGGAGTTGTGACATACAGGTTGCTTGATATATGGGGGGATAATTCAGGCATACATCCGGTTCACACATGTCTGAGGTGGTGTATGCTGTGTGACATGCCTTTCTGTTGTGGAATGTGTGCAATGTGACACATGCCGTTTTCCTGCTTGTGGGGTGTGTCTCAGGTATGGCTTTGACTTGCCGCATGCATGTGGATGTGATGGTGCTGGGGACAACATGTATGCAGGGATGTGTCCATGTGTGTGTGTGTGATGGGCCATGCATTGGTTCATGTCACTGTCACATTGGTGGCCCATCACCATGCTTTGCATTACAGTGGTTTGTGTGGACACTCACCTCCATCTGCCGATGACGGCGCTCCCCGCTCCATATCGCCCACTCTCTCTATGGCCTCCATGCCTATGGTGCTGGCGCAGGTTTCATCCCAGCGTGTCATTTTTATTGGGGAGTTGGGTCCGATGCCTGTTGCCAGGCCCTGGCTCCGGTTGGCAGAAAGGATATTGCGCACACGGAGGCGCAGGTCGTCCCAGTGTTTTTTGAATTCCTTAACAGTGCGTGGGGTGGTGCCCACCGCACTGACCTTTTGGGCCACTTCCTCCCAAATTTCCTTCTTTTTCAGCTGGGCAAGCCGCCTGAGGTCTGCCATAAAAACAATGTCCTCATTCTCAGCCAGGGTGTCAGCCAGCATGTTCAACTCCTCCTCCGAAATTCGCACCTTTCGCTGGCTCATTGTGCCTTTTTTAGGGGCCTTGGGCATATTGCTGGTGTAGTGGATGGAGTTGTAGTTGCTGGTGTATGGATCCAGGTCCTGTGTCCCTAGGATTGCCATGGATTGTGTTTTTCAAGATGGCTGCCGTTGCCTTTCCTGTTCCGGCTCGACGGTGTTACTTCCGGGTTCCGGTATTACCGTGCCCGCTATTACCGTGCCCGCTATTACTGTGCCCGCTATTTAGTGGTAGGCAGAGGAGGTGTGAGCGCATTGCATGATGCCGCTAACAGAGATTTTTTCCGATTTTTACCGCAAATCTCGTAATGAACCCCAAGGTGTTGGTGCTATCTCTTTGTGCTTAATCGTTGGCTACCTAACAGACATTTGACATCACTAATATGACATAGTATATCTATTTTGAACATGTAACTAACATCAAACTAGTACTAAAAATATGTAGTTTACTTTCCGTAGTAGAGATGGTCTATTTGCTCATTTGATGATAGTGGATCACTGAATCTTGACTTATACTACATTGTTCTCTTCTTTCCTGTTATTACGCTCCACACCTCTTGTGACACAAAACTCCTCATCTCGTACAAAATCTCTTTTGAAAGTTTAACATCAAGATAATCACAAGCTATCAATGCAGAGAAATCAGAACTTAAAACACCATGTTTGCAATGATTTTGACATTACCATTATCACGCACTATTCATTTGAGGACCTGACCACCATTACTATCACACATCATCTCGGAGGGGCTTCAATATCACACAGGATGTCAGAGGGAATTTTAACATAATTATTATCACATTCAAGTTATCTGGGGGACATCAACATTGCCATTTTCAATCACACTGTCTCTGTGAGGGCAGATACACCATCTCTGTGGGGTCCTTCACATCATCATAACCACATAGAATCCCTATGTGGACTGTAACACCATTTTCATCACAAAGAATCAGTTTGGGGATTTCAACATCCTTATTAACAAGCACACTCTCTGTTGGGACTGCAACATAACCAAGAGCATCATTATTGTCATCATCACCCCTTTTCCAAACACACACAATTCTATGGAGACTTGTATGCCCTATTTTTAACACACTACCTTCAAGAGAGACTTTAACATCTCTATTATCACACACCAACTCTGTGGGGACCTGAATATCAGTATAAGGACACACAATCTCTATTGGGACTTTAACATCCCCAACTTCACACAATGTCTATGGGAACCTTAACATCATGAACATACCACACTGTCTATGTGAGGAATTTAACATAATTATCACACACCACCTCTGTGGGGACTTTAACATAAACCTCACACACTATCTCTGTGAGGACCCGGACATCAGTATCATGACATACAATATATATTGGTACTTCAACATCAAACACCACATGTATGGAGACTTTAACATCAAGATAATCACACACCATCTCTGTGGGTACTTCAACATCAGGATAATCACACACCATCTCTGTGGGTACTTCAACATCAGGATAATCACACACCATCTCTGTGGGTACTTCAACATCAGGATAATCACACACCTTCTCTTTGGGGTCTTTAACATCATGACAATCACACACCATCTCTGTGGGGACATTAACATCAAGATAATCACACACAATCTCTGTGGGGACTTTAGCATCAAGATAATCAGACACCATCTCAGTGAGGACTTTAATATCATTATTATTACATACCATCACTCTGTGGACTTTAAAGTTATTATGAACACACACCAGCTCTGTGGGGTCTTTAACGTAAATATCACACACCACATCAATGAGGACCTGGAGATCAGTATCATGACATACAATATTTATTGGTACTTCAACATCACCAACATCAAACACAACATATATGGAGACTTTAACATCAAGATAATAACACACCATCTCTGTGGGGACTTTAACATCAAGATAATCACACACCATCTCTGTGGGGACTTTAGCATCAAGATAATCACACACCATCTCTGTGGGGACTTTAACATCAAGATAATCACACACCATCTCTGTGGGGACTTTGGCATCAAGATAATCACACACCATCTCTGTGGGGACTTTAACATCAAGATAATCACACACCATCTCTGTGGGGACTTTAGCATCAAGATAATCACACACCATCTCTGTGGGGACTTTAAAGTTATTATAAACACACATCAGTTCTGTGGGGACTTTACCATAAATAGCACATACCATCGTTGCGGGGACCTTGATATCAGTATCACAAAATACAATCTCTGCTGGGACTTCACCAACATCAAACACCATGTGTATTAGTACTTTATCATAATGTTAATCACACACCAACTCTATGTGGACTTTAACAACAGTATTATAAAACAACATAGGAATGCTGTCTTTAATACGATTATTCATACAAACCATCTCTGTGAGGACCTGAAATCAGTATCATGGCAGACAATCTCTATTGGGACTTCAACATCACCAATGTCAAACACCATTTTAATGGGGACTGTAACATATTTGTCATCACACCAATCATAGAGAGATGTGTTTTGGTGGACAAGATGGTGACTGTGAAATAATGAAACCGGTATTCAAATCTCTGCTTCTATACCTGACCACATTGTGTGATCCTGAGCCATTCACCTAATATTTTGGTTCCCCAGTTCTCCTTTCTGACATACTTGGAGTGTTTTATAATATAGTCTCATGCCAAATTTAGTACATTTTTAGTGAGGTTCTTATTGAAAATACACCACCATTACAATCCATCTATTGTGTATACCTACGGTGTGGGTAGGTACTCATATATAGAAATAGAATTGTGCAAGTTACAAAGATGCCTATGAAACAAACATGTTGCTATTTGCATAGAGATACATTAAATTCCAAATAAGAATATTTAAGTCCTCACAAGGATGGTAACACGCGTTCAGGTCCCCACAGAGATGGTACCGGACACGCGATTAAAAATTAGCATTTTTGCAGATTTGAAGCTGGATCCTATATTAGGAATTTTTTCTGAATATATTTTTGCTGTTAGCATATTTTTAAAACATTGGGAAAGGTTAGTCCCCACAAGGCTGGTTTCCACACATAGTCCCCACAAGGTAGGTAAAACGTGTGTGTGTGTGTGTGTGTGTGTGTGTTTGTGTGTGTGTGTGTGTGTAAAGCACATATAATATAAATGTTTGTAGAATTTGATAAGATATCGCCTGAAGACTTAACAAATGTAGGAATCTGAATTACTTTTCTGGTTCCTCAATGGGCCTCAACAACCGGTAACCTGTGAATAGCTTGGAAATGGGTGGGGTCTTTCGGGTGCCATTGCTAGTCACGAGCACAAGGAACTGATTTTTTCTCTCAATGCTTTGTAGTCACAAGAGGGTAGGGCAGAGTCGGCTATCTTGGTTCCAATCATTGAGAGCGATAGGTAGTGGTATTGAGCCTCCTTAATATGTGGATTTTTAAAACACTATTTTGAAAAAACATGTTCAAAACTAGATTTGAGCCTGTTGAAAAGGTGTGGAAGTTCCTTTATTCTCAGCGATAACTTTGAAGACACTGATATTGAAAGGTATGCACTTTGTAACAGGAATTGACTTGTTAGATGCATTTTTCAATAACATGGAGTCCATCTTTAACAAAACTCTGTCTTCTCTCAAATAATGAGTTCACATTATCGAAAAATCCAATAGCTCTGCTTCTGATAAACATAGTACCTATTTCATTTCCCTACCATTTTCATTGGTAGGGAGTATCTAAATATTCAAAGACATAATCTATTATGTAATTTACAAGTATTGTCTCACTTGTGTTCATGAAATCAATATTCTTTAGGGTAGTCCATGCTGTTGCATCTAATGCTGATGTAGGCGCTCTGCTCAAAGCGTATGTTAAATGTGCTTTACTATACCAAAAGTAAAATATGGCCATTGGGCTGGCTCAGATCCTTGAAGCCCCTTGTTCAGGCTCCCACACAGAGTACACAATGCAAGAAAATGTCCTTGGACTTTGCGGTGGCCTGAGGTTCCGTAATGTGAGAGACAATCTCACCATTAGCTGATCCCATGTAGCTCCAACGGGGGCAAAACTGGACAATGAGCGGCATGCTGAAACCAGGTAAATCACAGAGTGACAAGTACCTAATGGAATAAAACCATAGTAATATACAGTGATCTTAACATTAAATCTTTTTTTTTCCAGCAAATTCAAAATGGTATTTAATTCGGCAGCCACCCATAAGAATTGGCCACCATTTATAAACTGAGAAGCAGTTATTATGAGCGCAATAAACACAGACATGGCATATAATGCATCACTGTTGCCTTGTACACACAGTTGCAAGAAAGCCAGATGCGAGCAATCATTATTAAACTGCCTCGCTGATATTCCTTCATTTTAGAATACAATAGACTTTGTTCACTATACACCCCCATCTAAAAACATATCCTGTTCCACAAAAAGTAAAATGTTGTAAAAGAAAACTAAATCAAACAGAAATGCAACAGGATGTCACTGCAAATCCTCCAAAGAGAGTTAAAAAAAACTAATACTTCATCAAGTACCACAAACAACAAAGAAACTATTAGGGAAAGTAAATCAGCTACTTCTTCAAAAAAGGATGACAAACTCAAAAAAAAGTACTCAGATACAGAACTACCTGGTCCATTTAAACTTTCAAATGTAATTGGTGTAAGTTGCTATGCAAATATAGCAATGAATATTCTATTTCAATTACCACCAATTGTTGACAACATTTACTTACACAGTACAGACCAATTGTGTTTGCAAATGTTAGTAATGCAACAAACAATCCTGACAACACGTATAGTGTTTATGGAATAAGACAACAATTAGACTACTGTGCTGGAATGGTGAAATTCACTATAAACTCACAGGAAGATCCACAAGAATTTCTAATGTACTTACTACACGTACTGGAAAACAAAAACGTGCCTATAAATGAAATCTTCCAGATTTCATTCTTTGTGGAAACATACATGTACTCTCTGCAACATTGTGACACAAGAACAAATCCCCAATGAGCACTTTGTGTATGTATCAATACCTAATTGTGAATCCGTTCCATTTCAGCAACTTGTACAAAATGCAAACCATTGTAGATTATGTACTACCTGCAATTCGGATAATCGCTCCACCTTACTAATACAAACACATAGTAAATACGTAATACTAATACTTCTACTTCTACGTTACAATGCAGATGGTACCAAAAACAACTGCAAGTTGACTGGATTCACACATGGTCAAGTATCACTTGATAGGAAAACCTTCACAACAATAGGTATAATCTACAACATAGGAGCCACAACCAATGCAGGTCACTATACAGCATGTATGAAAAAAAAATGTGGATGTTCCGAATGTAATGATAGTACCATTCCTCTAAAGCAGAGATTACCAGCAAATCTTACAAACGCTTATTTAATCTTCTTAAAACCAAAATTTATTAACTAAACTGTACTTAAACATGAACAAAACTTTGATTAAAAAACTATAAACTGTTAGAATATGCCAACAGCTATCTAACTGCCCCAAGATTCTACAACAACTAAACAGATAAATGAATACCATTAAATTATATAAAAAAATAAACAGTTAGAATATGCCAACTGGTCTAACTGCCCCAATATTTTCAATAACCAAACAGATAAATCAATACCACTACATCATAACAAAAACTAGACAGTTAGAATATGCCAACTGGTATCTAACTGCCCCAAGATTTCACAATATCCAAACAGATAAATTAATACCACTTCATTATAACAAAAATTAGACAGTTACAATATGTCAACAGATATCTAACTGCTCCCTAAATCTGCAACAAACCAACATATAGAACATGAGCCAGAAACAGCAAGTGAGCACTGAAAACAAACAAACAAATAGACTGTAGCATAACAATAACATGTTTTTTTTAATCCAACATGGATTTTTTTTCCCACAGACCCAATGATTTTAGCAACAAACACAGAAACTGAGCAAACTGCACAGTACACTGGTTTGTAATCTACTAAATATGAGGGTAAAAAAAATGTTGATTATTCCATGTAATAGGTCAATACAAAATACCCATACTAACATGATCTTTTCTTTTATCACAGAAATTAACAAGGAATACATATACTCCAGTTACTAAACCAAACAGTAAGTATATTATAATAAGTATAACCATCGCAGCAAATCACACCCATAGTGACTTATAACGTCAGTGTTTATAAATGTGGTCTTGACCATGCACCCAAGACTCTAGGCCCTGGCCACAACCACCGCAGCATACCACACCCATAATAGCTTATAACTTTGGTGCTTATAAATTTGGTCTTGTCCATGCACCCAAGACTGGATAGGCCACTATGGGTGTGATATGCTGCAGTGTTTGTGGCCAGGGCATAGAGTCTTGGGTGCACCCAAGACTCTATGCCCTGGCCACAACCACGGCAGCATATCACACCCATAGAGTCAAACATTTTAACCATGCCATATGGGCACTTTTAATGTCCACGAACATGACAAGTGTTCTTAGAACAGTTTCAACTTGCCCACGAACACTACGGACAGGTATAGCGTCCTCAGGACAGCCCCATTTTGTTTACTTACCAACATTTCAGAACACCGCAAGTGTTCTTAGAACAGTTTCAACTTGCCTGCGAACAGTACGGACAGGCATAGCGTCCTCAGGACACAGCTATTTTGTTTATTTATGAACATCCCAGGACACTTGATGTGTTCTTAGAACAATTTCAACTTGCCTACGGGCAATACGGACAGCGTCCTCAGGACAACCCCATTTCGTTTATTTACAAACATTATATGACATCGTCTGTATTCTTAGAACAGTTTCAACTTGCCTGTGAACAATACGGACAGTCATAGCATCCTCAGGGGACACACCCATTTCGTTTATTTATGAACATTTCAGGACACTGCGTGTGTTCTTAGGACAGTTTCAGCTTGCTTGCGAACAATTCGGACAGGTCTAGCGTCCTCAGAACAACCCCATTTTGTTTATTTACAAACATCCCAGGACACATGTTCTTAGAACAATTTCAACTTGCCTACGAACAGTATTGACAGGTATAGCATACTCAGGACACCCCCATTTTGTTTATTTACAAACATCCCAGGACACTTGATGTGTTCGTAGAACAATTTCAACTTGCCTACGAACAGTACGGACAGGTATAGCGTCCTCAGGACACCTCCATTTTGTTTATTTACGAACATTTTAGGACATTGTCTGTATTCTTAGAACAGTTTCAACTTGCCTGCAAACAATATGGACAGTCAAAGTATCCTCAGGACACACCCATTTAGTTAATTTACAAACATTTCAGGACACTGCGTGTGTTCTTAGGAAAGTTACAGCTAGCTTGCGAACAATTCGGACAGTTCTAGTGTCCTCAGAACACCCCCATTTTGTTTATTTACGAACATCCCAGGACACTTGATGTGTTCTTAGAACAATTTCATAGCGTCCTCAGAACACCCTAATTTTATTTATTTACAAACATCCCAGGACACTTGATGTGTTCTTAGAACAGTTTCAACTTGCCTACGAACAGTACGGACAGGTATAGCGTCCTCAGGACACCCCCATTTTGTTTATTTACGAACATACCAGGACACATGTTCTTAGAACAATTTCAACTTGCCTACAAACAATATGGACAGCGTCCTCAGGACACCGCCATTTCGTTTATTTACGAACATTTTAGACATTGTCTGTATTCTTAGAACAGTTTCAACTTGCCTGCAAACAATACGGACAGTCAAAGCATCCTCAGGACACACCCATTTAGTTTATTTACAAACATTTCAGGACACTGTGTGTGTTCTTAGGACAGTTACAGCTAGCTTGCGAACAATTCGGACAGTTTTAGCGTCCTCAGAACACCCCCATTTTGTTTATTTACGAACATCCCAGGACACTTGATGTGTTCTTAGAACAATTTCATAGCGTCCTCAGGACACCCCCATTTTGTTTATTTACGAACATCCCAGGACACATAATGCGCTCTTAGAACAATTTCAACTTGCCTACGGACAATACGGACAGCGTCCTCAGGACAACCCCATTTTGTTTATTTACGAACATTTCAGGACATCGTCTGTATTCTTAGAACAGTTTCAACTTGCCGGCGAACAATACGGACAGTCATAGCATCCTCAAGACACACCCATTTTGTTTATTTACAAACATGTCAGGACGCAACGTGTGTTCTTAGGACAGTTTCAGCTTGCTTGCGAACAATTCGGACAGGTCTAGCGTCCTCAGAACACCCCCATTTTGTTTATTTACAAACATCCCAGGACACTTAATGTGTTCTTAGAACAATTTCAACTTGCCTACGAACAGTACGGACAGGTATAGCGTACTTAGGACACCCCCATTTAGTTTATTTACGAAGATCCCAGGACACATGTTCTTAAAACAATTTCAACTTGCCTACGAACAATACGAACAGCGTCCTCAGGACACCACAATTTCATTTATTTACGAACATTTCAGGACATCGTCTGTATTCTTAGAACAGTTTCAAACTTGCCTGCGAACAATACTGACAGTTATAGCATCCAGAGGATACACCCATTTTGTTTATTTACGAACATTTCAGGACACCCCGTGTGTTCTTAGGACAGTGTCAGCGTACTTGCGAACAATTCGGATAGTTCTAGCATCCTCAGAACACCCCCATTTTGTTTATTTACGAACATCCCAGGACACATGTGCTTAGAACAATTTCAACTTGCCTACGAACAATAAGGACAGCCTCCTCAGGACACCGCCATTTCGTTTATTTACAAACATTTCAGGACATCGTCTGTATTCTTAGAACAGTTTCAACTTGCCTGCGAACAATATGGACAGTCATAGCATCCTCAGGACACACCCGTTTCGTTTATTTATGAACATTTCAGGACACCGCGTGTGTTCTTAGGACAGTTTCAGCGCACTTGCAAACAATTCAGACAGGTTCTAGTGTCCTCAGAACACCCCCATTTTGTTTATTTACAAACATCCCAGGACACTTGATGTGTTCTTAGAACAGTTTCAACTTGCCTACAAACCATATGGACAGGCTTAGTGTCCTCAGGACACCCCATTTCGTTTATTTATGAAAATTTCAGGACACCCATGTTGTTTGCGGTCAGAACGAAGACAACAGGGGTGCCTGCCACCTAAATAAATACAACATTTAAGCCATCTCTTGCTCCCCCCTCCCCAAACAGTCTTACACACCAAACCACTTTACTAAATAGTATTTTTATCAAGTTTCACCGCGCTGTCCGCGGACGTCCACGAATCCAAGATGGCAGGCATTTCCAAATATCTGACGCACTTCAAGCTCTTCACCATCCAATCAGCGAATGCGTTGCATGTCCGCGGACATTTCGCAAGCTGATTGGCCAATCAGGACACTGTCCGCAGAGCGAACAGGGAAGTGTGTACGCGGACCGAATATAGATATCGCTAATTTTTTGTGACCTACTTTTTGGTCATTTTTTAAAAAACTACTGGATGGATTTTCACAAAATTTGCAAAAGCGTGCTTCTGGGACCAAGCAGCTGCGCCTGATCCAAATTTGGTGAAAATCCGTCCAGCGGTTTGGGCTATAGGCATGAGCAAAGTTTTTTCCCCATTCAGTCTATGGGAAAAAAATAAGTTTTGGGACCCCCCCTATAACTTTGCCCCCCCTGGGCCAAACCTCACCAAACTTTGCAAAAAAAGTCAGAGTGACCCATATACTACAAGGTTTGGTGAGGATTCGTCTAGGGAGAGCGGAGTTATAAGCTGCCCAAAAAGGGCTCTTCCTATGGAAACAGCAACTTAACCACCGTGGCTGTGTAATACAAATATCGGGGTACTTATCAAATGTATGCCAAATTTATATAAAAGCAATATACAATGTTATACAAATTATTGTGGTTTAATAACATTGATATATACAAATGTGGGGGGGCTTATCATTTTGATATAGAACATATATTAACTTTATATCAAATCGATAACAAAGGGGCGGGACTTAGAGCGGAAACAGGGGGAGTGTCCTCCTGTCAAAATATAAAATGATGTACTACTCACATCCTCTTAACCATAGTGTTGCCTTTTGCCATTATTAATTGTATTTTATGCTTGTAGGCATTAATTTGTATTGGCATCATATGAGACAGACCAATCTGAATACTTCTGCATAGCTAATTTACTTCACTTACACAACCACACAATGCTGAAATGATTGGGGGCATGTGTGAAAGCCTCATTACTGCAAATAAAATCATGTTGTACATACAATCTGGACACGATGAATCCAACTCCTGGTTCAAATTTGCAAAGTAGTTTCATAAGACCTGTAAAGCTACAGTGTTTCCTCAATTGGCATCATTATTTAATTCATACTCTGGCTTATAATCAGTGGCAGAATCTATAATCACTCTCACTTTGAAGTCTGGAAAATAATCCTCAGATTCTGCACATACCACAACATTCCCTTCCTCAATTATGGAGATAACTAAGATCAATGCAAATGTACTAGCAGTTCTACTGTAAAATGTTTTCCCTCGGATAATCCAGGCTTTGCTTTTGGTCGTACTACTCAAGACTCTATAGAAAGAGTTGTTTATGTTATTGATTGGGGCAGACACACAGGCCGCAATTTGCTTTGATGAATACAGTCATTTGATTGCCTTAATTGATTGTACATCTGATAAGTTCTGCAATCTTTTCAGTATGTCCACAATTATATAAAAATGGTTCTAACTAATTGACAAGTTCCACATAACAACATCTGGTTTACCATACACTAACTAATTCTGTCTCCAAAGGATCAGGTCAGGGATGTCCACTGTCACATCTAATCTTGTCTATGGCAATGAAACCTCTGGCTTAACACAAACCAGGTTGCCTCGTCTGTAGATAACATAATCTTTTCTTTGGGTAATCCATGCATGTCTTTTCCAGCTGCAATGGGAGTACTTAATATTTTTTTCTTTAAGGTTTCCATTTTTGCAATAAATTATTCAAAATTCAAAGCCGTGAATGTTTCAAAAATACCTGATTTAATTGCGTCACTAAAAGAGTAATTTAGAGTTGGGCTAAGGACCACCAAGCATAGTGAGGTATCAGGGTTATTTAAACTACTGAAGCCCTCTAATCTGCTGAGATCCACAAGCTCTGGAATGCTGCCTTGCAGACAAAGTATTGGGGCAACTGAGAAATATTCTGGTTTTTATGCCAGAGAGCTGCGGTTAAGATCACATTTCTTCTGAGGATGTTGTATGTCATTGTGGATGTATATATTTGCATTACAGCAACTTTGGTAAAACAGCTACAAGACAAAGTCCTCCCATTTTTTATGGGGGAATCTCTCTAAGGTTCATGTTATCCTCGTTGCTAATAGAGGACTTTGGCATACATTCTATTCTGCTATACCTAATTGCATCCCAAGTTAATACTATTCTTGACTAGCCCTTGGTTCCCCCATGAAAATATATTGAACATGATTGCACCAATCTATTAGTATACTCTTGTCAGTTCCTCTCACTGGGTGCAACAGCTAGGCAGATACTCTGGCTTAGGTCATTTGATGCTGCCTATACTACTGAGTGAAGCATAGAAGATGAGAATGGTAAGCATTGCCTGATACCTGCCCTCTATAATGTGGATTGCGAACAGTTGGGCAGCCTGGGAATTAAGTCAGCCCCTCAGATGAGATGTGTTAAATATAGCAGGAGCAGATCACTCTCCGTCACTGAATGTAAACCGAAATGTCATGTGGGATAGAGCACCCTGATATGCACAACAGAGTCATTTGATCTCACAAAAGATATTACAGCTTCTGGTATTATGCCCCGTATTGGCCTAGAATTGTCACTTATGGAGGGTTTATCCAGGGGTGAGTGCATCTAAAATGTATAAACTCTTGGACCACTCTCTCCCCTCAGACTGCCATCCCTATATACTGAGTGGGATGAGGGAATTGTGAATCTCTATCCTGGAGGAGTCCTGGCGGCAAGTCAGCTTTGAGTCAGTTTGTGTGGAGCTTTGTGCAGTTTGAATGCAGCATCATTCCATGCAAGTTGATGGATCATTAGCAGAGGTTCAATTACAGGGTGTGGATCAATACATTGAGCAGCACTGGTATAGGTCGATGAGTGATACGATGACAGTGGTTTGAGAACAGCCGCCATGCAAATTCCTAGCAGTTCAATGCTTGTTCAGTGCAGTGGTTCAAATATACATTGCGCTGGGCACAGGTGCTGAAGCTGGTCACGTGACGGAGCTATGGTGGGTTGCTACAGCATTTATTTATGTATTTATTTATTTATGCATTAATATAGCGCACCTAACTCAGAGGTATCTAGGGACAATTCCTGAATGTTACAGTGATGTTACAATAAGCAAAGACATTACATGTCAGTGCAGTGACATTTTAATTGACAAGCAGGCGTGTATTGTCGGCTTGCAATAGGGATACATAGCAGTTAGTATACAGTCAACACTCGATTGAGTCTGTTCATTGATGCAGAAACAGCGGTTCGAAGATGAGTGCCAAAGTTTCCCGAATGTTGAAACATACCAAACACGGTTCAAATGAAGTTTTTAGTTTGTACAAGCAATCAAAAACATGATACCTAGATGCTTTAAACTATTGGATGCAGTGAGTCTCATTACTAGGTAATGGGGTTCTCTGATTTCAAAGCCTAGGGAGCTTTGCTAGCAGAATGGCAGACCTTGGTGCTCATACATTGTCACCTACACATTCCCTAGAGACGGGGAGGAAGCAGCATTATCACCTGCTTTGTGAACACCTATCATCACATCTGGCAGAGGGTTTTGGAAATGACTGCTCTCCCAAACAAACCCAAATGAATTATTTCTGATTTCCTTGAAGATCCAAAGATGAATTTAAGATGGAGCGGGGTAAAAGGACACAGTGGATTGTAGGGAAATAATCGTATATGGATCCCCATCCTTGAGACAAATAACCCTTGCCTTGTGTCATAGCGAGAGTGCCCTGTTCCACAAAAAGTGGAGGGGACAGGATGGAGAGAAAAGTGCACAGGAAAATAAGAAAATAAACTCACTCATACTCATTGACTCTCCTTACTCTGCCCTTTTCCCAGCTTGAAGCTTCTAAGTTTCTCTGATTTGTAGCTCCCTAGATTGAGCTCAGGCTCTCAGGTATTCTCCAGCTTCGTGACCCCATGTAGGGAAAGGGTGGAGTTACCCTTCCTTTCAGAGAGTGACTAGAGGCATGCGTCCTGCCATTTGTCATATCCAGTAGAATGCAGACAGTCAGGTGCCTGAAATCCACAAGACTTCCCATAGCTGGTCTGAGCTCACAGGGATGACAGTGATATGCTTCTAAAATATATATCAATGTGGGAATTCATAACAATTTACAGAAATTCAAAAACATCAATACCTTCACTCTTAAGGTGCTCAGGGCTGAGTCCTTGGCTACAGGACTGAAATATTAAACACAAAGGCTCATTAAGACCTAATGAGAAAGCCACAAACACTCATACAGATAAAATCTCAACTATCATCGCAGACATATATTTCACATATTTAATGCATGGAAATTAATAGACAATTGGTTTAAATTCTTTGTACAATTTCACTTCAACAAAATCTGATCTGATCCAAAACGCGTTGGGAAGGTAAGGATTCAGAAGTTTAAGATAAAAGAACTTTCATCTATCTGAAATTGTCCTTGTATCTACATTTGGAACTAATATATATGAACATTCTACAAGAGGGATATATTGTTTGAGGGAACATGAGGATGTGTTATACGATGGATTTGTGTTGAATTAATTGTTTTTCTATTGATCTATGTTTGTTGAAGTGAAATTGTATATATTAATATTTAAACCACTTTGCCACCATACAAAAACCTAAGTATGGCTTCTTTTTCCAGATTACAATGCAACCAGGGGTGTAGTTTATCATAGGTATAATGGTCTTTGAACAGAGGTAAACATTTTATTGAAGCTTCTGCAAACAGTTATTTTGCGTCACAGCAGCTATACAACATACAACCTTTTTAACTCTGAACTTGCTCTGTACTACTGAAGAGCAAGAGCTGCAGATCAGGATACTGATGCAGCAGTACAAATGTGCACACTGGTTTTGGCATGAAGTTTAATGAAAGGGGGTATTGGTATGAGATGAATTACTTGCATCTTTTTATTTCCAATACAATAAAAAAAATGCTAGGCCTTTAACACCCTTTCTAAATGACAATCCTACACGCCAAGAGAGAGACAATGATGGATATACAATGGACACAATGAAGATCAAGAAATAAAGGTGAGTAACCAGAGATAGAGAAAGTACATGTGACTGACAGAGAGGCTGAGACAGGGATTAGGATTCAATTTTAGAGTGCAACTATTATAAAAGACTATGGGCCTCATTACGACCCTGGCAGAATGGGTTAACGGGCTCAGCAAAAGGAGGAGGACCCGTTAAACCCGTTCCGCCACATTATGAGGTCCCCTCGCAAGACCCAGTAAGGATGCCTGGAAAAACCAGGCATTGTTACCGGGTCCCGCGAGGGGACGAGGGAGCAAACAACGGGCCACTCGTAATCGGCCCATTGTTTGCTCCCTCTCCCATTCCCATTCAGCCCTATGGGGGCTGAAATGGGAATGGGGAAGGTCCGGGGACGGGTTCCTGGAGGGAGGAATTACCGGGCCCTCCAAACTCGGAATGGCCCGGTAATTCCCCATTCTGGGAACCCGGACGCAATTTCGGTGGCAACCATGCCGCCAACCATGGCGGCCTCCAAACCGGGCCCCATTACCAGGTTCCTGCAATGGGGACTTAGAGGGTCATTCTGAAATAGGAGGACCCGTAATTCCTCCTTGCAGGAACCATTCCCCATTCCCATGTGAGCCCCAATAGGGCTCAATGGGAATGGGGAGGGAGGTAATAACGCGCACATCACAAGTGTCCCGTTTTTACCCCCTCTTCACTTCGCAGGACCCGGAAAAGACATCTGTTTTTACCAGGCGTCTGGCCCGGGTCACGCAAAGGGAACCTCGTAATCGGCGCTCCC
Organism: Ambystoma mexicanum; assembly: GCF_040938575.1. Lineage (NCBI taxonomy): Eukaryota > Metazoa > Chordata > Amphibia > Caudata > Ambystomatidae > Ambystoma > Ambystoma mexicanum. Next base: position 251,487,513 of record NC_090923.1, on the reverse strand, counting down.
GTAATTAAGGGTGCCGGTCCCGTGTTGGCACCCTTCATTACGGGAGCGCCACCCTTGTAATGAGTCCTTCCTATTAATTATATGAGTGATTTGATTATATGTTATGTGAGATTGATCAGTTAGTGACCACACTTTGATCACAATGCATTGCTTTATTTATGCAACTCTAGTTCTGCAATTTCTTTGTTGATGTGCCCTAAATAATCTCTGGCTCTAAATAGTAGCTGTATTTGTTTTAGACCTTTCTAATTACTTCTTCTCTATTTTCAACCTATTACTGATTCTGACTTTAGGCATCTTGACTTATTGTTGCCTATTTAAGAATTGTCTGTATCCAGAAATTGTTATTCTAGAACCTTTTTTAAATTTTGTAGGGAGTTACCCCCCAGTTTATTAATAAAATCTCGTATGTGTCCCTCCTTTGAGTCTCTGATTGCAGTTTTTGTCTCCATGACTCCTGTCATATTTCTTCAATATTAATATAGTCCCCCATACCAATGATAGTCCATAATTATAGTTTGTTGTTCTGCACTTCCACCTTGTCTCTCATCCCCAACCTTCGTCCTCATAACCCACCCAAGCTCTTATTTGTAGTCATAGTCTTTGATCACAGCCTCCCACCCTAGTCCTTCATCCTAGTTCATCATCTCAGGACTACTCACTTGTCCAAGACCTAGTTTCATAGCCTGGTCTCTCATTCAAATGCCTTGTCCTAGTCGCATATTCTAGTCCCTTGTCTCAGACCTTATCCAGTTTATTGTAGACGTTCCTCGTGCTAGGGACTCATTCCGGTCCTTCTTTGTAGTTCCCAGTTCTATTAATTGTCCCTCGTTCAATTGCTCTTTTGACACATAGTCCCTCATCCTAGTCTGTGTTCCTTTTCCTAGAATCCCATCCTATTCACCATGCTATTCCCTCAACAAAGTCATATTCCATCGTCATTGTCACTAAGCCTACTCCTGAATCCAATTATTTGTGACCTCTGAGTCAATTATACAAATATCTCATATCAATCCTCATCCATTTTCCCGATCACAAGTCAAATCCCCTATCCTAGTCCATCAGCAGTGTCCCCTATCCTAGTCTACATCCCTCATCCTAGTATCCCTTCCTAGATTGTCATCTTATTCTCTCATGCTAGTCTATCATCCTAACCCCTCGTCCTAGTCCTATTCAGTAGTCATAATCCTATTCCTTATCCTCATCCCTCGGGCTCTTCCTCCTCTCTTGTTCTAGTCCCTCAACCCTCTTCCTTGTCACTCTCCCTAGATTCCTGCCCATATCCTAGTCTTGCCTCCTTGTCATTTTCACTGTTCCTCATCATACCTTATCCCTTATCATAGTGTCTCACACAAATCTTGTATTCAAGTTCTCATCCCTCTTCCAATATTGTCATCCTAATCTGTCATTATATTTTAGTATATATGCCCCTCATACTTGCCCTGCTCCCTAATCATAACCCTTGCCCTTCTCATCCTTTGTGCTTCTCCTCATCTCTCGTTCTAGTCCCTCAAGCCTCTTACTTATCACTCACTCTAGTTTCTTGCCCTAGACTTACTTTAGCCCTAGTCTCTGCTCTTAGTCCATTTTCCTTGTCCTTCATTCTAGTCCCTTGTCCTAATACTCCCTAGTCTCTCATCCCTAATATGTTAACACATAACTTTAACTCTTATCTCTCATCCTAATCCTTGTTCCTCATCGTAGTCCCTCCTCCTTCATTTTAGTCTGTCATATATTGGTCTATTCTCCCATCCTAGACACTCATCACTTTCTTTCATGCTAGTCTGCCCTCCTTCATCCTAGATCTGCCTTCTAATTGTAATGTATTATATTAGTCCAAGTATCTCATGGTGCTAATAGTGTTTGCCGAAGTAGTCACGGAAACTAAAAAACAGAGAATGGGATAAGCACCTAAATGATGGTGCGTGAAACTGTTTTGAGGTAGCCTGGGCTGTATGTTGTACCTGTAGCGGGAGGCATAATGGCGTGTCTTTTTTCATGAAGCCACTGCAACTGTCTGCTTCGTGTTTACCAAGGTAGTCAAGAGAATGGGCTATGACAACGGGAGCCGTTTATATAAATTGCACCAACAGACTGCGGTGGACATTGTGGGAACTACATTGGGACCAGCCGGTTGCCACTGTCTATACAAACGAGTGTGTTGACAAAAGGAAACTGTTCCACAACACATAAGGTATTAACCTTTATAGTTTAGGGTCAAGGTGTGTGGACTGCCAGATTATCTCGATACATTGTTGTAAACGAGAATAGTTTCAAATGGATATACAACTTCAGAAGGAAAGCGCAAAGTTGTACATAGATGGAAGACCGATATATGGGCAGTGGGTACAAGAGACTAGTAGGTAGGAGGGCAAGTAGTACATTGGTATCTCTTCATTGAGCCCTTTTTATTTGTCCAAGGTTTGAAGGCGATGAATCCATCTGGATTCATTGTTGGCTAGTGTTCTCTGTGGGTTTGAGCTGTCTTTAACCACATTGAGTATCCTCCAATTAATATCATCCGGTGAGTGTAGCAATTCAATGAAGTGAAATACCATGGGTGCTGAGTGGTTTTTGCACTTAATTCTGGAGTGATGCTCATTAATTCTAATGTGGATTGGCCTGGTGGTCTGCTTCACGTACATAAGTCCACACAGGCATTCAATACAGTACACCACATGGCTGGTTTTACAATTTGACATAAATCATATGTCCCGTTTTTTGTTTCCAATTTGAAAATGGGTCATCTTCTTTGTGAATTTGCAGGTCCGGCAGTTGCCAGACAGGAAGTGGCCCACAGGGGGAGAAGGACCTGGTGGCTAATATTAGGCTTTAATTGATTGGCTAGATTTTGAATGTACCAATTGATCTTTCAAATTCTTTGACTTCTTCAAGGCGAATAGTGGTTTGGGAGGCAGGTTTCAACAGTGCTTTTTTAACAGCGATGGATTGTGTGCTGTACGTATTAACACAAGTGATCCTCTCTTATGTGGCTTTTGGTTTTAGTCTCCAAAAGGCTCTCCCTCTGTGTAAATCTTGCTCTTTTCAGAGCATGTGAAACCAGTTTTTTAGGGCACCCTCTTTCCCTTAGGTCACGGGCTAGCCTTTTCGGGTGTAGATAGTACTCTGAAATTGCTGTACAGTTAAGTCTAAGGAACTGGCTGGAAGGTAGGTTCTCTTTGAGTGACATTGGGATAGAAGCTGGAAAAGTGCAGACTGGTGTTTCTGTCTGTCTTTTTTTTATGTTGCGTGTAGGTAAGGTGACCCATTTCTGCTTTCATCTGTAGATCCAGATGGTAAACTCTATGGTGGGATGCACGCAGTTCAGATATATCAGGAAATCATTTAGGGAATCAAGGCTCCCTCGCCAGATGAAAATGACATTGGGCCTCATTACGAGTTTGGAGGTAGCCATGCCATTTTTAGCGGCATAGCTACCCCCAAACTCGGGTCCGGGTCCCACAAAAGGGGACTTTCCAGGCCATTCCGACCATGGTGGGCCCAGTAATTCCCTTTCAAGGGACCCGGACCCGGTACATCCCCATTCCCATTGAGCCCCTATAGGGTTCAATGGGAATGGGGAGGATGCTAACAACGGGCTCGTTAATTACGGGCCCGTTGTTAGCATCCTGTACTACAAGTGGGTTCCGCTCTGCACATCTGGTCTGGCCAGGCGTACAGAACGGGACCCGCTGCAGGACTAGTAATGTGGCGCCCCGGTATGAACGGTGCCGGTCCCTTACTGGCACTGTTCATACCATAGCTGCCATGGTCGTAATGAGGCCCCTTGTCTATATATCTATACCACTTTTTTTATCTGTGGTTTAAAGTGGTTGTTATCTGAGAGGACAAATTGTTCCTCAAAGGAGGCCATGAAGAGAATAGCCAGTATAGGTACAGATGCGGCACCCATAGCCATGCTCCTAATCTGCAGATAGAACTCCCCAGCATATGATAAAAAGTGTTTTTGTAGGGCAATGGTCATTAGTTCAACAATAAATTCCACTGGATTCTTTGTTGGGTCACCTGGTGAGTCAGAAAACTGCGTACAGTCTCTATTGCTTCCTCTTGGGTTATATTTGTGTAAAGTGACTTTATGTCCATGGTAACAAGAAACTCCTTTTCTTCATCAAAACTCTCAACTTGAAATGTACTGATAGTGGCTGTCGTGTCCTTTAGATATGTGGTCATTTTTTGGCTAATGGGTTGCAGACATAGATCTATAAATCTGCATAGAGGTTCTAGCAGGGAACCGCAACCCGAAACCTTGGGTCTCCCAGGTGGGTTGGTCGGATGTTTGTGGATTTTAGGGAGGGCATAAACGGAAGGGGTCATTTTATCTGAGTTATTGAGATATTCTAGTTCTTTTTGTGCAATCCAGGCCCAGTCCAGTGCGAACTGTGTGGCTTCATGAATTTCCTCCTGAATTACTGTTGACGGGTCCTTCCATAAAGGTAGATAGCTCTGAGCATCCTCCAATACATTCATTACCATTCTATTGTATTGTGTTGTGAGAAGACCACAATCCAGCCCCCCTTGTCGGCTGGTTTAATAACCAGACTTGTGTTCAATGTAAATTCATCCAGTGCCTTTCTTTCACTATTCAAAAGGTTGTTTCTGATGTTGTGGGTTTTGCTTTGGAGTCTCTTAAGGTCACTCAGGACACATTTTTCAAAGAGGACAATTTCCTGTGCCACTTGGTTATCTGTTGGGGTAAAGGTAGAGAAGACCCAAAGGCCCGTGTCTTGTCTCATTTTCTCTTTCCTCTTGGTCTACAAAGAAATGACTCAGCCGTAGTTCCCCAAAGAATTGTTTCACCTCCAACTCTGTGGTGAACCAGTCTGTACGGTTGGTGGGGACAAACGAGAGACCCTTTTCCTGATATAAGAGATCAGCATCAAGATGAAACACTGTGATGAGAGACTTATATGAGAGAATAGAATGAGTACAATGACGAAAGACTAGTATTAGGGTGATAAGCCAGGACAAGGGAGTAGAGCAAGTGACATGGCTTAGGCTATGAGGCTAGAACAAGGGATTAGGATGTGAGGCTATGATGAAAGACTTGCACTATGACTCGGATATGATACTAGGATGCCAGGGTAGAAATAGGAATTGGGAGAGAGACAACAATGAAAAACTAGGACTTGATAATAGAATTAACGAATAGAACTAGAATGAGAAACTAAAATGTGAAACAGGAATTAGAGACTAGTACTTGGAATAGGAAGAGCAATAGGGAATAGGACTGGAGACGAGTTTGAGAGACTTGGAAGAAAGACTAGGACAAGGACAGGGATTAGGACAAGATACTTGCTGTGGGTGAGGGACAAGGATGTTAGGCAGAAACCTGTGCAGTTCCCTCTGGGACCACTGCAAAAAGTTTAAGACTACAGGAGTTAGCAGTAAACCCAATTGGTAGCAGTCCGTACCACCCAGATTTACCTGGTAGCTGTGGCTGAGCAGTCAGACTTCTCTCAAGACGAGTTAGGCAGTATTTGGAGTAAACAAGATAGGGCAATTTACACAGTAGAACAAGCAGACACTGATCAGAGCTTGGATGTAAAGATATATAATTATTTATTTAAAAACACATCTATGAAAAACACTCTGGCACTAATATGGCAAACAACTTCAATCACAGTTACTATAAGTATATATCAATCCCATAACAATATTTCGACAAGTCTAGGTTCAACGGCACCACTTATTTGCAGACAGAGGTGAATGCTTTAACCTAGATGGCACTCTAGTATTCGTTAGAAAGGGAGAGAAAAAAGGCAGGGTATGAAACCAACTCAGTACCAACACTTTTACGAAACAAATGTAAGGCAAGCAAGGCAGGGTCTACTGTAAATCACAAAGTTCAGAGGCCAGGCCCACTCGGAGAGAGGCAAGGCGGTATGTCCCAAAAGTACCACAGTGGAAATGCACTTCAAGTCTTTGCAGCAAAATGTCACAGAAAGGTTGGACCAGTTTTAGAACAAAAGTTAAGAAAGTCTGGGGGCGACCCAGTGGAAAGGTAAGGATTTAAGACACCTCACGCTAGCCGTTTCAAGGGAAGCCAGGCGGACACAGTACCTTTGAAAGTGAAGAGACAGCTCCGGCGGCAGCAGTTGTTCCTGGTGGTGGATGCAAGTCGGGACTTTTCCAGAAGAAGAGATGATCTCGTCGTAGAGGAAGGTTGAAGATCGTTGCACCACCAGGGAAGAGACCAGCCGCGGAGTGCTCAGTCACAAGGCACCACTTTTTGGTCACAGTACAGTGGTTAGTGGCTATCCGGTTGCCGGGGTGTTCAGCACGGGCAATTCGACCACTAGACGTCTTGGAGAGAAGAAAAAGCAAGGGACTGGTTGTTCCCACCAGTCAGGGGAAGAAGACTCTCCAGCAGGGAGATCTCCTCTGTCGTTGGGAAGTGGTGAGGCGGTTCAGCAGGGCTCCACCGGAGGTGTCGTCGTTGCAGGTTAGCTCAGCTTTACCCTCGTCGGATTCTTAGGTCCTGTGGCGACTTCTGAAGTTCCAGTCCCAAAAGCCCTGCTTTTATGCAGAAAACCCCCATTCATTCAGCCTAGCTGTCAATCAAGCATGCTAAGTGGTGAGCGGGGCGGCTCACCACTTGGGCCAATCACACCAGAGTGCGACTTGAGTTGGCAAGGCAAATCAGTCCAGGGTGCCTAAACCCCCTCCCACACCCCCTGTGGTACCCAGACAGAATGGCACCACTCTGGAGGGCTTCTGTGCAGAAGCCTGCCAAAAGTGGAAGAAAGGGCTCAACCTTTGGTTTGGAGTTACAGAGGCGAACACATACGCCATTTTAAAAAACCGAGTTCTGGCAGAAAATACCAACCAGTGGATTTATTTAAGACAAATAAACCGGCGGTTGTTAGAGACTAATGTGAAAAAGTATTAGCCTTGAACAATGGGAAGACTCCCATAGGAATATATTCGCAGTCGAATATAAAAAGTAGTATCCACTGCCACCAGCCAAAACTCGACGAGGGGGGACAGGACAGTGCCCCCTCGAACAACAGACCCAGGGGTAATCGAATTACCCCAACCAGTACGTCCACAATAGGATGGTTTGTACTAGTTCTGTTATTAAATTTAGGTCTAGTAAAGCCAATGGTGACTTTACATGCCATGGGAGACAGTAGTCAGTCCCAGGGTATGGAGTCTATGGTGGGGATCCTCTAGGACACCCCAGTGTTACGGCACGGAGGGTGCGGTGTAACACACATAGCAAAACACATGAGGCCCTATGGAGTAAAAGACCCCATAGCCCATATAACACATTGACATTCAAAGAAATCAACCACATTCATGTCCAAGAGTGGGAGGCAAAGAGTCCCATTCTTGGCAGGATGAAAAGAACAAACTCCAGAAATCCAGCAAAACTGCTGGGGGACTCACTAGTTTAGGAAATTCAGCCTAAACAGAGAATTCTCCGTAACAGAGGATAAGGAATTGGGATGACAAACTTGGTATATGATGAATGACTGAGACAAGGACCAGAGACTAGGATAAAAGACTAAAACATAGACTCCAGATTAGGAAGAATTAGATTAAAAATTACCTAGCACTTAAATGAGAGACTTCTAGCACTTGGATGAGAAACTATCATGATGGACTAGTATGAGAAATAGGTGCTAATATATGCCTGGAAAACAAAGCATGATGATTGGTAGGACAAAACAATGAAACATCTGTAATCCTGACATCACTAAGAGAAAAGACCAGGATAAGCATGATAGACAAGGACAACGATGAAAGACTAGGACTATGATGGAAAACTGTGAGTAACATGTGAGACTCAGATAGGGAATGGGATGACAGACAAGGAAATATGTGTGGAATTAGGCTAAAATGGTGTGACTATGAGTCAGATTCCACAAATGATATGACTGTTCAATTTTCGTTTGTTCATTGTTCCTTTGCTAGAATATTATGACAAAATAAAGCATAATTATTGTCTGGTCACAACGTGGCATTACAGTATTCAGCAAGTGCACGTCAATAGCCTTACAAGGTGACATGCCAACCATTCTTCTTCTTCTGAACTCCCTTTCACTTCCTTCTTCTCAGCATTGTTACACCCACAAGGTGAACCTAAAAGTGCACTATGGGTGTCAAAACCAAATGAAATGTAACTTTCTGGATATTAATGGGAAATAACTGGCAAACATATTATATCTTAGATTATAATGCCAATGCTATAGAAAATAATTTGCATTGGCCAGAACTGTCGGACCTGGAATCCTGTATGAACTAAACATTAAAAAAACAGATCTTAGTGTTCTGTTAGTAAGTACCAGCACCTATGCAGCAACTCGGCTACTAAAGTGCATGTCTACCTGTGCAAAATTGCCCAATCTGAATTAAATGATCAAGTAACCACATGTATTGCACATACATTTTGATCCACTATTTTATTACTTCAGATATTCATTATGTGTTTGAAGGAAAAACCTATAGTAGTTGAATAAACAGTCCCTTTTTTTGTTATGATTTTTTTTTTAATGAAAGGCATCAAAATGGCATATTAATGAGTTTGTTGTATCTGAACATGAGTAACATTACAAATAGTTCAGATTGATTTTAAATAGAACCATTATAATCAAGAAAAATGCTATTTTCTGTGGAATAACGTATCTAAGGGAGATCACACCCTAGATTTAAAAGACCATTACTGATAACAATTAGGCTTGTGTTTTTTTTTGTATCCATGTTTTAAACGAAAAACATTGCACTTTGAAAAAATGTTTGGTTATAAGCAAAAATAAACGGAACTGTTTATTCAAATCCTACATGTTTTTTCTATGGACACATAATTAATATCCGAAGTAATACAATTGTTGAATTATCAATAATGATGTGCAATACATGCAAAAATAAAATTATAGGATTGTTTTACTGTGTCTACTTTGCACTACTGTGATTTAATGTGCACACTAAGTGCTACCTTCACAAGCTCAAATACAACATTATTAGCAGTAGATATTAACAATCACACATTTTGCACCTGCCCAACCTTTCAATATAATGTTGCCCATCATGAAGATTGGATGTTTTTTTTCTGAACTGATGAATAGACTTCCCTTAATATAGATACACATTTGTGAACCATTTACTGATATGATTATGCTACATTAATGAGAGTTCAACAATCGTATTCGCTGTCAGTGAGTTGGAATATTTTTAGAGCTCTTTCTTAAAATCAATTGCCTTTAGCCACCAGTCTTAAATCAAATAGCAGTAACCTTAAGCATTAACTGTGGAAACTTGATCCATCATCTCAGACCCTTCTGCAGAGTGTCATTAAAGCATGCAATAGCTTGTGACCTGAGAATGAAAGAATGTGTATTTGGACATATCATGAGATTCATTTATATTGTTAGAAAAGCCTGGATCCATGGATGCACTTAAAAGTAGCACCGTGAATCTTAAACTGAATACTCTTTTGCACAGTAAATATTCCTCTGGTAATCAGAAACATGGTTTACGTGTGGACTAAACCTTTGTATTTTGATATGGTTTACTACTGTGGTAGTCACACGTTAAAACAGGGAGTCAGTGAAGATTCATTTGAGGATCATCAGCATAGTAACATTAGCTATGGTCTGGAACCAATTTGACCATGACTTTCTGAACCAGCTAGAGCCAATGTATGCTTTTTGTGGACAATGCATCACAATAGTTTGCCTGTCCATTCACAAGTGAAGCCACTATAGCCATTCATTTATGTAGTGGAGGAAAGAGGCAAAGCCTGTGTTGAAAATACATAATTTCTCTTCCAGTGTGAGTTTTCTGTCAAATATGATACCAAACTTTTAACTTAGAATCACAAATTGACTGCCTCTGCAAATATCAATGAAACATGCAGCTAGAGGGTACATTTCTTCCTGCCTAATAGGACCACATTAGTTTTCTCAGCAGTTAAAGGAGGAGTTTAGCTCATGGCAGAGTTGCTACATTCAAGCATTTTATATAATCTTCATACTGACTTACAGACCTACCTATTATAATATAAAGCAGTGTATCCTCTACTTAAGTATGGATCCAACCACAGTTACTGATAAGGTTTATGAAGCTTAATATGCACATGTTAAGTGTTAATGGCAGATGCCTGAGGTGGCCCAAATTCCTCAACAGAGCAGCCAAGCCAAATGTATGTAAGTCAACCCATGTGCTGGATTGGTCAAGGTAAGATGAATCTGACTAAGGTGTTTGACACAAGCAATCAAGCATGACAATATCATGGTAAGTAACTGATATTGCAATATATAAAGATCTGCATTGGTGTAAAACTATGGGTATTCCAGTCAATAACCAAATTAAACACTGAATGCGGTATGTGTGCATACCAACAAGTAATGCACCCACTCCTGGAGTAATAGAAAGGATCCCAATCCGGCAGTATATTTCCAATATGTCAAACATCCCTTATACAAACAAAGTTGCTAATTCACAAATTGCATTAGAAACAAAAGATACATTGCAATGATAACAAATGGCACATGTATTTCATAAGCAAAAATCAACTTTGAAGTCTAGTAGATACTGAATATGAAAGTAAGTACTTCAATATTTGTAAATGTTGAATTATAACTGATGAATGACAATAAATCCAGTTGCCAAGATGAAGCCACACCATAAATGCAGCATAGTAAAATGAACACAGTCAAAGTGTTGCCTACTTAGTCATCTTCAGGAGCTCACAGTTATTACTAAAAGCCAAAAAACAAGATACATTCCCATCCGGCTAAAAGGATTAACAACAACATTATTACATGAAATAGGGAAATACCATCCACTTGTAACTATGCATCTTAACAGAGAAATCATTTGCATTCCTGGGAGGTAAGGCTATAGACTGGTGAAAAGAGTAACACACCACCATATAAAGCACAGGAGGTATAGTGATGTAGCAATGTCAAAATTGCAAAACAGACTGTGGAAGTATAAACATGAAGAGCTATCAAAGCTCCTGTTGGAATATAATTGGAAAACACTATGTAGAATACATGCACTCATAAAAGAAAATAGGAACACCATTGAAGAATGACCCATCACACCACCTGCACTGACGAGAGTCTAGTGATAAGCACGGCATTTCCCACCTTATCTACCATGGCACTCAAGTCCAAAAGGATTAGCACGATGTCTAGCACCATTACATCATGTTTTAGAATCTAGTGACACATCTCAAGGCGCAAGCTATCAAAGTTCCATTATATGGTCTGAATCCGTATTATTGTGGATGAAAACGATTATTATCCTCAAATAGTTTATCACCCTTAAAATGCTCTTATGGTCGTTCGTAAATTATTCTTCTAATACTATAGTCAACACTGGTTGTTTTGCTACACTCCTTTGATTTCTGGGTATAAACATCCCTGGATCAGTGGTATGACTTAATTGACAGTGAATTAATATTTACTATCGTATAGTCTTTGTAAACAGACCTTTCCCATGAGGAATTACGGTTAAGTATTTCCAATAGTGTTGCAGCAATTTGTATTGACCATTTTCTGAGAATCTATTAAACGATCTAATGGATTTTAACAGGTTTACAATTAATTCGGTTTAATATTCTGTGCCTTGATGTCCTAGTGGTGGTGAGATGTCTTGCATGTTACAAATCCAGTGCATAAACACATACATAAATAGTGAACAAATAATGACCTGCAAACAGACAAATACCATGGAAACCATCCTTAGTATTGTGTGCACCCATGTCCAAGTAGAAAGAAATGCTTCACTATATTCACATATTGATAAGAAAATCTTTATATGTAATACACACTGTTATAAGTGTTGACAGCAATAATTGTTTAGTTTATTAAGTTTTATTATTATTTTTGCATCTACAGATATAACACATAAAAAACAGTTAGCTTATAATGAATGGTAAACACGAAAAGTCATGCACCTTGAAACATGACTTAATATATGAAATATCGATCAACATTAACCAGTATCAGTTATTGAAGCTGACTACCATAGCCAGATTATTTATAACCCCTAAGAAGCCTCAATACAAAAGAAGGAAATCACATACAATGGTATTTATTGTTAGGTGCATAGCTACAATGTTCACCAGGAGCTACATTCAATTCCAAGGAAATAGATATCTAATTCACTGATATAAAATGTAACAATACAGGGGAAAAACATACAACACATGGCATACGACACAACAGGAGGACAATGGTAGAACATAAGGAAAACACATATTAAATAACAAAGCAATGCAACATACAGCAACAACATACATAATCACAGTTACTGAAAAGGATGCCACACAATCATTATTAATTCATGAGCCATAAGTCGACATATTGTGATAGGTTAGATAGTCGATTAACCTATGCCACTTTGATTCATATGTAGCCGAATTGATAGGTGAGTTGTCTAAGGAGCATTCTAACCTTTGTACATGACTTACATTGCTCCAGCAGCCATGCATGGTGCTGTTTTTTAATTGTTTCCAATTTGAAGATATTATTCTAATAGCAATAGCAATAAAAAGGTTATATAAAATAAATGGATAGTTAATTTAATATCCAATAAGGGTCATACTACCAAGCAGAATATTAGTTAGGGATTATGGAATGTTAACTTGAAAGATATGTTTTTCAAATATCTCCACACATCCCACCAAAACGTATGCACAATAAAAAATAAAAAAAACATGTGTTTGAAGGAAGCAAGGTTAGATTTACAAGACCAGCAATTCCCATCCTTAATATGTTTAGAAGTGAGTAATTTCATGGGAGTAATACGCACTCTATATGTGAATAGGAGGAGTGTCTGAGTAATATTGGCACATAGTGAAACAAATTATATTTTCTTTCCAAATTGAAGACCATATACCATCATCAAATATTCTATCACAATTGGGCTCCCACTGTGATTCAAGTGTCCATTTGGAACTCTAACATGCATTCTCATTTTGTAAAACGTTGCAACATTAAGCAGTGTGTCATAATGTAAACATTGCATTCTAAAAATTATCAGATACTAGTCTATTAGTAGTATAGGAATGCAATTCATCTAAACAGGCATTCATTAAGTTATTAAATTACCTAAAATCTGAGTTCACCAAGAATGAGCATTTTTAAATTCCTCTAAGGACATTACATTGTAGGCAATAAAGAGCTATTGAACAAACCTAATACCTTTATTTAGCCACTGCTTCCAAAGGATAGATCTCACATTAATAGTAATGTTCTTATTGCACCATAAATATGGTGAGAACATGGCTGAGGGTTTAATTGCAGATATAAATAAGAATTCTCTAAAGGGGTAGTTCACTCAAAAAGGTTATGCATTTAAAAGAGTGTCCATAGTAAACATATATATATTAAAAACATTTCTACAAAACATTCCTATGCAAAATATTCGGCAAATGAGCCTCAAAGTATGCGCCAGGAGGCATCCATTTTGTAAAATGAACCAGTCTCTCCTGTGTTTCTGTTAACTCTGATTTTGCAGCAGTAATCAAGCAAAAGCCATCTACTGGGAGCTTTTGCTTATTGCTGCCGAGAGCAAAGAATGCTGTAGAATGTTGACACGCCTGCATGAGGTGAGTGCTGGGACCCCACAGCGCCTACGCTTCAATAGGAGTATTTGCCCACAAATATATATATTATATACTCATGTCCTGAGTCCGGACACAAGTTAATTAATTTAGATATGCAGCGACTGGCAGAGTATTCATTAATGCCCTGGCATTTGTTTTAGGTTTCCTCGGCTCCCCGGACCCACGGGAGCCCAGGAAACTTAAAATGAAAATCAGGGCCATTATGAATACTCCGCCAGCCACCATGATCCAATGTTGTGGCGGCCGGCAGATAATTCATAATTGTTGTGACCTTTGTTTTAAGTTTAGCCCGGAAACTTAAAATGAAAATCAGGGCAAATACAAATACACTGTCGGCCGCATAACATAGGATTGCGGTCAGCATTGGAGTTTTAATAATTGCTGTGACTTTCGTTTAAGTTTCCTGGGCCTGCCGCAACTAGGTCTGCCAACCTGGTGGCATTTCTGACGGGAAGCAAAGCCCCCAACTCCAGGCTGTGGCCTGACAGCATTCTATGCCCTCCTGCAGCAATCAGCTAAATCTCCCAGGTGGGGGCTTTTGCTTGATTTCTGTTGCAGAAACACAGGAAGGTGGTTCATGAAACAAAATGGATACCTCCTAGTGGTTGAAAATCCAGAATTTGAATCCCATTGGCTGAATATTTTGCATGGGAATATTTTGTAAAAAAATATGTAAGATATATATTTTTTATTATGGCCAACATTTTAAAACATTTTTGAGTGAACTACCCCTTTAAGCTTAGTGGAAGTCACCTTCCTAGGATAGGACAGTCTGGCGATCATTTGGCCAAACATTTAAGAAAAATAATTAATTGATACTAAATGGATAGGCCACTTCTTTTCAACTTTCAACCAGCTAGGACGGTCATGATAATCCTCAGATGAGAACTAAGCTTAGGCATGTTTCAAAATGAAAGCACTATGATAACATTTAAAATCATAGAAGCACAGCCTCCCTTCTCAAAATGGGTTTTTAATTTACTAATAGCAATCCTTTTACATTTTCCTTTACCAAACAACAAGTTTAAAAGTATAGAATTTATGGATTTGAAAATTGAGGCGGCTAACCACACTGGAAGCATATGTAAAGAAAATAAGATTATCAGTAATAACATCATTTTGATGGTTTCCAACTGCTTCCACCATGATAGGAGACCATACTGTATTTAGATCTCTAAGCCTACCTAGTAAACCATTATAGTTAAGTTTAATTGTGTCAGTAACAGATGAGGAGCTAATCATGCGCAGATATTTAATCGAAATTATGACACCATTTTAGACCACAAATATCGAGTTTATGTATTAGGCAGCAATGATTCAGAGGTAATACTTCTGATTTGTCTCTGTTTAATCTGTATCAGGATACAGAAGAAAAGAGATCTACAGGCCGATTCATGGAATTAATGTGCACCTAAAATCTCCGTGCAAATGTGCGAAAGCATGCGAATCGCAGTGCAAGTGTGAAAATCGCGCACATCGATTCATGGAAGTCCGTGCGCGTGTAAATCAATGGATGTGCACTAAAATCCTGCGTTGCGCACGTGGGCGCACATGGCATGAAACAGCGTGCGCTATGCTCACAGTGAAAGCGCACATAGCGCGGCGCACACAACAAAAGTAGGCGGAACACGGGGCATAACACACGGAATGGGGAACAACGCGTGTAAATGTGGACGTTACTGGGGAAGTACAGGAGGCAAATGGGTGTAACGCCCACACGTGCACCTACAAAGCGTATTCATGGAATCGAACAGGGCTAACGCGTGCGCCAAAAAAGACGCGCTAATCCGGAAACATGTACACCAGCAGGAAGCAGGCATACGCGGACCCGCGCAGCATGAAAGTGCGCGCAAACAACAAACAAGCTTAGACGCTACGATGAATATACCGTTCCTCAGAGCAGTGGTCATGGGATACCGCAGGAGGAGGAGGAGGAAAGGCAGGGCCAGAATTTTACACCCAGGACCAGCCTTTTTGGGATGCCTGATGACTAGGTGTATGGGAGGTACAGGTTTCCACCTCACATAATACTCGACCTGGTGAGTGAGTGGGAGGCTGACCTCACATCACCCACCCTGTGCTCCCAAGCCATAGTGGGGGGGTGTCACAGGCCACGCAGTCACGCCGCCTACACCAGGTGTTGGCCATCATGACGGCATACCCATCAGTCCGCAAGCACATATACCTGCCAAGAACACCTGCAGAAAGGCAGGCTGCCGTCCAGGAATTTTACGGGGTGGCACACTTCCCCAAAGTGCTAGGTGCCATTGATTGCACCCAGTTTCCCTGGGACCGTCCTCCCAGGGCAACTGAGCACATCTATAGAAACCGCAAGCACTGGCATTCCATCAACGTGCAGGTAGTATGTGATGCCAAGGGAATCATCACCTCAGTATATGCCAACTATCCAGGGTCCACCCATGACAGTTTCATTTACAGAATTTCAACCCTAAACCGGGACCTAGAAGCTGGGCGGCATGGAGATACATGGCTGCTTGGTGAGTATAAATTCCACTGCACATGCATGCATGTCAGATACTGAGTAATGTCACAACCCCACTAATGATACCCATCATCACCTCCCCAGGGTACAGTGCCTACCCTCTGAGCGCCCACATGATGATGCCAATTCGGAACCCCACCACACCACCCGAGGTAAGATACACCACAGCCCATATTGCAACCCGGGGCATAGTGGAGCGCACATTCGGAGTGCTCAAGTCACGCTTTCGCTCCCTTGACCGCTCTGGTGGGCAGCTGCTATACGCTCCCCCAGTAGTGTGCAGGATCATAGTGGCAGCATGTGTCCTGAACAATGTTGCAACACGCCGGGGCCTGCCGGTGGACATGGTGGTGCCCCCACATCCCCAACCACATGCACGGCCGCTGCGCATGGGAGGGGAAAGGGCACGTGGTGAGGCAGCCCATACGCAGCTGGTGGCTAATTACTTCACCTAAAATCACACCCCTGTGGAGTGCACACAGCCCTGGCACACACCAGCTGACAATCAATGATGATGACATAAGGGGCAGTCAACTGTCACAACCAAACCAGCCTGAGATTGGTCACCTGGAAGTGTCACATTGTGTGCATCCCTACCTACCAAAAGACAACCAATGCTGTGTCACAAAAAGAGACTCATTTATGCAGCATTAATGACAACCCCCTTGCAAAATACAACATGGAAATAGCAACATGTCACCCAACCCCTCCCCATCTCTGCCACCCAACACACCATGGCATGTCATGCAATGTGAAAGCAAACAAAGGAATGCACAACACCTGACACAAGTGTCACAAAGTGCACTGTCCCAAATGGAAACAGGCCACAGACAATATGCTCCCAGCAATCAATAACAAACAGCACACATTACCAAATACTTACCAGCAACACAATACAGCAACACAGCATGAAACATTGCCAAAATATGACAGTACAAACTCAAAGTAGTGCAAGTCTTACAACCTGAATAAGCCAGCACATCAACCCCTTCCAACTTCAGAGTGTTGCTGTCAGGCAAATGTGTCAGTCTACTGCAAACAACATCAACTGCATCTGCAAAGGAGACGGCCTTTTGAAGACATGAAGAAGGTACCTGCGAATAAGGAGGAAGACATGGATGCACAAGCACATATCAAAACAACAATACCCAGTAGGGATGTCCACACAGTATTGACCACAGACTGCCCACACAGCTCATGGGAGCCCAATGTCACTGTGTAAGTCACTGTCACTTGGTCTCACCCTTTGCAAGCCCATGGAAATGGGAAGCAGGAGGGGTGTGTGTGTCAGGAACCCAAGCATCTAATCCAAACACAGGACAAGCCTGCATGTGCCCAGCCGGAATACACAGTGGATGCCCACGGGAGCCACACAAGGCAACACACTGTAAAAAAAAAAAAGAAAATTCAAAAATGGCCATGTGGGGGCCAGAGGGGGAGGCCACCCAAGAGGTTCGAGGACAGGGTGCACACCAACACCCACCTGCGTGGATGTTGCGAAAAAAAAATACCTCCATGGGCTCATGGCCTGCACGGCTATGCCATTGTGGGAGAACTGCTGTCGCTCTCATCACCCTCTCCTCTGCTGCTGCATCAGGAGGTGGTGGTGCTATGGGAGGCAGCCCACACAAATCCCTGGTATGGTCCTCCATGGCAGCAAGCATGCGGGTGTGGAAGGTCTGATTCTGGAGGATGATAGTGCGGAGATCCCCATGCAGCACCTCACCTCGCGTGATGCCTGGATCTCCTCATGGGTAGCCTGCAGCTCAGCTGAGAGTGAACGTGTGAGCTGCTCCAGCTGCTGTTCTGCCCTAAAATTTCGGGAAGCCTCAAGTTCAACCAGAGTCTCCCTGAGGTTATGGAGTTCTACCCTCAGGGCTTCCCTGTGGCCCAGTGACTCTATTGATATGGCTTCGCGCAGAGTCTCCAGTGCCACCCGTCGGTCCCTGTTGGACACCAACATGTCTTCCCTGTGTGATTGGTAAATGGAGTCTGTTGCCTGCTGTTGTTGCTCCATCTGCCTTTCAGGGGGGAGAATGGAAGTGGCCACCCTCTCCATTACCTGAGCCATCATTTCAACTGATGCTCCCTGTTGTTCTGCTATACTGTAAATGGAGTTTTCCCATACAGTATTCCCTGGTGGCGTACGGCCACCGCGTCGGCGGGCAACAACCTGTTTGGGGCAAGGCGATCTGCACCCTGCTGTGCCGGAACTGCCTGAGGCTGCAGGACTGCATTCCCCCTCTGATCTGCTGGCCCAGGAACAGAATCAGATGTTGTGGAGTGTGACCCTGCATCCATAACCGCCAACGGCGGACCTACCAACACTGACATCCCCATAGAGAGTTCTACCCCTGGTGCAGGTGGGTTAGACAGAGCAGAATCCCTGCCAGAAACACTCACCTGCGACATAAGTTTGACAAGTACAGCCATATGTCAGTGAATTTATACTGTCACCCATCCATGTGAGATGGACATGACGAGATGAAAAATGCCAAATAGTGTGACAAAATATGCATGTGCCACACACTGCAACACATCCAGTGTACAATGATACAGTTAGTGCAGGCAGATGTACACATCAATGGTTGGTCACTTCAACATGACATGGAACAACTATCATGTTCCACATTCCAACAGGCCCCAAAAATTTATGTGAGCAGGTCAATACTCAATCAGCCTGAATGGTCTAATCGTTCACATAACAAGGTAACACATGTGGGCCAATGTGGGGTGTAATCAATGCCAGAAGCATGTCACATGTGTGGCATTAGGGCTTAAAAATTCATTTAAGAAATGGGAGAATCGAAACAATCAACCTGAATGAAAACTGAAAAATTCAGAACAATGTTGTTACAATATGACAGTTCAAGGGCAACTGCAGTAATGTGGCGCTAATTGGCTACTATGGTAAGAAGGGATACTGTCATTCCCAAATCCAGGGCTGGTTAAAGTTTTGGAGGAAGCACATGGGTGACCCATACCACTCAGGAGTACACACCCTCACCTGGCACTCATTCCGAACCCGTCACCCAAGCAACATACAAATGGATTACACACACATGCATGGGCACTCACCGGACAATGCGTCGTAATCTGGTAGGTCTCCCACGCCTTGGATCTGTTCCTCTGTGACGAAGGTTCCAGCAACAGACTCATGTTCAGTGAGTTGGTTGTCCTCTGGTGGAGACCCACCGCCAGTCACCAGAGTAGAGGCATGATTTGAGGCCAGGTTGTTCTTTGCTCTGCGTTTCAGGTCATTCCACCCCTTGTAGCAATCATCAGCTGTGCGCCTCACAAATCTAAGGGCACTAATGATGTCCGCGATGGTCTGCCAGTGTGCCCTATGTTGACCAGGTGTGGTCTTGCACCCAGCAGTCACCATCATTTTGCAGCTATGTGCCGACACATAGGCCACAAGTGCATCAAGCTCGGCGTCATTAAAGCTAGGCTTCCTTGATGTGCCGGAGTGTGTAGCCGTGTCTGGGGTCTCAGCCTGTAGTGCCAGAGCACCCATCTTCTTCTTTTTCAAAGGTGATGCAGATCCTGAGTGGCATACGCTGCTCTGGTCAGTAGGGGCAGAAGCGCAGGTGGACTGGGTACTAGAAGTGTGCGAAGGCACAATGACCATAGGTCTTGGAGCAGGCATTGGCTGCAGGGTGATGGAGGACTTCAGGTCCAAGACCCTCGACAAGGCCCAGCGCCTCTTGAAGGCAGCGGATGCCAAGGGGCGCCGGGGCCAGCTGTCAGACCTCCAAATGAGGGTCCTGGAACGCACACGCCCAGCGCTCCACGTCCAGGTCCTTGAGAGGCAGACCCTCCTGGAGTCGAGCGGTAAGTGTACATGCATACTGATTGGACGC
Source organism: Ambystoma mexicanum (assembly GCF_040938575.1). Classification (NCBI taxonomy): domain Eukaryota; kingdom Metazoa; phylum Chordata; class Amphibia; order Caudata; family Ambystomatidae; genus Ambystoma; species Ambystoma mexicanum. The sequence goes on along the minus strand of NC_090923.1, from coordinate 251,467,544 downwards.
TGTGCATGTTGTGGTGTGCCAGTAGTGTCCAGGTTACACATGTGTTTTTGTAGGGCCATGTATGGATGTGTATGTACAGGGGTGTGAGGCTGATACATGTGAGTCCTCTCATGTGTGAGACACATGAATGGTGTATGGGTTGGTAAGCATGCACGCCAAATGCAGGTGTGGGAGCACACAAGTTTGCATTACTGTGTATGTACATTGGCATGGTTGTGGTGTCACACATGGATGGTGGTTCCAGCTGCATGTATCTGCACTGTGTACATGTGCATGTGTGTGTATTTAACAAGTGTGCAACCGTGATGCAACATGGATGCATGTGGCACTGACATGTAGAAGGCTGAATGCCAGATGTGACATGGATGGCGATCTCATCACTGTGACAGTTGGTGGACATGTTCACATGCATGTAAGTGTGGTGGCGTGTGCGCATGTGTTGTGCAGTCCCCATGTTTCATGTGATGTCAGGCTCACCTTCGGATGCTCATGCTGTTGTATGTGTATGGATGGTGCTGCCTGGTGCAATATTGCTGTAGAATTGCTCATGTGTGTGAGCAGAAATGACGTGTGTTGAGGAGTGTGATGCCATGTCTGAAGTTTGACACTGCCACTCATGCACAACTGTCATGTGTGTATCAGTCCATTGTTCAGTGCCCTGGTGCCTGTGTTTTATCTCTCCCTGACTGCAGCGTCAACTGATGAAGAGGGCGGAGAGGGTGCTTTGGAGCAAAGTGGCAGGGATTGCAAGGACGCAAGGCCCGGCTCCCCTCCCAGATTGTCATCTCGTCGAGGAGTGAGGAGTCTGGTGCCGCGTCCCAGGCCGCAGCTGCCGAGGGTAGGTCCAAGAGGCGGAGGTCGGAGGTGGACTCCTCGGCAGTAGAAGGGGCAGCTGAGACCCCACATGGTCCGACAGAGGAAGATGGCACAGAGTTATCCAGGTTGGTGGGGGGTTTGGTGGAGGAGGAGGCCGCAGAAGGGACACACACGGGGTCTGGAGGTGGGGATTCCACTGGTGCTAGTGGTGCAGTGCAGGGGCAGGGACAGGAGGGAGCACAGGCTGCCGTTGAGGTGCCTATGTGTAATCCTGTCCCTGATCCTGTGACTGCATCATCTGGCACCAGCAGGGATGCCTATGTCCAGACCCGTTTTCAGGGAGGGGATGAGCATATAACAACTGGCCTTCCTCTCCCTGCGGACGTGGCTATCCGGGACCGTGTTGAGCCTGTCCTGGCTGGGATAGCGTTGCGTCAACGGGGCATGCGAGGTGACCTTCAGTCTTTTCGTGAACAGACAGCACGTCATCTCGGATGCCTCTTTGACCGCGTTGACCTACTGGGAATGGGTCACCAGTGCTGGATTCCTCCGTGTGCTGGACCTTCTTGCAACCCCCTCCTCACCTAAACCCCCTACGCGCCAGTCGTCCTCCATGCCATCTTTCCACTCATGTATCACCTGGGTACCCTGTGGAGCTGCCTCTGACCCAGCGGCCAGGCTGGTGGAGGACACATCCCTGCCACAGTCGGGAGTCGGACATCCAGCTGGGGTGGCCACCACGACAACTGCACCCCAGCCAGAGGAGGACGTGCAGGCAGCAAGAGCCAGGGCACAGGCACAGGCACAGCAGCAGCAGCAACAAGGTGGGAGCAATGATGGCTCAGGGCCTTCTACATCAGAGGGGCAGGCATCAGCCAGAGGGCAGGAGGACCCTGGATTGGAAGTGTCTTCCGTGTGGCAGCAGTTGGGCCAGATCATAGGTGCGGTGCTGCGGCAGGTGAAGAGGCACGGCTCATAATGGTCAGGGCAGAGAACTTCATGCAGAGGGCACTGAAGCGGGCTGAGTGCCTCGAGGCAATTTGCAGGGAGTTGGAGTCCAACATGGCATCGTCCCTGTGAACCCTCAGGGCCATGGAAGAGGACCACCTCCAGGACATTGAGCGGGAGTTCGATGATGCCCTGGCCCGGGACATCAAAAAGTGAGCCGCTGGACTAGCCCGCCGCCATTGTAAATAGTTTTTAGTGTTAGGTTTCATTTTCGTTTTCCTTTGATTTGGGGTGATTGGACCATGCCCCACACATTTGTATTTAGTTTTTTTGTTAGGTAGTTTCTTAGGTAAGTTTAATTTCTTTCGTTGGGCTCATGGACCCTTGACTATGGATTGTACATAGTTGGACAATGGATTATTTTTAACTTTTTCTTTGGATTTCACCATGAATTAATGGATTTTTCTTTTTACGTTTCTTTTGGATTTGCTTTGGTGGAGGGAAAGTTTGGACTATTTTTCTTTTGGATTTCTTTGGATTGGTTGTACTTTTCATTTACTCATCTTTTGCACATGCTTTTCATTTCATGTTTGCCATTTTGTTATGCTTTCATTTCATTGTTTTTTTTTGTCCATAATACATTTTGATATTTTACTTCTGTGTGTGTAATTCGCTCATTGGGTTCATGCATGTGAAAATGTGGGTTTACACAATCAATGCCAATCAGTATGTGTGTGATGGGCATGTGTTGGTGTACATAGTTGAGTTTTGGTTTGTGTCTTGAGATGGGCATGTCAGTGTGGGGTGGATTGGGAAATCATTGCGTCTCAAGAATGGGGTGGCGTGCTGTGGTATTTTGGTGTAGAAGTGGGCCATGATTGTGCATCTTTAAGTCATGTAGGCGGGGACATGAGTGGGGGCTTGCTGGCAGGTGCCCCTTACTGCTGGGGGTTCGGGGTGCTGGGGGACATGAGTGGGGGCCTGCTGGCAGGTGCCCCTCTCTGCTGGGGGGTGGGGGTCCAGGGGGACATGAGTAGGACATGAGTGGGGGCCTGCTGGCAGGTGCCCCTCACTGCTGGTGGGTGGGGGTGCAGGGGGACATGAGTTGGTGATCACTAGGGCAAGGTGACATGTGGCATGGCTGGGGGGCATGCCCTGTGGTGGATGGGCTGCCTGCGGGACATGACCAGGGGTGCAGGGTAGTCCCCTGTGGTGTGGGCTGCCTGCAGGGGCCATGAAGGGGGTAGAGGGCACACATGGGAGGAGCCACACTGCCAATTCACGTGTGGGACTCCCCACGCACTTCACTGGATACACGTACCCTGCTCGCACAGGGCCAATCGTGTGTGAAACTCCCTGTGAACCCCAGTAATACACGTACATCGCTCGCACTGGGCCCATCGCGTGTGAAAGTTCCGGCGGCCCCCACTGGATACACATACCCCACTCGCACAGGTCCAATCACGTGTGAATCTCCCCGTGAACCCCCAAAATACACGTACCACGCTCGCACAGGCCAAATCGTGTGTGAAACTTCCCACGCACCCCAGTAATACACGTACCCCGCTTGCACTGGGCCCATCGCGTGTGAAACTTCCTGCGCACCCCACTGGATACAAGTACCCCACTCACACAGGGCCAATCGCGTGTGAATCTCCCCGCGAACCCCCGAAATACATGTACCCCGCTCGCACAGGCCCAATCGCGTGTGAAACTTCCCGCGCACCCCAGTAATACACGTACCCCGCCCCCACTGGGCCCTTCGCGTGTGAAACTTCCCGCGCACCCCACTGGATACACGTACCCTGCTCGCACAGGGCCAATCGCGTGTGAATCTCACCGTGAACCAGCGAAATACACATACCCCGCTCGCACAGGGACAATCGTGTGTTAAACTCCCCGCGAACCCCAGTGATATACGTACTCCGCTCGCACAGGGCCAATCGCGTGTCAAACTCCCCGCGAACCCCCGAAATACACGTACCCTACTCACACAGGCCCAATCACGTGTGAAACTTCCCGTGCACCCCAGTAATACACGTACCCTGCTCGCACTGGGCCCATCGCGTGTGAAACTTCCCGCACACCCCACTGGATACACGTACCCTGCTCGCACAGGGCCAATTGCGTGTGAATCTCCCCGCGAACCCCCGAAATACACATACCCCGCTCGCACACCCCTGGCCCTGATGAATTGCCGATTGAATTGTATGCTAAAATACTAGCACATAGAAATGAAATTGACCAAGTTGGTTTTGTTAACAAACGTAGCATCTCTCATAGGAATGGCTATGCTGCATTTGATGCTGCAAAGGCCTTTGATAGAGCAGAATGGTCATCATTATTTCTAGTAATGGCACGGTTGTTGAGAGCCGTTTATATTGCTAACCAAGCTATTATATGCAGAGAACGGAGAACATACATTTTGATAATTGATCACTCCTCATTATTTATCTAATTAAAAAGGGGGACAAGACAAGGCTGTCTCCTTTCTCCTATTCCATATGTTTAATCTCTTGGACCTTTATTAGAACTGATAAGGCAAGATGCGCTCATACCAGGTATTAAGTGTGAAGTTAAATTGGCAGCCTATATTGATGATGTGCTTATAATATTCAAATACCATAAATCTCACCTCCCAAATTTACTGCCCACATTAGGGGAGTAATTCATAGAATCCAGTGCACAAGTGGCACACGCGGCTGTGCTATGAGAGTTGCTACACGATTACTTCACAGCGGCTACAGTGCGTACGTCTTCTTTTAGCCTGGGTGTTGGCTACTCGTTCTTCTTCTACACGCAAGGCAGATGGTGAGTCGCACACGCTATTTTTCCCAATGCGGGTGTCCTTGTTTGTCGCGTACCCCTTTTTTTCAGGCATACTAGCCTGCGTGTTGATCAAATACGCATTTTTTGTGTTCCTGGCTGCCACAGCGTACTGCATGTGTTTTTTTTACATGCATGTGGGTTACAGGAGTTATATCTCTTTTTCTTGCTTTTTTGGGATTCCTGAGCGTTGTGTGACCCGTCATTTTTCCTAAGGGGCCACAGGCAGCCTTGCAGGAGCACAGGGGTGCTATTTGCATCACATACTTTGCCCCCTCACCCAAGTTGCCCAGGACAATTTTTGTGTACACCTCCCATTGGTACTAGTACATCTATGCCATGGTTGGGAGGCCACAAAAGGTGAGGGGCGCCTCAGTTGGGCAGCCTCCACGTGCCCTTTCCCCTCCCATGCACAGCGCCTGTGCATGTGGTTGGGGATGTGGGGGCACCACCATGTCCACCGTTACGCCCCACCGTGTTGCAACATTGTGCAGGACACATGCTGCCACAATGATCCTGCACACTACTGGGGGTGCATAGAGTAGCTGCCCGCCAGAGCGGTCAAGGGAGCAGAAGTGTGACTTGAGCACTCCAAATGTGCACTCCACTATGGCCCAGGTTGCAATATGGGCTGCGTTGTATCTTACCTGGGGTGGGGTGTGGGGTTCCGTATTGGCGTCATCATGTGGGTGCTCAGGGGTAGGCACTGTCCCCTGGGGAGGTGATAATGGTTGTCATTAGTTTGGTTTGTACAGGCATTTTTACTCACCAATGATCCATGTGTCACCATGCTTCCCAGCTTCCAGGTCCCGGCTCAGGGCAGACATTCTGTATATGAAACTGTCATGGGTGGACCGTGGATAGTTGCATTGACAGAGGTGATGATACCCTGTGCATCGCAAACTACCTGCAGGTTGATGGTATGCCAGTGCTTGCAGTGCTTGCGGTGGAAATTTCCGAGGCCCTAGGTGGACGTAGGGCCACATGGTTGCAATCTAGGGCACTGGGCACTTTGGGGAAGTGTGTCACCCTGTAAAAATCCTGGACCATGGCTGCCTTTCTGAGGGTGTTCTGGGCATGTATATGTGCCTGCGGATTGAGGGTCACGCAGTCATGATTGCCAACACCTGGTGTAGGCAGTGAGACTGCGTGGGCTGTGAGACCCCCCCACTATGGCAGTGGTCCGCTGAAATGACCCAGTGGCCAGGAAATGTAGTACATTGAGCACCCTTTCCAAGGGGCTCAGTGCTTGGGAGCACAAGATCGGTGTTGTGAGGTCATCCTCCCACTCCTGGACCAGGTATAGGATGATATGAGGTGAAAACTTATACCTGCCATAGACCTGGTCATCCGGCATCCCAAAAAGGCGGTCCTGGGCAAAAAAATGCAGGGCCCGGCTATTTTCCTCTCCCTGCGGTGTCCCATGATCAGTGCTGCGAGAAATGGGAATTCAGGATAGCTGTATGTACGTGTTTGTTGTTTGCGCACATTTTTATACTGTGCGCGTCCGCTTCCGCCTGCCTTCATGCGGCGGACGTGTTTAGGCCTGTGTGTGTCCTTTGGCGTGCGCAGCTTTCCCCTATTCAATTCCATGAATATGTGTAGTTCGCATGCGTGTGGGCGTTCCGTGTACTTCCCAGCAGTACTTCCCCAGTTACGCCCTTATTTTCACGCGTTGGTCCGCATTCCGCGTGTTCGGCCCCGTGTTCCACCCCCTTTTTGGTGTGTGCGCTAACGTTGTACACTTTCGCTATGCGCATCACGCACAGCGTACGGGATGTTGCAGTGACATGTGCGCCCGTGTGCGCCACCCGCAGATTTGGCGCACATCCCGGAGAAAACACACGCAGGACCTTCCATGAATCGCATGCGTGTGCGTGCGCTTGCTTTTTCACGCTTGTGCCAGCTTGTGTCACAAATTTCGGTGCACATTTGTTCCATGAATCGGCCCCAAAGTCTTTATCTAGGAGCAGGAAGCTGTTAAGTTTCCATCTATCTGTGTCCTTTTTAATATCTGTGAGATTGAAAGTGGTGAACACCGGGGTATGATCAGATGTAATTATGTGTGAGATTTTAGAATCTATTATCACTTCAGATAATGTTTTGGCTACCCATATATATTCAAGATGTGAATGTGTATTATGGGGTAAAGAATGGCAAGTCAAATCTCACTGTGTGATGAGTTAGGAGACAGAAGTCTATTAAGCCAATTTCAGAGATGCAACTGGTAAACGCTTTATGAGTTTTCGAGCTCTAAAAACACACTTAGATCTTCTATCCATAAATGGGTCTATGATATTGTTAACAACACCTGATGCAATTAAGTCTGACTGTAAAACAGTGTGCTTAATGCTTGTCCAGAATTCAGGATCAGGACTCGCGACCCGTAAATATTCATGACAGATACCAAATCAGAACTTGTTTTATTTATTTATGTGTACATTTGTAAAGCGCCCAAGCCTGAGGGCGTCGTGGCACTTATTTGTAATTTGAACCAGGCCCATCTTCATATGTCCTTCAAGTAAATGTTTATGATGCAGCTTTTTGCTAATTAGAATTGCAACACCATTTCGTTTGACATCTGCCTGACAGGCAATGGCCCATAACGTGTTTAGCTTTAATGATTCTTTTAATGATAAATGTGTCTCCTGGATACATGCCACTGATGGATTAACATTCTTGGGATGGAGTACTCTTTCTATCTTTTAACTGGACTGTTAAAACCCTTTACATTCCATGAAATACATTATAACCCCATTACATCCAGTCAGAAATGTTTGTGCATATATCCAAGAGCATTGGAGAGAATTTATAATAATATATACGGGAAACAAAATCTGAGCATGTGAAAGTATATTAATGTTTTACTCAGGTTGTAAATCAATTCTTGCATAGGAAAACCCATGGAGAGAAACACAAGGATATGAATATAGTACATATTGAGAAAAAAAAAACACACGCTTTAACATCGATACATCAAGCTCTGATAATAATAGACATGTGAATTATTATAAATATAGTAGTTTCCAGAATGACCAAAGAACCATCTCATGGGACAAAGTGGCACCTTAACGACCGATAGAAGGCCCTTTACTGATGCCATTCCTGCAGATTAATTGTAGAAATGTCAAGTATTGCAGAAGAAGCAATTAAAAAAAAGGAACATCCTAAGGGGCTGCAGTGATGTGTGGCACAGCTATTGCTCTTAACAGTCACGAAGGGAGATATCACCAAGGCTTGTAATAATTCGTGAAATGGTGAGAAAATACCCACTACAGAACAGGTACCTTGGATTTTGAGGAAAAATTGCACAGAAGAAAAATAAGCTTTGCTAAATGTGTGTTACTTTATCTCCATTATATGGCACCCTGAAATGCCATCAAAAACGCTGCATAGACTTTTCTGCTCAGTCACGCCCTCTTCTCTTCATGATCGTTGGCAGCAACTAAGCGACCGCTCCCTCTTTGCTATGACCACACTGACCTCTGCAACACCAAAAAGGCAGAAAATACCTCAGCAAATATTGCGCTCATGTTGATAAGACATTCTTTTACCTTTTATAACATTTTCTTGAGAAGGTACTTTGTCAGCAGTTCTAATATATACAGAATGGGCAAGAGAAGGCAATTCCTGCTGCCATCATCCACAGCGCAAAGCCACGCCAGCAGCAATCTTTGTAATGAAACAGCATTCTAATTATCAACAAGATTAAGGCAAACACCGGTCTATGCAGCCTTTATAGATCTAAGTGCATCTTTTGACACCATCAACCGGAATCACCTATGGCACAAGCTTTCAAGATGAGGTATTCCATCAGGCCTCCTTGCTATGATCATTTCCCTTCAGGACAACACTAGAGATGAGGTAAGGATGAGCGAACACAGCAATCCCACAGAGTGGTTTCTTACATCTAGAGGACTTAAACAGGTTTGCAATTTGTCTCCCACATTTTTAACCTCTATCTTGCCGATATGGATAAGATCCTGCATATCTCTGCATTAATTCCACCAAAACTGGGTACCACAGTGTTGAAATGGCTAAGCTACGCTGACGGTATTGCCATCCTTGATCTAATTCTGCAAGGCTTGCAGGCCACCTTGGACAACCTTAAGGCCTATACCGATCTTAACTCATTAAAAGTGAACACGACAAAGGCCAAGATCATGATCTTCTTTCCGTCTAGAAGAAGTCTGAAGAAGTTTAAGTGAGAGATGGATGGTTAAACAATTGAAGTGGTGAAAACATATACATATCTGTGCCTCTATGTTGATGATACAAGGCACAGCTCATTTTGACCAAGTTCGCAATAGAACAGCTAATTTAATTGCCATTATTAGTTTGTTTGCCAAAAGAGGAGGAGGTTATTCTATTGACACATTGCTCAAAATGTATTAGGCAAAAGTGTCTTCTGTTATTCTCTATGCAGCTGAAACTTGGGCTACTCAAAATCTGGAAATGGTCTGTAAACTGGAGCAGACCTTGCTCAAGAGACTCCTAAGATTACCGAAATGATCTTCAGTTGACATTATCTACCTGGAGTTTAACGAGCTACATATAGCTGAAAAAATCCATAGCAGTATGACCACCACCTGGAAATTGGTCAACGTGCCAGCCCAGACTTTAGTGCACTTATTACATACAGTAATGATGACGCATGCCACAACCATGCCATGGAGTCATCTTGCAAGTATGAATACACTCTTGAATCAGTGGACACTGCAAGGTGCCTCTACCACTATGATGACACTGGCTACCTACAAACTCCATCTTAAGGCCTCACTGAGGGATAGTGCATATGAACACTCTATGGCAAACCTCACTAATAAAAATCAGGCCCTGGAATTTCTCCAGTATTTCCAGCATCTTTCTTTACCACCGCCATATGCAAAGCAATTAATTGGCAACTCCCTGGTCAGGGATTATGAAAAACTAAAATTCAGCATTGTGAAAACCAGGGAAATTGTAGGTGCTTGGGAGGGTGTTCCAAGACAAAACAGGGTATGTCGTCTGTGTAGGGGGTATTCATTGAAACAGTGAAACCTCTTCTCTTTGAGTGGGAGGTTCTGGAGTTATTAAGAGCCTCGACAAAATTGGCTAAGAATATGCCAATCGAAGACACATTGAGTGTAGGGTGGGACCTGTACTTGAGTGGAACAAGCGAATCATGTATCATTTATTTCACCCTACTATGAAGGAAGATTTCTAAGATATTGGACATTGGATGCCAAAAAATATTCTATTCGGAGAAACAGTTACTTTGTTGATCAGTTGCAGTTTAAGTATGTGATTTTAAGATTTTTTTTCCTTTCTTTGTCATTTCGTTTTTATTTTCAATTTTCTTTCTCGTTTAAATGTTTTTTTATTTTTTCTTCTCTTTCTCTCTTTTGTGAAAAGTTTTGTTTACTCGAAACTATACCACAAGAAAGAAAGAAATATCATTTTAAAAAAAAGATATGCTTCATTATTTGAGAAAGTTTACAATATATTATTGTCTTGCCAATTTGCGGCTCCACTTCAGCCCATTCTTACCCTCTTCAGGGTTCTTACCCACCTCCCAGCGCGCTTCTTACTCCTGATTGGGCACTTTTCCTCCTTAAGAAATTCTAGTAGGCCAGACCTACTGCCCGTTCCGGCCCCCTGCGGCGAAAGACAAACAGCCAATGGACAGCTCCAGAGGTTGTTTGCCGGAGTTCACCGTGGGGGCATGCAGCACAGCTGTCAACCAGCTGCAATATTCAAGGAAACAAAGAGGGGCAGGGGGAACAGCCAGTAATGCTCCCCACTGTTCCCCCTCTCTTATTACTTCAGGTAATTATTGCAGTCGGCTGCTCCTCACAGTGCTGTTATCCATATCTGCCTTAGGTGAACGGTCAAACTTAACCCTGGGCCTTTTCCCTCTTCTAGCAAAGTTAGATATGTGTGTTTTTGCATTGCTGTTGTGTTAATAAACTAGGCCTTTTCCCCTATTCTAGGAAAGGGCAATCTGTGTGGTTTTGCATTGCTGTTGTGTTAAAAAATTAGGCATTTTTTCCCTCTTCTAGGAAAGTTGAATCTAGTTGTTTTTGCATTGCTGTTGTGTTTTAAAATCTAGGCATATTTCCAACTCCTAGGAAAGTCGAATCTGTGTTTTTTGCAGAGTGTACTTTAACTCAAACTGCTGTTTTTACTTGTTCTGTCTCTGTGCACCCTACTGCTGACTACTGTTGGGTTTATTAGTTACTGCTGCTGCCTCTGCCCCCCCATTTTGTCTGTTGATTTCTGTTGTCCCCCTGCCCCTGTCCTTCATCCACGCTTTTTCCATTATTCCCCGTATGGTGTGCTTGTCGTGTGTTACCTGGTTGTGCTTGCTGTGGGCTTCCTACTGTGGGAACCCTCCCTTCCAGTGCATCCTGCACTGTGAGGCTCTGGTCTGTGTTTATTTTTCCTCTCTCTCCTCTTTCCTCCTCGCAACCTCTGTGGTGCACTCAACTTCTCCCATCTTCTCAAACTGCTACTATATCTCCTATCCTATCCCTCTCACTAAGCCTGGTAGGAAAATGTTCAAGAAGGATATCCTGGTCTCCATCCCAGGCCTGCCTATCGCTGATAACTAAATCAATGCTTCCTTCAGACAGACGTTCACAGACATCCTCTTTGTCGTTCCCTCTCCAGGATATATGGACCCCTTATATGGTCTCTGTTCTGTCTCCTTTCTCCTTGCCCATTAATGGTGGAACTCTTTGGGAGGACCTATTTGCCTCCTTCCACTCCCCCATAGCCATCATTAATATCTATCAAAGTGGTCTAGGGCTCTCATACAATGTCCTCCTTCTGGATAGGCACCCCCGGAGTCTTATCCACATCCTCCCTTCTCCTGCCACTCCTTCTACCTCTTCTCCGGCCACTTTCCCACCTCCTTCCTCTTCCTCTGCCTCCTCTCTGGCCACTATGCCACTTCTGGCTACTGCCTCTACTCAACCTCAGGCCGCTCTGCCCCCTTCACAGGGTGAACCCCATTCCTGTACCACACCCAGGAAGTCTTTCAAAAGTGGCAACCTGCTCTGTGTAGCTACCCTCAACTCTCGCTCTATCAAACACTTCTCTGACATCTGCCACCTTCTTCAAGACCTTGACCTTAATGTCCTCGCTCTCACTGAGATGTCATTCACAGCAAGCTCTGTCATGAGCTTTGACACTCTCCTCCCTGAGGGCTACAAGATCCTCTCCAAGCCCAGAACCAAACGGCTCAGAGGTGGAATGGACCTGATGTTTCCTGAATGGTTCCTGCATCTGTCATTCCCACACAGGCCTATTCCTCCTTTTAATGCCTAGTCTGCAGGTTTTCTATCTCTCCTGGTCTCTCCCTAACAGTGGCCACCATCTACCGGCCACCTGGCCAGATCTCACCCTTCCTCTCAGAATGGGCAGACCTCACTTCTTCTCTTCTAGTCTCTTCCTCTCACCTTCTGCTCCTCAGAGATCTCAACATCCACCTGGATCCCTGTGACCCCTCTGCGGGGCTCTTTCGCAACATTTGTGACTCTCTCTCTCCCTTTCCAATCTAACATTTAGTCTGACAAACTCTCCTGGACATACCTTGGATGTTCTTATCTCCTCCGACATCCGCCTCTCTAACACTTTCACTACTCCTCTCTCTTGGGCTGACCACTTTCTACTTTCCTCCCACCTGAAGCTTCCTGTTCCCCAGGCAAAGCCCACCCCAGCACACTAACCTTCCTTCTCAGTCATTCGGCCCATGAAGCGAGTGACAGTTGCCACTTCTGCCTCCACTCTTTCTGCTCCTCCTACTCCTGTGCTTAACTTCCACACTGAAAAGCAATTGGCCGCACACAATAAAGAACTGCGCCACACTTGATCGGTGAAAAGTAATCCTTTTTAAGTGTTTGAAGTCACACGAAAAAGAAAGTAGTAAAAGAAAACAAACAGTGCCCTATTGGATTACACATGTTTCAAAACATCAGTGCCTATCTCAAATCAGAGCAAATATAGTCTAAGTATAGGCAAAGTTTCATTAGATATATAGGTGCAAATCCGAAGAGCAGGGCATTCAAGGGGTTAAATCCCTCCTGAAAAGAGTGCATTCGATTGCCACGCATCGGCCTGAATTGTTCTATCTCCAACAATCTGGACATCCTTTCCCCTGTCATGAGGATCTGCCTAAAGCCTACCTCCAAGTGCAACTCTTGCTATGACTCTAACTTGGCCACCATGAAACTAAGTGCAGGGTAGCAGAGCGGAAGCGGAGGACATTGGGCGCTTCCTCTGACAAAATGGCCTGCGGCCAGCTCCAATGGCAATAAAGACTCTCTGTCATCTTCACAAAGAGGGTCCTCATTCAAGCTCACATCTCTGTGGCCTCTAACAACACGGCCACAATCTTCAAAATCTGCAGGGAGCTGGCCAATCCTACTGCAGTCTCCACCTCTCCTGTTCCCTCCCAGGCCCTCTGCTTGGCCCTGGCCTTTCATTTCACCACTAAAACGCAGGACATTCTGTCCTCACTCTCCTCTTCCTCCCTCTGTCCCTCTACCTCTCTTAGGTCCCTTCTAGCTGTCTCTCCCCCCTCTCCTTCTTTCCTCTCTCTCTCCGATAACACCTGATGATGATTCTAGACTGGTCCAATCTATGAAAGTGTCTTCCAAACAGGTGCTACCCTGCTCTTCCAGAACTATCAAGGACCACATCACTTCCCTCTCTCCAGCCTTTGCCGATATCTGTATTCACTAATTTGCCAACAGATCTTTCCCAGCTCACCTTTGTGGGATGTTTTTACCCATGCATCCAAGCCCTACCATAAAACTGTGCAGTACTGGCATGGGAAACATCATGATGGCCAGAACTCCCCAGAGAGTGCACAGGGAAAACATGAAGAATAGGCTGCCACCCATTTTTGCCTATGTTGTGAGCACAGGAGGGCACTGCCTAAAACCACCATTGGGCTACACACACAGTAGCCTGAAACCATTGGGAATGGCAATGCTGATTGCCAAAAAGCAACTCAGAACTGTGGGGAATTCATTTTCTTAATCCCAAAAATGGTTGCATTACCGGTACTCACCACTATCAGAAAGCCGGCGTTTTAAAACCACCAGACTTTTGTGTAAAACTGAACAAATGAAACAAAACCAGACCAAGGAAAGACTTGCTAAGAGGTGGATACAATGTAAAACTATATTCTGAAATGACTTGAAGGAAGTAATTATTTAATGTATAGGTAAAAATTGTCAGTTTGATTTGAATGTAGAAAACTGGGAACAAAAAGTGACATTTAGCTGAAACCTGGCTTAATGAAACTGAATTCTGCCTGACAACTACCCCCGACAGGAGAAACCTGCTCAGCCACTCTTCCCAGGCCTAGCTGCATCCTGCTGCCCCTCACCAAAAGGAGTTGACACCTCTCTGATTAGATTAGGGGTGGAGCACCTGGGAACTGGAAGGGACAGAACAATGCAACTTCCTTGACTCAGGCAAATGTTATCTTGGGGGCGTCGTAAAATAGCTTCCTCTTGGGAGAAACTGGGGGGCAGCTGTGCCTCTGCTAGCAGCTGAGCTTGGGGGAAGTGGATACACCAGTTACTCCACCATGTGATGTGGGAAGCCACACCCCTTTTTGACCAGGGCATACTTTTAAAAAGATGGATAATTCATAGTACGGACCTGTCAAAATTATATAAATAATATCATTATTCTTGTGATTTTTCTGTGCACATTTTAAGAGGTGTTAGGACCCCGTGGTATGTTCCTGGGGATAGCAGCGGAAAAAAAGGTTGTTACTCCAAATGTATGCATGTTAAAAATCTGACACTTTATCATCTGTAACCCGTATCCCTGGTGCACATTTGTGTAAAATCTGGAAAGGTTTAGAGGTCGTTATCTGGATGAAAAGGGGAGAATTCTGTCATCAGTGGACACGACATCGTACAAAGACAGGGATCGGATGGTTTGGTGCTACAGAAAATATGTTAACTGGACCTATAGTATGAGAAAAATGGTACACAGATAAATATGTATTTGGATCAGAAATAGATTTGTGTGCAAATTGACCAGGGGAGGATCCTCTGACCCATAAACAGACCTCATCATGATGACAATCCATTTCCTTCCCCCAATCATGGGAGAGGGGAGAATTGGGCCAATGACAAGTAGAGAGGGGCAGGTTTAGCTAGGCCCAGGCACACACCCATTTTTAAAACACATAAAAAGAGACTGCTGGGACAGGTAGGGACATTCAATTCCATTTGCTGCAGAGCATGCTGACAGACGACTTCACATCCAGAGATCCAGACTTCAAATCCATCAATCTCCAGAACCTGTAGCAGAAATTAACTTCAGAATTTGTAGCAGAGAGGCCTGAATCCACCAGCTGAATCCTCTTCGGCAGGCCTCAAAAGCAACCAAACTATTCAACAGCCTTGCGAGCTGTTTGAATTTTTGCCAAGAATTTTTCCAAGAACCTGTAGCAGTATCCAGAAAGCAGTGCTGTATCCGGAACCCAAGAGAACCACAAACCAGACCGCTGTGAGCAGAACCGGTGCCTGATTGACCCGCTGTATCCAGAGAGCTGACCCAGATCGCTGTGAAGTGCCGAGACCAGAACCGGGGTCCAGTCCAAAACCTGACCAGATCCGTGGCGAGGCCCATTCCTGCCCAAAATATATTGTGAGTACCGCAAGAACTGTGCAGAACCCAATCTCTTAGTTAAAATAATCTAATCCAAACTATTTTAACCTAAGTAGAACTGCCTCCTAGAAATCGTGTCATATGTCATTTTTAAAGCTGCACAACTGTCACCTGTCAATTCTGCAGCTGCAAGCTGTCACCTGTCATTTTGAGTTTTACTTTAAATCCGAAAATCTACCTTTATTAAATCGTCCGTATCTCTTGAACCATTTAGGCTAGGAACAAAATTTAACTTTCATCTGAAAGCTTAGAATCTAGAAGTGACTTCCTACCCCCTATACTTTTCCCGTAATCGCGATACACGCACTCGCGAAATTTACCGCGATTCTGCCCGATTTCTTCATCTGTAGAAATCATCAGCTTTTTGCTTCTCTTTGCTAAAATTCGTTTGCCATCTGCTAATCATTCATAGAGTATTGTTAAAGTGAGCCTGAACTAATATAAAGTAGCCATCACCTACCTTGAACCTCTAAAGGGAATTAAAAGCAATTTTAGCACCTTTTCACTTCCTTGCAAACCACATTAAAGTAATTTGCCTGTGTTTAAAACTCATCCCTGTTTTCTCTAAGCTTGCTGGGGGAACTGGAACTGTGTATTGATTTATAAAGTGTGATTTGTGGAATTCTTGAAGACTGTGTGCTCTACTTCCATTTCTTGTATTGCATAGGGGGGGAGTGAATTGGCAAAAGAAAAAGTGATCATATTACCTTTTGCTAAAATCATAACAAGTTATTTCTGTACTGCATTTTATTCCACCTTGCATTTCCTTTGAACCATCAAGCATTTTCATCTACCTCATCCTTTACACTACTCCTGAGTAATAAAATCTGTGTACCCCTGTAACATTATCCATTGGTGATCACGGTCATATTCTGAAGTGTGATATCAGTTATCAATTTATTTATAAAGTGTGATAGATATATATTGTTTAAATTTTCAAATAAACCTTTTAAATTTTCAAAACAAACCTACTTCTTGGCTCAGTGTGGTCAGGGGGATTCTAAGAGGGGGGTGTTATACAAGGGTTGTCATCCAGAGTACTGAACTGGATATAAAAATACATCAATAAGGGTTTTCCTCAGCATCCCAGACTAGGCATTGACTTAGCTGTAGTGTTCATTGAATATCGCTTACACCTTAAGCACTCCCTTGTTTACCCCATACTAAAGAAGCCTTCTGCTATTCCTTTCTGCCCAGCAAACTATCACCCGATCTCCATCACTCCTTTCCTGGGCAAGCGCTTGGAAAAGCTGGCCATCTCGCAGCTAACCCTCCATATTGAATCTGTTGGTTGTCTAAATGACCATCAGTCTGGCTTCATATCAGCCAGAGGCACGGAAGTTGCTCTTCTGAACACCTGTGAAGAACTGCCATCTAACTTTGACTCCAGCTCTCCCGCTGTCCTCACCCTCCTGGACCTCTCCTCTGCCTTTGATATGGTAAATCATGCCATCCTGATTAATTGTCTCCACAAGAGCCTGGGTAATCATGGAACAGGCTTTGGAGTGGCTTCCTCTTGGACTGACCCTCCCATGTCCAACTTGGGTCTTTTCTCTCCACCACCCCTCTCTCCACTTGTGGTGTATCCCAGGGCTCTATCCACTCACACTTGCTCTTCAATGATTTAACCCTTCTCCAACTTCCAGTGTTATGCGGATGATAAACAGCTCTCTTTCGGGCTTCCCTCAGCCTTCTCTCCTTCCTTGTACATTCCTGGCTGTCTATCCGTGATTCAGAAATGGTGTGCCTCAGATCTCTTCCTCAACGTCAGTAAGAATGAGATTCTGCTCATTTGGACCATTGCTCCCGCTTTACCACTCACACTATGGCTGCCCTCCTGGGGCCCCCCACCCACACCCTCTTTGGAGGCAAAAAACCTTGGGGTCTTCTTCGACTCCACTCTCTCTCCTTCCCTCCTCACATCACAGACCTTGCCAAGAAGGTCCACTTCCAGCTACAGTTCCTCAGAGGTATTCTTCATTTTCTCACCTTCCCCCAGATCTCTCCAGGCTGGACTACTGCAAAAGCCTCTTTCTAAATCTGCCTAACTCTTTTCTTTGGCCTCTTCAACTAATCCAGAACAGGATCGGAAGACTAATAGTTGGCCTCGAGCCCAGGCACCACATCTCTCCAGCTCTGGAATCTCTGCAATGGCTCCCAGTGGCTGCGATGATAAAGTTCAAGAACCTTTGCATCATCCACAAGGCTTTCTGGGGCCAGGGCCCACACTATATCCAACTCTATCTGTCTAAATACCTTCCTTCTGGAGCCTTTCGCTCAGCTACCTCAAAGTATCTGAGGGTTCCACGTTCTCCAAGCTGAGAGTGGGGGGTAGAACTGTCTCCTGTTCAGGTGCCTCCCTCTGGAACAGCCTCTCTGCCCCTCTCAAATTTGAGCCTGACCACCTGAAGTTCTGGAAGCTGCTCAAGACCTTCCTTTTCTCCTCTGCATTTTCTCTCCCTCGTCTTTGCTAACCTGCTGTACTGTCTGATACACTGGCTGGTTGCCGGACACCCTACGAGTCTCAAAGGGTACCAGGCCCCTCCATGACCAATCTTCCTGCACGGCCTCCTGGCCTCCTGCACACTTATAGGTTGTAATTGTAATCCCTACTGCCCCCTGGTTTCCATGCACTTACCCAAAGCTGCGCTGCCCTGGCTGCACTTACTCAGAGCCTTGGTGCCCTGAGTGCACTGTCCCCTTCCCTCTCCCCTGCACTTTTGTTGTTGCACTTTCACACCATGCCTAGTAGGATAGTGTGTCCTGTCTTCCCTCTGTAACCCCTGTTCCTTGTCTTGTGGTGCCTAGAAACACTTGTGTACAGACGCGTTACAAATACCAAATCATATCATTTCATAGCCAATGGATTTCGGCTGTAATGGCAAAAGCGGTGATATGGTAGATATAAGTGAATCAGAAGAAATAACTAGATATGGGTGTAGCTTTGCTTACTTCAGGATGTGTTAAATATTAACTTTCAAATATTAAAGAATAATTATGAACACAGTGATCACTGCAGATCCAGACGCAAACCATACATCCTTACCGTACGTGGAAGAAGAGGTACCTTTACA
Source organism: Ambystoma mexicanum (assembly GCF_040938575.1). Taxonomy (NCBI): domain Eukaryota; kingdom Metazoa; phylum Chordata; class Amphibia; order Caudata; family Ambystomatidae; genus Ambystoma; species Ambystoma mexicanum. The sequence goes on along the minus strand of NC_090923.1, from coordinate 251,449,200 downwards.
TCCAGATGCCTGATTTCAGGCAATGATGCTGTGTAAACAGAAACCTGGAAAGCAGGCAAGAACGAGAAGACAAATGCAGAAAAACACATGGAACATGTAATCAGTCCATATCGTATATAATAATGGTATAGATCAATTCTCCAGGTTTTGCATCAAAGTATTGATAGGAAATCTGCAGTTCTCACCAGTAATAACATCTGCTTTGAGTGGGAAGGACTGCACTCTTTGATGATTTCTAGGCAGCAACATCTGCATACATGTAGTGGCACCATGACGTTGTTGCATGTATTAACAGAATCCACCCGGATGTTGCACCATTAGGCCCGACATGCATTGGCCGTGTGTGCATGTCATATCAAGGTTTGCTCATCAATATAGGTGAATGTAACATAGTATCTCTTACTGCTTCGGCACACCCGATACTAGGGTAGGAATCCTTGTGTCTGTTTTGTTTGTATTTCACCATATTGTGTTTGTATTTCACCATATTGTGCATATATGGTTAAATGTACAACACAACATATTTGCTGACACACTTATTACGTATTTTATCATATTTACAGAGAAGCCCACTCTTTTTGTCTCATGGACACCTCCATGATTGCATCTGCAGAGGACCATGACCACCCCACTTCATTGGATATCTGGGGATTTTTAGAGCTCGTAAAAACACACTTAGATCTTCTATCCATAAACGGGTCTATGATATTGTTAACAACACCTGATGCAATTAAGTCTAACTGTAAAACAGTGTGCTTAATGTTTGTCCAGAATTCAGGATCAGGACGCAGACCCGTACATATTCATGACAGATACCAAATCAGAACGTATTTTATTTATTTATGTGTACATTTGTAAAGCGCCCAAGCCTGAGGGCGTCATGGCACTTATTTGTAATTTGAACCAGGCCCATCTTCATATGTCCTCCAAGTAGATGTTTATGATGCAGCTTTTTGCTAATTAGAATTGCAACACCATTTCGTTTGACATCTGCCTGACTGGCAATGGCTTCAAAGGCCCATAACGTGTTTAGCTTCATTGATTCTTTTAATGATAAATGTGTCTCCTGGGTACATGCCATTAATGGATTAACATTCTTGGGATTGGGTACTCTTTGTATCTTTTAACTGGACTGTTAAGACCTTTTACATTCCATGAAATACATTATAACCCCATTACATCCAGTCAGAAAGGTTTGCATATATCCAAGAGCATTGGAGAGAATTTATAATAATATATACGGGAAACAAAATCTGAGCATTTGAACATATTAATGTTTTACTCAGGTTGTAAATCAATTCTTGTATAGGAACACCCACGGAGAGAAACACAAGGATAGGAATATAGTACATATTGAGAAAAAAAAACACACGCTTTAACATCGATACATCAAGCTCTGATAATAATAGAGATGTGAATTATTATAAATATAGTAGTTTCCAGAATGCCCAAAGAACCATCTCATGGGGCAAAGTGGCACCTTAACGACCGATAGAAGGCCCTTTACTGATGCCATTCCTGCAGATTAATTGTAGAAATGTCAAGTATTGCAGAAAAAGCTATTAAAAAAAGGAACTTCCTAAGGGGCTGCAGTGATGTGTGGCACAGCTATTGCTCTTAACAGTCACGAAGGGAGATATCACCAATGCTTGTAATAATTCGTGAAATGGTGAGAAAATACCCACTACAGAACAGGTAACTTGGATTTTGAGGAAAAATTGCACAGAAGAAAAATAAGCTTTGCTAAAAGTGTGTTACTTTATCTCCATTATATGGCACCCTGAAATACCATCAAAAACGCTGCATAGACTTTTCTGCTCAGTCACGCCCTCTTCTCTTCATGATCGTTGGCAGCAACTAAGCAACCGCTCCCTCTTTGCTATGACCACACTGACCTCTGCAACACAAAAAAGGCAGAAAATACCTCAGCAAATATTGCGCTCATGTTCATAAAACATTCTTTTACCTTTTATAACATTTTCTTGAGAAGGTACTGTGTCAGCAGTTCTAATATATACAGAATGGGCAAGAGAAGGCAATTCATGCTGCCATCATCCACAGCGCAAAGCCACGCCAGCAGCAATCTTTGTAATGAAACAGCATTCTAATTATCAACAAGATTAAGGAAAACACCCTTCTATGCAGCCTTTATAGATCTAAGTGCATCTTTTGACACCATCAACCGGAATCACCTATGGCACAAGCTTGCAAGATGAGGTATTCCATCAGGCCTCCTTGCTATGATCATTTCCCTTCATGACAACACTAGAGATGAGGTAAGGATGAGCCAACACAGCAATCCCACAGAGTGGTTTCTTACATCTAGAGGACTTAAACAGGTTTGCAATTTGTCTCCCACATTTTTAACCTCTTTCTTGCCGATATGGATAAGACCCTGCATATCTCTGCATTAATTCCACCAAAACTGGGTACCACATTGTTGAAATGGCTAAGCTACGCTGACGATATTGCCATCCTTGATCTAATTCTGTGAGGCTTGCAGGCCACCTTGGACAACCTTAAGGCCTATACCGATCTTAACTCATTAAAAGTGAACACGACGAAGGCCAAGATCATGATCTTCTTTCCGTCTAGAAGAAGTCTGAAGAAGTTTAAGTGAGGGATGGATGGTTAAACAATTGAAGTGGTGAAAACATATACATATCTGTGCCTCTATGTTGATGACACAAGGCACAGCTCATTTTGACCAAGTTCGCAATAGATCAGCTAATTTAATTGCCATTATTAGTTTGTTTGCCAAAAGAGGAGGAGGTTATTCTATTGACACATTGCTCAAAATGTATTAGGCAAAAGTGTCTTCTGTTATTCTCTATGCAGCTGAAACTTGGGCTACTCAAAATCTGGAAATGGTCTGTAAACTGGAGCAGACCTTGCTCAAGAGACTCCTAAGATTACCGAAATGATCTTCAGTTGACATTATCTACCTGGAGTTTAACGAGCTACATATAGCTGAAAAAATCTGGTTTAGCAGTATGACCACCACCTGGAAATTGGTCAACGTGCCAGCCCAGACTTTAGTGCACTTATTACATACAGTAATGATGACGCATGCCACAACCATGCCATGGAGTCATCTTGCAAGTATGAATACACTCTTGAATCAGTGGACACTGCAAGGTGCCTCTACCTCTATGATGACACTGGCTACCTACAAACTCCATCTTAAGGCCTCACTGAGGGATAGTGCATATGAACACTCTATGGCAAACCTCACTAATAAAAATCAGGCCCTGGAATTTCTCCAGTATTTCCAGCATCTTTATTTACCACTGCCATATGCAAAGCAATTAATTGGCAACTCCCTGGTCAGGGATTATGAAAAACTAAAATTCAGCATTGTGAAAACCAGGGAAATTGTGGGTGTTTGGGAGGGTGTTCCAAGACAAAACAGGGTATGTCGTCTGTGTAGGGGGTATTCATTGAAACAGTGAAACCTCTTCTCTTTGAGTGGGAGGCTCTGGAGTTATTAAGGGCCTCGAAAAAATTGGCTAAGAATATGCCAATCGAAGACACATTGAGTGTAGGGTGGGACCTGTACTTGAGTGGAACAAGCGAATCATGTATCATTTATTTCACCCTACTATGAAGGAAAATTTCTAAGATATTGGACATTGGATGCCAAAAAATATTCTATTCGGAGAAACAGTTACTTTGTTGATCAGTTGCAGTTTAAGTATGTGATTTTAAGATTTTTTTTCCTTTCTTTGTCATTTCGTTTTTATTTTCAATTTTCTTTCTCGTTTAAATGTTTTTTTTATTTTTTCTTCTCTTTCTCTCTTTTGTGAAAAGTTTTGTTTACTCGAAACTATACCACAAGAAAGAAAGAAATATCATTTTAAAAAAAAGATTTGCTTCATTATTTGAGAAAGTTTACAATATATTATTGTCTTGCCACCTTGCGGCTCCACTTCAGCCCATTCTTCCCCTCTTCAGGGTTCTTACCCACCTCCCAGCGCGCTTCTTACTCCTGATTGGGCACTTTTCCTCCTTAAGAAATTCTAGTAGGCCAGACCTACTGCCCGTTCCGGCCCCCTGCGGCGAAAGACAAACAGCCAATGGACAGCTCCAGAGGTTGTTTGCCGGAGTTCACCGTGGGGGCATGCAGCACAGCTGTCAACCAGCTGCAATATTCAAGGAAACAAAGAGGGGCAGGGGGAACAGCCAGTAATGCTCCCCACTGTTCCCCCTCTCTTATTACTTCAGGTAATTATTGCAGTCGGCTGCTCGTCACAGTGCTGTTATCCATATCTGCCTTAGGTGAACTGTCAAACTTAACCCTGGGCCTTTTCCCTCTTCTAGCAAAGTTGGATATGTGTGTTTTTGCATTGTTGTTGAGTTAATAAACTAGGCCTTTTCCCCTATTCTAGGAAAGGGGAATCTGTGTGGTTTTGTATTGCTGTTGTGTTAAAAAATTAGGCATTTTTTCCCTCTTCTAGGAAAGTTGAATCTGGTTGTTTTTGCATTGCTGTGGTGTTTTAAAATCTAGGCATATTTCCATCTCCTAGGAAAGTCGAATCTGTGTTTTTTGCAGAGTGTACTTTAACTCAAACTGCTGTTTTTACTTGCTCTGTCTCTGTGCACCCTACTGCTGACTACTGTTGGGTTTATTAGTTACTGCTGCTGCCTCTGCCCCCCCATTTTGTCTGTTGATCTCTGTTGTCCCCCTGCCCCCGTCCTTCATCCACGCTTTTTCCATTGTTCCCCGTATGGTGTGCTTGACGTGTGTTACCTGATTGTGCTTGCTGTGGGCTTCCTACTGTGGGAACCCTCCCTTCCAGTGCATCCTGCACTGTGAGGCTCTGGTCTGTGTTTCTTTTTCCTCTCTCTCCTCTTTCCTCCTCGCAACCTCTGTGGTGCACTCAACTTCTCCCATCTTCTCAAACTGCTACTATATCTCCTATCCTATCCCTCTCACTAAGCCTGGTAGGAAAATGTTCAAGAAGGATATCCTGGTCTCCATCCCAGGCCTGCCTATCGCTGATAACTAAATCAATGCTTCCTTCAGACAGACGTTCACAGACATCCTCTTTGTCGTTCCCTCTCCAGGATATATGGACCCCTTATATGGTCTCTGTTCTGTCTCCTTTCTCCTTGCCCATTAATGGTGGAACTCTTTGGGAGGACCTCTTTGCCTCCTTCCACTCCCCCATAGCCATCATTAATGTCTATCAAAATGGTCTAGGGCTCTCTGCCCAATGTCCTCCTTCTGGATAGGCAACCCCAGAGTCTTATCCACATCCTCCCTTCTCCTGCCACTCCTTCTACCTCTTCTCCGGCCACTTTCCCACCTCCTTCCTCTTCCTCTGCCTCCTCTCTGGCCACTATGCCACTTCTGGCTACTGCCTCTACTCACCCTCAGGCCGCTCTGCCCCCTTCACAGGGTGAACCCCATTCCTGTACCACACCCAGGAAGTCTTTCAAAAGTGGCAACCTGCTCTGTGTAGCTACCCTCAACTCTCACTCTATCAAACACTTCTCTGACATCTGCCACCTTCTCCAAGACCTTGACCTTAATGTCCTCGCTCTCACTGAGATGTCATTCACAGCAAGCTCTGTCATGAGCTTTGACACTCTCCTCCCTGAGGGCTACAAGATCCTCTCCAAGCCCAGATCCAAACGGCTCAGAGGTGGAATGGACCTGATCTTTCCTGAATGGTTCCTGCATCTGTCGTTCCCACACAGGCCTATTCCTCCTTTTAATGCCTAGTCTGCAGGTTTTCTATCTCTCCTGGTCTCTCCCTAACAGTGGCCACCATCTACCGGCCACCTGGCCAGATCTCACCCTTCCTCTCAGAATGGGCAGACCTTACTTCTTCTCTTCTAGTCTCTTCCTCTCACCTTCTGCTCCTCAGAGATCTCAACATCCACCTGGATCCCTGTGACCCCTCTGCTGGGCTCTTTCGCAGCATTTGTGACTCTCTCTTTCCCTTTCCATTCTAACATTTAGTCTGACAAACTCTCCTGGACATACCTTGGATGTTCTTATCTCCTCCGACATCCGCCTCTCTAACACTCTCACTACTCCTCTCTCTTGGGCTGACCACTTTCTACTTTCCTCCCACCTGAGGCTTCCTGTTCCCCAGGCAAAGCCCACCCCAGCACACTAACCTTCCTTCTCAGTCATTCGGCCCATGAAGCGAGTGACAGTTGCCACTTCTGCCTCCACTCTTTCTGCTCCTCCTACTCCTGTGCTTAACTTCCACACTGAAAAGCAATTAGCTGCACACAATAAAGAACTGCGCCACACTTGATCGGTGAAAAGTAATCCTTTTTAAGTGTTTGAAGTCACACGAAAAAGAAAGTAGTAAATGAAAACAAACAGTGCCCTATTGGATTACACATGTTTCAACACGTCAGTGCCTTTCTCAAATCAGGGCAAAAATAGTATAGGCGAAGTTTCATTAGATATATAGGTGCAAATCCGAAGAGCAGGGCATTCAAAGGGTTAAATCCCTACTGAAAAGAGTGCATTTGATTGCCACGCATCGGCCTGAATTGTTCTATCTCCAACAATCTGGACATCCTTTCCCCTGTCATGAAGATCTGCCTAAAGCCTACCTCCAAGTGCAACTCTTGCTATGACTCTAACTTGGCCACCATGAAACTAAGTGCAGGGTAGCAGAGCGGAAGTGGAGGACATTGGGCGCTTCCTCTGACAAAATGGCCTGCGGCCAGCTCCAATGGCAATAAAGACTCTCTGTCATCTTCACAAAGAGGGTCCTCATTCAAGCCCACATCTCTGTGGCCTCTAACAACACAGCCACAATCTTTAAAATCTGCAAGGAGCTGGCCAATCCTACTGCAGTCTCCACCTCTCCTGTTCCCTCCCAGTCCCTCTGTTTGGCCCTGGCCTCTCATTTCACCACTAAAACGCAGGACATTCTGTCCTCACTCGCCTCTTCCTCCCTCTGTCCCTCTACCTCTCTTAGGTCCCTTCTAGCTGCCTCTCCCCCTCCTCTCCTGCTTTCCTCTCTCTCTCCGATAACACCTGATGATGATTCTAGACAGGTCCAATCTATGAAAGTGTCTTCCAAACAGGTGCTACCCTGCTCTTCCAGAACTATCAAGGACCACATCACTTCCCTCTCTCCAGCCTTTGCCGATTTCTGTATTCACTAATTTGCCACCAGATCTTTCCCAGCTCTCCTTAAGCACTCCCTTGTTCACCCCATACTAAAAAAGCCTTCTGCTATTCCTTTCTGCCCAGCAAACTATCACCCGATATCCATCACTCCTTTCCTGGGCAAGCGCTTGGAAAAGCTGGCCATCTCGCAGCTAACCCTCCATATTGAATCTGTTGGTTGTCTAAATGAACATCAGTCTGGCTTCATATCAGCCAGAGGCACGGAAGCTGCACTTCTGAACACCTGTGAAGATCTGCTCTCTAACTTTGACTCCAGCTCTCCCACTGTCCTCACCCTCCTGGACCTCTCCTCTGCCTTTGATATGGTCAATCATGCCATCCTGATTAATTGTCTCCACAAGAGCCTGGGTAATCATGGAACAGGCTTTGGAGTGTCTTCTTCTTGGACTGACCCTCCCAGGTCCAACTTGGGTCCTTTCTCTCCATCACCCCTCTCTCCACTTGTGTTGTATCCCAGGGCTCTATCCACTCACACTTGCTCTTCAATGATTTAACCCTTCTCCAACTTCCAGTGTTATGCGAATGATACACAGCTCTCTTTCGGGCTTCCCTCAGCCTCCTCTCCTTCCTTGTACATTCCTGGCTGTCTATCCGTGATTCAGAAATGGTGTGCCTCAGATCTCTGCCTCAACGTCAGTAAGAATGAGATTCTGCTCATTGGGACCATTGCTCCCGCTTTACCACTCACACTATGGCCACCCTCCTGGGGGCCCCCCACCCACACCCTCTTTGGAGGCAAAAAACCTTGGGGTCTTCTTCGACTCCACTCTCTCTCCTTCCCTCCTCACATCACAGACCTTGCCAAGAAGGTCCACTTCCAGCTTCAGTTCCTCAGAGGTATTCTGCATTTTCTCACCTTCCCCCAGATACTCACTGTCTCAGGAGCTCTGGATCTTTCCAGGCTGGACTACTGCAACAGCCTCTTTCTAAATCTGCCTAACTCTCCTCTTTGGCCTCTTCAACTAATCCAGAACAGGATCGGAAGACTAATAGTTGGTCTCGAGCCCAGGGACCACATCTCTCCAGCTCTGGAATCTCTGCAATGGCTCCCAGTGGCTGCGATGATAAAGTTCAAGAACCTTTGCATCATCCACAAGGCTTTCTGGGGCCAGGGCTCGCACTATATCCAACTCTATCTGTCTAAATACCTTCCTTCTGGAGCCTTTCGCTCAGCTACCTCAAAGTATCTGAGGGTTCCACGTTCTCCAAGCTGAGAGTGGGGGGTAGAACTGTCTCCTGTTCAGGTGCCTCCCTCTGGAAAAGCCTCTCTGCCCCTCTCAAATTTGAGCCGGACCACCTGAAGTTCTGGAAGCTGCTCAAGACCTTCCTTTTCTCCTCTGCCTTTTCTCTCCCTCTTCTTTGCTAACTTGCTGTACTGTCTGATACACTGGCTGGTTGCCGGACACCCAAAGAGACTCACAGGGTACCAGGCCCCTCCATGACCAATCTTCCTGCACGGCCTCCTGGCCTCCTGCACACTTATAGGTTGTAATTGTAATCCCTACTGCCCCCTGGTTTCCATGCACTTACCCAAAGCTGCGCTGCCCTGGCTGCACTTACTCAGAGCCTTGGTGCCCTGACTGCACTGTCCCCTTCCCTCTCCCCTGCACTTTTGTTGTTGCACTTTCACACAATGCCTAGTAGGATAGTGTGTCCTGTCTTCCTTCTGTAACCCCCGTTCCTTGTCTGTTGGTGCCTAGAAACACTTGTGTACAGACGCGTTACAATACCAAATCATATCATTTCATAGCCAATGGATTTCGGCTGTAATGGCAAAAGCGGTGATATGGTAGATATAAGTGAATCAGAAGAAATAACTAGATATGGGCGTAGCTTTGCTTACTTCAGGATGTGTTAAATATTAACTTTCAAATATTAAAGAATAATTATGAACACAGTGATCACTGCAGATCCAGACGCAAACCATACATCCTTACCGTACGTGGAAGAAGAGGTACCTTTACATCCAGATGCCTGATTTCAGGCAATGATGCTGTGTAAACAGAAACCTGGAAAGCAGGCAAGAACGAGAAGACAAATGCAGAAAAACACATGGAACATGTAATCAGTCCATATCGTATATAATAATGGTATAGATCAACTCTCCAGGTTTTGCATCAAAGTATCGATATAAAATCTGCAGTTCTCACCAGTAATAACATCTGCTTTGAGTGGGAAGGACTGCACTCTTTGATGATTTCAAGGCAGCAACATCTGCATACATGTAGTGGCACCATGACGTCGTTGCATGCATTAACAGAATCCACCCGGATGTTGCACCATTAGGCCCGACATGCATTGGCCGTGTGTGCATGTCATATCAAGGTTTGCTCATCAATATATGTGAATGTAACATAGTATCTATTACTGCTTCGGCACACCCGATACTAGGGTAGGAATCCTTGTGTCTGTTTTGTTTGTATTTCACCATATTGTGTTTGTATTTCACCATATTGTGCACATATGGTTAAATGTACACCACATATTTGCTGACACACTTATTACGTATTTTATCATATTTACAGAGAAGCCCACTCTTTTTGTCTCAAAAGATGGACACCTCCATGATTGCATCTTCAGAGGACCATGACCACCCCACTTCATTGGATATCTGGGGATTTGGTATGTGGGCAATCCCACATCCAAGAACAGAACACTGCACCGTTTGTGCAGAAGAGAGAGATGATGGGTTTAGCAGTCAAGCAAAGCACTTCTCTTATGAGTTCATTCGATGTACTTAACAACTTATTGCCTTGAAGTGCGTTGGGCATTACTTATCATAACACAGAATACATATTTTTCAACAATGAAAGATGTATGGAACATGAGAATGGCACCCGTATAGATGTGCCTGTCTTGATCCAGTAAGCACGTACAATATGTGGTTTCCAGCCAACAGTTCGGCATTGTGATATGTTTTAAGGAATGTGTGCATCAGAGAGGGTAAACGGGTTGTATTTTACACATCTGCAAGCACAGAGGGAATTGCATCTACTTGTCCCTCATCACAGAACGTAGCCAAAAGAGTTCGATTGCAAGATCTGGCTATAGCTTGGCCTTCCCTGGCCAGAAAGACCAAATAGGTTCCTGGTTTGAGGCATAATGGGAATTTGTTTTGATACTGTAGTTGTTATGGGATCAGCCTATGAATAGGATTATCTGGTACCTGTTTGCAGAGGTTTGTTCCCTCAGTGTCAGGGGACTCGTCCCAAGCTGGGTTCCAGAGAGATGGTGGGGAAGGAGATGGCCAGCGGAAGTTATAGTGGGTTTTGGGAGGAGGATGCACGGGCACCCCCTGACAATACACACAAATAGAGTGGGAGCGCAGCGGGCAGCAAGAACACAGGAGTGAGGGGTGGAGCAGGCAATACAGTGCGTTGGCAGATCATTCACTGAGGTGCATACATTGGGTTTGGGAATGAGGAGGGCTGTGCAGTAACAGGCGTGTGATGGGACTGGAAAGAGTGTCTGCTAATTCATGTACCTCTAAGTGATTGCTCTTGGAAAAATAATGCTGTTTATTTTTCTAGACCAGTGGAGTAAGAGAAAACAGAATAATGAGTCAATGCAAACAACCTAATCACAATCTTGTAATGTCCCTTTAGAACTAAGCTTTAGCAGGAAGACCATCAATGAAATGACTGGAACTGATTGAATGAAAAAGAACAAGTTGCTGAAATATGTCTGCTTCCGAGGTGGCATTGGTCATAGCATCTGCAGGTTGATCAATGTACATGTTCATATATCCAAGTGTCAGGAACCCCTTTTGTTACAATGTATGAGTATAGGGCTTGACCAATGTGATATACAAAGTCCCTGTTAAACACAGACAACTGATACCAAAGTATCAGGCCAAAGACCTGCAGTGACAGCAGCTCATTTCCTACCCGCCCATTTAGAATTTGACATTGGAATTAATTTGTTTAAGGAGATAGTACCCAAACCACTGTAAATCATGGCCATCTGATCTAACCTGAGAACGTGCATTCTGCTCACCACTTTTATGCTGCCCAGGTAGCTTGTAGATCCCTTGCTTCCAAATAGTCTGCCCTTTTCCTCTCTGTTGCATAGATCCGTTATGATCTGCTTCTCTTGCCCTTTACTTTCCCCGTGACTTAGAAAGCACTCTTTTGTAATGTGCACCCTAATAATAATAATAATAATAATAATAATAATAATAATAATAATAATAATAATAATAATAATAATAATGGTAGTGCATAGATTACGGTGGCTTCCTTTAATAATGTATTTTAGGTACTGAAAGCAAGGGGGGCCCCGGGGGGAACGCGAAGCGTTTCCCCCCGGGGAGTATTTTGGCGCTGCACTCGGCCAGCGAGTGGCCGCGGGGTGTAGAGCGCCTGTCCCCGGGGTACTTAAGGGCTCAGGGAAGGTTCGGGAGGCAGGCGACGGTTAGGACTTGTCGATTGCACAGGTCCCGTTGCCTGCTCCCGAGCCTTCCCTGGGTAACTGGGCCTAGCTGTCAGGTAGTTCAGGTGAGAGGGGGGATTTGGTGAGCTTTAGGCGGGTAGGGGATTATTTAAAAAAAAAAAAAAAAAAAAAGTTGGTTGTATATCAGGGTAGGAGGGGTGCCGTAAATAAGACACCCCTCTAGGCTTACCGGCCTATCCAGGTTCCTGGGCCTTCAGGTGGGCGGCACGCGAGCGGGGGAAAGGGCTTGTGGGGCTCCGTGTCGGGTGAGGATTAGGCATCCTCTCAGTTCGGGCCGGCGTTAGGGATAAAATAAGAGGGGAGCGGAGCCTCAGCGGATCCGCAGAGCTGGTCACACGGGGATTTCCTTGTGCTCCTCCCGCTCCGAGCGTTTCGTTCCGCGTGCGTGGGCGTTGTTTATCCAACGCTCGCGCATATAAGGGGCTGGGCGGCGGGTTTAAAGGAGCCGCGCCCCAGTGTTTGTGTGGAGTGCGGTGCGCTCCGGACACAGCCAGGTGGCAGTGTTCTGCTTAGGGCTAACAAGGGCTTGCTGTTGGGAGTTTTTTGCAGGGCTCCCGCTTTTGTAATAGGGGTGGGGAAGGGGAGGGCAGGGTTATAAGTGGTAGTGAGGGCAGGTGGGATAATAAAATATTAAAAAAAAAAAAAAAAAAAAAAAATTTTTGGTTAATTTATTAATTTTCAATTTGTCAGTAGGGAAGCAAGAATTTTAAAAAAAATAAATAAATAAATAAATAAATAAATAAAATAATATACAGTTAAGGCAGGGAGTTTAAATTGGTGGCCTGTTATTAATTGTCTCTACTAGGGAGGCTATTTTCAAGGTTTCACACTAGGTGCGTGTGTGGTTTGGGGTTATTTTTGGGGGAGCTTTGCTCCTTTTGAGTTTCTGAGGTTACAAGGTGGTGAGTGCTAGTCCACGGGTAGGTCCCGGCTCGGGGGCATAGATTATTTAGGGCGATTTTTGAGGGCTGTATTGGCTTGGCACACACATTTTAGTGGGCACAATGACAGGCCGGGGGGCGAGCAAGAAGGGGCTGGTGGATGCCGGGGCCTTGAAGAAGGCCCTGGAAATCATTAGCAGGGCAACAAAAGCCCAATTGGAAAGTGCAGTGGGGGAAGTTACGGGAGAAGGAGGGAGCGGTGGGGGCCGGCCGCAGCGCAGAGCGGCGGCAGACGGTGCATTGGCGGCGGTGGTAGCTTGCACCCCTACGGCAGGAAAAGGGGAGATTTGGGAAGCTAGGGGCAGGAAGATGAGGAGGGAGATAGACAGGAGGGCAGAAGGGGGTTTAAATAGTTCTGGGGGTCAGCCAGAAAGGGAGGAAGGGTATGATAGCCCCAGGGTGGAGGGGAGTTCTCGGGAGGGTACAGACCGAGGGAACAACAGTGGGGGCAGGGGTGGAGGACAGGTGGGTGTGGCAGGGCAGAGAGGAAGAGGGGGAAAATACCTGCAGAAGAGTGCGGGTGGGAGAAGGAGGGAGAGGTCCCCGTCACTTGAGGAGGGTAGGGTGGGGCGCGGAACGGCCCCCCCGGGTAGGAGGAGTGGGGGCGGAGGGCGCTGCGCAGCCCCCGCTGTGCAGATGGAGGTTGAGGGTTTTGGTACGGCCCCTCCTCAGTCATCGCAAGGAGAGCCTAGAGGGCACAGCACGGCCCCTAGCAACGAGGATGTCAGGGTGGAGGTCGGAACGCCTCGCCCAAGAGAAGAGGACCAGGCAGAGGTTCCCACAGCCCCGCCGAGAAGACGTCAGAGGAGTGGCGGGGCGGACGCCCCGGGCTCGGAAGAAGATCAGCAAATCATCTCGGGCAGGAGCCCGCATCCTCAATGGTATTTAAGGGATGATCAAGTTGGTTGGGAGGAATACGGGGGGCAATGGGAATGTGAGGATTACAGGGCGGAAAGGGAAAGGGCGGAGGAGAGAAGAAGTACAAGGTGGGACAAGGAAAGGGAAGTACAAGGGGGTCGGGGCGAAACGGGTCGAGGAAATTATTGGCTGGGCGATTGTGCTGACATGTTTTGTCCCCGCAGCAGGAGCCCTCTGAGAATGGAGAGGAGGAGCAGCGGTGTGGAAGCCAGGCCGCAGATGGCAGGCGTGGAAAGAGGTGAGAGGGAAAGGGAATGGTCATCTGCATGGCAGAGAGGGGTCACAAATAGGGGGTCGGGGGATGACCGGGGTGGTCCACTAAGTGTGATGAAGGAAGTAGGGGTGCAGGTTTTTGGAGCTGAAGGGGTTGGAAGGAACATTTGCTCAGTGGAGGTCCAAACGGACAAGGTGGTGGAGCCAGTGGGGAGCGAGGTGCAGGCGGGAAAAGATAAAGAGGTGGAGGTAAAGGGAAAAGAGAAGAAATTGCCATACATGGGGATAACGAAGCCATTGGGGGCACATTTGATGGCAGCAACCAGGGAGAAAATACAGGGAGGTGAGTTTGTGGATGTCTTCAAGTTGTTGCATAGGGAGGTGAGAGCGAAAGAGGGGTCTAAGGAGGAAGAGAGAGAGTTGGCTTCACGCCCGAGGGTCCCGGTGACCATTGAGAATTGGACGTCGGCCTTTATCATTTATGCCAGCGTGTATTGCGAGAAATTCCCGGAGCGTTGCGTGGCTCTGTTGAAATACATGGATGTAATAAGGAAGGCCTTCACGAGCTTTGGGGGTTTTGCTTGGGTAAGGTATGACGAGGAATTTAGAGCAAGAATGGCGGAGGACAGTCAGGCGGTCTGGGGGGAGATAGATATGGATCTTTGGCTGCAATGGATGGCGCCAACGAGGCCAGCCCCGACATTACACACGGCAAGCGGGCTGCCAGTGCCTTTCCGGCCCTTTCTTGGTCGCCCCGCCCATGAAGGGGCGGGGGGAGGAGGCAGGGGCCAATCCTCAGCAGCATGCTGGGGGTATAATAAGGAGAGCTGCGCAAGAACCATGTGCAGGTTCAAGCATGAGTGCAGCAAGTGTGGGGGGAAACACCCTCTCACGCAGTGTTTCCAACAAGGAGACAGAGGAAGGGGGAGAGGGGCAGGAAGAGGGGTTGGGGGGAAAAGCTTTTACTCCAATTAAAGTGGAGGTGCTGGAGGATTGGTTGCAATTTTACCCGGATAGGGAAGGTGCTAAGATTTTGAGTGAGGGTTTTGGGCAGGGGTTTAGATTAGGTTACCAGGGTCCAAGGGTGCGGAGATGGGCGGAAAATTTGAAGTCAGCGAGAGAGAACATGGAAGTGGTAAGGCAAAAATTGAGCAAGGAATTGGCAGCGGGCAGGATGGTGGGGCCGTTTGATGAAGTACCGGGTGACCTAGTAATATCTCCACTGGGGGTGGTGCCCAAGAAAGCACCAGGAGAGTTCAGACTGATTCATCACTTGTCTTGGCCGGAGGGTATGTCAGTTAATGACTTCATTGCCCCGGAAGAGTGTGGGGTGGTGTATGCGAGTGTAGACCAGGCGGTGGAGCTAATACGGAAAGAAGGGCGAGGGGCCTTCATGGCCAAGTGCGATATCAAAGCGGCGTTTAGATTATTGCCAGTGCACCCAGAGGATTTTTGGTTGTTGGGGTTGCAATTTGAGGACCGTATTTACATAGACAAAGCATTGCCTATGGGTTGTGCAATCTCCTGTGCACTGTTTGAACGATTTAGCTCTTTCTTACAGTGGGTTTTCTCATTCAGCTCAGGGTGGGAGAGTGTGTTGCACTATTTGGATGACTTTCTGTTTATTAGCGGGGCAAAAAGGGAAGAGGAGTGCAGAAGAATGCTAAAGTTGTTCCAAGACTTGATGGAGGAGCTGGGGGTACCATTAGCCGAAGAAAAGACAGAAGGGCCGGCAGTGGTGTTAACATTCCTGGGAATTGAGTTGGATTCAGTGGCCATGACCTCACGCTTGCCGCACGACAAGGTGAGCAAATTGGTGGTACTGTTGGAAAAGACAGTAGGGGCCAAGAAAATGATGCTGGTGGAGATGCAGAGATTGGTGGGACATCTGAATTTTGCATGTAAGGTGGTGGCCCCGGGGAGGACGTTTTGCAGAAATATGGCAAGGGCCATGGCGGGAGCAAAGTGCCCACATCACAGGATAAGAATATCGGGGGCAGTGCGGGAGGATTGCAGGATTTGGTTGCGTTTGTTGGAGAGTTTCAATGGAACGTCTATGTGGTTGCAGGGAGATCCAGTGAATTGGGAAGTTCAGATTCTCTCGGATGCAGCAGGGGCGGGTGGATTTGGAGTGTTTTGGGGAGGAAAATGGTGTGCCGAAAAATGGCCGGAGAGATGGTTGAAGGAAGGGAGGAGCATAGCGTTCTTGGAGTTTTTTCCATTACTAGTTGCATTGGAGTTGTGGGGGAAGGAGCTACGGAATAAGAAGGTGAATTTCAATGTAGACAACGAGTGCGTGGTCCATGTGGTGAACAGGCAGTCAGCGAGGGATCAGAGGGTGGCAAGGTTGATGAGAGAATTTGTCCTGCGTTGCATGGAATGGAATGTGGTGTTTAAAGCAACACATGTGCCGGGGAAGGATAATGGCATCGCTGATGCATTATCTCGTTTTCAATGGCAGAGATTCCGTGGATTGGCTCCAGAGGCAGATCGGGAGGGGCGGCAGATTCCGAAGGAGCTGTGGAAGATAGGAGGCTGAGAGCGCTGGCACTGGTGGAGGGTTCATTGGCCGCGGCATCCAAGAAGTCATACAGGAGGGCCTGGGAGGAGTTTATTAAAGGAGGAGCTAGTAGTTGGAGGGGTAGATGGGATGCGGAAGAGCGGAGGAGGGATGACGTGATTAACTTCATATTGAGGTGCATTGACAGGGGCTGGTCAAGGGCAACGATAACAGGAAAACTAGCAGGGATATCCTTTTATGGAAAATGGTTTTGGGGTTTTCAGCCAAGTGGGGGGGAGATGGCAAGTAGGATGTTGGAAGGATGGGCAAGGGAGAGTAAGAGGGACAAAGATAGGAGGAGGCCGATATCGGCGGAATTACTGCAGAGTTTGATTGGGGTTTTGGGGGGAGTTTGCTGGTCGGCATGGGAGATGGAATTGTTTGCAGCTTGTTTTACATGGTTATTTTTTGGGGCCTTTAGGGTTTCGGAGTTGGTAGGGGGAAAAGGGGGGCTAGGGGGGCTGCAGTGGGATGATGTGCAGATTACAGAGGAAGGTCTGGACATCAAGATTAAAAAGTCAAAGACGGATCAGAAGGGAAAGGGCTCTTGGGTCCGGCTGGGTCGAGGGAGCGAGGGCCTATGCCCAATTAAGGTGGGCAAGGTATGGAAGGAGCGCTGTGGGTTTAACTCTGGTTTGGTTTTCCAGCATGCGGATAGATCCCCGGTTTCAGCAGCGCAGGTTCTGGGAGTATTGCGTAAGGCGCTGTGCAGGGTAGGAGAAAAGGGGGAGGAGTTTGGGACTCATTCTTTTAGGATGGGCGCGGCATCTGAGGGTAGCAGGCTGGGCTTTTCTGAAGAACGGGTCAAAAGCTTGGGGCGTTGGAGATCGGGAAAATACAAGGGTTACGTTAGGGATTTTGGGAAAAGGGATTACTGAAGACAGTTAGTGGAGGACTGGGGGGTGAGGTGTTTTTTGTTGTAATAAGATGACTTGTCAGTAATTTGTGTAATTTTTGTTTCAGATGCTGCGCAAAGAAAGGGGGAGTTGGCGCAAGTTTGGATTGTTGGACATTCAATTGTGAAGTGGGCTGGCAAAGAGGCGGAGAAAAGGGTGTTTGGTAGACAGCTGGGGTGCAGTTATAAAGAAGTGGTGGTGAGGTGGCATGGTTTGGGGGGCCTGAGATGGGATCAGCTGCTGCCCATATTGGCAGGAATGAGAGAGCGATATGGAGTTCCTCACGTGGTGATGCTGCATGCTGGGGAGAATGACCTGGTTAGGGATACGGGGGTGGCTCTGCTGAGAAAGATGAAGAGGGACTTAGGTTGGGTTAGGGATATGTGGCCTCAAGCGGTGGTGGTGTGGACTAAGTTGTTGCCAAGAAGAGTTTGGAGGGGTGCAAGGAATGAGGGAGCGATAGAGCGGGCTAGGAAGGGGATAAACAGAGAAATGGAGACATTTTGTGCGTCAATGAAAGTGAGGGTCATGGACCATAAGGAGATAACATACGAGGGTTTTCTTGTTTTTAGAGGGGATGGGGTACACTTGTCCATATACGGGAACAGTTACTACCTGGCGGATTTGAGTTCGTGGCTGGGAGACTGGGTGAAAAGTTTGAGGTAGAAAGAGGGGGGGGGGTTTGGGGCAGAAAGAACTCCTCGGGGGAGGGTTTTTCTGGTGCCGGGGGCATGGCCCCTTTTGATGTGGGGGGGGGGAAGCACAATGGGGGAATGACACGGGAAAGGAGGGGGTGGCGCTGCTTGCACAAGCAGGTCACCCCGGTGGATCAGGTATTGAGCCTGGAGGGGCATGGCCCCTGGGGAAAAAGCGGGACGCCTGGAAAAGGGGCAAGGATTCGGTAGGATCCAAGGGATCATTAGGGAGGAAATGGGTTATTTAATTATTTAATTGTTGGGGGAAAATGGGAAATGTTGAAGTTATTTAATTGATTGTTTAAATAAGCCATTTTAGTTTGTTAGGCCATGGAGCCAGTTATGCGTTATGATTGTAAGCTTTGGCCTGTCACATTAAAGCGACCTTTTCCACTTTTAAATGAGTCTGGGTTTTTGTGCAGTAAGCCAAAAGGGGGGCCCCGGGGGGAACGCGAAGCGTTTCCCCCCGGGGAGTATTTTGGCGCTGCACTCGGCCAGCGAGTGGCCGCGGGGTGTAGAGCGCCTGTCCCCGGGGTACTTAAGGGCTCAGGGAAGGTTCGGGAGGCAGGCGACGGTTAGGACTTGTCGATTGTCCCTCCCTCCCACCCCTTCATTTTGTTTAGGGAATTTATTTATATGGGGGGGGTCGTGTGGTAGTGGATGATGAGGAAGAGGGGGGGGGTTTAGGGTTTTGGGGTCGGTTAAGAGGGCAGGGTGGTAGCTTGGTGTGACAGGTCAGGGCATCGGGGAAGTTATGTGTAATATTTGTTGCTGATGTGGCAGGTCAGGCTGGCTGCAGGTCCCAGGTAAGAGGAGTTTGGTGTAGAGGGGAGTTTCAAGGGGTCAAAGGTGTCCGGGGTGCCGGGGGCATGGCCCCTTTTGATGTGGGGGGGGGGAAGCACAATGGGGGAATGACACGGGAAAGGAGGGGGTGGCGCTGCTTGCACAAGCAGGTCACCCCGGTGGATCAGGTATTGAGCCTGGAGGGGCATGGCCCCTGGGGAAAAAGCGGGACGCCTGGAAAAGGGGCAAGGATTCGGTAGGATCCAAGGGATCATTAGGGAGGAAATGGGTTATTTAATTATTTAATTGTTGGGGGAAAATGGGAAATGTTGAAGTTATTTAATTGATTGTTTAAATAAGCCATTTTAGTTTGTTAGGCCATGGAGCCAGTTATGCGTTATGATTGTAAGCTTTGGCCTGTCACATTAAAGCGACCTTTTCCACTTTTAAATGAGTCTGGGTTTTTGTGCAGTAAGCCAAAACGTCAAACCTCTCATTTACTATTCTGCAATATGTAATGCTCGCAGGAGCAAACTAAAGATGAAGCACCTAGCAGCATCTGTACTCTGCAGAGTACGTGATGCAATTCAAACAAACATAAATATGATGTTCAACCAAGATCTATCATTAGTCAGAGTACAAGATATATACGGTTATTAAACCGATCTCCGGGTTGAAATGTGCTCCTAATATCAGGTTAGTGAAGTGTGGCACCATGACTGTGTAGTCAATGTACGTCGTTCCAAACCTAATACTGCACTTAACTATTGGTAGCTATTGGTATGTCATTCTACTTGACTGCACCCATTCTTCATTGCAGTGCGAGGCAACTTTATGGTCACAACCAGAAGGGGGTTGTGGTGAGTTAAGATTGGCCTTAAAAACAACAAGCGTGTCTGTGCTGAGGGATACAAGCAAAATCCTTTCACCCATCCTACCTTCTCACATTTCAGATTCAGGGCAGGGACGTCATTTAGGGCTCGCCAGAGGTCGCAACTGCGACCTCTGAGGTCTCCCTTGCGACCTCTGGGGTCACCCCTGCGACCTCTAGAAAAAAAAATATTTTTTTAAAAACCTTTTTTTTTTATTTATTTTTTTTAATGCAAGCTCATGGGCTGTGGCCAGCACCATGTGGCTCTTTAGTTTTGGAGTGGCTGCCTTTCTTGTTTAAGCCCCTTAAAAAAAGAAGAAAAGGAGTGACACATGTCTAACACTTTCAGCACTGACCCTAAATAAGAAAGATTAGGAATACCAAATAATGTGTCTTTCTGGAATTCTATACAATAATTGATAGACTCATTAAAGGTTTATTTCAGGCACACTTCAGGGGGCGAGTCACTGATTTAGTCTGTGCTTAAACGCCTCAACTCAGCCTTTCATCCTTCTGAGGTCGATAAATGAGTACCACCACAGGTTGGGTGATATTGGGTGTATATTTTTTCTATATAAAGCGCTTAAGCGCAAGTGCTATATAACAACACATCATTATCATTTGGTCATGGTGCTTGCATTCACAGTAATTTGGTTATATGGGCCTATGCACACTGATCTTAACTAAACATATGGCGATCCATTCTTGTATGAAGTGTACATCACATTATAGTGATATCCATATTTGTTGTAGTGTACAATGCTACGCGATAGCACTTCCTGTTTTGTCAACGGGTGAAAGGTCGCGCTCCATCGCATCCCGCGATATCACTTCGGGGTGGGATCAAATGACATCACTTCCTGTGATGTCACCAGGGGGTCAAAGGTCGTGTTATGTCACTTCCGCTACCCCTGGCATTTTGGTGAAATGACGTCCCTGATTCAGGGTTGAGCGCATTTTGGGTGAGAATGCAGAAACACCATTCCACGGATGTTACATTTGTAAGAGGATTCAATTCAGCACTACAGCTAAGTTAACGCCTAGTCTAGAATACTGAATGAAAACCCTTATTGATATATCTTTAGGTCCAGTTCATGCGTTCTGGATGACTACCCCTGTATAACACCCCTCTCTTGGAATCCCCCTGACCCCACTGAGCCAAGAAGTAGTTCTGTTTTGCAAGTTTAAAAGGTTTATTTGATAATTTAAAATATATATATATATCACGCTTTATAATAAATTAATAATTGAATATCACCCTTAATCTGATATGATAAAGATTAACAATGGAGAATCTGGCACTAGCACACTTCTTATAATCACTAATGAGTTGACATGAAATGGATAAGGTAGCACACTGGTGAATAGGAACAAAAGTATAATGTGGTAGAGGATGCTTTATGTAAGCTCAGGTGGATGCAATATTCAATGAATGCAGTACAGAAAATACTCAATATGATTTCAACCAAACAATGTAATCACTTTTCTCTGGCTATTCACTCCCCCCCCTCTTTATGCAATGCAAGGAAATGGGAGGAAACACACAGTTCTCAGAAATGCAATCAACTGTAATTCAGTTCAATCCAGCAAGCTTAGACTACATAAGTTTGAAAACACAGGCCCAAATTGCTTTGATATGTGCTGGCAATGAATTGAAAAATATGCTAAAATACTTTTAATTCCCTTTCAGAGGTTCAGGGTGAGTGGTATCTAGTTAATATTAGTCCAGGCTCACACTAGCAATGATGCAGGGATAGTTAGCAGGTTAAACGAATTTCTGGCAAATGGAAGGCAAAACTGCTGTCTTTTTACACGTGAAGAAATTGGCAAATCGCGGCAAAATTCGCGGATGTGTGTTCCGCGATTGCGGTAAAACTATAAGGGGTAGGAATGCAGTTCTAGGTGCGATTCAAAGCTAAGATTCTAAGCTTTCAAATAAAAGTTATTGCAAGTCTCTAGCACAAAAGGTTGCGGAGTTATGAGCGATTTTGTGAAGGTCGTTTTTCAGATTTGCAAATTTTAAACGCAACACTTTTTCAGCTTTAAAAATGATGGCAGGATAACACAATTGCTAAGCTGCAGTTCTACTTAGATTAAAAATGGATTGAATTATATGATTTTAACTAAGAGATGTGTTCTGAGTTTTGCTGAGTACTCACAAGAGATTTTGAACCGGAAAGCGGCTTTGTCACGATCTGGTCAACAGTCTGGTCAGGTCTTCCCGGGTTCTGCTCACAGCGCCTGGCCTCTGGAACTGCTCACAGTGGTCTGGTCTGGGTCTCTCTGGGTACAGCACTGTTTTCTCTCTGCTAGGCACCGGTTCTCTGGGTCGGGTCCTGCCTTCTCTTTGGATATCTCTGTCACCGGGTTCTTGCAAAAGTTCTTGGCAAAATTCAGACGGCTCACCCGGCTGTCTGAAGAGTTCAGTTGCAAAAATATTTTGAGGCCTGCTGACAAATACTCTTGCTGGCAGTGGCCTTTTTGGTTAAGGTTCTGAAGTCTCTGTTTATCTTGGAGTCTAAGGGTTGGCTCTTTGAAGATTGATGGAGGTAAGTATGGATTTTTCCGGCAGAGTGCGTTGCAGCAAATGGAATTGAAGGTCCCTATCTGTCCTGACTCTCTGCTTTTATGTGTTTTTGAGAGTGGGTGTGTGTGTTGCATCACTAGACTTGCCCCTCTCACTTGTCATTGGTCCAGCTTTCATTCCTCACCTTGATTGGGGAATGAACTATGAGTCAGAGTGATGTCATTTCATGGCTTGCCAAGAGGGCACTCCCTTGTCAGATTGCACACATTCTATATTTGATAATAAAAGACATATTTCACAGTTACACAGTTGCTTGAAATTACATATACATGGTGTGGCTGAATTTAGCCATGTCTCTGTCCAAATCTGCTGTTTCTAAGAGCTTGCATTCTGAAATGGCACATATTTCACTTTTTAACTGATTTTTCAATTTCTGACATGGACCCAACTTTACATACATGTGCGCAGGGAGTAGGGACATTAACTGATGAAGTTTCAGATTTTTAACATGCACACATTTAGAGTAATATCCATTTTTCCGCTAAAACCCCCCTGAACATGCCACCGGGTCGAAAAACCTCTTAAACTGTGGGCAGAAAAATCACAAGAATTATGGTATCATTTATAAAATTTTCACATGTCCGCACCATGAGTTATTAATCTTTTTCTAAACAATATTCTGGCTACAAAGGGGTGTGGTCTTCTCTCAGCACAAGGTAGAAATACTGGTTAATCCAGTTCTGCCAAGCCAGCTTGCTCTCACAGGCAGTGCCCCTCCCAGCTCCTGCCAAGAGGAAGCTACATTTTACGACTGCGTAATAAAACCTTTGCCTGAGTGAAGAGGGCTTTGTTCACTCTCCTGCAGAGCACAGGTAATTCAATTATCAGATAGATGGCATATCCTTAGTGTGGGCAGCAAAAGGAAGGTTGGCCTGGGAACACAGTGGTGACTCAAGTTTCACTCCTGATGGGGGTAGTTGCCAGGCAGAATTCAGTTCCTTAAGCCAGGTTTCAGATAAAATGTCACTTTTTGTTCCCCAGTTTCTGCATTCAAATAAAACTAAACATTTTCACATATGCAGCTAGAAGGCTGATTCTAAGTTTAAAACTATGACATTTAAACAATTTCAACCTATGTGACACTCAAAAGTAGGTCACTCAGTCAATTTGAACATTTAGATTTGTAGTGTCTTTCAGTCCAATGCAACTTAAACTGCTGCAATCCACAGCTCAGCCAGTCTTGTTATAAACCTTGTCTTATGATCTTCATTTCCCAGATTTTGTAGGCACACAAAACTCCATTCTACCAAATGTCTGCTGGTGTCCAGTGAGTTTTTAGATGTGTTGCAATGTTTAAAATAGACAGTTTGAGCCTGCCTTCAGAGAAACACAGGGTGGTTTTAAACTGCCGGCTTTTGGATAGTGGTGAGTACTGGTACTGCACCCATTTTTGGAATTTAAGAAAATGAATTCCCAACAATTCTAGGTTGCATTTGGCAATCAGCATTGCCATTCCCAATGGTTTCAGACTACTGTGTGGGTAGTCCAATGGTGGTTTTAGGCAGTTTCCTTCTGTGCCCATAACATCGGCAAAAATGAACGGCAGCCTATTCTTCATGCATTTCCCTGTGCATTTTCTGGGAAGCTCTGGCCATCATGATGTTTTCCATGTCAGTACTGCACAGTTTTGAGGTATGGCTCGGATGCATGGGTAAATACATCCCACACTATGTTGCGCTCACCTTAGGATATGTGCGCCGATGCGTGCAAGCAGTGCCTGTATATTTCTGCTCATCCTGCCTGAATTAGGGACTAAAATAGGTTGGGAAAATCAAGTGGTAAATTAATATTTCAAGTTTTTGAAGAAAGAGCTGTTTCATCAGCCTCATAGCACATCGAGTGGCAGTGTAAACGGCGGCGTAATAGTGAATTTGAATGCATTTACACCTCCATTTAATGTATTTACGCCTCCAGTTAACCTGCGACCCCATAGTGGATCACTGATCATACAATACAGTGGCACAGAGCAGAGTTAAGATATCTGGGCCCTATTACGGAAACGTTGCACCGGTGCAAGTGCAAAGTTTGCACGGTATTAGCACTAGGGCAAAGTTTGCCCTATTTTTAAAAACACTGGGGACACATTAAAAAACCATTGCAACTCGAGAAGTGCAGTTTGGCCTATTAAAAGCACCAGAGAAAAAAATGCCCTAGTGCAAAAATTATGCATTTTCATTAAATTTTTGCACCAGGGCAAAGTTTGCCCTAGTGCTAATACGGAATGGTATTAGCACTAGGGCAAAGTTTGCCCTGATTCAAAAATGCATCAGAAATGTATCTTTTTAGCACTAGGGCAATTTTAGCCCTGGTACTTTTAATATGCCAAAGTGCACTTTTCGAGGTGCAATGTTTTTTTTTAATGTGTCCCCAGTGTTTTAAAAAAATAGGACAAACTTTGCCCTTGTGCTAATACCGTGCAAACATTGCACTTGCATCGGTGAAAGGTTTCTGTAATCTGGCCCCTGATGTGCAGTCTTCCTCCGTCAATTTCTCTTGCTGCACATCTCCCAGGTGATATTTCCCAGGTGGTGTACAATGAATGGACTACTTTGGCATGCACCACAGTTTTGCACCTGCTAAAGACCAGGAACATTTCATAGGAATCCATTAGTAAATACCACCTGCAAAACCTAGGGTTCCACCGTCATTTATACCCAAAATGTAATCGCTGCTTGCTGCTGCTTTAAGTCTTCCTGTAACTCAACAAGCAGCAGGAAATGCATGCACCTTTCACAAAACTGCTGTGCAAAGGGGCATGAAACGTGAAATTCAACTTAAGTAACTGTTGATATTTACAGGAGCTCTCACAAAGTTATTTGATGGATTTAAAATCTAGTTACTGTGTCATCTGAGAACAAATAGTAAACTCCCAGAGACCACACCAATCACAGCAAATAGATTTCTGGAGGGAAAAAAACGACAATCCTGATTAAAAATATTGATCATCTTCCATTG
The DNA here is from genome assembly GCF_040938575.1 of Ambystoma mexicanum. Taxonomy (NCBI): domain Eukaryota; kingdom Metazoa; phylum Chordata; class Amphibia; order Caudata; family Ambystomatidae; genus Ambystoma; species Ambystoma mexicanum. Next base: position 251,424,164 of record NC_090923.1, on the reverse strand, counting down.
TTATTTATATCTAGAGGTGCAGTTTGGACAACAAGAGCACGAACATATGCCAGTAAAAAATATGACCAAACACTGAATCATAAGGCCACGCTGCAGTTGTGATAAGTTATTTTACATTGAAACAGTCTGTTCAGGCAATGACTCTTCTGGGGAAGAAGTTACGTATGCTGTAAATTTAATTCACACATTCGAGAACGCATTGCTCATAAGAAATACATCAGGGAGCTGCAGTATTTTTTGAAAGCTCCAATCTGACTGAACAATATTTTTCAGAAAGAGTTCATGGGAAAGTCAAACTAAAATATGGATGTCTGCCTCTTGTTTCCCCTAATCAACAAGGAGACATGCTCCATTTCCGTGTGTTAGTTGGATTTAGTGTAGCAGACACCTATAGTATCTTCCATGCATGCATACATCTTAGTTTTCGTTGGAAAATTCCCTATTCGGAAAATAACCTTAGAGCAATGTTTTTCAGATACATAGGACGATGGTCATTTTTCTTAATCGCTACATTGTTTAAGAGGAGTGTAAAAGTAAGACGTGGGGTTGTTATGCTTAGTTAAATGATTCTCGGGATGTTCATGGCATTTAAGGGTAGAGTGGGGGCATAGAACTGAAATGCATTTCTGTGTTGTTCTCCCATTTCACCTTCAAAGAACACAGTGGTTCTCTGCAAGCATGTGTAGTCATGCTGGTGGGAAGCCAAACGAATCCTGTGGCACCATCCTGAATATTAATACTGGTTTTGCCTATGTTTTACTCTTGAAATGTGCACCTCATTTTGCAGATGCGCAATGTTGCACGAATCGGGACCTTTTGCACATAAGTGCAAACGAACATACTCCCGAACTGGGCAAATACAATAATATTGTAAAATAACCGCCTCGGTCTCTTTGATTGAGACTCACGATCAGTGCTCAGCAACACAGGTCCTTTAGAGCCATAGTACTGTCATGTTTTCAATATTGCCACTGGCATCCCACTGTTCAACTATATCTTATGTAGATATCCTGGAAAAAATAAGTGGCTCTTGAGGACACACCGGACATCGGGCTGCCTCCCCTAGATCAGGTGAAGTGCCACATTTTAAGAAACCTGCAGTCAATGACCAACAGAGATAGATAGGGCAGAGCACATTGACGTCATCAATGCAGAACGTCACTGTCGAGCTTACTTTAACTACAGGAGTAAGAAGCCACACACATCATTGTGTAATTAGAACTCCCGATCCATAGATGCCAGGAATGTGCTATTGACCAGTGGCCAGACTAGCAAAATGTTGCCCTTATGCAAAAAACTGGAGCAAATTAATGTATCACCAGTTTTGCTGCTTATATGGAATGGAGCAAAGATGGTTTGCCCAAATCCTAATCATCTACAATTGATTTAATTGTGAAAAAAATAAGTGGCTCTTGAGGACACACCGGAATCGGGCTGCCTCCCCTAGATCAGGTGAAGTGCCACATTTTAAGAAACCTGCAGTCAATGACCAACAGAGATAGATAGGGCAGAGCACATTGACGTCATCAATGCAGAACGTCACTGTCGAGCTTACTTTAACTACAGGAGTAAGAAGCCACATACATCATTGTGTAATTAGAACTCCCGATCCATAGATGCCAGGAATGTGCTATTGACCAGTGGCCAGACTAGCAAAATGTTGCCCTTATGCAAACAACTGGAGCAAATTAATGTATCACCAGTTTTGCTGCTTATATGGAATGGAGCAAAGATGGTTTGCCCAGATCCTAATCATCTACAATTGATTTAATTGTGACAAAAAATGTAGAAGCAAAAAAACAAAAAAAAAAAACGAATATCTCAAATAAATCTCAGCAAGCATATTATCAAAAAAGCCGGATTTATTTTTGGCCTAGTGCAAACCTTTTAGGTAATATGGATTGGGAACACATACACCTGGTTGCTACGATGTGTATTACCTAAATAGCAACAGTGTGCTAGTTGCATTTGAATATTTTGCCTTGTAACATTACACCAGAATGTTTACTTTCATCGTAAGCAGGGGGCAGGGAGGGGAGCAGGGTCTAATTAAAGGGGATGAGTGTGGCTCCCTTAAGAAGTGTTTTGTATGTGTTCATTTTATTTTTTATGAGGCACCAGGAGAGGAAACGAATGCTTCAAACTGGAAGTAAGTCGGCAGTGTGCATCAGCTCTGTATAGTTTCGAATGCCAAGTGAGAGGTGACTGGTTAGTCACACGAGCATCTAACAAATAAAACACTTGTCTCTGGCACTTCACACGTTTGCTTTGGGTAGTAGAGCTAACACAGTGTTTTATTCTACATGAGGTCAATACATTAACGTGTGGTAATAACATCAACTTAGATGTGGTGACAGATGTTTGAAGAACATTATAATGCAACCATGCCTGTCCAACAGGACTTCATAGTGCATGATCAGGCGAGATTTTTGCAAACAGAGAGCATTTCCACATTTGACTTTGTGTCATACAGGAAAAGATAAATATAGATATGGAATAAGAGCCATCAAAGTTCCAAATGTATGTTTCATGAAAAACTGCAGTTATTCCAGTAAAAAAAAACATACTTCCAGCACGAACAATAATTATCTGCAGAGGCTTGCAATTCAACATTTGCTGATACATTGGTAACACATGAGTCCACTTCATACCACAAACTCCATACTACATCACCTCCAGAAGTTCAACCCCTCTCCACAATGATTCGCTGAACCACCAGTCTTTCTTTGGGTGTCTGTGAGTGCAGCAGTCCTCTTTCCCTGCAGAGTGTGAACAAGCATTGCAGAGTGTATGGATTGCATGTGCGAGCCATCTGCAAAATATCACATGTGACCATGGACAACAGACAAGGAGCACACATCAAACAAACAGCCACATAACCATTCCCAAATCACATCCATAAACCATCTAGTTAACCTCCTCTCCTAAATCAACAGTTTGATTTAGATTTCAATTTGAAGAGTGCATGTGTGCTGTGAATCAGAGCCTGCCCTATCACAAGCTGCTTCTCAAACTTCTACACATGTAATCAACCTCTAATAGGATATCCTGCAGCCATGATTTTATAAAACTTTTTCAAAAGTGATCAAATGTGTTAAAACAATATAGGAAACAGCTGTAGGACATAGATATAAAATATACAATATAGAAGCACTTTACATTTTTACAATATTCAAAATGAATCCCTTCCAAATTAAAAACATGATTCAATTACAACGCTGTCTTTAAGTGACAGGTAAAAGTGAATTAGATAATTGGTAGTATCTGCTAGAGCATTTAAAATGTCTTCTTCTACCATTATTTATATTTACTCGGGGGGGAGGGGAGGAGTTTAAATGGCAATCGGCCCTGGGATGCCAGTTGATTCCTCTATTAGTTTTTACTGACGGTTCCACTCAGGGGGATGGGGGAGGGGTGTTTCCTGTCCTCCGTTGCCCTTAGTTAATATACCTAGAACTAATGATCTTCTCTCTGTTCTCTCTTGCAACATGAATGTGTTGGGCAGTAAAAACGTGGACCCTGATTGTCACGCCGTGATTGACAACTATAGGGTTATATGCTTGCAGTAGACAGGGTCGATTGGCGCAGTACAAAAGCCAAACTTTTGGTCGTTTTTTAAACCAGCAGAAAGTTCTTCAAGAGGCACCCCAAGGGTGGGCCGTTGATATGGATTCATGCCAGTGTTCAAGCCTCTTGAATATGTTTGGAATTGGAATCATCTGATTTGCTTTGTCTTGTTTTCCATTTTGAGGGTGGTCCGACTGTATTTATTTATTTATTTAGACACTTTTATTACATTTTTATCTTAGGCAAAACCGATACGCTATTGACCAATTGGAATCGGTTTGAATATTATTAGTGCAAATATTACTGGTTCTGCAAATAAGATATTATTTGTCATGGGTTACTTCAACTGTCCACTAGAGGAGCCCATCCAATGTAGACTGGGCCTGGCAAGGGAAGATTAACTGTGGGGTGTCCCAGGGCTGTCAATTCTCTCTAATGCCCGCTGCTATCCCTTAGCAGGCAGGTTTGTTCAATGTTATTTGGGCATGGCATGAAAGCCTGTAATGAGAGATTTTTTTGAGGATTACCCGGCTCATGTGACTTTTTGCACCCATAAGTAGCCTGAGTGATGATATATTAGTATCAATGGCACATTGGGATATGTTGGCTCTATTTAATGTCCTGGAAAGAGCTGAGAGTGATCATGATCCATTGGTTGTTTCTCTTTCATTGGCGACTCTGGGAAGAAATCGGTACAACAATCCCCCTTCCCTTTATGGTGTTCATAATTCTCAGATAACAACACGTCGGAGATGGCAGACTGTACCAGCAGGCGATTATTTGGCACAAATCTGTGAGGAACTGCTTCTAGTTTTGGCTGTCTACTCTGAATCTAGTTCCATTTACTTGCACATTGATTTTTATACATCAGTAATATCAGGATTAGCTCTGTTCACTACCAAGATGAGGCACAGCTCAATGCAAGCAATTTGTAAAACCTATTGTTTCGATCGTGAATGCAGAACAGAAAAGGATGCTTTGGTTAAAGCACTTAAGAGTAGGGAGGCTAGAGTAAGTGGTAAGGTAGTGAGTCCAAGACACAACTACAAACTTGTATTGGCTAAGAAGAAAAGAGAGATGCATTAAAGCATTTGGATAGCTCTTGGCAATGCAGCTTCGTCAAACAACAGTAGAGAGTTCTGGCGCCAGGTGAAAGTAAACATTAAGCCTGATCATGAATCCTTGCCAAGTAACATGTTTGCAGATGAATGGCTGGATTATTTCCAACTAATGTATTCCCAGGGACATCAGTCAATGATGATTGTAGAGGTGAGGGGACCAGTGGGGGGAGTGTAGGCACATCTAGCTGCCTATTGATAGGGCTGACCCCATTATGCAATTGACAGTAAAGCAGATAAAGACATTTTCCGTGCAAAGCACTGAACAGCTGAGCTGAGATGAGTGGGAGTCCTGGATTTGAAGTACGGTGTCCACACAGAACCAAGCATTATATTGGTAAGATTCCAGTGAAGTGAGGTGCGAGGAGAAGGAATGTTTATTATTATTTTTTTTTTTTACAAGAATACTTTACAGGCATTTACAGTCTGAAGAATTTTTGCTAAGTTAACAAATGTGGGTGTTTCATTTTCAGGTGCTGCACAGAACAATTGGTCTATTTCAAGGGCTTTTGATAATTGCATTTTACATACAGTCGCAGTCAAGAAAACTGTGTTCACATTCTTAAATGTAGACAGCTATTTTTCATGTGTTTTTCACCGTTCATGTAATAAGCTTCAGATGTAACAGAAGATTTATAAACTGGCAAGATTACAACAAATTTCAAGGTCAGTTATAGCAATGTTCTGGCCATCTATTGCAAAGAAGGGTTTCTGTAGTCTATTTTGCAATAAAAGCCATTTATCATGTGGAAAGCAATTGCAAATGAAAAGTATGTGTTACAATTTTGTTTTCATTTTTGATTCACAGGGAATGTCAAGTGAAAACCCTCTGTATTGCACATGTTTTTGTGTATACATGTTAATTCCTTAGGAAGCATAACAAAAAAGGAAGTGAGTCAGCCTCAGTCTGTTTATTATGTGTCCTAATTTCTTGTGGTAGCATACAGACACATGTGAAGCAGGTGGTAATTTCATTTTACCGCAGGCAATATTTTCATTTTACCACATGCAACAAATCGCAAAACGAAACTGATCACTGTGAAAAGGCTCATATCCTAAAGGGCTGGTTTTATGACTGACAGCATTCAGGTGACCTGGTAAGTCTATTCTGAGATATCGCCAACGTGGTATATACAATACCACATAATAATGAAATTGTTCTCTAGTGTTCATCAGGTTGGTTGTTGGCTTAATGTTTATGATCCCGATACAAGAATAATACAAGGTAGTCCTATATATTTGGGGCTCACCAAAAATACCACTAAATACCCCAAGAGGCTTATCGAACATACCACAACATACCCTATCATATTGATGTTGTGTCGGAAAGGAAGGAGGTACAACAATTACTGGGCGTGGCTTTGCATAATATAACATAGCCATATTGTGCACTCACTGTGATCTATAGTGCATTTTGAGGGAAGTGTAAGTAACTGTGCTGAGAGGACACTGTGTTTTTTGTTGTTGCTTTAATCAGTACTAAGTCACAACATGTCAGAAATAAAAGCTGGTTTAGCTGATTATCTAGTTATTTAGAGGAAAACCTCTATGTTGTTGCCTCATGGTCATCTGAAAATCTGATAATGTGGAAAGACAGGATTAGTACTGAAGTGGAAAAAGGTCCCTGAAATGATTTTTGAAGAGGGAAGTATTGTACAAATGAATAATTTGAATCTATGTCATTCCTACAACCTCAACAATGCAGACTTTTTTTTATTTCAACACTTTTACACCACATATATATGCTGGGGGAGACCCCCGCAACCTTCCTACTTGTGTTATGTACCAAACCCCCTCCCACATATATATGTGGTTTAAAAGCAGGTTGAAAAAAACATTTTTTAGGCAGTCGCAATTCGGTGGTGCAGTGATGGTATTATTCCTGTATTTCAAACCAAGGAATGTAAACAGGAGGAAAACTGTACATTAAGATCGTGTGCCAAGATGTTGTTTTCACTGCATATGCTTATAAAACTGCAGGGAAAATATGCTTATGCCATCAGCAAGGTGCAATGTAGTTTAGATGCAGAATGTAAGTGGGTGGAATAGATCAAGGCAGATTTAAAACATAGAGAACTAGATACAGATCTTCAGAACAAATGTAGCGCAATACACTGTTGGCTCAGAGGGGCAAACAATTTGCTGACAATGAACGAGAATTAATTCATTTGAAAAGCATGTTAGACAGTGTATGAAAAGATAGAGATGTGACAATCTCAGAAATTCAGACACATAGAAAGGATAGCAATGAATAAGATAATTAAATATTGAAACTATTAAAGGAGAATGAAGAAAAAAAAAAGTAGTTGACCATTACGAGACACAGATTTATGAATTGCAAGGCATAATCCCTAAAGTGAAGAATGAAATGTTTGCTCTTTATCATGAAGCACAGCACCTCCATGCACAATGCAGAGAAATGAAACAGCAAATCTCAAGTAGCACAGGGATAATTTGTTTGCCATCTTTTGAAATCAATTGGCCCAAGTACAGGACGTCAGTCAGACAGTGTTGTAGTTTTTTCTTGTCTCGCTTGTACCCTTTGTGTGCAGGTAACTGGAGGAGGACAAAGGAATCTCTCTGGCAACTTTCTTCATTCTCACTGCAGACTAGAAGATTGTCTATGTATTGAATAATGGTACTTGGAACTTGAATGTTGCCAAGGTCTTGGTGCAATATCCTTTTGAATATGCTGGGCTTTCAGAATACCTCTGGGGGAGACAGCAGTGTTCATACGTCCTCCCTCCCAGTGTGAAGGCGTTGAGATTCTGTGAGCCAGGGTCAAGGGGCACTGAGAAAAAGGTGATCTTGGTATCCACTACAGTAAAGTGAGTGGCATTTTTTGGGATGCTGCACATGATGGAATCAGGGTTAGGAAAAAGAGGGAACTCCTTTTGGACAATATCATTAAGTGAGCGAAGGTCCTGGATCATATGCCACGATCCTACTGTCACTTTCTTGATTGGATACACCGCCGTATTGCATTGGGAGTTTGAGGGGACAATCATTTCTTGCTCTGGGAGTGCCCCCAATGTTGCTTGAATCCCTGCCTCAGCCTCTCTGGACAGGGGGTATTGCTTTACTCTGGGCAATATCACTCCGGGTTTGAGTGTTATTTTTACAGGTGTCACTTCTCTTAACAGAACCACATCATTGAGGCTGGTGGTCCACAGGTGGGAAGGTACTTGTTGCATATCTGTGTCACAGAACGAAGGTGGCCCACTGACGACAGCCATGACGCGGCTTGGCACTTTTCTGTATTGTACCATAACACCACAAGGGATACTTATTTCTAATACAATCTCCCCGTCATTGTTGCCGTCAGTGAACAGTTCTTCATCAGTTAGCTCACGCAATGGAATATTTTGGGTCAATACACAACACTGAGCGCCATTCGCATCCATGAATGTCCATCCCTATTGCTACTATACTCTTGGCTGATACGTGCACCCCTTCCAGATCTAAGTACAGAATTGTGCCAGCAACCATCTCAGGGGCAGCTACTGGGCAGTACACAAAATCAGAGGGCACCCTCCACTCCTTTCACATGAGATTGGGCATGACCCTAGCCAGTACCCTAATCCCATACACGAACATGTCAGGATTTACTGGTATTCCCCTCACCTTTATTTCATACGCCATGGTGTGTATGAAATACATGGCCCTAAGGGAGCACATGCCGGGGGTGGAACAAACAATCCCTCTTTCAGTGAATGATATCGTCATGTTTAACTTGCTAAGCAAATCTCGTCTCAGTAAATTGCCAGGGGGACTTTTGTAGTATAGTAGGGGTGCTTGCGCTGTTTTTCCCCCATCTTAACATTCAAATCTACTGTGTAATGAACCGTGACCACAGCCCCAGAGAATCCTTCAATGTTTGGCCAGATAACGCAAAATCACCTTCAAAGATGCATGATACCACCATAAAGATGAACTGCTTGTTCCCTATTTCTGCCCTCACCAGTGGTTCCTCGTCTGGATGCAAGGTAGTGGACTGGGCATGCAATTGATCTCTGTGGGATGTCCTAGTCGGGATAAGTGTGTGTCCCTGGGCAAGAGAAGATGTTTACACTAAGCACACAAGCTCCCTGGTAAGGTGCTGGTGTGCCGTTCAGGGCGGTGGTGAAAGGGTTGTTGTTCCGTTGTGCCTGCTGGCTGGGGTGAACTTGTGGTGTTTGCATCATATAGGACGGGTGGCAGAGCGTGTTATAGCCAGGTGGTGGAGGGGGTTGTTGTGGATACTGTGGAGGTACTTCGTATGATCCTTGCGGAACCTGCGCAGGCTTCTTGTGTGGGGGTGCCCATACTGTGGTGAGTTGTATTGAGGTTGGTTGTATTGATAGTTTCCTGCTGCCTGCTGCGGCATTCCTGGGGAAAGTGGCCCCACCTCCCACATGACCAGCAGTGCCATCGGCTCCCTCCTCAGGGATCTTGTCCCCCAAATCCCCCTCCCCTTGGTCCATGGGGGCCACTTTGGCCTCTTGCAGGTCTTCCTTGCCACAGGGTCCCATGTATTGTTGTTCTCCTCCCCACTGTTCTTGCCCGTTGTCTGCCCACACCACAGCCATCCTTGCCTGTGTGGCCACAGAGACGCCCCCTCCTCTCCCGTCAGCTCTGTGGCCAGTGCAGCTGTTACCTCTGTGAACTTCACTAACTTTGTCTGTACGAGTTTCGCTTCTTCAGCCAGCCTACGCTGAATAGTTTCATTTTCTCCCTCTTTGATCCTCCTACAATGGTGGACTATGATGCTTTGAATCTCATGCCATACTTTAGCTTCCATGCCTGCTATCTTGTCAAGGGCCTTCTGTACTTCCTTTGGCAAACCCCTTTTTTCTGAGATGGACTGGTCCCGCGCGGTGCCTGTCTCCGCGCATCATACATCTCTTGCACCCAGAGAATGAACTGCGCAGCATCTTCCTCATCCCCCATTGTGCATTGCATTATGGAGTGTAAGTCAGGGGTATCAAGGAAGGTTCTCTGCAGTGCATCCCAAATTTGTGCCCAAACATTGTTAACTGAAACCCCATCATGGGTATCGTTACTTATACTCACACCCGGGTAACCTGCTTTCACCCACACTGATTCTGCTTGGTTCCCTACTGTGGATTCTAAGAGGCTTTTAATGTCTCCTATGGCAAGGGGCACCCCTGCTGTTATTTTCACAAATGCATCAATCCATTTTCCCACTCCTGCCTTGAGTGGGGGGAGGTATTTGGGGAGGTTCCATTTTATCTATCTGTGCCCAAGGGACCTAGTGGAGCCACCCCGCGCCCTTGTGAATGAGGGGCATCTGTAGTTTTGATTTGATTTTCCAGCTCTTTACACCTGTACCCTTCTTTTTAGCCAGGGCCATCCTCCCCATTCTGGTTCTGAGTCTCCCTTGCCATGTGTCTTCCACTCTAGGGATTTCCCAACTCACTTGTGGTAGCCCACATGGGGCGCCCTCTTTTTCTTCATATATAGTCGCTCCAATACTCCGATCCCACATTCTCATACCAAAAACGGTCAATTTCCCCTTCTCTTTCCACACACGCTGCCCGTATAGGGGCACTGTCAATTCCAAAGAGAAAATCTCCCGACTTCCTTTCAGCTTCTGGTATGGGAGGGATGGTACTAAGGACTCAGGCCCTCCCTCTGATCCCTGTGATGCTTCACATACATCTTGTAGTCGAAGCCAATTCTGTGCGAATAGAAGTTAAGGCCACCTGATGGTCTATTTACTTTGATATGGGTGGCGGTGGCGGTCACTGGGTCATAAAACGTGGTGGTGCCATGCCTGCAGTGGCTGGCGTACTACCCCAGGACACATAAGTGGGATTGGAATAACTTTTGGTTGCTCTTGTGAGCAAGGGACACATTTTCTTGGCCTCTTCTTCCCATTTTTCCTTTTCACCCACCTTTCCTCCCTCCATGTCCGCTGTATCTAACCCCTTTCTCCCTTTTAGTGGTGTCTGGAGTCTCTTTGAACATCCACCACAGGTCTAACATCTCACTTCTGTTTTGGAGTTGTTTTCCTTTATATTATGCTGTTAGGTAGGTGGATAGGTGTTCTAATGTTCCTTTATCAAAATACCCGTCTTCCAGCCAGGCATGGGATATTTGCTCCGATTTTGTTTCGGTCATCCACTGGCCATGGTACTTCTTGATTCGCTCGCTGTAGAGGGGGATGTGCTTCCAAATGTGAGACAGAGGGGTATGTATCCCCATTGTCAGTTACTTCTAGTATGGTTTTCCTCCGACTTATCGTATGGACTTCTCATTTTTCCTTCCCTCTATACCTTTGTCTTTTCGAAATTAACAATTAACAAGCTTTTGTCATGTATACCTTGATCTTATTACGTCTTACAAGTCAAATATGAAATTGAAAGAAAGTTTAATCAATCAGAACAAAAACACGTAGAACAACAACCAACCAAGAACATACAACAAATTCCCCCCACTTACTATCCCCTTAGAGCAATATCTGTTTTTTTCACCCACTCACTTGTCATTCACATCGCGTTTTTGCCCCTCTTAGGCCTTCTTCCACACATATAAAAAAAAACAAAAAATAACACGCTAAAATAACAAGTAAAAATAGCAACCACTAGTTGTTCCTGAGCACTCTAACTATATGGGGCTCCTAATTTTATCTCCATATTTATTCTCCACACTGGTTGAGACAGTGGACCGTGGCGCCACTCTCCAACCCTTTTCGGACCTAAGTTCCCATATCTCCTTTATATGCTCTCTTTACTTTGCTTAATAACAAAAAAACAATAATGCTAATTGGCCATATAAAAGAAAAGCGCTTTACTTCAAATTGCGGTACCGTAATTGCCATCAAGGTCCCTTTGCGGGTCCCTACTTTAACGGCTGGTCCAGACCAGCCGTTCAGGTGGGGAGCCGCAAAGGGACCTTGTAGTAAGGCGTTAAGTGGTTAACGGCGCCGCAGCCTTTTATGGCGCCGTTAACCCCTTAACGCCTGGGTCGTAATGAGGCCCATAGTCAATAGGTTCCAGAATGGAGGTAAGTGGAAAGGACCCAGACAATGGAGAAAGAACAATGAAGCAATGGGTATTGAACACTAATTGTCCCAGGTCAGCATGGTAGTCAGTGGCTACACTTCAAATGGGTTCTAAGTCCAGGAGGATAGAGAAAAAAATTCAAAAAGAAATGGCCAAAAAAGGGTGTAAAATGTCATGTCATATACCTCTTTGCCTAGCAAAAAGCCAGGCTGGTCTGAGAAAAGTAAACCCTGAGATGAGTAACAATTCACATTTTCTATGCATACTAGAAGAATGTGAGGACAGGTATTATGCTCCTATCACTTTTGAAGAGAAATGCATTGCATTTGCAATTAATTACACAGGTGCCCAAGCAACAATAATGTCAAGGGTACTAATGCAATGCATACATGAGGAGAGATCCCCACAAAACTGACTGTGTAAAGGTGAGGCAGAGTGAACGTTCTGTGCACAATTTCAATGGGAAAAACATACCTTTTGAAGATGTCACTAAAGTTGACATAAAGATAGGGAGGCATAGTATGAGACAGGAAGTCATGTTCACACCCTTTAATGAAATGCCACTCCTTATATGCCATTCATGGGTATCAACTCACAGAGCCACCACTGCAGAGCCTCATAGCACTTATGGTGTAAACATTATGGTTGGATCATATCATGCCACCTATCAGGCACTCAATGCGGTATATGATCAAATGACCTACCAAGGAATAAGGCCAAGGACTCCCGCACCGGAGGCGCAATAGTGACTATGCTTGGATGGACTCATGCGATAACCACAAACATGTCATGAACTACCCAGCGTCCCGCCATAACCTATGACCAGGGACCTGGAAAATGGGCCCTCTGACACCTACAACGCTTGAAAAGGACCAGACAACCACGGTAACATAATGTACTCCACAACAGCCACAGTATCTCTCTTGGAAATCCACTACCACGAATCACCAGGACAGACTCTGCCTGCTCATTGAGCTCTGAAAGTAACCAGGAACGGGGACCTCCTACAGATGATCACAGACACTCATTCCTACGCATACGCTCACTCTCCACTTTACACCAAACAAACAATAGAATGCAGCTATACCCCTCAATCAATGTTGGCCAAGATACATACATACCTACACTGAACAGCCAAACAGTGTGTTAGAACACAGTTAAACCCCAAAATTATATCAGCCTATCTCCACACATAACCTCGTACACAGGCCTCATAGCCGCAAGGATGCAGACTTGTGTGCAACCATGCTGAACATTACACTGATCTCTCACAACCACCACCCCTAGCATTAGAATGCAGCCAACCACACACAAACTGTTCCGGCTGCAAGCATACCAAATGCACCAAAGCATTTTATGCTGCAATACTCTCTCCACTGATCTGGACAACAGTACCCAAGGGCAGTCAACCAAAGTGCTTTGAGACCATACCAATGGCATATAAGACGCTAAACAAATGCACAGTAACATAACATGGGGACAAATTGATTGAAGAAGCTGTCAACCGTTATTGATGGCATAAATGCGTGTTGTGGTCTTTAGCCAAACAACCACTGAAACCTACATAAACAATGACCCAGAGCAACAGCGCAACATAATGCTGTGCAATTGCAAAATCAGAAAGTGCAGTGGAAGTATATCTTCAGAATGCCTGTGTGCCTAGTGTCACTTTCATTCTCATGTGTCAGAATGAAATGTGAGGTGAAAAAGATAAACAATCTTTAGAGATTTATTTAGAGCCCAAGGAAAACTGGCAGACACAAATAGATGAAAACACCTTGAGTTTTTATCTAGATGAGGAAAAATACAAACCACATAATGCTGCAGAGTTAGAGCAGGAAAAATACTTTTCAACAATTGCAGAGACACTCATTGGAGAAGGACAGCCATGGATCCCTATACATGTAAATGGGTATCCTGAAATGATTGAAGCCACTTTGGCGCTAGAGCAGGAAAGAAGTTTCATTAATGGAAATGTGTTTGGACACATATTTGATAGAGAGGAAATACCAATATTTTAAATTAAAAATCTACTCATTTTTGGGCTGGATGACCATAAATTGGGGCACAAAATGGTGGGAATATGTATGCTAAAGAATACAATTGGCTCAAAGAGCATTCACCACAATATTTGGATTGTAAGCAGAAGCCAAAATAAATTCTATTAGGGAAATTACATCATGCATTGAAATTGTATGGTGTTAGACTTCTTAAATCAAAAGGTCTGGTCTAGATTGAATGGAGCAGCACCTGAATTTGAAAACAAAAGAAAAGCTTACCATTGTGCCCAAATAATGACATATACAGTTGAGCTTCAAACAAAGAAGGATGTTACGATTCCTGCTTTCACCAGACAGTTTCCAATGGCATTAAAATACAGAAAGGGACAACAGATGGAAGGGCCTGATTTTTTTATTTTTTATTTATGTGTTTTAGTTGTATGACAACTTTTCAAATTTCATGAACATATAAATAACATTAATATACAAAACACAATAATTGTCAATCTTACAAGGCTAAAAGATAACACATTCTTGCAATACCCGTTATCACATAATTAATAACAATTCATTTTATATAACTAATCACACTAATTCATACTATTTACAAAATTCCACTTAAATGCTACTTGACTCGACTTTTCCTCTCACAACCCTCCAGTTACCTGATAGCCTTATAGATAATACATTACCCGTTTCACCCCTCTAACCGAGGGAGCTCAATCTGAAAGAATTGCACTATGGCAATCTGGAATTTTGGGCGGGTACTAGAAAACAGCTCATGCCATCTTTCATCACTCTCCATCGGTCTTTGTACTACCTGAGTATGTGCAAAACATCTGGTTCGTAAACCACAAAGTGCTACACATTCCACAAGCAGATGTTACAGAGTCTCTCTTTGTTCTTTCACAGAACAATATCTACAGTAATTTTGTGCTTGTTCCAACATTTTCCTTTTACAAAGGACATCCCTTGTATACCATAGATTTAACCAAAATCTTAAGTATCCCATTCTTACTTTAGGAGAGGGACTTTTTATCAAGTAGTCTGACATCAACCCATATCTTTTTATACCAAATAAGAGGATGTCAAAGTCCTTATATTGGGATCACCTTGTCATATTTGCTACCCAATCAGCCAGATGTAGTTTTTCCTTTGCGCTAACAGGCTTTGATAATAATAACTCTACCGTGGTATCAGCCTGGGCTAATTCATTAAATACATGCTTCCTCTACTTTGCAGCGAAGGGATATACAGATTTCAGCAGATAATTTGCAATCACTTTCAAAATATTATTACTTCCGTTTTCCCCGAAGGCATTTGCGTAACAAGGCACACTGTTTCCAGGTTAATTGAGCATACATAGATGTCAATCCCAGCTCATAACACAAAATAGCTATCGGTACAGAAGGGCCTGATGCATTTGTCTACCTCAATGAATCCATGAAACAGTTAGGATTGGAATGTGAATATAGACCAGTAGTAGAGATTGGGAATGGCCCCATACGAATACTGGTTGAATACTGGTGGATAACAAAGATTGCCAGGACATTCAATTGAAACAAAATACAGCATTAGGGATGGCAGTGCGGAATATTACTACACTGTTGATTTAAGCAACCCAGTGATTGGGAATATCCCTGAAAGCTATGTGACTTCACAAGGTGAATTACCTGAATCATTGGATTCTAAAGGGAATTTTTTGAATTCAGTCTGCATACCCTTATGAGCCAAATTAAGTGATATGCTTTCATCAGGATAATTGTGTCCTATCTGATCGCGTGAATCCGCGCGTGAATCCAAAAGAGAAAAGCAGCAAGGTAACACACAGCAAATTTGAATGGAGGCCAAGATTCCAAAATATCTGAGGGTGGCATCTCTCCAAAGACACACTGCCAAACAATTAGAGGATAGTACCGAGGTTCCTCCTTTGGAGGATTTCCCAGAATTTTCTAAAATGGTATAGGAGCACATTCAAGCTGCAGATGTTTGCACAAATATAAAGGAAAAAGCCCAATTAAGGAAAATATTTATGGAGTTCAAAGAGGTTTTTGCCAAAGGTGCCTATGACTGTAGGCTGACCGATTTATATGTTGCCACTCTACCAGAAGGATATCGTAGGGAGCCAGTATTTGTGCGACAATATAGGTTACCTCTGGCCTGCCTGGTGTTACAGGCAGTAGTATTTAAAATTGTGGAATCTAGAGGCATCATTAGGCCTGTTCACAGTACTTCAAATACTCCCATATTAGGTGTGCTAAAGCCCAATGGCCAATGGCATTTGTGTACACACTTAAGAGAATTGAACAAGAGGGTACCTTTTTCACGATGGTCACTTCCATGTATTGATCAAGACCTTGCACAGGTTCAAGGGTCAAAGGTTTTTACCACTTCGGATCTCTCAGCAGGGTACTGATGTGTACCACTAGCTGAAGATATACACAATTTATTTGCCTTCTTTGACAAGTTACAATATACCTGGTTCTGGAGCCCCTTTGGATATGTCAATAGCGGGAGTGAATTTGGGATTTTCCTGAGCAAGGCACTCCCAGATGCAACTGAGAGAGTAACCATATGTTATGTGATGTGCTAATCAAACATGAAGATTTAAAAAGTCACTTCAATGAAATTAGACATGTGCTCATTCAGTTACAAAAGGCTGGGGCAAAAGTTTCTTTCCAGAAAGCACAGTAGTGTAGAACAAGAGCACATTTTCTAGGTCATGAAGTGACAGAACATGGGTTAAACCCACAAAAGAAAAAAAAGTGGAAGCAATTTGGAAACTAAAAGGTCACACCAACCTGAAAGGTCTAAAGAGTTGGCTAGGAATGACAAGCTATAACAGGAAATGTATTGACAATTATACAGAGATAACGCAGCCTTTCACAAAATTACTGAAGTAGGGTATACACTACAAATGTGAAAAGGAACTAAGTTAAAAAAAAAACATTTGATAAGTGCCATCTTCAAAAAACTTCTTTGTAGAAATTGGGTTCACAGAAGAATGTATGCCAGCAATGCTATACCAGAAACATGATGCAAATAACAAAACCCTTACATATGCCAACAAGGCACTGTCACAGGTAGAGACCTTTTGGAAATAAAGTCTATTCCTGCTCTGAAGTATTTTTCATCAAATGATATTGAGGCTGTGAGTTTTCCATTTAGCACTGACACGAATAAGGCTGCAATAGTTTTGAAGTCTAGGTTGGGTTTAGATACAATTATGAGTGAAGAGATGGCCTGGGACCAGAGGGGCTTGAAGCTCTCTCTATCTTGTCCGGTACCTGTTTCTGGGGACTTACATCAGGCAGCGAATCTAGAGCAAGTAAGGGGAGCCACATTTAAGGCAGTTCCTGCCGTTACTCAATTGAATATGTGGCATATGCTCCCCGAAGTTATTTCACAAGTATTTCTTAAAATGGGGATGACCCAACCGAAGCTTTAGGGGTAACCAAGATTAATGTTCTATCTTGGAATACTAGAGGTTATGCCTCATTTTGTGAGGAGCCCAGAAAGTCTGACATTTTTGATTCTTTTGATTTAATTATTTGTCAAGAAACATGGTTAACTTGTAAGATGGGTTTAGATGGCTTCTCTATTCTTCAACAGTTTGCCATGGGTACAGGGGCAGGCAGACCAAGGGGGGGGGGGCTTTTAGTGGCTTCTATCAATGAAGTTTTTAAATCCTCTGTTATTATTGTAAACAGTTACCAGGGGATCTTAATAGTGAGATTGACAAGAAGAAGTTCCTCAGCTTGTTCAAATTGGATAGTTCTAAATTTATATTGGAATCATGATGCCTGTCCGCTACCAGAGTTTCTGCATGCTCTTTCTGATGGTTTAGTGGAGTGCTCCCTAAGATTCCCGGCAGATGATATTTTCATTGTCGGGGACCTTAATTCCCAATGTATCTCTACAGTGGATCCCAGGTCGGGAAAGTGTAAACAAAAGTCCAGTAATGGCAAAATATGGTCAGAGTTTATGAAGGATTGCAACCTTTCTATGTTGAATGGTAACATTAGGGGGGATATTCCAAATTCTGCTACCTGGCATAGAGGCTCCTCCTTCTCTACGATTGATTATCTTTTTGCATCGAAAAATATTTTTTAGAGCTGTCGTAGTTTAAATGTTGGGGATGGTAATAATGATGATCATGCTATGTTGAAGGTGGCCCTTTATTATGAGAGTGCTCTGGAGGTCCCCCGCTATGACCAAGAGCTGCTCATTAACAACACAGGAATGTAATTAGACAGTTTCCAAAAGTCGGTCAATTACTAAATGAGTACTTGAGAAACAGGTCGAATGATCTATAGTCTCTGCAATTATCCAAGTTGTGTATGCCAGGGCTCTTTATGAATTTTTTATCTGATTTGACTCCAGTAGTGTGTGTATCACAGAAACCCCATAAGATTCATTAACATTCTTTTAATGATCAAATCAGAACCCATATGTTAGAGTTAAGGTATCAAAGATCTGCCCTAAAGAATTCAGGCTTATGTTTGGAAGTCTATAGGGCAGAAGTAGCTAAGTTAAAGAACAACCATAGGAATTGGCTTCATGCCCATAAGCATCTGGTGGTGCAACAGGATGCATAGAGAATGCTTTCTGCTCTCTCTCACAGAAATTCGCGTAATTTCTGGTCAATGGTGGGAATGAATGTGGTAGCTAACCATCAGAAACAAGACTCAGTAATTCAGGAGGGGGTGTGGCTTGATCATTTTACTATGGTTTATGACTCAGAGGCTCCAGAGTGTGGGGTGAAGGCCCCAACATCTAATTGGGATCTAGTCTTTAATGTCATGGACCTAGAATTATTAATTAAGAAATCTTCAGCCTCTAGAGCATCTGGTCCGAATGGTTTGAGTAATTCAATTCTGAAAAAGGATCCAATCACCTGGGCGAAAGTTATAAAAATACTCTTTGATAATGTCATTAGACAGAAGATTTTTCCAGATACCTGGAAATATTCCATAGTTATTCTTAGCTACTAAAAGGGTAATAGGTCATGGGCCTTTAATTACCGTCCTATCTCTTTGTTAGATGCAGATAGTAAAATCTTTTCGGGCATCATCCTAGGGGAATTGGAAGCCTGGGCTAAAACCAAGGGAATTATACCAAAGCAGCAATCCGGCTTCAGGAAGGGCCTATCTACTTCATTGAATGGGCTAGTTCTAAATTGTTTAGCTGTAAAGTCATCTACCAAGGATGGCCCTACCCTTTTTGGAGCCTGGATTGACCTTTCCCAGGCTTTTGACTTGGTTGATAGGAATTTACTTTGGAAAAAACTCGATGCTTGGAGTATTCCTCCTGGTTTACTTTCTATATTGAGAGAGCTACATTCTAACAACTATATGTGGGTTAGAGTAGGCAGATTGGGCCTACTTTCTAATTCAATTAGGATAACTAGAGGGGTTCGACAAGGTTGTTTGCTTGCTCCTTTCCTTTTTTTTCTCTTTATGGCAGATCTAACTAATTGGTTGCATGATATTGGTCTAATATCTCCATATATCGGTAACACTAAAATAAATTGGTTAGCTTATGCGGATGACATAGTAGTCCTGGATTACTCTCAAGTGGGGCTACAACGTCTGCTAACCGCCTTAGAATCCTATGCAAGGAGCAATAAACTTAATATTAACCCTTCAAAATCTAAGATCCTATTATTCAAGAGACCAAATAAAATAGTTAAGAATTTTGCCTGGAAGTTGGATCAGTGTCCGGTAGAGGTTGTTTCCGAATTAACATATCTGGGAGCCGTATTAAGATCTTTTCCTACCAAGAGTAATTTAATGTCATCTATTGATCTAAAAGTAGTGAAATTATGTGCTCAGATGAAAAAAATGTATTCTAAGTTCGGCAAATTCTCTATCCTCCCACTTATAAGATTATACATAGGGAAGGTAGTTCCATAATTCTTTATGGATTGTATTATAGCATTATAGCTTTGGAGATAGATTGGGATATAATAGAGTCTAGGATTTGGAAAAGTACTTTAGGCCTGCCGGTTTGTACTCCAATTGTTAGTTTGCGCTATGAACTAGGTCTTTCATCACTTAGATCATGGCTTGAATGGAAGTGGATGACTCTGTACAGACTAATCTTAGATCCTCCAAAGAATTCCTTATTTTAGGAAATCGCTATAGAGTACCAATTAGGGAACAATGTTTTCCTATGTAGATTGGGGCAAAAATGTTTAGAACTCCTATCTGGCTGTGACTGTTATGCAGAATTCCTCTTATAGAACCCTTTGAAAGTGAAAGAAAAAATTATATTGAGCGATTGGATAGACACCATCAATGATATGCGAAAAACAAAAAGATCAGCTTTCTGTCACTATTAGATAAACGCCTTTCAACCATGCCGGCTTACTTAAAGAAGTCCCCAAATCCTCGGTTTAGATCTAATTTCTTGAGGTTTCGTTTAAATGTAATTCCTACTTGGAGTTGTTAGCTATTAGAGATAAGGAAGGAGTGATTGTACCGATTTGTGATAGGTGCCCTAGTAGTGATCTCCAGACTACCAAGCATTTGTTATCTAGTTGCTCTGGGACCTGGAGCATTAGGGCTGGTCTCGTTAATAGATTTGTTTATGATAAGTCTTATATTAATTCCGAGGAGTTTTGGGCAAGACTATCTTCTGGAAATGAGTCGGCCTTATCAATTGAGGTTGTAAGGTGTTTAAGGGAACCAAAGTTAGTTTTAGACTGAATTGTTAATGGTGATCTGTATTCCTGTTTATTTTTCTTTTGTCTTGTCTTTTTATTCAAGATGTTTTGCTGTTTTATATTTAGAATATGTCAATTTTTGTTGGTTTGCATATTGTTTTATTTCTCGTCGAAATGTGTTAAAAGTCAAATTGGCTATTGCACAATAAATTAATTTAAAAAAAACATTGTGAGACATTTGTGGTCAATAAGCATATTATTTTAAAATGTCCAAGGTTTTCTGGGAACCCCGGTGGCATGCAGTTATGGCGTCATGGACATGCTGTAGCATCAACACCCAATATCACAAAGGTACTACCCGTTGAATTTGATCTGACATGGTTCTTGAATCATCAGCCCATCTAGTAAACAAATTCTCTTTTTGTTTTTTCAACAACACCCTCAGTTCTTCTTTTCCTTTGCAGTCCTCTTCAGTCACATGGTTTTGCTCCCCATCTAGCAAGTAGTTATTATAATGGGCCTAAAATAAGATCTTCTTTTTGTGCTTAAATCAAGTCTTGATCTGGAGTATCAAAGTTCCTCTGCACCACAAGCTGATCAACTGTTCCTGAGAATTTGAGTGTGTTATTGCATCCACTCAGATTTCACCCAGCAGGTGCGCTATAGAAAACAACTCCCCCTTCACTGCTCCAATTTTGGCTAATTGATCTGCTTTGTCATTTCCTTCCTTGTCTTCCCCTTGTGTTGACAAATGATCACATATATTCCTCCAATATATGATCAGGTCATTTTATGAAACAAGTCTGTCTATGGCTTGGATCATTTTGCCATGTTTAAGTGGTTCCTTGTTATATGTTGGCATTCCTCTCAATTTCCACCTGAGTAAATGTTTCACAAAACTATTTTGTGCATAATCAAAATCATAATCATAATCACAATCAGTGACTACAACTATTTATTTTCCACTACTGTAGCCTTATATTTGGCAGCCAGTTCTGCAAATTGATGCCTTTTAGAACCTAACCTCAGGCTCCCTCTTGGAATGCCATTGCATTTAATCCCTCAGTTTCCTATTCCTGCCACTATCTCTTTTTCAGAATCATCTCCCATGTGGTAAGCACATCCATCTCCAAACACGGTTGGGAGATCCCTGCACATTTCCTCATTGAAAGCCTAGCGTGGGGATTGCTGAAATTGATTAAAATGTGTTTCTTATTCTGAGTCCTTAGGCACACAGACAGCTGCACAATCATCTAATTCTGCTAGCCATTGAGCAACTTGGTTCTTTTTGTTCTGTCCATATCTTACTTCCATTGGGAATCACTGTAGTTCTAACGTCCATGAAGTAATTCTTGACTGGGCCAAAGTCCCTGATCTGATCCTTTTACTTTGCAAGAATTGTAGAGGCTGGTGATTTGTTTCAACAATCACCCGCTCCCCCTTGAATTATGGGTGGAAATGTTGCAATGCCCAGACAGTGGTCAAAAGTGCCTTTGCACATTCACAAAGCAGATCGAGCAGATCAATTTAAGGATGAATCGTTTCTTATAGATGGAATATGCCTTGACAAAAAGATTCTCAAGTCAGGATTCAGCTTATACAAATTATTGTCTGAGTTCTGAAGTCCTGAGGAAGTATTGCCCGCCCTTGGAGTAACTCCCACACCTTCTGCCATTGCAGGACCTGTAACAGGCAGAAGTACATTCTGTAAATTCTGTGGAAGACCAACCAGCCTATGAGGATCATGACAATCTAGTAAACAATTAGTTGCATCAGTAGTCTTAATTTGAGATTTTTCAGCATTAGCTGACACGACCTTAGAACCCGAACTTATGGTCATCCTCTCCGATTTTTTCAAAAAGATTGGAGCTATTTTCACCAAAGGAAAAGATGAAGACCTTTTCTGTTTAGCTAGATTTTTCTAGAGAATCAGTTTGACTTCCCACAGTTGATTTCCCAACAGGCCCTAGAGTCTCGGACAAGATTTGCGCTTTTTGATCTTTCAAATTAGAGACTTTCTTCCCCTTTTTAAACTCAGGGGACCTTGGTACCATATCCTTTTTGGATTTATCCAGGATCTTTAACCCATCTTTTAGCTTGCGTAGATGCTGATTAGTGTCCGAGGCAATCCTTCTTTTATTCCATTTGGACTGCTTCTTGGGAGGAGAGATGATATCATCCACCACTATCGCCCTTCTTTTTCTTTTCTTTTTAGATTTTCCTCCCAAGTCTGCCTCAGAGGATGAAGTATTTATTTGGGAAACCGGAACCGGCGCCAAGAGTTGGATATCCGAGTCCGCCAATGCAGCTAATCTCAGAAACCCTTCCATTACAGAAGTAGAGAGAGGAATATCATCCAAAATACTCTCGGGTAGAGTGGGGGCAATGGAAACTGGTGGACAAACCTGATTCTGTTGGTCATAATGATCAACTTTTTCTAGTAGAGTCACAGACACCTTTTTTAAGTCCCCACAAAGGTCAGTCAAGTGATCCATTTTCCAGGCTTGATCCTTTACTTCTTTGTGAAGTTCACTCAAGAATCCTCCCAGTGATTCATTAACGGCTGATTTTAGAGCCACCATAGTTATTTAATTTACTTCCAAATCCTTCGTGATCTCTAATAGTATGCCCGTGTGTTGGTAAACCTCCGTTTTCAAATTTTCAAAGACCTTAACCAAAGAAGATAGTACAAAATTTAAGGCCGTTATAGTTGGAGGCACAAGCTCGTCAGAGGTGTACTCAACATCACCAACAGATCTCACATGAGCAGAGGAAGCATTTAATGAATCCTGAGGCTTCCTTTGGGGCCTCTCTATATCCAGTTGCGAAGCCCCCCCACATAGGAGGCCGAGACCACTGCTTCCAGCTCCAACAAGTCATCATCTCTCGGCTCCTCAAATTCATCCTGAGGATGAGTCAAAAGCGCCTCTGGATGAACTATGCCTCCCGAAGAACCAAGAGAGGAGGCGAGGAATCGGACAGACATGGTTCTAAAGTTGAGGCAAGATGGTTTGCAATCACCTTCTTCATGGTGGTAGTGCTCAAGGTAAAATCCAAATTTTCTTGGAAGAGGGCAGAGATAGGGTGATTCAGAGGCGTTGATTCACCCTCCTTTTCCCCCTTCTGCAAGGATAAATCCTGAAATCCCGAGCCAGTTGGGGACTAATTGTCCGAAGGGTAAACACTAGGGGGTGGAAGGAAAATGCCCCCTCCTGATTTGTAGGGTTTGAAAAAAGACACCCTGTCCCTTTCCTTCACCTTGCATGGGGGTTTCTCCCCCTTTTCAGCCCGGGCAGTTTGCAAAGAACCACGGGCTACTGGAGGTAGAGTCGCACTCCGAAGATCATACATTTCACTCTTTTATATGAAAGTATTTAGATGTAATTAGTTGAGCACAAAATTTCTCTTCCTTAGACTTGGGTCAAAGGCCAAGAACGGCCCACAGTCCCCTAGTCAAAAAAAAAAGAGTGAAATAAAGGAAGATGAGGTGGTGTTCAGCACTACCCCAGTGAAAGAATAACAAAAGGCTGGTAGCAAACAAACCACCAACCACCAAGCGCAAACACTGGGGGCACTTATACTAAGAATACAGAGCGGAACTTCATCTGAAAGCTATGGAGTGGCAGCAGCCGGACACTGGCCGGACGGACCTTGCAGGGCAATCCACCGCAGTCCACCACAGCCCAACACCAGCAACACCACAGGAACATTCGCGGGATCAAGGACACCGCACTAACAAAAGCTGCCAAACGCCAAATGCCAAAGGCCAAAGGCCAGCCAGGCAGACACCACAGCAAAAGGGCCCAGTAGGAGAGCCAGAAAACACAGTGCAGCTGGGGTCACAAGGGCACTACGGCACTGGAGCACTGGGGCGCTGCAAGGTGTTGGGGACCCTACTGGGGGCTGGAGGCGTAGGGTTGAAAAAAAAAAAAAAAAATCCAGCCACCTCTGAGGACCCAGCCAGCAGTTCGGCGGTCCGGCAGCAGGGACCACAAGTCCAACAGCAGCACCACACACCACGCACTGCAGCTGGGAAAACTCACTGTCAACTCACTGTTGACTCGCTCACGACTCACGGCTGACGCCTCCCAGTCGGTTCAGCTCCCAGTTGCCCTAAACCCAACTTGAAATCTTCCGCATCCACCGCTGTCCACTGTTGACTCGAAGAACTCTGAGCTCCACTCTCAGCTCCACTCTCAGCTCAGCTGCAGCGTCACAGCTACCATGGCTTCCGCACCTCACAGCCTCACAGCTTCACAGCTGACTTCACAGCGGACTCGGAGCTGCAGCGTCTCAGCGTCTCGGCGTCTCAGGACAGCGGAACAGCGTTTCCTGTGGACTTGGACTTAGAAAAAAGCACCCAGGATGATCAAAGACCACGGAGTCAAAGAGTCAAGCCGCACTGTCGGTAATCCTAGCGCTCGCAATCACAGCCGCTTCCGACTCTCATTTCTCTGTCATTCTGTCTCTGTGTAGAACTCTATTCAAGGGGATGTTTGGTGTGTGCATAGTTCCAACCTACTCCCCCAACACACAAGGCACCATTAATGCAAAGAGGTCGGACACTCCCATGGTCAGATTTACAAATAGACCTCCTCGGGCCCTCACACAGGTCAACTACCTTGTAAGCTATAGCTACCTCGTAAGTTGAGGCTGCACCGCTAATGAAAAAGTGCAGGCTCTCTTTTAAGCTAAAGCAGCACCCCTGCAAAAACTTAAGAGCTACCTCGTAAGTCGATGCCACGCCCCCAATGAAAACACATAGGCTCCCTTGTAAGCTCATAAACTCAGGTGGCACCCCTGCGAAAAACACGAGAGCTCCCTTGTAAGTTGAGGCTGCATACCCCAACAAAAACGTGCAGGCTCCCTTATTTCCTAAGGTGGCACCACCAAGGAAAAGGCATAGGCTCCCTCCTAACCTAAGGGAGTATCCTTGCAAAAATGCGAGAGCCACCACGTAGGTCGAGGCCACACCCCCCCCCCAATTAAAACACATGTGCTCCCTCGTAAGATAAGGCAGCAGCCCAAACTAAAATGTGTGGGCTCCCTGGCTGGTTAAGACACCCCTGCAAAACTGCCAACCCACTCCTCCTACACCCTAGGCACCCAATCTGCCAGCATATGCACTTACTGCACATCAACTGCTCAAGTCCAGGCACCACCGACCAGCCCCCTTCACCTCTGACACCACTCCAGGCAGCCCTCTAAAGTCCAAACACCACCCACCAGACCCATTCACATCAGCCACCACCCCAGGCAGCCCCCGGATAGTACACTCCCCTCCCAATACTGCCCTCACCTCTCACACCACCCCAGGCAGCCCCTCAAGTCCATACACCACCCACCAGCCACCTTTACCTCAGACACTGCCTTAGGCAGCCCCCCATTAGTACACTCCCCTCCCCACACTGATCTCACCTCTGTCACCACCCCAGGCAGCCCCCTTCATCTCTGACACCACCCCAGGCAGCCCCCTCAAGTCAAGACACCACCCACCATCCCCTTTCACCTCTGACACTATCCCAGGCAGCCCCCCATTAGTACACTCTCCTCCCCACACTACCCTCACCTCCATCACCATCACAGGTAGCTGCCTCAAGTCCAGACACCACCCACCAGCCCCCTTGACCTCCGACACTACCGCAGGCGGCCCCCCATTAGTACACTCCCCTCCCCACACTGCCCTCACCTCTGACACCACCCCAGGCTGCCCCCTTCATCTCCGACACCACCCCAGGCAGCCCCCTCAAGTCCAGACACCACCCACCAGCCCCTTTCACCTCTGACACTATCCCAGGCAGCCCCCCATTAGTACACTCCCCTCCCCACACTGCCCTCACCTTCATCACCATCACAGGCAGCCGCCTCAAGTGCAGACACCACCCACCAGCCCCCTTAACCACCAACACTAGCCCAGGCAGCCCCCCATTAGTACACTCCCCTCCCCACACTGCCCTCACCTCTGACACCACCCCAGGCAGCCCCCTACACCTCCTATGTTCAAAGACCTTGTGAAGCCAGCAGTATGGGCTGCACTCCTATGCCCACTAAATAGTGGATTCCTTTAGTTAGTAATGGGTTTATGTCCCAAGAGTTTAGGAATTATATACACTACAATTCTTTTTCATGTAGTTAGATTTAATTCAAAATATAGTGAGGTAAATAAACTCTGTTCATGCAGGTGCCTATAGGGGTGGCCAATGCATTTCGGAATACTACTTCCTTCATCAGGGCCTAGTGAGGGTCATCATGACACGAATACAGCATAATGACATCACCATTGTAAAACAGCATTGAAATCAAACAGTATTGAACCGCATTGTATATATCAATTTCACGCATAATATTAGTATGTCACATGGATTCCAGCATTGTTTACACCATTATTTGTCCATTACATAAGTGTATGTCACAGGGCAGAGAGAACAGCCATATATAATCATACATTGTGAATAAGGCAAGAGATATATACATACGGATAGAATGCAGGAAAACGCAGCAATTACAAGTTGTGAACCACCATAGGGAAAAAAGAAGAAAAAAAGCAATGTGAACGGGAGTGAATCATTACTCTAAAAAGGAACATTTCCATATTCGTTGCAAGCTGAATTGCAAGAAAAACTGACCTGGTTTCCCTTTTACTGAAAAGGTGCATGAGAAGAACTGACTGGAGAATCTCCCTGCGCGATGTCTTGTGTACGTGCATAAAAGTAGCACTCATCAGAACGCTCTGTAAATATACGTATATGGCAACTGTTAGCCTGTAGAATATTCGGGCTGAACAAAAGAGCTTGACACGAATGCTCATTCTTACCTTTCCTCTTCGGAACGATCACAAGACTGAGCGAGAACCGCGTGGACGCGCGTTACTCTGCAGGCAGCTTAGTTGTTTGAAGTTGCTATAGTTACGCAAAGTGGGAACGGGAGGAGAATAGTGAATAAAAGTGGCGGCCATATTGTAATGAAACCGACTTCTTTAGAATACCAGTGAAACATATAATGTATGTTGAGGGAGTAATAATTTCCATCAAGATTACAGCAAACCGATTGGAAAAAATAAATGAAAATAATGACTCTCTCGTTAAGTATAATATTCTCCTGTAAAAATGTGTCCTGCAACAATGTGAAACCTCAAACCGTCAGTGGTGCAAGGACCTCCCTTTTAGCTGACTGCACTAAATATTGTTAAAAAAGTATGAAAAAGAGATTGTTATTATGCTAATGTGTGGCGAATCCCGAGGCTTACTGCGGAGAGAGCTTGTCGGTAGAAATGGAATCTACCATTAACGCACGGAAAAAAGATGCTTGAAATGATGCCGACTGCAGGACGGGGGGGGTCGGATGAATCTCAAAGCGCTCGAAAGTGGTAAGGAAGGATCGTAAAGGATCAGTAATTGTATCTTAATATTAAGGACTCACAATAAGCCTATGACTTATTACGATCTACCATAACGCTTCGCTCTTGGTTTCAATATGTAGCGAAACACTGTGTTAGTTGTGATGTAAATGTATCAGGTAGTGGTAAGAAGAAGAAAGAAAGAAAAAAGAAAAAAGAAAAAAGAAAAGAGAAATGAAAGCTTTCGTAATGTCATTAGTCATAGTAGGAAATGAAGCGGAAACACTACTTGGAAGTGACCATTACAAGGTCAAAATGTTCAATGTTTTCTGAAATACTTCTCTGATTGCTAAATGAAAAATATAGGTAGCAAAGAAAGAGTGTGACAAAATGTAACTCTACATTCCATATGCTGCAATTAGAGAAAAATCATAAAAACATCAAAAACATCAATGAACATAGCCAACATGCATATCATAAAAAACAACTTAGATCGAACTCTTGAGCCCCCTTCACCTCAGTCACCACCCCAGGCAACCCCCTCAATTCCAGACAACACCCACCAGCCCCCTTCATCTCCAACACCACTCCAGGCAGCCCCCTCAAGTCCAGACACCACCCACAAGCCCCCTCCACGCCCAACACTACCCCAGGCAGCCCCCCAATAGAACACTTGCCTCCCAACACTGTTCCCACCCCCATCATCACCCCAGGCAGCCCCCTTCACCTGACACCACTCCAGGCAGCCCCCTCATGTCCAGACACAACCCACCAACCCCCTCCGACCCTACCCCAGGCACCCCCCAATAGTACAGTCTCCTCCCTACACTGCCATCACCTCAGACACCACCCAAGGCAGCCCCTTGATAGTACACTCCCCTTGTCACACTGCCCTCACCTCCGACACCATCCCAGGCAGACCCCTCGAGTCCAGACACCGGCCACCAGCCCCCTTCACCTGATAGTGCTCTCCCCTCCCCACATTGCCGTCACATCCAACACCACCCAGGCAGCCATCTACACCTCCTGCACCACCCCAGGCAGCCCCCTCAAGTCCAGATACCACCTACGACACTATTCCAGGAAGCTTCTTCAAGTTCCAGACACCACCAACCAGCCTGCTTCACCTCCAATAATACCCCAGGCAGTCCCTGATGGTAAACTCCCCTCCAAACGCTGCCTTCACTTCCGACACCACCCCAGACAGCCCCCTTCACATCCAACACCACTCCAGGCAGCCACCTCCTCAAGTTCAGATACCACCCACCATCCCCCTTCACCTTCGCCCCTACCCCAAGCAGCCCCCCCGATAGTACACTCCCCTCCCGACACTGCCCTCACCCACAACACCACCCCAGGCAGCCCCCTTCACCTCTGACACCACCCCAGGCAGCCCGATCAAGTCCAGACACCACCCACCAGCCCCTTCACCTCTGACACTACTGCAGGTAGCCCTCCAATAGTACAATCCCCTGCCCACACTGTCCTCATCTCCGACACTATCCCAGGCAGCCCCCTGACAGTCTCCCACGCATGCAGTTCAATGTATGGCTGCAACTGGTCAATTGTGTCCTGTTCAGTGCATTTTTTGATATGGGGTGCATTATCTCCATATTGGCTGCATGCATGTCACATGTGGATCCTGACACCACCGATTCCGCGCTTACAGCAACAAGAATACTTTTGTGCCTGTCATGCACATTCTCACACATGTGGTGAACACTATTGCATTGGCCTTGTCAGGATTGGTGGGAATTATACTTTTGGAGTACATGAATGCCTAGCTGTTCATAATTCATAGTTGGCAAGTTGATGAACTTATCTGTGGTAACACATATTCTGGGTGATAATTTCTTGGATATTAGTTATGTATTTGTGCCTCAGGAATGGTTTCACTCCATGCTTACCATGGTGGTTGGCCACAATTGGTGCATGTTGTTTTATGTCTAATGGATGCACACAATCATGCCCTCCCAAGGGCACATTCTCAGGGTGTTTTTGTGTGCATGGCTGGCTCCTTCTAAGGGCTGTCCTGGCAAAGAGAAGTGATACCCAACCTCACAAGGATCGAAGAGAGGCAGCGCCCGCTGGATATTGTCCTGCTGGTTGCAGCAAAGACAGCAATAATAGCGAGAATACACACAGCCTATCCATTAATGGCCTGGGCTCACAGAGTCGCCATATGTTTGATACATATCAGATACGGCTTCAATAATTATGTGAATTACAAGCCACCATACATCAACCTTAGGTATGACTTTTGTCTAAAGATTAAGCTGCCACCAGGATGGCATATCATCATAATTATATAGTTTGGGAAAAGTGATGCAGATTTTAAATGCAGCCACATCACTGCAGTGACACTTAACACTATCTATTTTCAACCATACCCCAGAAATTAAAGAAGAGAAGCATGTTTAAATCCAACGTCAATCCTAGGATGCCATTTGTATGCAGAAATAATACAGTGACCCATAATCACCTGGGCAAATCCCATGGGACTAATCACTGGTGATAATCACCCCAAAACACGCATGTGTTTTCTGTGTATAGTATTTCCTGGCTATGGCCTAGCTAAACATAATAGAAAATAGTGTACACTCCATAGGGCTTTGCTGTATGTACATTAGAATTAATTATTTTGAATGAGGCCCGTCCCAGATCAATGTCCGCATTGTTTGATTTCTTATAATACCTAGAGGTGGGGAATTGTCATGAACTTTATACCCTTGTCTCATATTGTAGGCAGGATCACTCGGAAACTGAAATTACATTTGTTTGACAGTGCCCATGACAAGTGGAGAACAAACAAAATACGTTTCTCATGTATATTTACAGCACCACTTGTTTCTGCCCAGGTTTAAAATCACATGTGCAGTTTCAGCCACCATGTGCGTACAGTGCAATATGTCTGCTGTGTGTACATCCAAGAGTGTTTGTGTACCAAAGGTACTGTTATCTGCATGAGAATCCGTGTAAGGAGTTGCATCGGGCATTACATGCCTGACCATGCTACTCTTGATTTGCAGTTCAAGCATGTCACTAACTTCCCTTTAAGCATGCAATACCTGCATTCTTCTTCTTCTTCTTCTTCTTCTTCTTCTTCTTCTTCTTCTTCTTCTTCTTCTTCTTCTTCTTCTTCTTCTTCTTCTTCTTCTTCTTCTTCTTCTTCTTCTCCTCCTCCTCCTCCTCCTCCTCCTTCTTCTTCTCCTCCTCCTCCTCCTCCTCCTCCTCCGCCTTCTTCTTCTTCTTCTTCTTCTTCTTCTTCTTCTTCTTCTTCTTCTTCTTCTTCTTCTTCTTCTTCTTCTTCTTCTTCTTCTTCTCCTCCTCCTTCTTCTTCTTCTTCTTCTTCTTCTTCTTCTTATTATTATTATTATTATTATTATTATAATTATATATTTGTATACCAAAATAATTGCTTGGAGCCATGGGGCTCTGTACCCCTCAGAGCAAATCGGGAAGCGCAATCAATTGCATTCTTTGCAGCTTGTGCAGCGGGTAGTGGGCAGAGAGCAGCTGATGATTGTGTGGCCCATCTAAAGTACGAAATGACTAACTTTAATGTTTAAAGCCTAACCCTGGCAACGCAAACTAATCCATCCACTAAGTAACCATTGCAACTTTGCAGTTTGCAGTTTTGTGGCACCAAAAGGCTGGGACACCCTAAGCAATCATGGAATATTTCTAATGTGCACAGTGTGTATAGGTGGGGCGCTATTCACCTTACGCCATCATCTCTCCTCTCGTCCAACAAGGTAATTGAGTACTCCAGCGAGAAAATTACAGAACGGGGTCTTTGATCCGTTTTGCAGTTTGACACATACACTCTGGTCCTGGGTTGGACTGGGACAGGAAATAGGCCCGGACACCTAAAAGAAAATTGGCCCGCTCTGCTCCTTAAAAAAAGTGGTCCTGAAACCATCATCCGTGAATCATGTCAATTCACGACTTTACAGAAAATGCTACTTATGGAGGGTTCATGTATCATAATCAGCAGAGGCACATTACCGGGGGGATGGCCGGTGGAGGAGGATACGGTTGGCAGTGGCACAATGGGCCTCATCTCGAGTTGGGCGGTATCGCCAGGGCTAATAGCATTACCGCCAAACCCCCGGCGCTATTAGTGCCGGATCACAGGTTTGACGGAACAGGAATTCCCCATTCCCCATTGGGCCCAATGGGGAATTTTCGGTGTGAGTACTGGCAGCGGTATTACCGTGCAGAAAATAGGCAAATTAGCTGCTTATTTACCCGCAGCTCAGACCTGCCAGTAAATTCTGTCAAACCCGTGATTTGGCAGAGCCTTAAAGGAGGTGGTAATAGCATTACCGCTGCATTTAAGGATTACCACCAAACTCGTGATGACCCCGAATATATGTTAAATCTGACATGACACTTCACAGCACAAACTGGAAGGGAAGAAAGATGCTTTGCTGAAATGGTATTTGCTATTTTGGAGTTAAGGCAAAACAGAGGCCGGGTCTGGTGTTTACTTCCATCACCAAGTGCATGCATTGCAATATAATAGACTTTGGAAGCAAGCAACACAACTTTGGCTGCATGAAGGAGGTTGCCATCAGGATGCCGTCTGTTTCAAACAGAGGCATCACAGCCTGGCAAACAGAGCCCCTCCCACCATGCAGGATTATTCAACCGCTCACACTCTCACAGACACACTATGCTCCTTTTACGAAGTAGCACAGGGTGTCCCCCAGTGCCACCAGTAATAAGCAGACAGTTATCTATGGCTGGTAAACAGTGAGCTAATTAAAGGCAGGAAAGCCACACACCACCACAACCATGTAGGAATTTCCATTTCTGCATACAGTCATGCAGCCAACAGTTTGGACTTTTACGGTAGTTGTAAGTGGCGATAAATGGTAGCAGCTGCAACATGGTGTAAGAACTGGGCATATGCTATAAGTGCCTGGCAAATCCCTAATACTTTGCTTTGCCAATGCTTGTTTTTAACAGGATGTCAGTGAAGTACATGCATAGTGTCTATAAATCGAGTGGCTGAGGGCAGACCCGGATTCTTTTTACAGTAGTGTGTTTACAACTCCAATCAAGTAATTGGCCATCATTATGATACTGGCGCTAAACCATGGCGCTATTAGCACCATGGTTGGTGCCGGTATCGTAACGGGTCCGCCAATGTTCAATGGGGAATTACCACCCCATTCCAAGGTTGGCGGGGCAGTAATTCCCCATTGAACATTGGCCCTTCCCAATTCCCATTTTTGCCCCATAGGGCTCAATGGGACTGGGGAAGGCGCTAAATACGGTACCGCAAATTGCTGTACCGTACTTAGCACAAAGGTCCCTTTGCGGGTCCCTACTTTAACAGCTGGTCTAGACCAGCTGTTCCGGTCAGGTCCCACAAAGGGACCTCGCAGTAAGGTGCTAATGGGTTAACGGCGCCGCAGCCTTTTACGGCGCCGTCAACCCATTAGCGCCAGGGTCGTAATGAGGCCCATTAACTCAGAATACTGCAAATAAAAGAATTGGCAGGCTCATCAAGCATAAACTTTGATTGTAAGGCTTGATAAAGCTAGTTCAATGTGATCCCAGGTGGATGTATTTTGGGTGGAGAGGGGCAGGAAGTGGGTGGCATTAGTCATAAGGATTAGTGAGGGCATTGGCAGTCAATGGTTGGGTACTGGGTAAATACCCAAACAACACTTACAAGCTTGTTGTTCCTCCTCACATGCCTATTCTCCCTACCTTTACTCAAATGTAATAGTTTTGGCGTGTAGGTCTAGCCTTAGTGCCACCTAATAGTCTAAAAGCTAAAAAGTATGGTCTGGAGAGTTAGCCAGAGCTTTGACAGTGTTTTTTGATTCACTGAAAACCTTTCAGTCATCAGTCTTCAGTCATGTACTGGATTATGAAAGACATGCCAAACTTCACTCTGTATGCAAAGTAGACAACACACATACTCCTGAATGCCAAGTCTCCCTGATTGTCCTAAAACCGCTCTAATCCGGACATTATACACACATTGCTCTCACTACAGCACCAAAACCACCTCGATAATTCAGCAATTGGTAGGGAGCTGCTGACGTTTTGTTAATCAGCAAATCTGTTTCTATGAGGCAGCTATTTCACAATGTGTCACAATATGTCGACAGCCAAACTAGTATGCTCAACCTCACCTTCGGCCTTTTTTCACTGAGCGTATTTGTTGTGTTATCCTTCTGCCAAATAGAAATGGGGAGCATAAATATACTATAACCAAAGGGATTGTAAGAGTAAAAAAAAAAGTAAACTGACATTGATCCTTTGTAACTGTGCAATATTTCGATATGGTCCGCAATATCGGCAGGGGGTGGTTTCACAGATGCCTCACCACCTGCTATGCTGTACACATATCTGTACATTTGCTTTCTTTTCAGCGGGTGATCTGCATGTGGCGCTCAAGATCTCTCAGCACACAAATAAGATTTTACATCTCACCTCTCTTCATTGAGCACTTATCTTCATGCGAGGGTGGGGGTTCTAGTTTAATAGGTCTATTGTTCCCTCTGTTTGCAAATAAATCTGCAGTCCTTGACCCTCTATAACATTGTAATTATGCCAGCTGAGCAGCCCAACCACACAGATTGTCGTGTGAGTCACTGGATACATTCGGGCAACCTGAAGAGGTTAATTGCATTAAGTTCTTTGCTATTTCCTATGGATATACAGGAATGCGCAAGTTAGACAATTGTATCTCCATCCAATGTAAAACTGGAGTGTTCAGAAAAATATGCCATCTGTGTATTACATATACTACCAAGGGTGCTGCAGGAAAGTTCATTCCACCAAGTGTGTCAGTATAGTCGCTATAGTTTATTTAAATCTTGTGGTGTTTCCTAAAGAGCCACAGGAAGAAGCATCCTACTTTGAGGTGGCAAGAGCAAAACAGTGATTGCTTGGGGGCCGTGGGGATGAGGTGGGAGAAAACTCCACGTTTTTTGAAAGGGAAACCAACAACCACATTCCTGAAGCAAGAAAAAGTTGGCTGCAGGTGTTTATAGCATACATACATACATATAATGAGGAGGATTTTACGAGAGTAAATGCTAACGTGTTGTAAACCCGGCACTCCCACACAGCCCTAAACATTTTTTATTGATCATTCAGTTTATGAATGATCAATAATATTGAAGACACCACTTGCACTTACCCTTGTGGATATCAGCACCATTGTTCCCCAGCACAGTGGCATGACATGCATGAATGTGGCATGTTAGCTGAAGTGGAATATACCACTAACTTCTGACAGATAGTCACCCGCTCTAGTAGATGGCATAGATAAGATTAACAACATAAACCACTGAGAGTCTGTAAGAAACCTGAAAAACACTGCCATGGCTTGTTTTTTTAACTCTCTTTTGCATGGCCCATTTTTCAAGTCCCAGAATGCAAAGTGCTCAAGGGTAAAGAGGCAAGACTGGATAAAGATGATCCTAATCACATGCTGCTTGTCTCTATCGATGGACGCAGTTTCTTGATGTTTGCAAGTTGAAGTGAAGGTTTATGGTAGAAGGAATGTCTAACATTTTTGAAAGAACAGGAACACATTTGGGATTAAGACATGCATATTTTCCATTAATTTGGGCCTTTTGCCAGCTGCACCTTTTCCCTGGGAGCAGGTGAAATAAATGCATTGCTTATTGGCATGGGTTGCAAAGCCAGCTGGCCAGTAACACAGAGAATTGGGCGTTTTGCACCCTTGCGGAAATTCTACAGTATTGTGTGCTTAGTTAGATAATAAAGTAGTTGAAGCTCAACTGTAAAACTTAAAGTAATTGCACTATGAGGTGCCATGACAATTTCTTTTGGCACCATTAAAGGAGGGCAAAACCTTAAAGTTCTACCTGCATCATCCAGCAGAAAAGAGCAGTCTTAAAATGCCACTCGGGATGTTTTTTAATGATTTGTTATGATTTACTATTCGAATCTATACCTTTTTTTAGCAAACTCATTTGATTTGTAACTGTGGCAACCAAATGGCTCTGTGTCACAGTGACATAAATGTATCTGCTTATGAGCAGTCCTTTCAAAACCTAATGCATTCTGGGGGAAGTAGTCTTGGAATATTATGTCGGATTACGGTGAATTGCAAGACTGAAGCAGAAGGCCTGGTACCCTAGCATCTCAGTGAAGTTAGAAAAGAGAGACCAGGTGATATGATATGATATGATATGATATTTTATTTATATCGCGCTCGTACACAAGTGTTTCAGAGCGCGACTAAGCAAAGGGAGGAGAACAAGGGAGAACAAAAAAAATAAAAACAACGATCTTACTAGGCCCATTGACATTAAGAACGCGCAAGTGCATGGAGAAGGGAAAAGGGGGAAAGTGCGTGGAAGTGGGAGAAGTGGAAAGTGCAGAACAGAGGAGAAAAAATAATAAGTTAAATAAATGATTAAATACAGGCAATGAAAAAGTGGTAGTGCAGCCAGCAAGTGGAAAGTGCAAGATAAGTCAGATAGGGTATATCTGATAAGTGCAGAGGAAGAGTGGGGGACTGTATGGGTACAGATACAAAACCCAGTGCAATGGAAGGCCCAGATGCAGTGCAGGAGGGAGGCAGGATGAGCAGGTAACTCGGCCCGAAGGGCAGAGGGTGTCCAGGATCACAGTGCCAAGAGAGAAAACAGGTCAGCAGGGGAGAAGAGGGGCAAAGGCGGAAGCGAAGAGGAAGGTCTTGAGGTGCTTCCGGAACTGAAGATGGTTCTCAAGTTTCAAGGTAGCTAGTAGGCTATTCCAAAGGGAGGCCCCAGCCAAAGACAGAGATCTGCCTGCAGCTCATTTCTTTGAAAAACGACTGATCCTGAGGGAGTTAGAGGTAGAGGAGCGAAGGGCTCGAGAGGGGATGTATTTGTAGTATTCTAATGCCTAATGCAATGTTATTGTTGGAAGTGCCGCGGCTCCCCGCCTGCGCGTGAGAGAGATTGTTGGGTTAGAGCGTGAGGGCGTGAAGGAATTCTAAGAGCGACGGTTGAGAAGGATGTCGAGCGTTTGATGGAGTTGCAGTGCGGGGCGCTGGCTTGTATATTTATTTAATAAAGTAAATCTTATTTACTTACCGTGTCGAGCATACTTCATTTGGCGACGAGGATGCCGGCGTCCTGAGGACCCACGTGGTGAAGCGGAGTTCAGAGCAGATGCTCCGAGCCTAAGCGCTACGCTGCGCAGGTTTGTGCTGGTGTTTCCCCAACAAAGGAAAGGACAAACGAAGAGCGGACGCTCCGAGCTAATGATCACTTTGCGTTGGCTTGTGCTGTTGTTTCTGGTCCTCGGCTGGACTGAAAAGGAGAGCGTGTGCTCCGAACCGGCGCACATCGTGCGTTGGTTTGTGCCAAGTCCTTGTTTTGGTCCATGGTTGGACTGAAAAGGAGAGCGTGTGCTCCGAACTGGCGCACAAACTGGCGCACATCGTGCGTTGGTTTGTGCCGAGTCCAGGAAGTCTCCTCCACTGGTCCAGGAAGTTTTCCATGAACTGCAAGCAACACCGTATTACTGGTGGGTTGAAGGAAAGGACCCGCCTTTAGCTCTTAGGTCACATGATCTGCTTGACCTAGAGCCAGGCTTAATGAAGAGCGAACAGTGATTCCCTCATTTTCGTCAGAGTACTTGTACTAGTAGTCACAGTCTATACACCCTGCACTTAGCAGAGTCAGCAAGAGGATTATAAGGAAGTGGTGTGCAATAAGACGTTTCTCAGTAAAGCAAACTAAAGAAATGCAAGGTATCAGCATTCAACCGCCGGCAAGTTTCCTTTCAACTCCAGGCCAACCTGTGGTTTTGTGGTCAGAATGGAAATAATTTTGGCTGAATTACATTCAAGCCGTAGAACAAGAAGAACTCACATCCCGCAAAAATAAGTTACTATTGCTACATGCATTAGGATTAGAAGGACAAAGAAAGTTCAGAGAATTACCAGAGTTGACTGTAGATGAAGCTGGTGATGCTGATGAGCATGATAAGGCCATAAGACAATTGGACAAATATTATGCCCCAGAAACAAATGTAGCCATAAACAGATACAAGTTGTGTACACAAGTACAGAAGGAACACGAAAGCATTGAAGAATATGTTTCAGCCTTAAGAGTGTTGTCACGAACTTGCCAATTTGACAATGGCATTACCCTGGATGAGTTGATCAGGGATCAAATCATTATTCATTCGAAGGATAATTTGGTACAAGACAGGCTATGGATGGTTGGGAATCCATCTTTACCAGAAACTATTGCAATTGCTAAAAGTGTGGAACACAGTCAGTTGTGCTCGAAGGAAATGAAATGTAAGAAAGAAGAGGATGTACATAGTATGCAAAAACAAAGTATCAAAGTGATACAGGAAAAAGAAACAGATGAACAGGCTCAGGTTAATGTACTGCGACCTAAAGACAGAGCTGAACCTAATGTTAGGAGTAAGGATAGGAGTGAAATCAACGCAGGAAGAAATAACAGGGCAAAATCTTTTGAACAAAAAGGAAGTTCTTTGAGAGGAAAGAATTGGGTGAAGAATGAACCCATGATTCAAAGTGATCAGAGATTTCAGAAGGCTCAACCAAGAGAGGGAGAAAGGTGTTACAATTGTTGCAGAATTGGTCATTAAGCATTCTCAAAGCAGTGCCCAGCGTTGGGGCAGAAATGTGGAAATTGTGGCATAAAAGGTCATTTCGCGGTTGCATGTAGAAGGAGGAAGAACATTTCTGCCATTTTAGAAGAAGAAGAGGAATCGGAAGAAGAAAGGGTGTTCCTGATACATGAGCCACCTGGTGGAGAATTTAAATGCCCTAGCTGTGAAGTGATAGTTGACAATTGGAAACTTAAGGTGAAGGTGGACAGTTGTTCACCATGGACGATTATCACTAAAACAACATGGCAGAATTTAGTCACACGTGGCCTCAAAAGTAGGATGAATGCATCAGACATACGAGATCCTGGTGGGTTTGAGGGATCCAAGATCAAGATGATAGGATGATTTCCTTGCATCATTCAATTTAAAGATAGACGTGCTCAAGTAAAGGTTTATGTTGCAGAGAATGGCGTCAATGTTATAGGTTGGAGAGATGAAGCTGGATTGAGGATCAGATTGGATCCATGTGACGAAGAACAAATTCTGGTTGTTAACTGTAGTCAGGAGCACAAAGATAAAACTATCAAGGTGAAGAGAAACAACCGACTCAAATTAGGTTTACTAAAACATTTTGCACACAGAATTCGTCTCAAGAATGGAGCAATACCAGTTAAGCACACAAAGTCCAGACCAGTCCCATTTGCCATAGCCGATTGTAACGCTCACCTGATTCCCGCAGAGGCGCCGGTCTTGACTGGGTGAATGCCGTATCTTCAAAGGTGATGTGTAACACACGGTTGGCTCTTTGGGCTGGACCTCTGTGCACTGTATGTCTGACTCGAAGAGTAAGATGTCTGCAGATAGAAAATATGGGATTAATGAACTGGGGTTATTGTGTGCCTCTCTCCTCTTCCCTTTCTCTTCTCCTGTAGAACCCCAAAGGTTAACACCCTCACCTTAGGTAAGTGAACGCCGAGCTCTCCATCTGCCTCGGGGCAGGGTGCCGTAACCAGTTACTTCACTGGATAAGGGTGCAGGCCTCTTGACCTCAGAGGACTGCTGTCCGTCGTTAACTGCACGAACGGTAAGTTCTGGGCACTTCAAATGTCTTAAAAGTCTTTTGTAATGATATCTCTTGTTTTGCAGGGTTCCGGCGATGGCGGATGGCGGGCTGATGAGAGTTGAGGATCGAACCCGCGTGAGGAATAGAAGCGCCTGGAAGCACGTAAGTAAGCGCTTGTAGCCTGCTTCACGATGCGCACTAACTGTCCCTTTTATCTTGCAGGTACAAGTTCGGAGCTTTAGAGAAGCTGAAGGGTGCTGGAATACCCACTGGATTCGGCGTGGGAAGGAGTAATGGCACGTGAGTAATAAAGTTGCCCAATGTCTTTAAACGCACCTTCTTTTGTCTTTCAGATGCGGGATGCAGCGCCGAAGGCCTCCGGAGCGTGCAAAGAGCTGGTAAGCTTTTGTCTTTCAGATGCCGGAATGCAGTGCAAAGACCTCCGGAGCATGCGAAGAGTAGGTAAGCCTTTGTCTTTCAGATGCCGGAATGCAGCGCGAGGCGTTGGTGACAGCCGATGGACCAGGTAAGAGATGCGCTGCCACTGAAGACCGTAGTGCTAACCTGTTCTTTCTTTGTCTTTACAGGTGCTGCTGAAGACTGGAT
Organism: Ambystoma mexicanum; assembly: GCF_040938575.1. NCBI lineage: Eukaryota > Metazoa > Chordata > Amphibia > Caudata > Ambystomatidae > Ambystoma > Ambystoma mexicanum. The sequence goes on along the minus strand of NC_090923.1, from coordinate 251,384,222 downwards.
TCCAGGATGGTAAGCCTTTGTTCCCTTAGGCCCAGGATCAGAAGCAGAAGACACGATGAGCGTTCTGCTGCAGAGAATGCAGAATAACCCAAAGCAAGATTCATCCATCGGGTGTGGTTTAAATAGCCTCCTGTAGTGCTTAGGTGTCTCCTTCCACAGCCACGCCTAGGTAAGAAAAGAGTTCCTGCTTTCCAGAAGAGTTCCAGTGTTATGAACCTAGGGAGTGGCTCCTGCCCCACCCAACAGGAAAAGTAGCCCAAACAGAAGAGGATCAGGGGTTCAACTGGCAGGTAAGTAAGCAGCATGGTCTGCTGCAGGTAAGTCCACCCAAGCATTATGAGCCCGGCGCTTCCAGCGCTGGGACTGGGCATCTTTATGAGCCTGTGCCACTGGCGCCAGGACAGGGTCCAAAAGGTCCCAATTGGGACTGGCTGGCACTCGGAACCGGGGTTATGGGTCTGCTTCCAAGGGAGTCGGGCAAGTCTTGATCTTTTGGAAGCAGAGATCATGACAGCGATAAGGTTGACCAACAATTAACTGAGTTGGAATCTGAAGGAGTGATCGAAAAAATTGAGTCCTCCGAATGGGTGAGACCCATTGTTGTTGCGTTGATGAAGAACGGCAAATTAAGAATTTGCGTAAATTTGAGAGACGTAAATAAGAACATCATAACTGACACATTTCCTCTTCCCATTATATCTGAAATGTTGAATCGAATTGGTAATGCTGATATGTTTTCCACGCTAGACCTATCAAGCGCCTATCATCAGATTTTGCTGACAGAAGATTGTAGAGACATTACGGCATTTATTACGCCACATGGACTGTATAAATACAAATGTATGCCATTTGGTTTAGCATCTGCTGCGGCAGTATTTCAAAGAGTTATGACACATGTACTTAAGGGAATAATTGGTACGCGTGTATATCAGGATGATATAATTGTGTTTGGTAAGGGATCTGAAGAACATGACAACAGGTTGAAGGAAGTGTTGAAGAGATTAGAAGAAGTTGGTTTAGAAATTGAGAAAAGTAAGTGTAAGTTTGGAGTAGAAGAGGTGGAATATCTTGGTCACACTGTGAATGGTAAGGGGTACAGGCCTAAAAGAGATGCCATGAAAGCGATTAAGGAGTCGCCCAATCCTAATAACAAAGATGAGTTAAGATCATTTTTGGGGTTGTGCGAATATTACAACAGATTTGTTAAAAAATTTGCGAGTGTAACAGAACCATTGAGAAAGTTATTGAAAAAAGTTGCAAAGTTTATATGGACTGAGAAGTGTAATGAAGCGGTTGAAGGCATAAAGAGAGAAATTTGCAACTCTTTGGAGTTAGGAGGTTTCGAGTTTGGGAGATTGACTAAGATCACAGTTGATGCCAGTGGGAGTGGTTTAGGGTCGGTGCTCTCACAATTAGACGAAGATGCTAATGATAGGATAATCAGTCATGCTTCAAGAGCTGTTACAGAAACAGAGAGCAGATATTCTGTCATTGAAAAAGAGTTATTGGCATGTTCATAGGCAGTGAATTATTTCAGAAAATATCTGTGGGGAAGCAAATTTGTAATTCAGACAGACCATAAGCCTTTAATTGAAGTTCTCACGGTGAAAGGGATGTTTAAAGCCTCGCCGAGATTAGCAAGATTTAGCCTCAAATTACAAGATTATAACTTTTCAGTGAAATACGTCCCGGGAAAAAGGAATGTTGTTGCTGATTTTTTATCTAGATTACCATTGAAGGGTACGGAAACAGTTGCTGATGCAGACGAGGAGACGGTGGCTGTTGTTTTTGAGGTTACGTCCAAGGACACATGGATTGAGGAGCTGGGTAGGGATGATGTGATACAACAGATAAGGAGTTATACCGAATCAGGGTGACCTGAGAAGAGGGCAATTAGTGAAGAATGTATGAGATTTTGGGAAGTGAAGGATGAATTGTCTATTGAGGATGGGTTTTTAGTGAGGGGAGATAAATTGATTCCTCCTCAGAGTTTATGTAACGAACTCGTTGAAAAAGCACACATTGGCCATCCAGGCATCACTGGTACAAAGAACAATGTGCCGTCGAAATATTGGTGGCCAGGTATGGATTTGATGATTGAAAGATTTATCAGGAAATGTTGTGCATGTCAGAATAGTGACAAAAGCTGCAAGGTTTTCAAGTCAGAGCCAATTAATATTTGTAAGGGTGAAATACCATGGGAGATGGTAGGAATTCATATTGTTGGGCCATACGTGAGGTTGGTTGGGGAGAAGAAATTCTTGATAGTTTTAGTCCATTACTACTCAGGATGGTTGGAGGTCAAAGCGGTGAGTAAATTTGATACTGATGAGGTGATAAATTCATTATGCAAATCTGCAGAAGGGAAGGATTTCCCAAAATAATAATAAGTGATAATGGTGTTCAGTTTAGAAGTAGAGAGATGAGAGAATTTGCTAAAAGATCGGGAATTGAATGGAGGTTTTCATCATTATATCACCCACAAACCAATGGTTTAGTGGAGAGATATAACCGAGTTATTGTAGAAGCAGTAGAAATGGATTTAAGTAACAACATGCCCGGGGACGATGTTGTTGAGGATAGGGTTTGGAGCAATAGAATGTTAGTTAAAAGAGGAATGGAGGTCTCTCCTTTTGAATTAATGAGGGGAAGAGCCCCAAATACCTTACTTAATCCAGCATGGGTTAATCGTAGGAGAGGTTTAAGTAAAAGATTACAGAGTTCAGACAAACAGCCAGAAATGCATAGAATGTCTCAAGAAAGGTCAAAGTTGAGATTGTTATCGGGAGATTTCGTGCGAATCAAGTTGGGACGAAATGTTAAGAAAGGTGACTCAAAATACAGCAGTCCAGTCAAAGTGATACAAGTGTTTAGAAGAGCGGTTAAGGTTACTGTAGGATCAGTATGGAATTTGGATAGGGTTAGTAAATGGATGTGGAGAGGTAAAAATGAAAGAGATAAGCAAGTCAAATTGGAGAGACGAACGTGTGATTTGTTTGGTGATGACCTTATTCAAAATAGAATTGAGAATGTGAATGGTGACGGTGTGAGACGAGTCAGTGAACGGAGCGTACAACAACAACAAGGTGATGAGGTGTGTGAAAGGAGGATTGTACGTAGTTCAAGAGAAAAAAAAATTACTGTTCTGGTCCAGAGATTATGTCATGCGCAGTTAAGTAACAACTTCATGTAGGGGTACTATTATTCAATGTTATTTGTTGTGTTTGCAATATTGGTTACAACTTTAGGTAATTTCACAAGCATGTTCTCTTTTGTGTTATAATATTTTTCCTTCTATTCTTGTTCAATTTTGCAAAGTGGGAGGTGATGTAGTATTCTAATGCCTAATGCAATGTTATTGTTGGAAGTGCCGCGGCTCCCCGCCTGCGCGTGAGAGAGATTGTTGGGTTAGAGCGTGAGGGCGTGAAGGGATTCTGAGAGCGACGGTTGAGAAGGATGCCGAGCGTTTGATGGAGTTGCAGTGCGGGGCGCCGGCTTGTATATTTATTTATTAAAGTAAATCTTATTTACTTACCGTGTCGAGCATACTTCAATATTTTCTGAGGGATAGTTGAAGGTATTTTGGACCCAGGCCCCAGAAAGCCTTGTGGACAATGCAGAGGGTTTTAAATGTAATCCTTGCATCCACAGGGAGCCAATGAAGGGAAGGGATGGGGTTTCAGAGTCTGACTCTGTTCATATGGTAGTCAGACCTCCTTGCAGAAAATGTACACTCATCCTTGTTTGACAAATGGTCATTTAAATGGCAGCATCATACATGAATCTGGCCCATGAAGATTTCTTCCGTCTGCCCACGAATCAAACTTCTGGATAGGCTACTTGCAGCCGGGTACACTGTCGCTAAATGTGCTGCAGTGTGTGACAAACAGAGAAATGACGAAACAGCTCAAGAAACACAGGGCCTTCAGACCTACGAAGTGGGCCTCTGCCTTCTCCATGGCCAGACAGACTGTGCCTGATCTGCACACTGCAAGGCATAGTTGGTCGTGGTGGGTTTTAAACCGCACAGCCTTGGGAAACCCTGCTTCCTCTCTCACAGCAACAACAAACCATGCTCTCATCAGACCACCTCAAGCGTCAAGCCACACTCTCCCTGAATCGTGAAAAACTTCCTGGAAATGACATCAGTTCCAGATGCCTTTCCATGATGCACACAAGCTCTGAACAAATGGAAAGCCCTTGTTCGCAAACTTCGAGTTGCACCCCACTTTCATCCATAATTGTTATTCTTTCCACATCACATCATTAATTAAATCCAAAGGTACTGATGACTTGGCAATGCCCGTGAGTAGCAGCAAACTGTTTTATGGTGAATATCTCTATGGATAACAAGCCATGTCCCTGCATTGGTTTCCTTCCTAATTGCTCACACAATATTTCTGCTGGCTGGTTCAGAGTGACAAATTACACAAGTCGGTGCAACATGCCTAATAGCCTTCCCCATCTTCACATTCCTCCCTCCTGTCTCACTGACTCTGGCTGGAGACAATTCACTGACTATATTACAAACACATTTCACTTTCGGCGTTCTGACTCCCGTCCCACTGACTTACTTTGCTAACTGGGCCAGCACGCTGGCTCATACGCACAAAGGCTGTGTCCAGAGACAGTCTCCTTGGGCTGGGCCGGGCAGTTAGAATTGCCTTGCCTTTGTCCATGCCTGTTGCCTAGGCTGGCTCACACTCTCAGTGCTCCCTCAACACGTCTTCCGGCTTCCTCTAAATCTGAGTCCCCAGCTTGTGCTGCAGTGTGGTGGCCACACCAACAGTAAACTAATGCTTATGATGACGTGTCACGCTGCATGATTGGCTACCGGCTGGAGTAACAGCCAGTTACACACAGACCCCAGACCCACGAGGCTCAGGAGTCAGTCAGGTGGCAGCAGCCTCGCGACAGCCCTCCCCCACCACAGGCAGGCCTGAAAAAGTGAACACATGCACCAAGGCATGAGCTCAGCCTCAAGCAGATCACGGCCCACCCACCCCCCATCATTTTTTCTTGATGATGTGATGAGACAGAGAGATATCACGGCCCAAGTGCTGCTGTCTCCTTAGTTTAGTTTAGTTTAGTTTATTATTTATATAGCGCAGCCTGGCCCTAGGGCATCTGGGTGCTTGGCATAGTTACAGACATTATAAGAAATTTACATAGTTGTCTTTGTGCTTGGCATGGTTACAGGCATTATGCAGACATTTTTGTAATATTTACATAGTTATCGATACAGGATATACAATATAATACAATCTGTTGTGGGCAGTTTAGGCTTCTTTGACGAGTAGCCAGGTTTTAGCATTTTGTCTGAATCGGTGGAAAGAAGGTTTGGTTCTAAGAGCCAGTGGTAAGAAGTTCCAGAGTGTTGTGGAAAGCACTGGGAAGCTAGTACCGCCTGCTCTTTGGAGCTTGAATCTGGGTGCATTTAAGAAATTGGTTTGAGCTGACCTAGTGGGCCATGATGAGGTGTTGTGAGTGAAATTGTCTGCAAGGTATCTGGGTGCTTGGTTGGTCAGGCACCTGTGGGTGAGGGAGAGTGTTTTGTATTCAATTCTTTGGGGTACAGATAGCCATTGGGTGGCTCGTCTTAAGTCTGAGATGTGTTCGGATTTAGGGATGTTCAGGGCTGCTCTCAAAGCATTATTTTGAACTACTTGTAACTTGTTAATGTTCTTTTGGCTGGTGCCCAGATAAAGAGCATTACAATAGTTGATTTTCGAGAGTACTAATGCTTTGGCTAAAGTTGTGCAATTGGAAGGAAATAAGTATGGTCTGCAGGCGTTGATAAGTTTGCAGGTGTAGGTGGTAGAGGAAGAGATAGCGTTGATTTGTCAAGTCAAGGTGAGAGAGGAGTCAAGATAGATCCTTAGCGTTTTAACATGGTCAGAAACTGAGATGTTGCTGTCAATGGTGAATGTTTGGTAGAGATTGTCAAGGTTGTTGATTCTGAATTGGGAGCCTAGGAGAAGGAGCTCCATTTTGTCGTCATTGAGGCAAAGTCCGTGTTTGGCCATCCATTCTTGAATGATGGAGTAAATGTCGTTTAGGACTTTGTTGTTGGTGGAATAGTCGCCTGTTAGTTGGATGAGTATTTGAGTGTCATCTGCATAATTCGTGTAGATGACACCCATTTATCTAGTATGTCAAATAGGGGTTTGGTAAACACATTATATAGTGTGGGCAAAACGCATGAGCCCTGTGGGATGGCGCAAGCAACAGTTGGTGGTTCACCGGCGGTGGTGCGTGCGAAGACCCTCATGGATCTGTTATTCAAGAATGTCTGAATCCAGGCGTTAGCTTTGTCAGAAAAGTTGGCTGCTGATGTTGAAGTGTTTGCATAGTATATCGTGGTTTACCTAGTCGAAAGCGGCCGAGAGGACAAGGAGGAGTAGAAGGGCAAGTTTGCCATTGTCTTTTAGGTTTTCTATTTGTGTCTTAAGGTCGAGCAAGGCGGTCTCTGTGCCATGTTTGGCGCAGGAACCCGATATTCTTAGTCCTAATAGGTTATTTTTCTCTAGGTGGTTCTGGATCTGCAGATAGGCTGCTCCATCCAGGATTTTTAGAAGGAACAGCACTGTTGTGATGGGTCGGTAGTTGGTGGAGATATTAGGGTCCAATGTGGGTTTCTTGAGCAGGGGTAAGACCCAGGAGTCCTTAAGGTTGTTGTATACTATACTTGATGTGAAAGACGTGTTTATGAGTGTGGTGATAAATGGAGCTAAGTGTTTAGCCGCCTCTTTGATTACTGTGGCTGGACCAATGTCACCTTGGCATTTGAAAGGTTTCAGGGTGGATACTATCTCTTCCACCTCTTTGATGGTAATGGTTGAGAATTTGAATAGGGAATTGTTGTCCGGTTGTTTGGTGGGTGAAGCCGAAGTTGGGTTGTTAGCAATGATTAAGTTTGCTTTTTTAGATGTAATTCTTTCTTGGAGCATTGCGATTTTGCTGAGTAATGCTTCTTGGATGTTTGTGCATCAAGAGGTATCTTTAGTGCACGTGTCAGGTATGGGCGATGGGGATTTGAGCGCTCTCAGGATATTAAAAAGCTCTTTCGTATTGGATTTGGCTTTGCTAATTCTCTCATTGTACATGTTTATTTTTGGTTAAGATGATGGCAGACTTGTAGTTGTTGAAGGATTAAGTGTATGACAGCTTGCTGATGATTGAGGGGAAGTGTTTCCATACTGATTCAGAATGTCTCTTGTTTTTGTGAAGGATGATTTTTAGTTCAGGGGTGAACCAAGCATTGAGGTGTGCACGTGGTTTGGCTTTGCATGGTTCAAGTGATGCGGCAGTGTTGATTGCTTTGAGAACGGTTGTGTTGTAAAGGTTGACTGGGTCTGTGGGGTTAGCATTGGTAGGTGTAAAGTCATTGATGGGTTGGAGCAGTGGAATTAGTTTCTCCACTGTGATATTTTTGCTATTTCTTGTGAGTGAGGGTGGTGAGTTAGATGAAGGTTGTGGGGCTTGTTTGTCTTTGTTGATCGTGAAAGTGATGAGGTGGTGGTCGGTCAAGGCACAAGGCGTGTTGGATAGAATCGTGGTATTGTAGTTTAGGTCCGCTAACCAATCAAGGGTTCTCCCTTTGTTGTGTGTTGGTTGTGAGATGTGGTGTGTGAATCCTAGTTTTGAGATGGTGTTGGTGACCATATTAGCTTTGTCGTCTTTATTGTCATTATAACCGAGATTGAAATCACCAAGAATAAGTATCTGTGAATTTGGTTTGTTGTTGTTAGAGAGCAGGAGAGCAATATCGTCATTGAAGGAAGAGATGGAGCCAGGCGGTCTGTATATAAGATGGATGGTTATTGTTTTAGTACTGGTTGTTGATAGTTTAATGGAAAGCAGTTTGCCTTTGCCTGATGGGAGTGTTTGGTTGAGTATGTGTCTTATATTGAGGGAGATCTTTGCTATGAAAGCAACCCCTCCTCCTTTGGCTGTGTGTCTGTCCAGGTGATATATGGAATACCCATCTGGGATTACTAGAGCAAGGGCAGGCCCTGAGGCTGCGTGGTGCCATGTCTCGGTGATAGCGAGGAAATCAAGTTTCTTAGAGGTGATGATCTCAGCTATGTCGAGAGCGTGAGCGGTTAGAGATCTTGGTTGATGAGCGCACCTTTTATTGTTTGGGTGATGGTCTGTGACTTTATGTTGTGGAGAGGTGGAGGGGTGTCATTGGGAGAGGGAGTGTGAGAGGTGCGGGAGATGCTGTGGTTTGTGTGGCGGGAATAGTAGGTTTAGGTTTGAGTTGCGCTATGATGGAAGCGGGTGTTCGTTAGGTTCTGGATCCTAGTCTGAGGTTTCTGGTCGTGGTTAAGCAGGTGGTCTGTGACATTTTACTGTGGAGAGGTATAGGGAAGTCATTGGGAATGTGAGAAGTGTCTGGGGATGCTGAGATTCGTGTGGCGGGTGTGAAAGGTTTGGATTTTGAGTTGCGTCCTGGATTTGAGTTTCTGGCCATGGTTGGGCACGATTGGTGGGATGTAGGCCTGAGAGCATATGGCTTAGGTGATGCAAGTGGGAGCAGTGTTGTAGGGAGGTATATGTAAGTGGGTTTGGAGTCTGTGCTGGTGTGATCTGGAAGGCATGGTGGTAGGAACTGTGTGGGGGCTATGTTGTCTGAGAGTGTTTGAGTGCTTGAGATGGTGCGTTGACTTTTGCTGGTATGGTTGCAGCTGGGATTCATGTTAATGATTATGTTGTGATAAGTATGGAAGTGAAGAAGGCTTAGAAGAGATGTGAGATGCCTGAAGACATGAGATGGCATACTCATGGCTGTCCCAATATTGTGCAAGGTAGTATTTGGGAGGATATGGAGCGTTGGCAATGGCACAAGGCTAGTGAATCGAGGGTGCGATCTCTAGTGGTGGGAAATTACCTTTTCTGTAGTTGGTTGATGTTTTTAGGTACGTAATACATTCAATATGGTTGGCGATAGGTAAATACACAAAAATGGTATTTGAGCAGACAGCGCTAGATTAGAAGTAGTGTGGTCTATAACATGAGCAATAGGCAGGCACTTTAATAAGATATACAGTGGCGCACAGGCACGCTGCAGTGGTCGTGGCGACAATAAGTGCTGGTGTGATAGTAATACGTTTGTTGCCCGGCACTCGAGGGTTAAAGAGTGCGGCCCCCGCCACTGGAAGGGCGGAGCCACGGGGAACGAAGAACGGAAGGGAAAGGGGATTATGGGTAGGCGCAAGGAGGCGCCAGTTCGTTATTGTAGAACAATAAAGTGGATGTATGCCACAACCTCTCCGTGTGTGTGTGTCCTCCTTATCTACCAGCGAGGGTAGCAACACTGGCGACGAGGCTTCTCCTCGCACACGACGGAGTCCTCCTCCTCCTGCAGCCCGACGCATCCGCGCCTGAAGCGCTCCTGAGCTCCCGGGCTCCAGCCGCGGCTTTTCCATCGCCCCAGAGGTGGCGCGCGTTCCTGTTTCTCGTGTCGGCAATCCGCCACACACGCGACCGCCCACATCCGGGCCTCCTCCTGCCTTCCACAGAGTGCGGCCTCACCTTTTCGTGTTGGCAATCCGCTGCGCACGTGACCGCCCACATCCAGGCCTCCTCCTGTCCTCCACAGTGTGCAGACTCGCATTTCGGGCTGGCAAATCCCGCCACCCGCACACCCGCCCACACAAGGGCTGCTCCTTGCCTCCACAGCGACCACACGCCTGAGAGCAGACACCTGGCCCCTACACGGCAGGAGCACGAAGACGCGGCAGACCTTTGTCCTGCAACACGTGGAGCGGTGACCTCACCCACAACAGCATCCTCCAGGTGGGTGCCCCTAACACGTGCATATTCCACGATTTCCACGCGAGCTGAACCCGCGCCGTCCAGCCACCGCCTGTATAGTCAAGTTGAGGGGCAGGCAGGGCACACTAATGAAGATGTATTTAGCGTCGGCAGTTACTCTACCGTGGTAGTACTCTGGTAGGATGTTTTGGCGAGGCAGCACTATGTTACAAGCAGTGTATACGATGTGGGGTGCAACAATTGAGCATGCTAATAGATATTCACAGCGAGCAGACACTCTAATAGATATTCACAGTGAGCAGACACTCTAATAGGTAATCACAGTGAGCAGAAGTGCTCGGTCTTAGTTGTTTTACCGAAAAGAGTTCTGGATGAGCATTAGTGCAGTCTGCATTGGGGGTAACAGGCATGTTCAAGTTTTTGCCTAGTCGTGTGGAACTCCTGGCTGGTGGCGCCAAGCTGGCGGATGGCTGGTTGTGCCTGCCTGGGCCCTGCCAGCAGCACAGCCTCATGCTTTTGTGTTGCATTCATCAAAGTAAAGTGAACACTTAGGAATGAAGTGTTACTTTCTTTGATGAATGTTAGTATGACATCATGTATCTGTCCATGAGCCGCCACAGCCAGCAGGCAACGTGAGTGACTGACTTCTTATTAAGTGAAAACATTACCTATGGATATTAATGACACACAAACAGACCCCAGGGTGGCTCATAAAACTGCCCCAAGGGCATTCTCAACTTAATTTTCATTCTGCCGGTGGCTGAACATCCGATAAGCTAGTCTGCCCCTGCATCTGAGCTCTTGCAGGTGCATAATTTACAATTTGACCCCCCTTTTCATATCCACCTTTTAATCCATTAAATGATTACAACAGTATATGAACACACCCGTTTTTAAAAGGAAAAGGATTTAACTGTTGACAATTTCCCCTTTTGTTTTAAAATGCTTCAATCTTATCGTTCATAATCTAACCTATGGATCACACGGTGGCTCAAAGGGAAAACCAGATATAGGGCCCGATTCATGGATATGGGTGCAGAAATCCCACAAGGACCACGTGCCGAGAAGGACACTGTTCAAGCCTGTGTGCAGAAGAAAAAATGCATACCCTGCGTATTCATGGAATTTTTCGTGCAAAGTAACTGTTTTCGCATGTCACAGCCGCAGTGCCCATGACACGCCCACATGCAAAGCAAAAACTGCCAGAATCAGGTACCTTTATGCGCTCCCCTGGGCGCATATTCACGCACCCTTCAAACAGTTTGTGGCGACGCCTGAGCAGGGTGCCCGTAACTGTTCCCAGCATCCAGATGACCTGAGTTTGAAAAATCATAACTCTGTCTAAACTCAGAAAATCTCTGTGCAAAGCCCGTTAACCGTGCCTGCACCCTGCAACACTGCTTACGCGCAACTCCAATTTGTATTTGTATTTTTGTATTTTATTTATTTGTATAGCGCGCTAGGCCCGAGGGCAACCAGGCGCATATCTTAAAGGCACAGGTACAAAAGATGGCAATGATACAGTTAGAGACAGGCAAAGATTATTTTCACAGGTGCATATCTTAAGGCACAAAGGTACAAAAATGGCATGGCTACAGGTACAGGCAAACAATAGGTTCACAAGCAAAAGTGCCGGTAGTGCATGAGTAGTGGAGCAGGGGGCTTAGGCTGGTAGTGAGTGAGGTGTAGAGGACAGCCATAGCTTGGCTTCGTGTTTAAAAAGAGTGGCGGACGTAAGGGTTCTGATGGATAATGGCACAGAGTTCCAAAGTTTGGATGCTAGGACTAGGAAGCTGACGCCACCGGCAGTCTGGAGGTTGTATTTTGGAATAGTAAGCGATTGTCCTTGGGCGGATCTTAGTGTCCGTGAGGGGATATATTGCGAGAAGCGGGAAGTTAGGTAGGTAAGGGCCTGGTTGTTGACACATTTGTGAGTGAGAGTCAGTGATTTGAGCGAGATTCTTTTCGCGATAGAGAACCAGTGTAAGCTCTTTCTGGTGTCAGAGATGTGCGCCGACCTTGGAATGGCGAGGGCTGCTCTGATCGCATTATTTTGGGCGATCTGAAATTTGTTGAGGTTACGTTGGTTAGTGCCTTCATAAAGTGCGTTGCAGTAATCAAGTTTAGACATAACCAACGTCCTGGCGAGAGTAATGCAGTTCTGGGTGGAGAGGAATGGGCGGCATGCTCTAATCAACTTCCAAGTGTAGGCAGAGGCAGCTGCGACTGCATTGGTTTGTCGGTTGAGGGACAGTGTGGAATCCAGGTAGATACCCAAAGTTTTGGTCTCTTTAGCCACTTTGATGGAGTTACCATCAATGTTGAAAGTGCAGAAGGACGGTTCAAGCTTGCTAAGTCTTTGTTGGGTACCAAGGATGAGGAGTTCTGTCTTGTCATCATTGAGGCAGAGCTCATGATGTGCCATCCATGCTAAGTTACATCGGAACCACAGTTGAGTACACGCACCCCGAAATCCAACATGCAACGCCATCTCTGCGCTGCATATCCTACGCGTACTTACACCTGCCTTCAGGTGGCAGATCATCTGGAGGACTTGCATGGCCATTTCCTGGCCAATAAATTGCACGATTGAATCCATGAATTCATTTTGTGCCACACAATAGTGGGCATTCGAAGGACAGCCTCCAGGCCGTCCCTCAGAACGCCTACTTTTTCACATGTTCTTCCCCATTTTTGGTCTTCTGCCCCCTCGCGGCTGTCTGCACAAGCCTCGCCCATGATCGGCATGGAGTCTTGCGCATGGACCTTGATGACTCACACAGACATGCAAATGCACAAACTCAGCGGAAGTCTAGGAAACGTACCGTGCGTTCGATTCCATGAATCGATGAAGGCGAATTTGCGCTCAGTTGCACGCGCAAGTACCTGATTTTCAGTGCAGATAACTCCATGAATCGGGCCCTACGGCTAATTCAACGAATCCCCCAGGGGACTTTGCCTCCATTAGTAATAATGCCATCAATAAAAGCTATGGCCTGTAACACATTTGACACCCGTTACAACTTTAGATTACCGGCCAACTGATCAAAGAACATTTTTCACTCAGATCATTGTACCAGGAACACTTTGATCAGGCTGCACTGGAAGAATTCTAGAGCGTATGCTCATGTAACCCATCTGAGGTTTTTTCTAGTGTTAGGCACAAAACATATTGTTCTTGAATGTTGTGTACATGGTAAACGTACACAGACTACAGCAAGGCCAAAGGAGGCATACGGATTCTCTGGTGGAAAAATGTATCCATTGCAAAAGACACAAAAGGGGGTGTTATCATGTAATCTGTAAAGATATTGAAAGTGAGCGTCCCCACAAATACAATAAGAACTCCCCAATGAGAGTCAATAATGGACACACCCTAGGAGGGAATGAGACCACGACCAAGAGCGGGTGAAGATAAAAGTAAAGTTTATCTAAAACCAAATAGGGCAAGCAGAGAACTGTGCAAACTCCGAGAGCGCTCTGCCAAAACATCAGAAAATGCACATTATATTACAAAATAACATTGTCTATGATGTGTGCTATAGGGGATACATTTAGTTGCGGCCCTTGGACAAGGGGAACAGCACAGTATCCATTCTGTAGGGGCGGTGCTCCCAGATTGGCAGGCACAATGCTGGTTAATTCATAAAGCACATGGGTCAGTTGGGCTCATCTGGGTGAGATGCAGGGTCAGGCGAGATGTCCAAATCATGAAGATATACCCTAGTTAATGATCTGCCCTTGTAGTCACACATACCTTGCATGTAAGAGTTATGACGCTAGACGTATGACCTAGACAATAAAAGTGAGATTACTTGTGTCTAGGTGCCTAATTAATTCACAATAATACTTTGACACATTCATGATACATTCCATTATCATCCCACGAGAGAATGGTTTATGGTTTGTGAGTGTAAAGAGAATATATTGCCACACATGGGATCACGAGACTGGGGTGAGCTAGAGTGGTACATTGATAAAGGTACTGCAGCCGTTGCATCAAAAGGTTTTGGGGTAAGGGGCTTATTGTCTATATTTCTTTGACCAGAGTCTGGGGGTGCAAGGCGAGTTCATGGTAACATCATGTGTCAAAGGGCTGAGGGGAGGGTGGATTCTTGGTGCAGGCTCGGCGGAAGGGTGAGAGGTTACATTGGTAGCATCAGAACCATCAGTGAGAACAAGGGCCTTCAGCTGTCAGCCCAGCATGAGGGCCGGAGGATGGTGGCGGCTGAGTGGGTGGTGCTGCAGGAGAGGGGAGAGAAGGCCCTGTGACCTGGAGCCGGTCCACTTTGCGGGGTTACATTCAAATTGTTAGGATGTGGGGTAGAAGTAGGCTAGTGTAATTGCAGTTACATCGGATAATATGCGAGCTCTGAGTATAATATAAGTTACAAGTTTACCTTTTATCGTGAGCATCATGTTACACAATAAATTCTATCTACAACAGCCTTGTGGCTTTACCGTCTTGAATTATACACATTTAGAACCGTATGCTAGTTGAACATGTTTGTGAACGTATATATATTGGAAAACCAGTGAGCATCTGGATCGTGTACCTTGCATCATATTGAACAAGTTAATTAACATATCATACATTAGTGTGAGTGTTTGCAAAGAACAATATTCACCCAACAGTATGGGGCCTAGACATATAACCAATATTTTTATGCGCAGTGAAATAGGTAAAGATCTTCTTGTTTCATTTCCTAGAATCAGCCCCTTAATACACACCTACAGGAGGGGATCTATAACCTTTACCGAGGGATTAGCAGTGTGGGTGAAACTGAGTGGCGAACAGGCATAGGGTCTGTATCTGTTACTTCAAAGGAGAGCAAGTTTGGGGGGTTTATCCACAGCGTATGACATAGATGTGGGGTCTGCAGGAGGATGGGACATGTTTGTGGAGATTCATTGTTTTCCTCAACCCCAAGCCTTTGCCCGGTCATTCACAGGTCAGCAATGAACTGCGGAAGGTGAAAGATTTAGTGTTTGTCATGTAGGTTGTTCGTGCTTAGTCTCCCGTGTGAAAAGGCCTACTGCTGGGACGCTGAGGGGAGGGGCATGAAGGAGGTGACTGGCTTGCTGTGCATGATCTCGAGGGGAGAGCTGCAGCTCTGCAGGCAGCCTTTGCCCATGGGGCCTGTGGTACCGTGTACAAAATAGAGTCTGATTGTGGTACAAAATGGGGTCTCGGATCAGCTTTTTGGCCAAGGTGTGCATCCATATGGGTCGTCCCACAGCCATCCTGCATCCCTGGCCACCGCTGCATGGGTGGCCGGGGGGACGAATCATAATCTGCAAGAGGGTTAGAATGACGGGGAGGGGGGTCTTGAAGACCTTTCCTCCCATACAATATACTAAAGTGGAAATGGTGTCCTCATCTCAGAAAATCAAATGTGGATTACATTTTCTTGGAACTTGCCAACAAACACTTGGCGGAAGGCCTTTCAGCAATAGAACAAAGGACACTCCTGCCATCGGGCATGAACATTCAGTGAAGACTGAGCCCTCCCTTTCAACAAAGAAATAACCCAACTTTTCTAAAGCTACCCCGCTAACTCCACAATTACCAGCTAGCTAACACATTATGTGCAGTCAGGATCCTATACTGAAATTCACTGCAACAACTGCAAAGCAACTGAAGGTGAATTGATAGATTGTGATGGGTGGGCTGCCTGTCTGAATCCCACCTACCTCTATGGTGGGAACCTTGATCAGACTTTTCTGACATGGAACATTGCAGGACTGGGCAAAAACCTTCTTGATAACACTCCATAAACTGCCATAACATCATTGGTTTTCAAAAGACATGGATGTCCTTGCAGATAGTTTTTGCAGGGTGTATGACATATTCAACTTATGCAACTATGAGAGTGGGCGGGAGACCTAGTGGGGGTTTATCTTTGAGGGTAGACTCAGGCATCAGTGCTGATGTTATGTGCCCAGACCTAAATTGTCCCAATCTTCAGGAGCTACACTTACACTTTCACAATGGATACAACATTTGAGTTCTAAACATGTATTAGAGGACATTCAGGGATTTGTGTATTTTTGTACTGAATTTTCTAACCTCCCACATTAATACTTGGGGGAATCAATGGGGAGATGATGCACATATCACACTTATGGGAAATTTAAATATGCAATTTCAGCCACTAAGTCAAACAATGAGTATAGCAGAAGAGGAAGATGAAGCATGGGACATTCCTGATCTAGCCACACCAGCCTCTACAACGCAGTATAAGAATGCCCCTATAATGGCATGAACCTGGCTCATATTGGGCTTGAGAGCCTGCAATGGTAGGCTTAAGGGGGATCTCACCGCTGGCATCTACCTTTGTATACAGGAATAAATCTAGCCGCATTAGCTATGTTCTGTACAATCCCTCAGCTTGTTTGAACATTCTGGAACTTAAGGTCCTATGCAGGGTTAGCAGTGAACACTTCCCTTTACATCTAAAGATCCACATCCCTCACATGTTTGTGAGTGAAACAGCACTTCAATTGAATATTGACAGAACTAACTGCCAGATGTTTATTAGTGGTCAGTCTAGAGCTTCTATTAAACGGAAAGAGATTGAGAAGAATAGTTTTTTCCCCCAAATCTATAGAGCTGACCATCCATTCTTGGAAAAATTATTCAATGAAGTCATTAACACGAATGAGGTGAACCTCTTGAATTTTGAGGAGATCACCATCAAAATGAACCGTATAGTTACATCTTTGGTCCTGTTACTCTTAAGTACTTATATCAACGGGTGATAGACAAGGTGCTGTAACTAGCATCGGATTCCTCAACACTTTGGACCGACAAATGCCCTGTGATTAGGTATGCAGATGATGCAATTTTAATTTCACTGACTCCACAGGTCTCAGAAAAGATATTAACAAGTTCAATGAGTGACGCACAAACAGTGTATTAAAAATCAACAAGAATAAAACCAAGGCAATGATCATCATGACACCTGGGGAAAAGATGTGTATCCTCAACAATGATTTGGAAGGAGCACTGATCCAACAGGTACCTAGTTATGATTACCTGGGTCTTAAATACTACTGGTAACTGGGGCACTCATTTAGAGAAAGTAAATCTGGTATTAAATAGACAGACTGAAGTTGCCAATTGTTTTTTAAAAGGTCATGGCAATGGGGTAATAAGCCCAGCCCGCAAAGTATATGGATTGCAAGTCAGACAAGTGGCTGTCTATGGGGCAAAATTGTGTGGGTGTCCTATCTGAGAACAGATTTTGAAAATAGGGTCTCATTTTACCAGAGTACAGCCACCGAAATGCTGCAGTTGGAATGAGACCTCCAAGGTATCGATCTTTCTTGTATTAGGTTTGTGCAAGGCACCTGTTACCCACCAAATGAATAGAATCGCCTTGCAGGTTCTCTTGAGGCAACATGGGGGTCTTACTATCCGGTTGTGCAATTGTATTAAACATTTAACATTGTAAATAGAAGACCCAGAACTTTGGTCAAACCCCTCGGTAATTCGGACAAAACATTAAATAAATTGAGATGTTATGGTTTGGAAAGAAGGAAGAATACTTTTTAAGATTTTCAATGCTTCATAGCTCACACTTTATTGGAAGTCTAAAAACATCTGGGGCTTTGAACATTACCTTACCCCACCTTTTGCATGCTCACTTTATGTTAAATTTAGGGTCGATATTCTTCCGTAATCATGCCTACTTAATATGTACAACACCTTTATATCTGACAAGTGTCCTTTTTGTGTGTTGGTTAGGGAAACAGCTATGTACTGCCTCCTATTGTGTCCCTTCCATATTAAATGTAGGGGATTATATTTAAGACTGATTTTTGTTAGGGGCCACAATAGCAGCATGTCTGACACTCTGCTACTATGGGCCTCATTACACGGTAGGCGGAGGACCAAGGTGCTATTAGCACCTTGGTCCATGCAGGTAAAATACCGAAACCGCCTTGGTGTAAAGGGGAATTACCGCCCTATTCAAGGTTGGCGGGGCGGTAATTCCCCCTTCCCCCATTGCCCTTCCCCATTCCCATTTTTGCCCCATAGGGCTCTATGGGAATGGGGAAGGTGCTAATTACGGTGCCGCAAATTGCGGTACCGTAATTAGCACCCTGGTCCCTTTGCGGGTTGTTTTTTAACGTCTGCTAAACAGCAGGCGTTGAAGTACCTACGCGCAAAGGGACCTCGTAGTAAGGCGGTAAGGGTTTAAAAAACAAACTGACGATAAAGCACACGTTGGTCTGGCGGCTAAGTACATTCGCAGAGCATGCTTAAAGAAAACGACTGGCCTGGATATCTATTAGTGATTTTAATTTTGGAGCATTGCATAGTGCTTTAAGTCTGTACCACTTTTATATTTTTCTGTTTATGTTATTAGGCTGATGCCCATGTCTTTATTCAGCCTTTTTTTAAAATTTTATTATCTTTTACCTATCAGGCTTCTAAAGTTTTGTAAATACTGTTGCACATGTTGGTATGCTGCCTATACAATGTTATATTGACTAAACGCATTTTGATTGACTTCTGAGCAAATCATTGGTAGCGTAATTTAACAAGTCATGAAGTAAACATTAGTCATAATTATCACAGTACAATATATAAAAGGAGGTCTGCAAAACATAGCCAGAATGTAGGTTACACCAAGATGTTGTTGGAAGACACTGGTTTTCAGTTCTTTCCTAAACTGAAGGAGACTTGGAACAGTCTGGATTGCCACTGGGATGGAATTGCTGAAGATTGAAGCATAGCACGAGAAGTACTGCTTTCTAAAGTCAAGTTTCCAGTCCTGTGATTTTCATCAAGAAGGCGGTGTGCTAACCAATGATTTTAGTATGGCCGTTAAGTAGCATGACATGCGGGTGTGGTTGCCTTGTTGGTGGTTTTGAACAAGATCCTAGCCAGGAAGGGGAGCAAGTCTAATTTGCACAAGGTGGGGGTGATATGTTCACATTTCCTATAGCCAGTGATGAGACAAAACACAGCATGGTGTTCCACTTTGTGAGGGATGAGTGAGAAGACAGAAGCCCTATGAAGAGAGCATTACCCCCATCAGGATTCAAGAACACTCCGACCTCTTCCACCATTTGGATGACCGGGTACATGAGAAAAAGCTTGTGTTTGCAGAATAGAGACATCTGATACCAAGCCGTTTAAGCCGTTTTGTGATGTTTTACTAGTAGGATAGATTTCGAGCCACAATGGAGTCTTGGGATTTTTGCATAGTGGGTTATTGGGGTTGAACCTGTCCAAGTACATTTCATACTGCCACTTCTTAGTGGTTTACTGCTTGGAGGGTTGACCAGGAGTATGAATTTTATCTCAGTGGGATTTAGCTGTTAATAGGCACTTGATATCAACTTGTCATCCAGGGTCTAATTGTGGCATGGCTTGATCAAAGGTGTGAACTTTTTCTGTATCATCTGTGTACTGTATATTACGTTGTTAGGGTCATCTGGGAGTAAACCCAGCAGATCCACAGAGAGGTTAAAAATGACTGGGGAGAAAATCAATCTCAGAGGGACTCCACCGGTGATGGGACAGAGTTGTGAACCATGCGGGCTAGTGCCAGAAAAGTCATTCTATGTACAAAGAGGATTAGTATTTGAAATCAGTTGAGAGGTCAAGAAGGAAAAACAGACGTGATTCCCCTACCTTTGTTGACCTGAATCTGTTGGGGCCGGGGTGGATACCTCAGGGGCAACAATGTGTCTTGGAAGTAAGACACTGCATATCAACACAGGTTTGAATCCCTGTTTTGTGCTTAGAAACTGGTCTCTGGTATTAAGCGGTATCAAGCGTGTTATAAAAGAACAATTATGATTATAATGGCATTGTTCAGCACCTGTATGGTGGGTGTTTTAGTGCTAAATTTGGAGTGTAAATTTAATTGGCGATCCTGGCACAGACAGTATGATTAGTTAGTGAATAACTTCTCCATGACTTTGCTAATAAACAGGAGGCTTCTAAAAGTCTAATAGTTCAATAAGTCTTCCAGGTGGAAGGTATGTTTTTTCTTCAGTAGGCTTATAAGGACTGTTTTTGGGACACCTGAGAATGTACCTTTGTTAACAGAGGCATTGACTATCCTTCCGGGAAGGACCACTATGTTATTTAAGGATGGGGCCTCTGATGATGTCACCTGTGTAAGAGGTCAGTTTTAAGCAAGTAAGAAAGAAGTGTTCTTTTTCTCAGCCAAACAGGCTCTCTCTTTACCTCATCCATGGCTTCTCTTATCTCCTGACTACCTTCCATACTCTGCTTCCGCTCTGTCATCTTCAACCTATTACACAACTTGTCACAGTACATCTCCAAATATGATCCAGCAGTCACACTCAACCTCCTCAATATCAGAACAATCGGTCATCTTCCTCCTTACAATACTAATAAACAGCTAATCTCCTCCTTAGTCTCCTTAGTCCTCAAGTTCTGACGATTGCTTCCCAACTATGTTTTTTGATCTCTGGACAAAGTCCTCAACTCCGTGGTCCACATACTTTTCAACCATACTCGCTTTGACCCTACATCCCCTGCCCGTCACCATCTATGAATGAAAGGGCTAAATAAAAACATCTGCTCATTGTCTATAAAGCTGTCATGAACTTGCCCCACCCTACCTATCTGCTCATCTCACTCTGTGCTCTCCTCCTCACTCACTAAGATCATCTTCAGCTCACTTCTTTGACACCACTCAAGCCTCCTGTGCTCCCTCTCATTTCCTCTCTCTCTCTCTCTCTCTCTCTCTCTCTTTCTCTCTCTCTCTCTCTCTCTCTCTTTCTCTCTCCCTCTCCTCACGTCCCCCACTGGACTGCTCTTCCTCTCCCTCTCCATATTACTCCAACTCTAGCAGTATTTATATCCAAACTCAAAGCTCTCCTGTCTGAAGAATATATTTCCTAGCACTCTACGCTACTGGATCACCCTGTTTTCCTCTCTCCCTACGCTTCCTGGACAACCAGACAGCACTTGTCCTTCACCCTTCCATCCTTAATTCAGCACTTTCTCCCTTGTCCCGTTCCTATGTCATTCTGACCTGTCCTCATCCCATGTTTATGTTTCATCCTTCCTCTGCAACAACTGCTCTTCAAGTCAGATTCTCCCACACCATTGTAAAGGATCCATGTCCACCGCACTCTAATCAATGCAAACTCTGTATGTGTTTTTCTACCAAAAATGCATTGCCTTCCCTGAAATTTTTGTTAACATATATATTGCATATATGAATACAATCTCTAAAAAGTCAGTCTGGGGTTGAACTGCACTTACAAAGATTTAGGGAGGGGTCAGAGTATATGAGACTGTGATAAAACATATATTGTCCACAGGGTGATTCTGGCACCTCTGGATTGTTTGTAGGGTTGGAGAAGTGTTTTCTGCAACAAAGGTCTTTACTCTTGTTTGAGGCTGCTGTAATTGCGGTGATGGAATAAGTAGACCTGGCTTCGGATATCAGAGTCTGCTATTTGGATGTAAAGCCTGGAGGGATAGAAGGTTCTTGTTTGTGTGTCAGCATTCCTCAAGAGCTCCAATAGACTGTTTGTTGATGGAGAGCTCTTCCATATATCAGGAGGAGGCAGTTTGGTTCTGGCACAGCCCAGATTTACTGAATAGAAACTATCTAAAACCTCATTTTAGGTTTGGATAAATGTGTCTTATAGTGATGTCAGGATTCCTGGGGGTTGGGACATCGAATACATTGTTATCTAGCAGTTTAACTGGAATGCTTTGAAAGATCAATGTGCCCCCATGGGGTGTATATTCTGATCCTTGTGGCCTGTCATGGAGTTTGTCCAGTTGAGAGCAATGGGTCAGCACAACTTAGTATGGGGTTAGAGCATATTATCTAGGGTAATAATCCCTAGAATGTGTGGAGACTAGTACACATTGAGCTACATCCATTGTTTCTGATTGGGACAGGGATGCGTCAATGGTGTTTTTGGTTGTTTGTGTTCTGGGAGGTTGAAGTCTCCAAGGAAGATGTTGGTCACATGGGAGACTGAAGCTGTTGAAAGTAAGTTTGTAATCACATCTAGTATGGTACCACACCTGTGAAGTAGTTTGCTGTTGAGGTGGAAAGTGTCTGAGTCCAAGTGTGACGTGGATAGCAAAGACATGTGAGAAGCTTAGCGTGAGCCAGATCTTTGTAATGAAGACAGCATTAAGTCGATTGGTGGTGATCAAGTCTGACATGTCTGATGCATATTTGATTACTGAGTGAGTATTTATTGGCTTTAAAGAGTGTGCATGTAATGAGGGGGAAGGATTCCAGTGATGATGGGGATTCGGAGAACGTTAACTGATAAGGTCCACATTATTGATGAATGTCTTTGCCCATGTGGTCCCTGAAGAGAGTGGGGGTGAGCTGGATTGTGAGAGACATACGGTTATGTCTTACTAGTAAAGGGGTGCAGAGGGCCTGACACTTGGCCTTGCCAGACCCATCAAAACACAATTGTCTCCATTCTGCACTTAATACATACTTTGCTGAGGATTCTGGGCAATACAGAAACATAGGAGAGACTGCTTAAATGAAGCCTGGGGATGGTGCAGGCAGTAGTAAAAGGTAAACAGGTGGCAGTCATAGCTAACATGAGTGTGGATGCGTGTGTGCAAATTGCTTAACAGAAAATAGCATAACAAATGGAGTGTGTATGTGAGGCAGCCATTATTTAACAATGTAAAATGTACTATCCATATGTGTGTGTTTCATGCATCCTAATGCATAGAAACCATAGAATGTTTGTGTGTGGCTCATGCACTACTGGCCACTTGCAAGTGCATCTGCTAAATAGTGTATGATCCTTAATGTGTACACGTCTACGGCATCCTATTGCTACTGTGTGACTAATGCAGGCAGTCTATGGCACATCCCATCCATTCTTTCATTATTATAATTTGCATTAGCAGCATATTTATCGTGTGCTAACCTAGCTTCAGTAGGAAACAGAGTGATTTCCAAATCATGGGGTAGTATACAGTAATGAAAACATTGATACAAGGAAGCAGGGAGCTAACACCGGGAAGGGCAGGCACTATGGTAGTAAGGGTCAATCAAACAGGGGTGAAAATAGGAGAGGGGTAGACTGCTGAGTCTCAGTTTAGGTGGGGAGTGTGAGTGGGCTCAAATCTTAGGAAGTAGTAATTCCTTGAAGAGGGTGGGGGTATTGGGATCCTTCCTGAAATTTTGAAGTAGAGGGGGCAAGTCTCCTGTTGACCGGGTTCTAGATTATAGGGCTGCAGAAAGAAGAGGAATTACTTTTGGTTCTTTCATTCCTGCACTGATGGAGTTCAAGTCTGCATACGCCCATACTTTTGGTCGATGATAGACCTCCACAGATTCTGATCTTGTAAGCAAAGTAGCTTGCGTTCACAATGGTGATGTCCTTGTAGAGGATGCAGCACACATCTGAGGGGGTCTGGGTGGTTTCCAAAATTCCTTCCAGAAAGGTTTTGCCACCGTCCAGGTGAGAGAGAACCAAGGCTTGGACAGCAAATCTGAAGTTGTGTTTTGGGATGAAGGGATACATTTTGCAGAGGAGGAAAAAGTGGTAATAAGCTGTTTGTGTCTTCAGGTAAGCACTGGACATCAATAATGGATCTGTCTGATAGAGGATGTCACATGTTTTATCACTCCATGTTGGTGGATATGAATATTTTGTGATGCCAGGAATGGTCTGCACAGTTCCATGTAAAGGTTAAATATCAAGGGTGAGAGGATGGGACTCCACAAGTGATGGTTAGTTTTAGCAATCTGTAGGAATCAATTTGAATGAATTGGTGGAGATGTGCAAGGTAAGATTTGATCCAGCTGAGAATGTCTCTCTGATCCTCATACAGTGAAGCAGAATGTCTCTGAATGTCTAATGGTATAATGTGTTGAATGCTTCTGTGAGGGTGAGGAGAACCAGAAGTCAAGGATAAACAGCATCAAGGATGTTAAAAGAATCGATGATCATGTTGATGGTAAGCATGTATGTGCTACATCAGGGTCTGAAGCCATAATGGTATGACTGAAGGAGTTTGGGGGGTGTCAATGTATTTGAGGAATTGTGTGGCTACTGCATTTTCATGGATCTTACATAGGAAGACACAATGGGTAATGGACTGGTAGTTGCTAAGGACGTCAGAGTGCAGAGTTGGTTTCTTGAGAAGTGGGAGGTTTATCCTGTCTTGATTGTTGAGGGGAATGCACCTTGAATGAGGGACCTATAGATGACTGACAAGTAAGGGCAGAGTGATTCACCCAGAAGGGTCTTGAGTACAGAACCAGGGTGTCACAAGTCTCTCCCCTTCTCACCTGTTTCTGTTGTGTACTTGCGTCCTTCTCGGAATTCTTCTTCTTTACGATCGGGGATTTGTATAGACCCGAACACCGATCTTCGGCGTCCAGTGTGAGAAATGGCCAAAGGGTTTTCTAAAGGCTGTTTTCCATTCGTCACCTTCCCTTATACGAATGAGATGGTAAGCACCCCTTAGGTCTAATTTTGTGAAGATTACTGCACCTCTGACTGCTTCCAGGATATCCGAAATGAGGGGTAGAGGATAACGGTCCTTGAGAGTGCACTGATTTAGACCACGGTAGTCCAAACATGGTCTGAGTTCTTTGGTATCTTTCTTTGGAACGAAGAACAATGAAGCACCCGCTGGAGATTTGGACGTGCGTATGGTGCCATTTTCCAGGTTAGCATCCAGGTATTCTCAGAGAGCCTTCTTTTCAGGTTCAGATAATATAAACATTCTGCCGAAAGGAATCACAGCTGTGGGTTCGGTATCGATAGCACAATCCTCTGGCCTGTGAGGAGGGAGAGCTTGAACTATCGCGGTCGAAAAAACATCAGAAAAGGCTTGGTAGGCCCTGGGAATCTGGATGATGTTAGAAACGGTGACTGGACTTTGTTGGTTCTCTTGAAAGTCTCTAGAAGGCTTTGGTAAGGTATCCAGGGATAGGCAGTGAGCCATACGTTATTCAGATCCAAGAAACAGTGAGCCGGCTGCCCAGTTGATGTAAGGATTATGCCTCTACAGCCAGGGCATTCCAAGAACCATTGTATAATGGGCTGATTTAATGAGGTCAAATTTGATTCTCTCTTGATGGTGATTAATAGAAAGTAGAATCTCTTTAGTCTGAAGGGTAATGGGTCCTGAGGAAAGAGGCCTTCCATCAATTGCCTCTACTGGTTGCATTGTAACTCGGCTTTCATGTGGAATGTTATGAGCAGTGACCCAATCTTGATCTAGAAATACGCCCATTGCTCCGCAGTCAACTAATGCCAGGATGGGTAAGATTCTGTCTTGGAAGGCGATAGTAGGGCCTGAAGAACCACAAGGTTATTTTGTCCAGGAGAGTTCAAGGATGGAATTGATGTGGAGCAAACATCTCTCTCCCGACACTGTGCTCAATCTAGGATCGGGAGCTGGCGTTTCCTGAACGCCGTGGAGGAGCAATGGGACATTCTCTCACAAGATGTTTATCGGAGGCCCAATACATGCACAGACCCGTATGGATTCGTTGCATCCTTTCTTAAGGGGTAATGGGTCCACGAAAGGCTCCTAGTTGCATAGTTTCTGGGGCAGGGGTAGAAGGAACAGTAGACTCTGCTCTAGGGGCATGTTCCGTGATGGTCTTTTGGAAACTTGCCTTAGACCTCCTCTTCTCTGCTCTTCTTTCTTGGATTCAGAAATCTATCTGTAAGGATAGATCCATAAGAGCCTGGTAGGAGCTTGGGCGTGCCACCCTAGCAAGCTCATCTTTTAGTTCTTCGTTCAGCCCCCTTCGGAAGGGTGTAAAACTAGCTTCTGGAGACCAGTCTGCTTCTTTCACTAGTTGTTTGAAATGAGTAACATAGGTGAGCATATCCTGCGACCCTTGTTGAAACTCGAGTAGTCTCTCTTGAGCACTATATACCTGCTCTGGGCGATCAAACATTTCCTTAAGGGCTCTCACAAAGCCATCATAGTCATCCAGGAGAGCATCGCTTGTATTGACTAGGGGGTTGCATTTCCAGTGAGGTGTGAGATCATAAAACCCACCTTTGCTCTAGGAGTGGAGAAGTAGTAGGGCTTGAAAGTGAAGTAAACTAAGCATGAATCAAGGAAGGCGCGGAGAGTCTTGGAAGAACCGTCATACTTGTCCACTATTCCTCCCAATATTACATTTTCTTTGGTTGCAGAATCACGTGATAGAACCAGCTGCTTTAATGCTGCGTTCTCTGCCTTGAGGTTCTGTACCTCCGTTGTTAATTCCTGCATGCCTCGCATGAGGTCTTGGACGGCAGCTTCCATCTCTGAATCTGTATCATTTTTAAGGCGTCTCAATCTGTCACAAGTCTCTCCCCTTCTCACCTGTTTCTGTTGTGTACTTGCGACCTTCTGGGATTTCTTCTTCTTTACGGTCCGGGATTTGTATAGACCCGAACGCCGATCTTCGGCGTCCAGCGTGAGAGTAGCGGTTTCCAGGAGCGTTTAAAAAGTCCATGGTAACTCCAGGAAGTAAATAAGGTACGCTGGGAGGCACAGAGGTCCGTGACTCGAGCGCAGAAGGTTTTCCAGAAGATTGGAGAAGGAAGGGAACAGGAGGGGATTCAAGGAACTGGGAACAAGGAATCAAGCGAGAGCCCCGATCGAACTCCGGCTATGCATGTCTGACTACAGGTAGCGGTAGCGTTGAGATGTGCAGAGCCGCGGGGTCGTGTCTCTTTTGTAGGATGGGCATCGTGGAAAGCATCGACTGACCCGGAGCATTCCGATCCAGGCGGCCATATTGGAAGGATAACTGCATGCAATCCCCTGCGAGTCAGGGACCAGGAGGTCCAGAAAGGACGTAGACGACGGTTCATGACACAGGGAGGATATGACCCCCATATAATGTGGTCTTTGGTGGCAGACATGTCTTCCAAGTTGAGTGTCTTGAAAGTTGTTTAGGTCTTGGTGAGATGAATTGCATGGTGTGCTGTCATTTTTTGTGTTGGTGTCTATGTGCTGGTCAATCATGCTGAACTTTGTTGATGAAATAGAGATGATGGTGGTGGATTTCTCAAATAAGGGTTGTACGAGTGGGTCAGGAAGAGGGTTGATGCAATGTCTGATTTCTTTGAAGAGGGCTCTGCTTGTGTTGTTGGCCTTGGAAATTGTCTCCTATTAGTAGTAATAGTAGTTGGTCTCTGCAGTGGTGATGAGTCATTTGCATATATCACAGAGTTCTGTGAGCAGAGTGAATTTAGATGAACTTCACAATTGTGTCCAAATCCTTTAATTGTTTCTGTTAGTTCTTTTATTGAGGAAGTGTGTTCATGTGTGTACCAGGGTGTAGAAGGTTTAAGCTTGAGCTTGACAGTCCTTTGTTTCACCAGGATTTGGCAGATTATGCTGGTTGCAAGGGTAGTGTTGAGTTCTTGGAGAAGCGAGTTGCGGTCCTCGCTTGCCTGAGGCAGATTGGTCTAACTAGGGTGGAGGTTGGAGAGGTTTTCAAATAGTGCTTGCACTAAGAAGTACCGGATATGATCTGAAGGCTTGTTTTAGTGCATTTCCAAAGGATGTGCTTGACTGGGTTGGTGTGACAAAGGTCACAGGGGATTTTTATATGGTGCTTGGTTGCCAGGGATGTTGAAGTGACTGCGGAAGATGGTGTTGGTGTGTGTGAGAGACATGGTGGTGACCAAGTCTTTGAAGTCTCTAATGAAGAAAGAGTTGAGCTTTGGTTGTCTTTAGATGAGGTGGAAGGTGCCTTTATCCATTGGGGAGATAAGAAAGTGGCAGGAGAGATTCAATAGTGGCAACGGTCAGTTGGTTGCATGGCCATAATGCTTTGTGAATGATGGTTAGGCTTCCCAGATTTTGTTTCAGCAGTTTATTTGCAGAATGCTGCAGGCATTGGGGAGGAACATGTTTAGGATGTGGGTGCAGGTGGATTAATGAAGATGACATCCCAATCATGTATGGTGATGAGGTTGGTGATGTCTGCTGTGTGGTTGACTGCTGAGCAGACATCGACAAGCATGGATTTTGCATAGTGGTGGATGATGTAGTGCGTGTGGAGTCTACAGTGATGCGGATGAGGTTTCTGTGATGTGGTGCTTATATGTTGCTGGTGAAAAATACGGGTGGTGATGAGTGGTGATGGTGGGTATGGGATGATGGGAGAGAAAGGAGAAACAATTTTTGAGGGGGCTTACCTGACGTTTGAGGGAAGTGTTTTAGGTCCTGGGTCTTTCCAGTCTGAACACATCCAAACAAAAATTCAAACTTTTCTCCATCTGCCCTTTGCTTTGAACACCTGCCACAGATGTCCTGTGATCTAACCATTAAGAAATGAAAGGTAAGGCCAAGGCTAAGTAGGTGGGTGGGGCATAGGTCATGTGACCTAGCACTTCCTTACCATCTGCAAAAGTAAAGAGGCTGGTACGTTGCTATTGTAGGAAAAAAAGAGCCACAAAACAAGAAGGCACCAAAAGATGAGCAGTGACAGGTGGGTGGGGCTTACGTGATGTGACCTAGCTCCACTTGCAACAGCTCACCAACTTAACAACGGAATTCCACATACAATATTATCTTCATAATCTTTCTATCTTTGTGTGTACTGCATGTATTCGTAATCATGACAGTTTGTGGGTGAATATTAAGCCAGCTCTATTTCACATGATAATCCTATTGAATGTATGTTTCAGGCAATCTACTGCAAACCTGCATACTATGTGTATGGGCCATGGAGTGATCAGCTTACTTGCCTGGTATTTGTATGTTGCTGGCAGGTCGTAGCATACAAACCCTACTTGTTATATTCTGCAGACGCTCCAAAGCATAACTGCCCTTGTGTGTATGTATATGATGTGAGAAGTCTGCATTATACCAGCCATAGAGCGAATGCTGCATTCAGTATAGCTCACGACAATCCTAGTGTGAGTCTGCTGTAGGACGTGTGGAGCATGTGAATCTTCGTGTATGTTTTCTGCAGGCAGTATTTTGTTTTCCAGTCTTAATATATGAATCGTGTGATCAGTCTCGTTTGCCAGTAGTAAGAAACGTATGCTTGCACCAGTGTTGAATATGCCAACAAATGAAAATGCTGATGGAAGCCTATATCTATCTATATCATGCTGGTCATTGTTCGGCTGTGCCACCATCACTCAAGTTTATGCATGCTACATGTAGGGTATATCCCACAATTTCCATGGTGTGTGTGAGTGTGCTGCTGGCAATCCCTAGCACACCATTCCTTATTTCTAAAGATGTGAGTTCAGGTGAATATATGCCTGGTTTGCTCCAGGCAGAGGTTGACTAGCCATTTGGTGCCTTTGTGTAACTTGACCCACAGGAATCTGTCCCTGCGACCCAGTCTCTGCGGTCGATGCACGGGAGGAGGAATCTTTCCCTCTCGGTGCGCGTAAGCTGCTGCATAATTTACACAGATATCAGGATGTATTGATGACAGGGCTCCAAAGCTCAGAGCCTTATTAATGTTTCAAACCTCCTGCTTTACTTTAGTACAAGTTAATAATTTAGGACACGTTCCCATGCTCTCTCTGCTATGACTAATGAGCGGGAAAAGTGAACACCACATCATATTTTAATTGACTGTTTATTTCTGCTTTTTGAGCGCGTGAATTCATTATCCCAGACTCAATCAGCTTCCCGTCACAAAGCCAATGATGAACGAGCACGCTGTACGTGCCGGGTATCAAGCCAGCGCAACGCCCATCCGTGCGTGCCTCTGTGCGTTTTGGCTGCGACCTGATGATCGTTTTGCAAAAATGGGACATGATTACAATGGCTGAACCGTGTCTTGGAAGATAGAGTGAGAGAGTAATTGAGGGGAACGCAACATTGGATGTAAACTGTACACTACGGCAGTTCGGTATCATTGTAAGCTCGCTAAAAGGTTTTAAACGCGCTCCAGCCCGTTGCATGGAAGTCTGTCACCTGCGAAGTGGCATGTTTCTGCCTCACTTCCGCGTTATTAATGGTAGTGTGTAGCGGAACTAATATGTCCCTCATGCGGTTCCAATAAAGAATGGTGTTACCCGAGCACTGACCTACTTTCGGAATCAGAAATGTGGTGGTGCCCATAAACTTTCTGTCTGAGGACCCGATTGAACAGAGAACACCAACCAAACCTAAACGTGGGCCTCATCCCTGGACTGGGAAGACAAGCAACACACTACAATAAAGGAAATAGCAAATGAAAGAACTGATCAAAATAGAAGCAAGGCCAGTAAGCGATACAAAAAAAAATCTGTGGACTCAAGTGTCAAAAGGGACAGAAACTTCATTGAACACATGACATGCAAAACCTATTTGCATAGATTAGCATATGTTGTGAATTCTAAGAAAATGTTATTTCATATTTTTGGGTCATGGCTCGAAAAGCATGAGACCCGCGTTGACATATTGAGATATTTAGCAGAAAATGAGTCTCGCAATAAAACCGCTACACATATGAAGACTAATGGCAACAATCTTATGTTTTTGATGTAAAGGCTAAAAGTCTAACGGTTGTATAAAACCTTTCAGGTATTAGGACTTTTAAGGGGGAAATGGCTCTGCTTTAATCGGTTTACCTAAAGATCCATGGAAGCTGTACAAAGAAGTTCATGATCAAAGGGAATGTGGCACGGTTTATTATTTTGCATACATAATCTTGCTTAAAGCTGTAGCTTGCCATCCTCCCGAGACAAGCCATGTCAGTACATGGCATCACAATATAGCACTGCTCATGTGAGTACTTAGTCTTGGGCTTTGCTCTAAGGAAAACATGTGATGACCGAATGGCAGACCTGTCAGGCCACCGTGGGAATAATTGCTGAGTCGATGTTGGCAGTTTGATTACTTGGGGCTATGTTACATAATAATTACTCTCTGTTGAGGAGGGTGACACTTGTTTTCACCCAGAAGGATGCTTGAGCAGAGTGGGTTTGTAAAACATAATCCAATTTCAGCCCAACACCCTTGACCATGCTCCACAGGCAGCCCATCACCCCTGACCATGCCCCATAGGCAGCCCATCACCCATGACCATGCCCCGCAGGCAGCCCATCACTCCTGACCATGCCCCGCAGGCAGCCCAACACCCCTGACCATGCCCCGCAGGCAGCCCATCACCCCTGACCATGCCCCGCAGGCAGACCATCACCCCTGAAAATGCCTCACAGGCAGCCCACATGGCACCATGCACTTTTGAGCCCTGACTCATGTCTCCCATCAGTGACTGGCACCTGCAAGCAGGCCCCGACTCATGTCCCAACACCAGTGACGGGCACCTGCAAGCAGGCCCAACTCATGTCCCCCCACCAGTGACGGGCACCTGCCAGCAGGCCCCGACTCATGTACACCCACCAGTGACGGGCATCTGCAAGCAGGCCCGACTCATGTCCCCCCACCAGTGACGGGCACCTGCAAGCATGCCCGACTCATGTCCACCCAACCAAAACATTGTCACAACATACATGCATGTAGAAAATGTCCACCCAAATGCCACACCACGCTGCCCCCCCACAGAGCTACTCCACACCTATCCATTGTCCCCACTTCCCAGTACAGGCCCCAGCGTGAGACCAATTAGGACGGCTCAACCCTGTCACGGATCGCCACGTCCGCAGGCAGAGGAGTGCCAGTTGACGTGGGCCTCTACCCTACATGCGGATGGGCCTGGGATGGGGCATCCCTGCTAGTGCATGGTGATGAAGTCTCGGTAACAGGGACAGGATTAGGTACAGGCCCCTCCGCGGCAACCTGTGCTGCCTCCTGTCCCTGGATTGCACCACTTGCACCAGTGGAACCACCCCCACCAGGCTCCATGAGTGGGTCTGATGCGGTTCCTCCTCCTCACCCACCACCAACCTGGATGCCTCCGCACCATATTCCGCTGTGGACAGCCCCTGCGTGGACTCACCTGCCCCTACCACTGCCGATGAGCCCACTTCCAACATCCGCCTCTTGAGCATCCCCTCGGCAGCCCCGGCCATGGACGCAGCACCAGTCCCCTCGCTCCCAGAAGATGACATGTCCTGGGAAGGGTGACCGGGCCATGCGTCCCCGCCTGATGGAGGCATCCCACCGCTCTGCTCCACAGTGCCGTCTCCACCCTCTACCTCAGTCGCCGCTGTAGATAGGGAGAGATTGAATACAAGTATCAGGGTACTGAACAATACTCTGCTAGACACAAAGCAATTGCAGATGATTGGCACTGTCAAACGTCAGTTCCATCATCACCCTCCACAACACACAGGTCAGTGCAAGAAAAACACATGCACAATCAGCCATGGCATGTGCAACAGACATTTGCATCCATGTCCAAGGCACAGTTGGAACATCCAATGGGGGGCTGAACATCACATGCATCATGGGACATGATGATCACATGCACACACACCACCGGACAGTCATGCTACTGGCCATGTCTACCTCCTGAAACAGTGGACTTATGGACAACTAGGCCGCATCAGTCAATTCACGCATCATGATGGTCATGTGTCATGCATCCATGGCGTTTCGCAGTCACACACACGTGTGCGCCATGCATGACCCTGACAGTGACATCAGCATCCATGTCTCACACCCCAAACATGTGTGCGTCGTCACATGCTGGTGTACATCATGCATTGCAACACAGACACCATTGTCGTGGAACAGGCTTGAGTGGACTCACATGCAGCACTGTCATGGCCCTGTACACAGACATAAATACATGGGGCATGCTAGACATGAGGCCAAGGTGCACACTCCTGCCACACCTCAACATGCATTACGCTGAACAAGAACACATGGACACTTACCACTCGACTCCAGACGGGTCTGCAGCTCGAGGACATGGTGGTGAAGTGCTGGGCGTGTGAGCCCCAGGACCCGCATTTGGATGTTGGACAACTGGTCTCGGCGCCCCACTTCTCCACGAGCTGCTATGAGGCACCAGGCCTTGCTGTGGGTCCTTGACCTGAAGTCCTCCCAGCGCTTCAGGACACGTTGGTAGCCGCGGGATGCCACCCCCTCCACGTTGATGGCATCCACAGTGTCCAACCAGATCCTCCTTCGTCCTTCCTTGTCGAAGTGCGATATTGTTGAGAAGAGGGCATCATAATGCCCCAGGACTTTCTCCACCAGGATGCCAACTCCATTTGCAGTGAAGCTGACAGCCCTCTGCCTCTCTGACTAGGGGTTGCCACTGGCCCTGGATGGTGTTTGGTCCGACATGGCAACCCCTGAGGCAGGTGTGGGTGGGCAACTTGGTCCTGGGGCTGGGCTGTGGAGCGATGGTGCACCAGTCGGGAGTCTTCTGGGTCAGCAGGGGTGGTCTCAGAAACAGGATCTCTGGCAATGGCTTCTGTGCAGGCACCAAATAGCAGGGCACGCTGGCAGCAGGCAGGCTGGCAGCAGCAGATGGCTCGTATGAGGCTGCTCAGGGTTCTGGGGGGCAGGTAAATGGCCTTCTGGGCAGGAGCGTGGTCTTCCGTGTGTTGTTGCGTGGCCAGCTTGATGCAGAGTTTGTTTGTTTGTTTGTTTATTATTTATACAGCGCGCCACACCCCAGGTTTCTGGGTGCTATGCAAGACATCTTTAAAATGCATAATTACTTAATAGGATATGAAAACAGTGTAGAGCGTGGACAGGTAATAGAAGCAGTGAAACAGCATAGTGTAAATAACATCAATATGTATGAAGGATATATACACAGAGATGAGTGTAGACAGGTAATAGAGACACTGTAACAGCATAACAGTGCAAGACACTAGGTTGCCTGGATACATATTTTCCTAGATATAGAGACAGGGGTTGTGAAAACAGGCATGTGCCATCAGGTTTCTAAGCATCTGTTTTATAGACTCATACATTGTATGCGTTGTCCTTGGTGAGTAACCATTTTTTGGAATTGGACCTAAAGCTGTGTAGGTTAGGATCAGTTTGATTGTTAAGTGGGAGGGTGTTCCATGCAACAGCTGCTTGAACCGGGAAGCTGGTGCCTCTGGCTCTTTTTAGGTTGAAACGTGGCGAGATAATGTGGTGGGCGTTAGCTGATCTCAAAGGTGTAGGAGCCATTTTTAGGTCAATTTTGTCTATGAGGTATTTGGGTGCAGCATTGTGAAGACATTTAAGGGAGATGGAAACAAGTTTAAAGTAGATTCTATCCTGAATGGAGAGCCAGTTGTGACTTCTTCTTGTTTCGGATATGTGGTCTTTTCTTGGGATAATCAAAGCATGTTCTTAATGCATTATTTTGCAAGGTTTTCCAGTTTGTTTAGTACTTGTTCATTTGCACCTGCATAGAGGGCATTGCAGTAATCAAGTTGGGACAAGATTAATGCTTGTGCCACGATCATGCGGCTGTTAGTAGAAAGGTAGTTTTTGCATGCGTGAATCAGTTTGCAAGTATATGCTGTAGATGTGGTTTCTTAAGGTTTATGGCTGAGTCGAGATAGAAACCTAAGGTTTTGGTTTCCTTGGCCATGGTGATCAAGTTGCCATCGATGATGAATGAGGTGTATTTAGGGTTGAGTTATTTTAGGTAGATGGGCGCACCTAGTATAAGAAATTCGGCCTTGTCGTCATTCAGGCATAAGCTATGGGTGGCCATCCATGCCTGAATGACGAGATAGATTTTATTTAGTAGGTTGTTGTCCATTTCATAGTTGCCAGATAGTGGGAATAATATCTGGGTGTCATCTAAGTCCACTTAATTCCCATCCCAAGATTGCAAAAAGTGCATCTGCATCTGCAGGGACCGGATTGAAATACTTATTACTTAATACACGCTCCCTGGTTAAGCACTGTCATGAGGTAGCAGACCTCATTGTTCAGGAAAAAGTGGATATATGTGCACTTACCGAAACATGTCTGCATGACACCGCTCTCCACTCCTTATTATTGGCCACTCCAACAGGTTATTCCTTCTTCCATTCTGATAAACAGGAAAAACGTGGCGGAGGTGTGGCAGTGATTTATGGAAGTACTATTAAAAAACACGAATCTGTTAAACTAGTTTTGGACCAATGTGAAACTCTCTTTCTCAAATTGAGCCTTTCCACAACAGTCTCTCTTAACCTTTTAGTGCTCTATAGACCACCTATTGATACTCCTTTTTTCGAAGAACAACTGCTGGCTTTCATTGGCAACTTCTGTAAACCTCACTCACCTACTATTATACTGGGAGATATTAACCTCTGGGCTGATAATCCCTTGGATGCTTTGTCCATTTCCCTAGCAGATTCCCTGTCCTCTTTATCCTTTACTCAGCACGTTAAAGCCCCCACTCATTCTGGTGGCAACATACTGGACTGGGTAATAGCTAAAAATGTCCCTATTATTAACATTGATGTTAATCCATGTATCTGGTCAGATCATTTTTCCATAATTTTTCAGACCAACCATAATCATATTTTGAGAAAAAATAATCAGCCTATTTTACCTGTTATGTCAAGGACTTTACGCAAAATCACCCAAGATGCCTTTCGTACTATGGTCATACCTCTATTACCCTCCTTAGAGATGACCATGCCACTTGGAGACTTTGTAGCTAACATAATATCCGAACTTGATGCTAGACTGGAAATATTAGCCCCACTTAAACCATCTAACAAAAAAAAGGGAAAAAATGCTCCTTATATTCCATTCTCAGTTGAAATTACTGAGGCTCGTTCTAAAAAATGCCAACTGGAACGACAATGGCACAAACAACCATCTGAGTCTAGTCTTATCTCCTATAAGCAGGCTCTTCTACATTATAAATCACTTATTCGTTCTACGAAAGAATTTCATCTCAATTCCAGGATTTCTAAAACCAAATCCAGCTCTAAAGAGCTTTTTGTTTTCCTCCAGGAGCTTAAAGGTTGTACTACCATCTCATTGCCCCCGGCAGACAGTGCTTGGTGTCAAAACATCCACAATAGCTTCACTAATAAAACTCTAACTCATCAAAATAACATTAATACTCAGGTCAAACTATTGACTAATACTACATCCATTCTAGATAACATGGATTCGCCCAATGGTTCTGCTGTCTTCACTTTTAAACCTGTTTCAACAGTAGAAGTTATCGACACCGTCTCTAAACTCAAACCCACTTCCTGTAAGGGAGACGTCTTTCCAGCCTCCTTATTCAAAGATCATATCCATACTCTTGCCCCATGGGTCACTACTTTTGTTAACAGATCTTTCAGTGAATCATATGTCCCCGAAAACATAAAGGAAGCATGGGTTACCCCTCTGCTTAAGAAGGAAAATCTGGATCCTGCAGAGGCAGGAAATTATCGCCCAATCACTAATGGTTCCTTTATGCTGAAAATCATAGACAGAATTGCCTACTGTCAATACCAAACTTTTGTCGAGGAACATGATATCCTAGCCTCACAACAATCTGGGTTTCGCCCCAATCATGGGACTGAGACCGCACTGTTAGATTTAAAATCTTACATTGCTGGTCTTGTTGACAAAGGTCATACTGCCCTGTTATTATTATTAGATCTATCCGCTGCGTTCGATTTAGTCGCTCATCTACTGGCGGATAGATTAATCACAATCGGCAAATGTTCCCCTGAAGCCTCTGCCTGGTTCAAATCATTTTTCGGTCCACAGAACATGAGAGTTACCAAGGATAATGCTCACTCCATGGCTTCTTTACTATTATGTGGTGTTCCACAGGGCTCATGTCTTTCGCCTCTACTCTTTAATATTTACTCTCGTCTTCTCTGCGCTCTTTTGTCAGCCTTAGGCATTTATTTTGCCAACTACGCTGACGACACGCAGGTTGTTATTAAACTCACTGGTGAGTATCTAAAAGATGTAGAGTACATTAACTCCATCTTTGCTGAAATCCAGAAGTGGATGGCGCTAAACTCATTGGCCCTCAACAATGCAAAAACATAGCTGTTGATTTTAGGTACCCAGCAAAAACTGAAGAAACTTGACACAAAATATGACAACTTTTTGATTGGTCAACATATTATTCCTGTATCTAAATCCGTAAAAACCTTGGGAGTCTATTTTGACCCGCAGCTATCCTTCACCCATCTGGCCAACTACCTCAAATCCTCGTGTCACTATTATATTCAGCTTTTATGGCAGATTCGTCCCTATCTGTCTAAAGAGAACCTTGCAGTGATTGCAGCTGCAATTGTAAAGTGCAAGCTGGATTATTGTAAGAGTTTAATGATCGGTACCTCCCAGGCCAACATTAAAACGTTGCAGATTATACAGAATAATGCAGCACGCGCTGTAATGGGCCTTAAGCGCAACATGCACGTCTCTGACGCCAGGCGCAGCCTTCATTGGCTGCCAGTGAAACAGCGCTTACACCACAAAGGCCTAACTACCGTGTTTAAATGCCTTCACGGTCAAGCTCCATCTTACCTCACTACTAGGTTTAAAAAGAAACCTGTCATCCGTATCTTGCGCTCAAGTAGCAATACTGTCCTGGTTCAACCCCCATCTATCCTGAAAAGATTTGGGGGTACTAGCTTTGATTCTTGGGCCCCACTCTCTGGAATGTACTCCCTAAATACCTTGTTAATAGTGAGTCTCTGCCTATCTTCAAAAAGCAACTGAAGACCTTCCTGTTTGACAAAGGATAGGACTCATCTGTTTTTTTTTTTTAGCATAGCTCTCTCAGTATCGAAATCAGTTTTCCGCTATATTTCCTCATTCTGCTGGTGTTTGTGAGGTTTGGGTTCCCCAAGTCTCCCTGTCTCTTTGTTTTCCCTGTCTGACATTGTTTTCTGTTGTCTGCCTCCTTTTCCTTTTGTGTGCGCCCTGAGGCCTATGGGTTAGTGGTGTAATACAAGGATGCAGATAGATAGATAGATAGATAGATAGATAGATAGATAGATAGATAGATAGATAGATAGATAGATAGATCTACATAGTTAGTGTAGATGACACCCAAACGGGCCACAATGTCAAATAGTGGTTTGGTAAACACATTGTATAGTGTAGGGGAGACGCACGAGCCTTGTGGAACTCCACAGGTGATCGGGATAGGGTCGGC
This sequence comes from Ambystoma mexicanum, assembly GCF_040938575.1. NCBI lineage: Eukaryota > Metazoa > Chordata > Amphibia > Caudata > Ambystomatidae > Ambystoma > Ambystoma mexicanum. The sequence continues at coordinate 251,346,483 of NC_090923.1, read as the reverse complement.
TGCATCTGAGGGAGAGAATACTCTCATCATTCTGTTATTTAGAAACAATTTAATCCAAGTTGTAGCTTCAGGGGAGAAGTTAACTGCCGTGGTTAGATGCTTACAGAGTAAGTTATGGTCGACCAAATCGAAGGCAGCAGAGAGGTCTAATAGAAGGAGTAGTGCACATTGTCTGTTGCCTTTTATTAGGTCTATTTGTGTTTTAAGATCTAATAGCGCAATTTCAGTTCCATGCAATGGTCTAAATCCAGATTGTCTAAACCCTAGGAGATTGTTAATCTCTAGGTAAAACTGGATTCGGAGGTAGGCTGCCTTATCAATCATTTTGAGAAGGAAGGGGACTTTGGTTATGGGCCTATAATTAGTTGGGATGGAAGGGTCCAGGGAGGCTTTTTTAAGCAAGGATAGTACCCATGCATCTTTTAAGTTGGTAGGAACCTGGCATGATTTAAAAGAGGCATTTTATAACCTAGTGATGAATGGGGTAAGATCTCTAACTGCATCATTTATTATTTGTGCAGGGCAAATGTCCCCTTGGCAGCGTGAGGGTTTAAGAGAATTAATGATTTTTGGGACCTCTGTAGTAGTCACTTGGGAAAATTTAAATTCAGGTATAATATTAGTAGGGGTAGTCGTGTCTTGGTTCTGGGTTGAGTCGGTAACGTTAATGTTGAGTTTCTTAGATGCAATTTTCTTTTGGAGGCTAGTGATTTTATTAGTCAGGGCGTTTTGGATGCTTGTGTACCAGTCTTTGTTTTTCAGGTGAGAGTCATCAGGAACTATAGGTGATTCTAATTCCCTTAGAATTCTGAATAGTTCCTTGATACTGGACTTAGTATTTTGGATCCTGTCGTTCTAAGTTTCTTGTTTAGTTTTGATAATCTTCGCTTTGTAGCGAGCAGTGATTTCTGTGACTGTGTCTTTGTTCTCCTTCGAGGGTACATTTTTCCAAGTGACCTCACATTTCCTTTTTTCCTACCTCTAGGCTTTCAATTGTGGAGTATACCAAGTGTTGAGGTGGTCTTTAGCTTTACTCTTACGGGGTTTCAGAGGTGCATTGGCTTCTAGGGCCATGGTCATGGTATTGTTGAAGAGCTCTATTAGTTCTTTGGGGTCATCAGAGTTGTTCGTGTCTAATATGGGAATCAGTAAAGTGACTAGTTTTTTGGCTGTAATATTACGCTTGTTTCTAGTGAGTAGTGGAGGTGCGATAACCTTAGTTGTTGGGGCTGGAAGGTTAGCACAGATAGTAAACAAAATAAGCAAGCGTTCAGTCCAGGATTGTGGTTCAATGGCGGTATTTGCAGTGTCACAGTTGTGGTCTGCAAACCAGTCCAATATTCATCCTTTTGACTGTCTAGGTTGGTTGATTCTCTGTGTGAAGTTCAGTTCACTTAGGGAGTCTTCCAGGGATTTAGCAGACTGGCCATTTGGGTCTGATAGGCCCAAGTTGAAGTCTCCCAGTATTAGAATTTGTGACTTAGGTTTGGTGTTATCAGAAAGCAGAGTGATAATATCCTCTTCGAATTCTCCTATAGGGCTGGGAGGCCTGTATATGAAATGGATGGTAAGGGTACTAGTGTGGGATGTTTCTATTTTAGCGGTGAGCAGTTCACATGATTTGAGTGACAAGGTGGTTGCGGGTCTGAGTGCCAGATTCAATCGCGCTATGAAGGCAACTTCTCCACCTATATCATGTTTTCTCTCTGCTTGGGTGATGGTGTAGGCATCTGGAATGGCTAGCATAAGGGAAGGCCCTGCAGCGGCATGGAGCCACGTCTCTGAGACAGCTAGGAAATCAAGGTCATTGTCCTTGATTAAGTCGGCTATGTCAGTTGCGCAACTACCGATCTCGCATTTATAAGCGCACCTTTGATGAGTGACTATTTAGTCTGAGCTGGAGGGTGAGTTGGATATGATGAGGCCATAGGGGGCCAATGGTTTGTTGCGCTTTGGTTTTGGTTTTGGTTTTGGTTTTATAGGAAGCGAGCCAGTGGTAATAGGGCATGGTAAGCTCTGCCAGGAACTTGGTGGTATGTTCTCGGTGGGTAGGTACTCTTGGTAGATGTTGACTAGAGGTGCTGCTATGGTGAAACTCGAGGCAAGTCTTTTGTTTCTATGGAGTCCACGGCAAGGTTGATTTGGAGTTGGTTTAGTGGCAAACCACTCAATCCATTGCACAGGGGTGAGTGAGGAGGGGCAGTTAAAGCTATTAGCCTGTTGGGTTGAATAGCAGTTTTCTGAGTTGGCTATTAGTTTAGGTGGGAATAAGGTAGGTTTGATGGACTCTGAGAGCAAGGTGGCTTGCAGGGGGGGGGAGGGTGTGGGTTTGGCCAAGCAGTCTAGAGACATTTCCTTAATGAGTAGAGGAGCTGGAAGTGCAGCTAGGAAGTGCTGTCCCAGTCGGCGGAGACTTGCAAGTACAACAATCATAAACATATGGGTAATCATAATGTTCTTAGTGCTAATTTGTCCTATAAGGTGTAGGGCGATGCTATGGGATAGTTGTCAATTTGGGTACAGTATATGCTACAGTGCATCCACAGTTATAGTATAGATGAAGACACAATGATTAATTTAGAACAAACATTAGACATCATGCTTAGGAGGCAACACAGTCAATTTGCCCCAAACGAGGCGATGAGTAGTCAGTACATTTACAGCAGAGGTAAGAGGATGTACTGACTAACGGTAGGTACCCACAGAACCTTACATAGATGTATCGATAACATAGACACAGTTATATTAAGGCGGACACTGAGAAATGGGTGTGACTTATTCTTATAGGTCTGGGAATTGGGCCTGGGTTGACTGCATATAATTTGTAAATCTACTGAGAAAAACAAACTTGTAGTCTAAGGATAATAATCGTTACAAGCACCCGCTAATTACTAAAGAGACTGCAGTATAAGTTGAACTTTGCTAGTTAGATGCACTAGATTACTTGTAATAATTGTAATGTTCGCACCATGCAACAGTGTTTACACTAGTGTTCATACACACAGTAGTATTGGTAAGCTCAGTTGTAGAAATCACAATAGCAAATGCATACAGCAGTGTTTCTTTGAGGTTTCAAGGAGTAGTAGAGCCTGGTAAAGTCAATGACAATGGCTGTTAATCCTCTAGGTGTGTCGTGACTTTAGTGGATTACTAATTTTAGATTGCGCGCTTCCAATTTATCTATTTATTTCTATTCTACTTACCTTGTACTGCACTTTTCCCTTCCCCCTACCCCTGCACTTGCACGGTCTGAATGACACCTGGCCTAGTAGGATCGTTGTCTGTCCTCCCCCTGTTCCCCCCTCCCCGCCTCGTCGCGCCTTGAAACACTTGTGTATAGGCGCGTTACAAATGCCATATCATATATCATATCAAAGGCACGGGGAATAGGAGGTAAGGCAACACTGTTACTCAGTTTGCTAATAATGTTGATGAGGCTGGACAAATAGGCTACAATAAGCTATTTGGCAAAATAAAAGTTTGTATATGGCAATGAAGTTCTAGATCATGTGAAAGTCCCACTTTGTCTAACTAGACAATATCCTCAATCCTGGGGTTGAAAGCAAAACATGCGTTCAGAATAAAGTAGTGTTGCACTGTTTTTATCTTGCGATAGCGCAATTGCAATGGATCTAGTTCCACCTATGCCACACTGCGCAAACAGAAGCTAAACAGGCACATGTCTCTGTGGCGCTTTGCTCGTATGCGCCGGCTTCTGCCTGCCGGCGGATCTGACGGCTTTAAGAGGCTGCCGTTGCAAAGTAGCAAACCAAACAATAATAATAGGCAGCCATTTTAGAAGGCAATGAGGCCGAGTTCGTCGGGCTGTACGTGAATGTTGGTAGATCACAACGTTCACCTGCAGTAAAATGTGCAGTAAGTCGTAGGGTAAAAAGATCTTTCTGGGGCACGGTGGCAGGAATGGGTAGTGGCACAGGGATCATGCTCACCTCTTCGCCTGCACGTGTTCCTGGTCCAACATTGGGTAGCTGTATGCGCACAGCGTGGGGCTGGTCATCTGGTAGTGGGGCTCCTGCCCACTCCGAGGCATCTGTGAGCCCGCATGTGAAAAAACAGCATGTGAGCGTGTAATCCGAGGAAAGGCCCCTAGCGCGTAAGCACGTAAGTGATGTGACACACATGGGCGTTGCCTTCGCCAGAGGTTAAAGGTTCGCACGGGTATGCCAATTCCAACTCCCATTGGCCAGTCCACCATCACCACTGCCCCAACTGAGCAGAGTGGCATTTGCCTCTCAGGGTCCGCACAACCGGCCAAGAGGAGGAAGTGTGTGTCTGCGCATGAGGCTGGGACCCCAGACACAGCATCAGCCTCTGGCACAGCAAGGAAGAGGCCTTTTAATAAAGAGGAGCTGGACTTCCTTGTGGAATACGTGTCGACACACAACCGCGATATACTGGTTGGCCCATGGTGCCATACTATGCCTGCACAGCGTCAGGTCCACTGGCAGTTCATTGCGGATGGTGTGAATGTAATGGGATTTGAGAGGCACACAGCTCAGGATTGTCACAAGTGTTGGACTGACGTCCGAAGCTATGCAAAACATAAGCGGGCCTCTAATTACTCCATGACTCTGGTGACTGGCGGTGGGCCACCACCACAGGAGGATGAACTCACTAGGGAATCGCTGCAGAGTTCATCGATCAGGGACTGATCTAGGGAGTAGGAGGGATGCAGGATTATGATGCAACGTCCGGTGAGTCTTGATGCGTGTCTGTCCATCCCATGTGTGTTTTGCTTGCGTGATGTGTATTGATTGACTGCCAGTTCAGGCTATGTATTGATGAGTGACATGTTTGACACATTTTCTGATATGTGATTGTCGTCATGCTGTCTCCATGCAGGGGCAGTCCTCATCACCACACATGCACCCTACTTACATGCAGTCACTTGGCGGCCTCTCCTGTCCATGTTCAAGCTCACTGACATGTTTGCATGTAGCCTGTGCTGTAGTTCCACTCAGCACTCAGCCTATGTCGTCACATGACTGACAGCTATGTGAGGTCACCCTGCAAGCTGCTCCTCCTCACAGGCATGCTTCCATGACTCTTCACCTCACTGTCTCCATGGTACTGGCTGTTTCCGTGTTGGACTACTTCTATGGCCTGTTCCCCTTTCTTGTGTATAGGCACACTTCCCTGTGCAATCCTGCCATACCTGTGCTGTGGGGTACATCCTTTGTCCTTGATGCAGCGTATCTCACTTGGACCATGCAGATGCCACAGGCTCAGAGTGCACATGAGTGATCATTCATGGACCATTGCATTCCCTGCAAGCCCCCATGGGTCCTTGGCAGGCTACTCATTGTACCACATCACCAGTATTTTATCTGTCTCATGGTATTTGCTCATCCATGTCATGCTCACTCAGGGTCACTTCATCATCATGCACATGTTTATGGTGCCATTGTCATTGTGGGGCACGTGCCTCCATCTGTTATAGCCACCCTGCTTCCAGGTGACTGGTGTTGTGGCTTCTGCCTGCATAGATGTATTTGTGATGTACTTGTGATGGTTCCTCATGTGTCCTGCTTACTGTCCCCCTCTCATCTGCTGTAGTCTCAATTGTCTCAGATGATGTCATTGACACCTGCATACACTGTCTGCAACTTCGCAGTACTGTGATCAGCCATTCAGAGCCATGCACTGGCTCACTGCCATTCCCTGGGGGAACGTGGCGGGGTGCAGTGCCTCCATGCAATCCAGTGCCAACATTTTGCACATGATGACTGCACTTGCCCTTACAATGCTGTCATGTCACAAGATTGACATCAGTACATTTCTGGTTCTGTTAATAGTTGAGGACGTACACATGTGCTGGACTGCCCCCATGCACTTCTGAGCTATATTTCACCCTTCAACATGCCTATTCACTGGTGTGTTGTCAAAGTGACCTGACATGTATGTATCCATTTGCCTCCCTTCACTGTATTTCAAGTCACTTGCGTTGTTGCATCCTGTGACACGTGTGCTTTTATTGATGTTAATGTTCTTGTAGTGCATGTTAACATCTATTTTGCATGTGTCATGGACACTTCTATTTGACTTATTGCTGTGGATATTTGGAAATTGTGCCATGGCTATGCTTCCTGCCATCTCTCAGTTGACATCTGTACATTTTGGCAAAGATATATGCCTGCCAAAAGGTTTTGTGTGATGCAGTGATATGCAACATGCAGTACATGTGTGGGTTTTGCATTTGACAAGCATCCATGTCTGCTTTCAGGGTATCCTTCCATTTCATTGCCACTGCATGCATGTGAGAGTTTGGGCCTCATCACGACTTTGGCGGTAGCCCTTAAATCCGGCGGTCGCGCTATTACCGCCGGATTTAAGGGTCCGCCAAATCAGGACTTTGGCGGATTTCACCCCAGCTCTTGGCTGGAGGGAAATCTGCCAAAAATGTGCGCTATTACCACCGGCGGGAAATCCGCCGGTGGTAAGAGCACACATTTTCCCCATTGAGCCCAATGGCGAATGGGGCATTCCCGAATGGGCTCAACGGGGAATGGGGAATTACATTACAGCCAAAATCGTGATCCGGCGCTATTAGCGCCGGGGAGTTCGGCGGTAGGGCTAATACCGCCAGCGGTAATACCGACGGCATTACCGCCAAAGTCGTGATCAGGCCCTTAGTGTTGTGTGTGACATGGCTGCCTCATGTGTTGTCCCTCAATATAGTGGTGTATGTGTGTGTGGTATGTGCTGCTGACATGTGTACTAATGTTTATTTTAATTTATTTACAGGTGATGATGCACCAGAAGCAGTGGAGGAGGAAATGACAGACAGAGTGAAGGGTTCAGGTCACCTACCATGCAGCAGTGGTGGTCGTGGGGTGGTAGGCTACGATCATCCCCTGATGCTCCAGGCCATCCTGTCCAGGCCTGCATGTGGGTACGGCTCTGAGGATCCCTCTGACTTTGATGTTGAAAAGGATGCTCAAGAATCGATGCTGTCAACAGTGGGTGATTCTGCAATGGATTCTGTTCTATCCGCCACACCTGCAGTGGGGGTAGACCCCTCAAGGGGCCAGCCAGTGTTGGTATGTCGGCGTGTGGTGGTTACGGTGCAGAGTCACACTCCACACCAGTTGCTCCTGTTCGTAGGGCAGCAGATCAAAAGAGGAATGCTGTCCTGCAGCCACAGGCTCTGCCGGCATAGCAAGGTCCACGTCTCCTTGGGCCCAGCAGTTGTGTTGCCCAGTGTGATGCTGGAAATGCATCAGAGGGACAGGGCCTCTGTATCCTTGTCCTTTACTGCTTCTTATTGTGTGTTCTGTAGTGTTTTCCGCGCAGAAGTTCATGTGGGACTGCTGGCGGTGCAGCTCTCTCTTTTGGTTTTTGTAAACGGACCCATGGGATACCCTTATGGCACCCATGGGAGGGGGTACAACCCTGTGCCCCTAGTGTATGTTTTTGGGAACCTGTCTCAGGCCCACAGAGCAGGGTACGGGCTGGTGCAGCTCCGTGATGAATTGACTGTTGCCCTGAGCGTCCTCCATTTTGGGATGCCGAGGCTCTGTCATTGCAATCGGTAGATTCCTGATGGAGACAAGATGGCCCCCGTGGCCTCTTGCCTTCCATCGCCTGTTACCTTGATATTCCTGAAGTCCCGGGAAGCCCTGACTCTGTCCTTTCCCCCTGACTGGCTGTTGGGTGAAAGTTTCATATATGGTAGTATGGGGAAGTGCCAACCAGACTGGCTGGAGCCTTCCCAACAACCGTATGTTGTGGGTACACCTGTGAGTGGGACCTGGGTGAATGAAGTGTGTGACAAATATGCACTTCTTGTTGTGGATGTCTGATTTCTGGTGTTTGACACAATGACTGAGACAGCCCTGCCCAAAACTGGTATGAATGCAGTGTGTATTGTTGAATGGCGTAGTCCTGGTCCGAATCCACATTCTGTGTTGTGAGTGTCTGGATGGAGAAGAATGGCCTGAATGCACCGTGCGCCTGATTGGCTGACAGATTGCTGAACGCCTTTCGTAGTGATTGGATGCTCGAGTGTGACCCAGCGGAATGAATGGGAGATCAACAGTATATCTGGGGACCTCTCACTGATAGGACTCTAGGGAGAATTCTCATTCTAATGCTAATGCTAATTTCCGTTACCTAGTGAGTCCCTCAGCACCTTTGCTGGATTTCTGGAGTTTATTTTTTCAACTTGGTAAGGGTGTGCCTCTTTTCCCCACTCTTACCTGTGTTTTGCCATGTGCATTTCTACTTGTTGTGTGGTTTTGGACTCTGGAGCACACCACTCCATGAGCCCAAACTTGTTGTGTGTGTTACACAGCACCGTCAGTGCCGTAACACAGGGTTGTCTCTAAGACTTCCCAATGACTCCATTTTCTGGGGCTGACTACTGTCCCCCAGAAACAGGTAAATTTGGCATTAACTTTACATAGTCACTTAAAAACTACAGACCCAGTACAACCCATCTTACATGGAGTACTGGAAATGGTTAAATCCTAGCCCTTGTTGTCTGTGCCTCTCTGAGCTTTGTTTTGCTCTTTTAACATTTAGACTTGGCTGGTGGCAGTGGTATCTACCCTAACCTTTCTACCGCGATTATACTAGATAAACGTGGTATTGTTTTAGGCTATTATAGTAGCCTCGAACATAAACCTGCTTGACCAAATACTCTTTATTTTTGCTCCGGTTGGGTTTAGTCGCCATTTCTTTTTGTTAAAGTCCTTCTTGTCTTTTACTTGGCATGGCAAACCATGTTTGCCTTCTTTGTTCAACGTCTTTTGGCGGGCTTCTGCCAAGAAGCCCTCCTCTGGGCATCTGGGTGTCTTGGTGGGCTGAATGTGAGGGAGGGGTGTAGTCACCCCCTGCACAGGTTATCCTAGGAAACCCAAGTCGCACTTTGCCATGATTGGCTGAGGTGGTTGTCCGGGCTGGACAACCCCCCTGCTACGTGATTGACAGCCAGGCTGTGTGAATGGGGGAGTTTTGCATAAAAGGCAGGACTCTTGGGCTAGAAGTCAGAGTCGCCACTAGAACTACAAGGAACCAAAGAGAAGCTGAGAAGAAGACGGATGCTGCAACTACCCCGTCCCGTTGAAGCCCAACTGTAGTCCTGAGATATCTACCCTTCGACGACAGAGAAGATCCAGTCCGGAATCTTCTTCCCTTGAGCCTGGTGAGGTCAACCAGCTCACCTTCCACAGCCGGAGGATCCTCTTTGTGGTCGAAATCACTGCACCCTACTGCAGTGGTCCGGATAGCCATCTGAAGAGCCTCTCCTGTTTTAAAGGAGAGCAGCTTTTATTCACCGTCGCTGCTGCTGGCCTCATCCCTGAGTGGTGCAGACCCCTCCAGACGTCCTCCTTCTCGTCTCCATGACCAAAGCTCCAGGAACAGTGGGTCTGCAGGAAACTACCAGGAACAACTGCTGTGGCACCAGCTTCTTCTTATAATAAGGTACTGTGTTCTGCTTCGAGGAACTAGGGTGAATCCCTTTTCTCTGCTTCCAAGGCTTCCCCTTGTCTTCCTTCCCTCTTATAACTTTTGCTTCCTCTGTTGACAATATCCAACTACTCCTGGCAACGTTGAATCTTGAACTGTCTGGCTGTGTGATCCTCAACAACAGGAACCTGGTTCCACTTGACACTGGCTCAGGCCTATTGATATTTGTATTTCTGTCAGCGAGTGTTCTCTGATTCTGTCTGCCTTGACAAAAGTATTGCCTATGATTTTTACCCCCAACTCTCTTGGTTAGCCCAGGTGCTAAGTGTGTTTTGCCGCGGTAACATTTCTTGCCACGGATACGCGTATCTTTAGTAAGACCGAACTGTCAAAAAGTGATTGCATACATATTCACGGTAACGTCTTTTGTTTCACAACATCGGTCCGCCAAAACATAAGGTACTTACCCTGAATCGTTCTGTGCCAAGATAATTGGTTGTTTGTAGTGTATTTTATGTGTGGTTTTAAATTTATATAAATGTTGTGTTTTATAACAGATGGTTTAAAAATAAATGTACTTATATTTTTTACCTGAAACCTTGAGTCAGTATTTGCTTGAGTCACAGTAATTGTGGTCCCTATGTGTAATCTATGCACTGCTCATATACTCTTGAGATAAGCCTCGCTGCTCTGCTACTGCTACCACTTTAACATAGTAGTACAGGCTTGTACCAAAGGTGAACTTCTATTACCACCTGTAGTCTTAATTCTGTGTAGTGGTCCCTAAGGGCACTGCACAGGATTCTGACTAACACTGGTGGCAGGGGTGGGATTTGAAAGTAGAGTGATTACACTTAGAGTGCTGCTATTGCTTGGGTTCAACGAACCACAAGGCTATACACCACTAATTCTATTAACTGAGAAATCATGTCAAATATGCAACGCTACACTGAAGAGGGTCTCTTAAACTACACTGCTGAGGTTTTGAGAACCATGTGTAGGAAGAGGCGTCTCTCTGGTAAAGGAAAAAAATCAGAACTGGTTGCAAAGTTAATGGGAAAACAAAGTCTGGAGAGTGGGTGAGAAGGGCCTACCCCTCCAGCAAATGTGGATACTGATGTTTCTGATTCTGAGAGTGTTGATTTAGAAGAAGTAGAGGAGTCCTTTTTGGTAAACCCTACAACTCCCTTACCTGCTCAGAAAGCACAACCTCTGTCCAAAGGGGCCCCCACAGGTCCTACACTTACTCCTGAGTTTATTGCACTTGAGAAATGAGACTTGAATTGGAAGTGAAACGTATTGAGGCACAAACTGCCATGAAACATCAAGAGTTAAGGCTCAGAGAAATGGAACTGAATCATGAACTAGAAATGAAGAAATTGTCTTTAGAAAATGCTTCTCTCCCAGAGTTTTCTAGGTCTTCCAGCCCTAAGAGACTCTGGCCCTCATTACGACCCTTGCGGAAATCGGAAAACGATGGCGGAAATGCAATACCGTGTAGTCACTATGACCCGTCACCGCAAAGTACGAAGCCATTAGCGACACCGTAGTGAACGCCAACGCTAACTGCACCAAGCACGCGCGCGCGCGCCATGCGAAACCGCAAACACCACCATGGCGCAAGGGTACGCCAATTCCGACCCTAGCGGACATGTACCTAACGCCATCAGGCATGGCGTAATGTACCATTCCGCCATGGTGAGAAGTACGGCATCGCGAATCAACCGTAAACGGCCCCACTGAGTGCCTGTACACCGCTCCCTGCCCACAAAGTACAACTCCCCGTAGGTGCAATGAAGTCACAATGCAACCATTGAAATGTACAAGTCACCCATGCATGGCAACGAACAAAAGAAACACAAGAGGGGCCAATGGGAGCTGCAGGGCACAGATGGCACGAATACAGAAGCCATCCCAATGGACATGACCACAGTCCCCCACCAAGAAACGCACGCAAACACAGGCACCTGTGACCAGCAATATTCCGAGAATCACATCATTCCACCAGTCCACCTGGCTGACCGGCATCTGTTACACAAAACCCAATCCCCCGCCCCTGAGCATGACAACATTCAAACTGTCATATTGGCAGCCCCCATCCCTGACCTCACGGGCTTAGTAGGCAAACGCGCCCAGTACAGTACCACGCAACTAAACTCCGAAGCTGGAACCCAATGCAGATCTCCTCACAATACATCGCCCCCCAAATAGGCATATGCAACATCACATGCAATGAAAAACGCTACACGGGCCAAATCAGAATAGAAATTTAATGCACATCAAAGTCACCAAGCCCATACAGCCATCAGGCCATGAACTCCAAAACACTAATCACCATTGTGGGCTGCATCCGCAAGAAATGACCAGCCACTACTTGTGTGTCGCCCTGTTCCCTCATGGTACACAGAGCCACATTCACGTACGAAAAGGCAACATGGAAGCGCACAGAACCGCAGGGCCGTCCCAATGGGGAGGCACTAGTCCAGCTGAAAGGCCGAAATGTTGCTCCGAGCCACCAGTACTGCGTAAGGGCATGTGGGCCATTGGCGATCGTCCCATAAGATCGTAATGCTGCTCCACTGATTAACACGAAGCAGCAGGTGTCGGGAGTAAAACCCATCTGCAGGAGTGGCATACAGATGGCAGTGGCAAAAGGGGAGGAGATACCTGTCAACCAAAAGAAAAGAAAAAGAACAGAATGGCCATCAGAACCACATTCCAACAACTCACTTCAATGATCACACGAAATCCACAGCCATATGCATGCTAGCCCACTCCAAAGGATCATCACCACCCCAAAACCACTTGCGACTCATAACCATCTATATCGAGGTGCAAACACCATCACAAACGAGTGTACCTGTGCATGCGTCTGTCAAAACAGAATCCATCAGATGGGAATGTTAACGTGCATGGACACAAGTGTCTGAGGGCGCGTCGAGACAGGGAGGGCTCAACAAGGCCAGATAGACGATGGTCCCACTATGGCAGCCCTGCATCACATAGCGTAGGGGAGGCGGATAGATCCCAAGAAGCCCTGTACATGGCAAACTCTGTATCAAATCACCTGCCCATGCATCCATACATCATTCCCTCATCCCGGAATCAAAACGCCTGAATAATTACTCACATAACATTAGAAACATCCATTGAGTCTGTGCGTTATGCAGCCTGCAAAATCCACAGTGCCCCAGCCCGTAATTCCAGTGTAGTGAAGTAACATGTATTTGGGAACGTCCGGCCTCATCACCCACGTAGCAATTGCGCATCCCAAACTATTCATATCAATCATTGCTTCCTCGCCATGGGCCCTGTCTCAAGGACATTGAACAATAGAACGTTATATTTGCAGTCAGACCTGTGGGCATCTCCTCGCCGCTAGCTGGAAACCGAAAGCGCCGCCCTTCGAATTCCTCATTTGCAACATCACGCCGAAAAGGCATCTGTGGCCGTTTGAAATCACTAATTATTCCATCGAGTGTGGCTGTGTGTGAAAATGGCAACTGCCTTCACCCACAAATGGGACGCCCCGCCCGTCGTTGCAACTCGGTACAGTGATGCATGAGGGCCCACCGTTACTCGAGTACTACGTTCCACTGACCCTTCACAAGTCTGTTCGCGACTGCACAGATAGTATGTGCAACAATGGGACCACAGCAGAATGAACATGTCAACCAATGTTACACGGCCATCGGGTACAAATACATGATTGCAATAGCAAGATGCCATTCCCCGATTTGCAGCGTTGTGCGCGGGACGTGCTCGGCCAAAGGGGAGAGCAGTTTGCACAGGTGGAATTAATCACCACAGGTGGAGGCCATACAGCCTGAAAACACATAAATTGCACAGCCAGTCTCCTCCCACAACCACACCGAAATGCTACCGGCAGGACTCGCGATGTTGGCCCTGGGGGACCTGATAGCACTGCAACTACTCCAACTCCAAGAAGTAGAGGAACACCAACTGCAACCGGCCGCACGAAGGAGACGCAGGAGGAGGAGGAGGCCAAGGCAGGGCCAGCAAGGGCCGCCAGCACAGCCACTACCACCACGCAGGCAGCCCGCAATCCCACGCCTCCGAGCACATCCGTTCGACCTCACTGCTGAGCAGATCCACACCCTCTACCGTTTGGACCGGGACACCATAGCCGCCATTGTGGACATGACACAGGCTGACCTTGTCAGCATGATAGATAGCCCAACCGCCATCCCACCCCTACTGAAGGTGGTGTCTGTACTCCACTTCCTGGCCACAGGCACCTACCAGCACACAGTCAGACAGTTGCATGGCATTTCTCAGCCACTGTTCTCACGGACACTATTTCAAGTGCTCGATGCCCTCCTGCAGCACGCAGACGACTACATCTCTCTACCACGCTCGGAGCAGGAAATTACCAACACAAAAGTGGGATTCCATGCACTTGCCGGCATACCGGGTTGCATTGGTGCCATCGACTGCACCCATGTGGAATTGGTCGTCCCACATGCCATGGAGGCCCAGTACCGCAACCGAAAACAATTTCATTCCCTGAATGTACAAATGGTGTGTGACTCCAACAGGATCATTACACATTGTTGTGCCCGATTCCCTGGATCAACCCATGATTCTATGGTCTTGAGGAACTCCACAATACCACGCTACATGGAGCGACACGCAGGGAATAGATCCTGGCTACTCGGTGAGTCTCATTACATGCATGATTATGTGGGGTATGTGATTTGGCAATGACCTGGCAGGAAGGGGCGGGGGTGTGCGTACGTAGCAATGGCATTCCACATCATACGTTTCTCGTCCACATACAGGTGATGCTGGATATCCACTGAAGAGATGGCTCCTCACACCAGTCCGGAACCCACGGGACCAGCATGAGGAGGACTACAACCATGCCCACTCACGTACCCGTGTAGTCATTGAACAGGCATTCGGCCTACTGAAGACTCGTTTCCGCTGCCTCAGCAGGTCTGGCGGGGCACTCCTGTACCGCCATGAGAAGGTTGCAAAGATGGTCATGGCATGTGTCATGCTCCACAACATGTGCGTACGTAGAAATGTGCCCATGCCCCCTGACGCAGAACTGCAAGCACCTGATGATGGTCATGATGAGGGTGGGGATGTGGCAGCACCTCATGGAGTCTGCGAGGCACCGGAGGCCCGTGACATTCGTCAGCATCTCATTGATGTATGCTTCTAGCACTCACGCCTGGTGGCTGATACATGGACACGGGACCCGTGGCACTGTGTGTGTCTGGGACATGCACAATATGGACTGTACGCCTATGATGGCCTAGTACACTAAGATCAATGTCCACACATCTCATTGGTTGATCGTGCACTTTTTATGGCATATGTGATGTAATGTTGAACACCCTATCGACCCGCCACCCAAGTGAGCCCAACACACCCCCTCCACCCTCCTACCTCCCCCCCGAACACCAGTGTCCAAAGATGCTCATTGTCAGTGGGCTGTCGCTATTGCAAGTCCCCTCTGCGGGTATCAGGGGCACCCCTGCCTGTGGAGCGCAGGTTCCTTCCAGATCTACGTTGGGGGCTGCCCTGGACGGAACTTGCAACGGATGATGTGTCTGCCTGCTCACGTCCATGCATGTCCCTAAGGGTTTGCGAGAGCTCAGTGAGCACACGGCGCACTGCGGCAAGTTCGGCACATATGTCTTTGGACGTCGCATGCAGTTCCCCCCTCAGGCTCTCGGTGCTTCTCTCCATTTGGACTCTCAGGCTCTCGGTGCTACTCTCCATTTGTGCCCTTAGCGTCTCTGTACCTCTCTCCATTTCTGCCCTAAGTGTCTCAGTTGATGTTTCTATGTCTGCCTTAGTGCCCCCACATTCATCGGCATGGTCCTTGAGGAGTGTGGCCAGTTGCTGCTGTTGTACGATTAACTGGTCGAGGGACTGTTGCCTCTGCTGGGCCATGGCCATTTGCGGGGGTGTCACAGAGGGGCTGTTGTCCTCATGTTGCCTTGCCACAGGGCTTGTGGGGGATGGCCAGTCGTCGTCTTGTGGGTGCCCCTGCGTGGTATCCTCATGTTGTACGGGATGGGACAGACAGGGGGATTGGGACAGGTCATGGATGGATCTGACTTCGGCATCCCCGTTTTCTGTGTCCAAGCATGCTGCCATCAATGGGGTGTCACCTATGGTGCTGCTGCCACCAGAGGCAGTGCCTTCTGTGGCATCCATTGGGGGGACCTGTGGTGGTGGTGTTGTGGGCATGCTGGCTGCTGGGGTGCCTGTTGATGTTCCCTCCTCTGTGCTGCCACCTGATTTGTGCTGCTGCCGTGTCTTGATGCGTGCAGCTGAGGTGGAGGGTCTCTGGCCATTGGTCTTGGCCCTCTTTGCAGGTGTGCTGGTAGGGGTGTCCTGTAGCTCGTCGTTTGGATCGGACCCTGTGGTGGAGTAAAGGAGGGCGAGGGTTATTGATGGGTCTGTGGGAATTGGAATGGCATTGTATCACATGCATTGGGGTGGTACCTGAGGGTGATTTGGGTCGGGTCCTTGGAGGTGCTTTGATTTGTGTGTGGAGTGAGGGTGCAGTTGTTTGGCAGCCTGCAGTTTGGGTGTGCCTGCTGCACGTGTAGTGCGTGTATTAGGGGTTTTTATTTATTTATGTATTTATTGTGGGTTTTAACGTGCGCTATCAGGACGATGTGTGTGGACGTTCTCCTGGACATGTGTTTCTGTTGCACTATGTGGACGCATGGTACTTCACATGGATGGACTGTGTGGATTTGGCATTGTTTTATCTGGCCCACCTACCTGAATCTTCGGATGTCTGCACTCCTTTCTCCATCCCTCCGACTCCCTCTATGCTCTCCATTCCGATGGTGGAGGCACAGATTTCTTCCCAGGGGGTCAACTTGATGGGTGATTCAGGACCTCCCCCGGTGGCTGTGGCAATGTTGCGGTTGGCAGAGAGTATGCTGCGGACGCGTATCCGCAGGTCGTCCCATCGCTTGCGGCATTGCTGTGGGGTGCGGGGTGCGGTCCCCACCGCACTTACCCGCTGTGCCACCAGAGCCCATATGGTCTTCTTGTTTGCAAGTGCCGTTCTGGTCATTTGCGTGGAGAAGACGACGGCAGCATTCTCCTGGAGGGTCTCTGTTAGCACCGTGAGTTCCTCACGGGAGAAGTGGACCTGCCGCTTGCGGTCGCACGCTTTCTTCGCTACTTTTCCCATTTGTCTTGGTTTCGCTAGGGTGGGTGACGGGTTGGGGTGTGTTTCAGGGTAGTGATTTTAGTGGTTGTGTGGTTTTAGTGGTTTTATAGGTGTACGCCGGGATGTTTCCCGTTCCGGGCCCATGTTCTTACTTCCGTTTCCGTATATTTCCGGTCACCGTACTTTCCGGTAGGCGCACACTGCGGTGACCGCTAAGAGGGGTGGCGGTATTGCACCTAGGGCGCCGTACGGCGGCGGTGTGGGCCGTTTTGGGGTCATTTCCGCCATCGCGGACTTTGCACTTCCGCCGTGGCGTGGTGCTCGTGCCCGATGGGTCGGAATGGGCCGCACTTTGCTCCTTCGTGCAATGGCGGAAACGCTATTTACGCTGTGGCGCTCCGGTCAGTCACTTTCCGCCAGGGTCGTAATGAGGGCCTCTGTATGCTAAAGGAAATGATTGGTATGTATGAGACTAAACTTGGTGTTTTGGATTGGTTAGCAATGTTTGAGTACAATCATGGGATTCAAGGTATCTCAGGGAATCATTTGATTCCTTGGCTTTTCTCTAGGCTCCTCCCTGTTGCAAGTGTTGCTGTAATGGAAATGGGGGAGGCGGATAAACAGGATTATGAGTGTGTGAAACTAGCATTAATAGCTAGATTTGGGAAGACCCCTTCCCAATACATTAAGAGGTTTCGAACCCTCACAAATCATGATGGCACCCCTTGTGCTACCTAGGTGTGTGAATGTTTGAAAAACATAGATGGTTGGGTTAAGGGTTACGAAGTAAACACTTATGAAGGTTTGAGAAATCTTGTAATAATGGAGTCTATTGTTGATGTCTGCTCCCCTGAGCTTAAACAGCACTTGGGTGATTCAAAGGAGATAGATCCTAAAAAGTTAGCTAAGGCTGCTGACTTGTGGGTTGCCAACAGGGCTACTCACAAGGATTCTGGGGCAACTCAGAAAAAGGAAGAGGGAAAGCAGTCAAAGAAAGACAACAAAGAGAATTCCAATAATTCCAAACCAAAAGAGGGCCACAGACATAAGCAGGGTAAGCCACAAGGGAAACCGAATCAGGCTAGTGCACCATCTAGTCCCAAACCAGATGGAGGTCAGAACAAACCCTCATTCAATAGAGCATTTGGTAAATGCTTTGGTTGTGGTTTAACTGACCATGTGAAAGGAGATCCCAGATGTAAGGGTAAACCTTCAGGGGTCCACACTGTCTCCTTAGCCTTCTCCCTTGTGGATAAAGTACCTATACCCAGTGGAAACTTTCAGTTACTAGCTGATGAGCCCATGAGAGTCTCAGCTAGTGTTTCTTTAGTGCCCTTCGGTCTTTGGGAACAACACAACTTAGATGTCTATAACTCAATCCCAGATAATACTAAAGAGGATTACAAAGATAGTGTTCTTGTGAATGCCCAGGAAACCCCTGCCATCAGGGACACTGGAGCCAGAATAACTGTGGTTGATGAATGTTTTTTCAAGGTGGAGGATGTTGATAAGGCACCCAAACACCTAACAAAGTTAGCCGGAGGCCATGTGCAAATGGTTCCCCAGTTACCAGCTCTCATCCAGTGTAATGACATGACTGTCAGAATACCTGTAAGTGTGCAAAATAACGTACCTGGGAGGGTCCTGCTGGGTAATGACCTTAAGACACTTGGAGTTGTGTCTATTACCTCCAGGCCCCCCAGCAGAAGGAAGCAGGAGCTCACAAGGTCTGCAAGGGAGAGAACCTTGAGAGGCTCTCCTGGAGACATGATAGAGGAAACTATCACCCCAAGTCCACAGGTCTTACTTACTGCTATTACAGGGCAGGAAGAGACAAAGGGGAAACACAAGTCTGCCAGCAGGAAACCAACAAGCACTCCTGTGCCCAGAAGGACATCTCCAAGACTGTCCAAAGTCACATCCGTGACTCCTCCACCAGCTGAGGTTCAACCCTGTATTGTTCAACTGGATTCTGAGGAATCAGATCCTGAAGAAGATCTTATTATGGTGGGAGATCTTGACCCTGCTGGCCATCCTTAGCTGCAGTCTTTACTGGCAGAAAGTGGACCCAACAGGGCAGATTTCAGCAAAGGACAAAGAGAGTGTCCTACTCTTGTAGGTCTTCGCCTACAGGCAGCTTCTCAGCTCAATGGGACTGAGCCTGGAATGTATAGGTTGCACTTAGAAGACGGCCTCTTCTACAGTGAACCAATTAAGTCAATCCCTGGAGACTGCAAAAGACTTGTAGTACCTCTAGTGAACCGACTCCAGCTTCTGCAATTAGCCCACGAGATACCTTTGGCTGGTCACTTAAGTTTTAAGAAGACCAAGGAAAGGCTCTCTCTTTACTTCTACTGGCCTAAGATGGGTTTAGAAGTAGACAAATTCTGCAGGAGCTGCTACACTTGCCAAACCTCGGGCAAGAGTGGAGCCAAGAATGTGGCACCCCTGGTGCCTCTCCCAGTGGTGGGAGTTCCTTTTGAGAGGGTCGGGATTGACATTGTTGGTCCTCTTGACCCTTCCACATCTTCAGGCAACAGGTTTATCCTGGTTGTAGTGGATCATGCCACTAGGTATCCTGAACCAAAACCTATGAGGACTGTTACAGCTTAGGCTGTGGCTAAGTCCCTACTTGGTATTTTTACCAGACTAGGTTTTTCTAAGGTGGTGATTTCTGA
This sequence comes from Ambystoma mexicanum, assembly GCF_040938575.1. Lineage (NCBI taxonomy): Eukaryota > Metazoa > Chordata > Amphibia > Caudata > Ambystomatidae > Ambystoma > Ambystoma mexicanum. The sequence goes on along the minus strand of NC_090923.1, from coordinate 251,327,202 downwards.
CAGGGGATCACATTTTATATCCCACTACATGCAAGCCATGTGGAAAACCTGTGGAGTCACCTACAAGTTCTCAACTGCCTACCATCCCCAAACCAATGGATTGGTAGAGAGGTGTAACAGAACTATGAAGAACATGATAGGTGCTTTAGAGGAACCCCTTAAAAGAAAGTGGGACCTTCTACTGCCATGCCTTCTCTTTGCATATAGAGAAGTCCCTCAGGAGGGAGTAGGTTACAGTCCCTTCAAACTTCTCTATGGCCATCCAGTCAGAGGTCCATTGGCCCTGATTAAGATGGGGTTGGAGAGTGCTCCTTCCCCCAAACCAGTCAGAGTGACTGACTATGTGATAGGTCTCCGGAGGAGAATGTCACACATGATGGCAGATGCAAGTGATAACTTGAAGGCTGGTCAAGCTCTGGTCAAACATTGGCATGACCAGAAGGCTAACATGGTTGAGTTTACTCAAGACCAGCTTGTTCTTGTTATGGTCCCCACAAGGCAGGGGGCCTTGCAGGACAAATGGATAGGACCCTTCAAAGTTGTGGGTAAACCTGGAGAGGTGAACTATCTGGTGGACTTAGGCAATCCTAAGGAGGCTCCCAGAGTCTTTCACACCAACCGTTTGAAGGCTTATGTCTTGTGAACTGACATAGGAGCTTTGCTTCTAGCTTCAACTCAGGAGGAGGAGGAGAGTGAACCTCTGCCTGACCTCCTCAGAGGCGTACCTTTAGATGAGCAAGTGAAAGGAGTTAATCTCTCTTCCAGTCTCACATCTGACCAGCATGATGAGTGCAAATTACAGTTAAATCAGTTTGCCTCCCTGTTATCACTGTTACCAGGCTTGACCCCTTGTTTGTTTGTTTGTTTGTTTATTTATTTGGTAATGCGCTCCGAGCCCGTGGGCATCTAGGCGCAGCAGTACAAGAGGACTCGAAATTTAGTTACAAAGCCTGACACAGGCTAACACAGCAAAACAGTGGTCACATACAGTGGGTGGTACAATGCATATAAAATAACAAGGGTTAAGCATATAAGAGTAACATTTTAGCAGGTTGTGTCGTTTCCGCTAGGGTGAGGGTCGTTGCATGTCATTGTTGTGCAGCCATTTGAGAGCGTAGGATCTGAATCTTGTGTAGGGTAAGGGGCATCTAAGGTCAGAAGGGAGTATGTTCCATGCTTGTGCAGCTCTAACTGGGAAGCTAGCACCGCCCGCTGTGGTAAGTTTGAATCTGGGGACTTCCAGTAGGAAGGTGTTGGCAGATCTCGTCAGTCGGTTAGAGGGTCTCCAGTTGATTCTTTCCGCTAGGTAGGAGGGTGCTTGATTGTTGAGGCATTTAGAAGTGAGGGAAATAGTTTTAAGTAGGATTCTGTCCTTTATTTTTAGCCAATGGGCTTCTGTCCGGTGTTTGGAGATATGTTCCCTGCATGGGATGTTCAGTGCTGCTCTAAGAGCGTTATTTTGTAATCTCTGGAGTTTGTCAGTGACCGACTTGTTGGCACCTGAGTATAAGGCGTTGCAATAGTCCAGTCTGGACATGACAAGGGCATTGGCCAAGGTGAGGCAGTTGGTACTGGACAGGAAGGGTCTAGCGGCCCGGATGAGTTTACACGTGTAGGTGGTTGAGGAGGCAAGGGAGTTCACTTGCTTTTTGAGGGTGAGAGCTGAGTCGAGGTAAAAACCCAGGGTTTTGACCTCACGCATAACCTTGATAGTGTTGTTATCAATGTTAAATGAGGTATAGTCCGGGGTGAGTTTGGATAATTTGTGGTCTGAACCAAGGAGCAGGATTTCAGTTTTATCGTCGTTCAGGCAGAGGCCATGTGTGGCCATCCATGCTTGAATGAGGATGTAAATTTTATTCACCAGAGCCAAGTCCACTTCATAGTTGCCCGAAAGGGGTATGAGGATCTGGGTGTCATCTGCGTAATTAGTGTAGGTGACGCCCAGTCCGTCCAACTTGTCGAACAATGGCTTGGTGAAGATATTGTACATAGTGGGTGAGACACAGGAGCCCTGTGGGACTCCACATGTGATTTGGATAGGGTCAGCCCAAGTGGAAGAGGAGAACACTCTCATAGTCCGGTTAGCTAGAAAGGATTGGACCCAGGCTATAGCGTCTCCTGTGAAGTTGGCAGCCAACTTGAGGTGGTTGCATAAGACTGCATGGTCCACCAGATCAAAAGCTGCTGACAAGTCCAGTAGGAGTAGCAACGCTGTTTTCCCATTATCCTTAAATTCCTCCATTTTAGTTTTGAGATCTAGCAGGGCTGTTTCCGTGCCATGGAGGGGGCGGAAGCCCGATTGGCGCGAGCCTAGGAGATGATTGGCTTCTAGGTACTCTTGAATTTGGAGATAGGCTACTCTGTTGATAATTTTTAGTAGGAAGGGTACCGTGGTGATGGGCCTGTAGTTGGTCGGGATAGATGGATCGAGTGTTTGTTTTTTGAGAAGGGGGAGGACCCAGGATTCTTTTAAATTGGCAGGCACTGTGTTGGATTTGAAGGATGAGTTGATAAGCTTCGAGATGAAAGGGGCTAAGTCTCTGGCAGCGTCCTTTATTATTTGAGCTGGGCAGCTGTCGCCCTTACAGTTAGAGGGCTTTAGTGAGAGGATAACCTTTTCAGTGTCAATGATGGAGATGGGTTTAAAGCTGAAAGGGGGGATAGTGATAGGTTCAGTTGCAGGAGGCACTTGTTGATCAGTAGGAGAGAGGGTGTCTTTTTTATTCCTTATTTTAAGTTGGAGGCCAGCATGATATACTCACTGGTGGCTGTTTGCCTGTCAAAAGCAGGGGGTACAGAATGTCAATGTAAGAACCCATATAAGAAATGAGGTCAACAAAATGCTTGATCTCGGGTTTATAGAGCCCTCTACTTGCCCATGGTCTAGCCCAGTTGTGCTTGTACCAAAGGCAGGATCCAAAGAGTTGAGATTCTACGTGGACTATAGAGCTCTAAATGCAGTCACAAAGACTGATGCGCATCCTTTGCCTAGGACAGATGAGCTGGTGGACAAACTTGGTGCAGCCAAGTACCTCAGCACATTTGACCTAACGTCAGGCTATTGGCAAATAGCCCTGACAGACCATGCCAAGGAGAAAACTGCATTCTCCACCCCAGCTGGCCTCTACCAATTCAAGGTAATGCCTTTTGGACTAAAGAATGCACCTCGTACATTTCAGAGGATGGTCAATCAAGTTCTGAATGGGATGGAGGTCTTCTGCATGGCATACTCCGATGACATTGCAGTGTTCAGCCCTACATGGAAAGAACATATTGAACACCTAGGGTTTGTATTGCAGGCTCTGGAACAGGCCCATCTGACCATAAAGGCAAGCAATGTCAAATTGGTTAGAGTACAGTGGTCTACCTAGGACATGAGGTAGGAGGAGGTGAAATAAGGCCATTGCCTGGCAAAGTACAAGCTGAACAAAACTGGGCCACCCCTACTACTCAAACCCAAGTGAGAGCCTTCTTAGGTCTCACTGGGTATTACAGGAACTTCATAGAGAACTATGGGTCCATAGCTTCTCCCTTGAATGTCATCTCCTCTCCCAAATTTCCTAAAAAGGTCAAGTGGAATGAGGAGTGCAATCAAGCTTTTGAAGGTCTGAAGAAAGCCCTTTGTCAAGCTCCAGTCCTAAGAGCTCCTGACTACCACCGACCCTTCATTGTACGAACTGATGCTTCTAATGTAGGTATAGGTGCAGTCCTTAGTCAACTGGATGAAAAAGGTAGGGAACACCCCATTTGTTTCATCAGCAGGAAGTTAAAGGATCCTGAGACAAGGTGGGCAACAATAGAATGTGAATGTTGTGCTATTGGGTGTTCACTGAAGAGGTTTAGTCCATACTTGTATGGTTCTACCTTCACTATTCAGACTGACCACCAACCCTTGAGATGGCTGATGCAAATGAAAGGGGAAAACCCAAACTTACTCAGGTGGTCAATCTGCCTGCAAGGGTTTGATTTTTCCATTGAGCACAGAGCAGGAAGTCACCACCAAAATCGTGATGGTCTTTCTAGGATGTTTATAACCAACTAGAGGTATTGTGGGATGTCTTAACCCGCTCATACAAGCCCTGCAACATCACTAGGCATTGCTGGAAGCAGAAACATCAGAATGGCTACTGGAAAGCATGCTGCTCGCTATAAATCACCAGAAAATGCAAAGTGAAAACCTGAAAAATAGGCTGCCATCCACTTTTACCTATTTTAGTGAGCACAGGAGATCAATGCCAAAAACCACCATTGAGCTAACCACAAAGCAGCCTGATACCACTTGGAAATAGCAATGCTGATTGCAAAAGGAATACAGAGCTGTCTCAAAAATCAGTTTTCTTGATTGTAAAACATGTGCTAAAATCATGGCTCACAAACCACCTAAAAAGATCCAACCTCCATGTTGGGTGGTCAACATCATTCTCCCGCAAGAATCTACATAAATATATGGTCCACGGAAGTGTATCTATATCTGGATAAAGTATACTTTTGAGGATTGCTTGCTGGAAGAAAGCTGTCAAAAATGGGTGCTGTACCGTTACTCACCTCTACCAAGAAACCGGCGTTTTAAAACCAGTTTTGTAAACTTAAACATGGAACCCCAAATTATGCCAAATACATACTGGCTATCAGAAGCTTAAGGGGTAGAGACAATGTAAAACTATATTCTGAAATGACTAGAAGGAAGCAATTGTTTAATGTATGTATTAAAAATGTGGGTTATATTGTAAGAAGAGACAATTTGTAGACATTGGTTGCAGAGTTAAAAAGTGTTCCCACACTGGGATCAAACAGATTCCACACCTCCCCCCTGGACAAAAGAAGCTTCCTTCTGTCCTTTCCTTCTGTCCTTGGCCAAGAGATTGACAAACTGGTGTGAACAGGAACTGGGGAGTGGCACCCTGGACTGGTGCTCTGCTGCCTGGAAACAAGACAACTGATTCTTTCAGCTGAATAGAATATGCTGATTTGGGTGTGCCTGGTCAACAACTGCTCTAGCAGGGAGGCAGGCCATGTGACTATCTGACTCACCTAGGGGCGGACCAGACTGGGATGTGCATTTAACATTGCACCAAATATATGTTTAAGGAAAATGGTTCTAAAATATTGTACCAGCTGACCAAAATGTTAAACTTTGAGACGGTTACAATGAAAAATTCACTCACAATTTAAGACTAAGCAGGACGCCGGGTGATGTTCTGAGACCAAACCCCGGAATTTATTAATATCACAGCTGCAGTGTTGTTGCTATGAACCTAAGAACTTACAGTAATATACCCAGAGAGGATCTGCATGCATGTATCAAATTTGGTGCAGAACCAATATGGGAAAACCCACCAAAATCGCGAATAAGTTGTAATTTCTGAACCAAAGCTCCTAGGAAGATCAGAGTTAGACAAGAATGTACCTTAAATAATTTGTGATGTGTGTATGTATTATGAACAAGTTGTGCACCTTGGAAATATGTTTGTTATGAAAAAGAGATTTTCTAAGTAAAAGCAAAGGGGAGTTTCTTCCCTAGAGGGTAAATGGTGGCATCATGATGACACCTCATGACACGCCGATCCTTTCTCCAGTCAAAGGACAGAGAATCCTCTAACCTATCAAATCCTTAGGGGGTTGGGCATAGAGAATCAGCCTACCCACCCACTTTGGAAACACATAAATAGGAACTGCTGAGACCCAGATAAAACACTCATTTTTTCCACTACTCACTGATTCCTGTGAAGCACTCTGCCGGACCAGATCCAGATAATATTCAGATCGAGACTCCAGATCTAGATCCAGAGACCAGAATTTAGAATCCAGACTCTAGAACCAAGCTCTAGAACCCTGAAGCAAAGACCTAATTCACAAGCTGAATCCTTCTCAGCAGGCCTTCAGAATCTTTTGCAACCTGATTCTAACCCCTAAATTCCACGGGGCCTAACCAAACCATTCAACAGCCAGGCCGTGTGCTGTTTGCTTCTAGCTAAGAACCCAGTGCTAGAACCCAGATCCAGACCCAGAAAGCAGTGCTGTAATCCAAGACCCGTCAGATCCAGTTCAAGAGGCCGCAGACAGCCGTGCAGTGCTGAACGCAGAACCCAGAGGGCCTGAGACCGTCCGGTGGCAAGAGTGAAGCCAAACCCCTTGACCAGATCTTTGATGATGCCTATTCCATTCCAAAGCTAGGAGTGAGTATCTAGTCTAGAACTGTCCATAACCAATCTCTTAGTTTAAAATAATCCTCTTCCAACCATTTTAACCTGACCATAACCTGACATAACTTTATAGAATCTTGTGTCCATCATGTTGTTGGTAAATCTCTAAGGCGCATCTGTCATTTCTGAAATCTTGACTTTATTTCTGAAAATCTACTTCACAAAAACATCCGTAACTTTTGAACCGCATGTTCTAGAAGCGAAATTTAACTGTCATTGTGTAGCTAAAATCATCCCAAGCTCTCCAACAAACCCAAAACGACATTCCAATTCATTATAGTTTTTCCGTAATCGCGATTTACGCATGCAGAAATATTGCCGCAAATTGCAATTTAGCTCCATTTCACCACTTGTAAAAATAGCTGCTTCTAGCTTTCAATTGCTTAAATTCATTTTCAATTTCATAATCATTCATGAATTATTGCTTGTGTTGACCTGAACCAATCCAAAGTAACTATCACTTATTCTGAATATCCTTTAGTGAATTAAAATCATTTTAGCATATGTTTCCATCCATTGCAATCACATTCCAAAGCGTTTTGACCTTTGTTTTAAAATCATACCTGTTTTCTCTAAGCTTCCTGGGGGAACTGGAATTGAACTGCATTCTTGATTGTATTCTTGAAACCTGTGTGCCCTCATTTCCATCTCTTCATATTGCATAGGGGGGGAGTGAGTAGTCACAGGGGAAAAAGTGACCATATTATATTTTGATTGAAATCATATCCAGGTTTATTTCTGTGTTGCATTCTTTCCCATTATTGCATTTCATTGAATTATATAAAGTATCCTCTGCTACAGTATCCTCCATATTCATACTCCTAAGTGATTAAAGAGAGTGTCAATTTCGTAATATTACCCATTGTTGATTACCGTCCATATTCATAAGTGTGCTATTCAGATATTATTTGGTTCATAAAGTGTGATATATAATGTTTAATTCTTCAAATAAATCTTTTAATTTGCAAAACAAACCTACTTCTTGGCTCAGTGAGGTCAGGGGGATTCAAAGAGAGGGGCGTTATATAAGGGTTCATCATCCAGATTTAACGAACTTTGACATAAAAATATATAAATAAGGGCTTCCATTGGGCATCCCATCCTAAGCATTGACTTGGTTGGATTGCTGGATTGAAGTCACTTACAGTATGAGGTCCATCCAGGAGTGGAATAAATCCTCCTGTCCCTTAGTCCGGGGGTGGGGGCGAGTGTTAGGGAGAATTCTCATTTTATGGCTAATTTCCCTTACCTGGTGAGTCCTACAGCAGCTTTGCTGGATTTTTGGAGTTTATTTTTTCCACTTGGTTAGAGTGTGACTCTTTTGCCCACTCTTACCTGTGTTTTATCATGTGCATTTCTACTTGTTGTGTGGTTTTGGACTCTGGAGCACCCCACTGCATGAGCCCAAACTTGTTGTGTGTGTTACACAGCACCTTCAGTGCGGTAGCACAGGATTGTCTCTAAGACTTCCCAATGACTCCTTTTTCTGGGGCTGACTACTGTCCCCCAGAAACAGGTAAAGTTGCCATTAACTTTACATAGTCACTTAAAAACTACAGACGCAGTACAACCCATTTTACATGGAGTACTGGAAAGAGTTAAATCCTAGCCCTTGTTGTCTGTGCCTCCCTGAGCTTTGTTTTGCTCTTTTAACATTTAGACATGGCTGGTGGCAGTGGTATCTACCCTAAGATTTCTACTGCGATTATACTACATAAAGTGGCATTGTTTTAGGCTATTATAGTAGCCTCGAACATAAACCCTCTTGACCAAATACTCTTTCTTTTTGCTCCGGTTGGGTTTAGTCACCATTTCTTTTTGTTAAAGTCCTTCTTGTGTTTTACTTTGCGCGGCAAACCAGGTTTGCCTTCTTTGTTCACCGTAATTTGGTGGTCTTCTGAATGTGAGGGAGGGGTGTAGTCACCCCCTGCACAGGGTATCCTAGGAAACCCAAGTCACACTTTGCCATGATTGGATGAGGTGGTTGTCCGTGTTGGACAACCCCCCTGCTGCGTGATTGACAGCCAGGCTGTGTGAATGGGGGATTTTCGCATAAAAGGCAGGACTCTAGGGCTGGAAGTCAGAGTCGCCACTGGAACTACAAGGAACCAAAGAGAAGCGGAGAATAAGACGGCTGCTGCATCTACGCTGTCCCGGTGAAGCCCTGCTGCAGTCTTGAGCTATCTACCCTTTGACGACCAGAGAAGATCCAGTCCGGAGTCTTCTTCCCTTGAGCCTGGTGGGGTCAACCAGCTCATCTACCCCAGCCAGAGTATCTTCTTCATGGTCGAAATCACTGCACCCTACTGCCGTGGTCCAGATAACCATCTGACGAGCCTCTCCTGTTTTAAAGGAGCGCACCTATTATTCATCGTCGCTGCAGCTGGCCTCATCCCTGAGTGGTGCAGACCCCTCCAGACATCCTCCTTCTCGTCTCCACAACCGAAGCTCCGGGAACAGTGGGTCTGCAGGAAACTACCAGGAACAAATCCCGTGGCACCAGCTTCTTCACTGTGTTCTGCTTCGAGGAACTAGGGTGAATCCCTTTTCTCCTCTTCCAAGGCTTGCCCTTGTCTTCCTTCCCTCTTATAACTTTTGCTTCCTCTGTTGACAATATCCAACTACTCCTGGCAACGTTGAATCTTGAACTGTATGACTCTGTGATCCTCGACAACAGGAACCTGGTTCCACTTGACACTGTCTCCGGCCTATTGACTTTTGTATTTCTGTCAGCGAGTGTTCTCTGATTCTGTCTGCCTTTGCAAAAGTATTGCCTATGATTTTTGCCCCCAATTCTCTCTGGTTAGCCCAGGTGCTAAGTGTGTTTTGCCCCTGTAACATTTCTTGCCGAGGATACGCGTATCTTTAGTAAGACCGAACTGTCAAAAAGTGATCGCATACATATTCACGGAAATGTCTTTTGTTTCCCAACACCAGTCCTCCAAAACATAAGGTACTTACCTTGAGTTGTTCTGTGCCAAGAGAATTGGTTGTTTGTAGTGTATTTTACGTGTGGTTTTGAATTTATATAAGTGTTGTGTTTTATAACAGATGGTTTAAAAATAAATGTACTTATATTTTTTACCTGAAACCTTGAGTCAGTGTTTGCTTGAGTCACAGTAATTGTGGTCCCTTTGTGTAATCTCTGCTACTGCTCATAAACTCTTGAGATAAGCTTGGCTCCTCCGCTACTGCTACCACTTTAACATAGTAGTACAGGCTTGTACCAAAGGTGAACTTGTATTACCACTTGTAGTCTTAATTGTGTGTAGTGGTCCCTAAGGGTACTGCACAGGATGCTGCCTAACAGACTTTTGTTCAGAAGTGTTCGGAATTGATGTCCAAACTACAAAGAGTAACTGCAGTGAAACTGATGCTTGACCTTGAAGCCCTGCTGGAAGAGAAGAATTGCTGTTGCTCTCCTTCATCAATCTGAAAGCTGCTGTGTCTCCAAGTACTGCACCAGAGAGGACCTGGTAAGGCGCACTCTTCCAGAGCTACGAGGGACCATCGTGCACCAGCTGATCTTTGCCAAAGCTCCCTGGTAGACAGACCTACGACAGGCTGCCGACCCGAGACAGGGACTGACTCGGAATCCCAAAGAGAAGCGGCCGGACTGTTGTCAGCCATTGTCGCCGACCGCCGTCGCCGACTGGAGCTGCTGTGCTGGAACGTGTGGCAGATTCCATTCTCCCCCCTGATAGGCAGCCAGCAGAAGGCACCACAATCCATGTGCCGCTCACTCAGGCTGTGCATGGTGGTGCCCAACAGGACCTGCCGGGCTGAACTGGTGGCTCTGCGCTCAGCTATTGCTGCTGACTCACAGACCAACAGGGAAGCCCTGAGGGAAGAATACTCCTCCCTCAGAAGTACTCTGGCTGCTCTCATCATAGCCAAGGATGCATGGGCAGACCAGAGGATGGTGCAGCTGGAACGCACCCTCTCGGCTGAACTCCATGCAAGCCGGGAGGAGGTCCGTCTGTCACGTGGGGCCTCCCTGGCAGAACTCTGTGTTACACATGAGGTGCTGAATGGGGACCTCTGTGCCATATTCATTCAGAACCAGGCTCACCAGGCCTGCATGCTTGCTGCCATGGAGGTTATTGCTGGGGCTATGCATGGTCAGGCACCTGTTCCACATGCACCTCCTGATGTACAACCAGGAGGTGACGACAACGATGACCTATCTCCCACTCAGATCATGCCGTGAAGACCATGAGCCCATGGAGGAATTCTTTTAGTCTCAACGTCGACACATTTGGGTGTTGAGCTGCACCCTGCACCTACCCCCTCCTGGGTGGCCCTCCAGACCCCCCGGGTCCACTATGGCCATTTTTATTTTTTGTCTATTGTGAATTTATGTTGCAGTGTGGTGCTAAGTGGCATCCGATGGCATCCACTGTGTGTTCCGGCTGGGCCCATACAGGCTTGTCTCGTGTTTGTGTTTGTGGCATGGGATCCAGACACATATGCCACTCCTGCTTCCTATTTCCATGGGATCGTAAGGATGGCACTGTGTGACAGTAACTTACACAGAGGCATTGAACTTCCGTTATATCTGTGGCCAGTCTGAAGTCCAACTTGTGTATACACCCCTAGTTGGGATTCATGATGGTGTCTCCAGTGCATGGTTGGACTGCATTTTGGTGAGTATATTGTTGACTGTGCATGATTTAGTTCTGCTAACTTATTTATTACCTTGACTGCATACGTTGTTGAAGCACTTCATGCTGTATGCAGTCCAGTGCCCATTTTAGCTGTCGGGGCCACTCTCATGATGCTAGGGGGACGTGTGGTTGCAATGTCACATTGAGGCACTTGTGCTATGTTGTTTTCTCACTGTCTGACATTGTCACTGTTGGGTCCTGTGTTCATGATGTATTATGCTGGTAAATTGATAGTCCTGTGTTGGCTTTCCTTATGATGTGTCACAGGATCAGCAAGATGTTTCCATTGCAGATGTGTCCACTACAGAGTGGTTAACATGGAAAATGGATGCTACACTGTGTGTTCATGCGTTTCCCATGCTAACATGCATTGACTCTCACTTCAAACAACCCCCCAACAACACACACAACACACCCCACACTCTAACATCCACCCACCCACACACTACTTGCCTTCTGAGATATGCTGTGTCCCTGCAGCACATGTTCACATTGACCTTTGTGATCGTGCACTGGCGGTGCTTGCTCTTTTTTTTCCTTTTTTTTAATGCAGCTGAAGGGTTTTCCCGGCCAATGACACCACTCACAGTACTGTGTGGTGTAGTGAGCGGGGTGTTGCATGGGGCAACCCCGCAGCACCCGTATTTTCTTTTCGTTTTTGGGATTCCCTGAAATGCATGCCACCAAAGGTTCTAGCTTTTGGTGTTCAGGCCTTTAGTGGCATGCATGTATGTACTTTTAGTATAGGTTGGATGTTTTTGCTCACTCTTTTCTTCAGAGTGCGGGTCTGAGGGGAATGCCTGTGGCCTGTTTCCATTTGTAACAGTGCACTTTGTGACAGCTGTGTCATATGTGTTGATATTTTTATTGGGGTTTTCACATTGCATGCCATGGCATGAAGTGTGGGGGGTGGGTGACCTGGGGTTGAGGGAGGCTTAGGTGACATACCAGTATTTGGATGTGCTATTTTGCATGGGGGGTTTGGAATCTGTGGCTTGCATGTGTGCCTTTTGGTCACACAGGATTGTGTTTGTTTAAGTGGCTAGGGATGCACACAATGCTGCAATTCCAAGGACACATTCTCAGGCTGTTAAGGTTGTGACAGCTGACTGTCCATTTGTCATCATCGATGGTCACTTGGAATGTGCCAGGCCTGTGTGCACTCCGCAGGGGGGGAGTTTAGGTGAACAATGTAGCCACAAGCTGGGTACGTGCTGCCTCGCCATGTGCCCTTTCCCCTCCCATTTGCAGCGGCCATGCGTGTGGCTGGGGATGTGGGCGCACCACCATGTCCACCGGTATGCCCCGCCAGGTTGCAACGTTGCGCAGGACACATGTTGCCACCACAATGATCCTGCACACTGTTAAAACTGATATAATATTGTCTCGGCCTCATTGTATATGTTGGCCTATACCCAGTCGCTTTGCGAGGAAATCCATATTGCAAGGTCGGGACCTTAAGTTAATCAAGCCTCCATTTTAGGTTAAAGCCGCTATTTTAGTTTATCGTGCAAAGTCATCCTGTGGCCAAAAATGGCCGACCTGTGTTCTCTTGTTCTTACTTTAACCTCTTCAACCTCTGTAGGAGATTTAATGTCCAACCTGCCTGCAGGCTACATGTTAGGGTCATGTAGACCTTGTCCTTTGTTGACCTCGGGATCAGGGGATCACTTGAATCAGCGATGTTAACCTACAAGTATACAAGAACGATAACGCTATTTAAACATGACATGCGAAACATCTGTTCATCCTGCATTGAAGCAAATGTGTAAAGAGTGTAAAGTTAAACCCAGAGAATAATAGTTAGTAAATGTATTAAGAAGTAAACCGCATGCACGAGATATGTAAATTAGGAATGAACCTGGCACGAACCCTAGCCCAGTACATGATTAACTTGTAGGAGGCTGGACATCGTTATGAAGAAACTGTATAAATATGCTGATGTCCAGCTAGCAATTCCTGTTCAATGCTCACGTTGAACCTGCTGGTGGTCTCTGTGAAGTACTGATAGCTATTTGTGTACTTTGTTTTATAAACTGTTCAGTATTGCAATAAAGATTCTGGGAATCTTTACAAGCCCGTGTAGGTGTATTTCTCTTTGCATGGTGTAAAAGCCTTAATATTGTATTTTCTGATTCCACAGATGGCGCCCGAATAGGGACCCTCAAGATTGACTATGTCTCATTGTAGGTTGGCTCGGCTATCAGACTGGGATCGGATGGTGCCAACAAAACGGCCCCTCTGGACGAGAAGCAAATTCCTCGACAGAACAGCACGATCTGATCCCTGAATGGTGAGCTGTAGCCAGAGACGACGTCTTGACGAGGGTCCATATATCGAGGTGGATACATTTGCCGAAATCACCAGACACGTTGGTCCTTAGAATTGTCCTCAGTAACCCGATCGGGCCTCCCAGTCCTTTGGTCAGGTGAATCGTGACCTGATTCTTAATTTAACAATGACAATTTGAATTTGGCGCATTGTACTCGTGAGCACAATTATTTGACCAGGTAACACCAGAATTCAGATATGCCTGGGAAATTGTCTGCCTGCTTCAGGGCATTAATCTGCAGCGACAGACAATCTTTGGAAGATAGCCGTCCCGCACTACAGGAGGGGTCGCCGGCATGTACTATGTACTGTAAGAAAGGCTTTGGTAGTATAGCATTTAATGATATTTGGCACAGACAGACCAGACATACCTCTAATCTGCGGTGGCCAACCAATGGTAGCTTTGAAATCCCTCGCATAGAATATCTAGAGTCTGTCTTGGTAAAGAAAAAGGCTAGACCTGCAGCATTTGACGCATTGCACAGTTGGAAGACAGAAGCTTTACAGCAACAAAAGATTAGAGAGAAACATATGCGTCGACATATGACGAATGCCGAAAAGGCACTGTTATATGATCAAAATAAACAATTAAAATCGGTTAGGAACACGGACAGAGCGTTTCAATTAGGCATTCAGAAAATGTACCCTTCAAAAGATTTTCATACGTCCGATGAATTGATTAACAAACTTTTGCATGAATGAAGGCCCGATGCCTCTGCGCCACCCCCGTACGTCCCTCCTCCTGGTGTTTTGCCCATTCCTGTCATTATTCCTCCTCCTATAGTTCCTCCGGTCCTCCCTGTTGTTCTTCCTGTTGTTCCTCCAGCCGTCGCTCCTTTGCCTGCCCCCTTGCCTCCACCTGTTGACATTCAGAATGTGCCTACTCTTCCTCTTCCAAGTGATTCCGCATCGCTTGTAGTAGACCAGGGAGCGGGATTAAGGGTTGTGACTCGTAATACTGTGTCCCCAGATAAAAAGAATGAATTGATTGTTTGGGCTAAACATTCTATGGAGAAGGGTGAACAAGCTGATGTTTTTTCCACACTCGAAAATTTAAAAAGTATTCCTGAGAAAAATGTTTTTATTGAAGGGTTAGGGATTCATTTGAGTATAATGTGGAATAGATTAAACGATGTAGATCTCCCACAAGGGTTACGGGATTTGAACATCTTAGAGTTGTCTAGAGATACTGCGGAGAACGTATATGAGCATGTCAAGAGGATTTTTCAGAAACATGGAGTAAAATTGCCTCGCATTCCACAATATAAGCTCTCAGTTGAAGGCGAACAGGCTTTGAAATGTATAGTTTCTGATTTTGTACATCATGGAGTAATTGAGGAAATTACAGGTAGTTTGTGTAACAGTCCGATTTTGCCAGTATACAAAAAAGGTGATAATGAGATTCCTTTTCGGTTTATAATTGATTTGCGTGCTATTAACAAAATTGTGGCTCCTCAATTTCCCATTGTACCTGATGTTACAATGATACTAACTATGATTCTGGCTTCTGCCACTCACTTCAGAGTTGTTGACCTCAAAAACACGTTTTTCAGTATTCCTATACACAAGGATAGTAGGTATTTCTTCGCGTTTACCCTAGGTGGACGCTTGTTCACATTTACTCGTGCACCACAAGGGTACACTGAGAGTCCAAGTATTTATAGTAGAGCATTAAAAGAGCAACTTGATACTCTCGAGTTGCCTACTACTTGCACGTTACTACAGTATGTAGATGATCTCCTCTTGGCTGCTGATTCTGAGAGTGCCTGTAAAGAAGGCATCATGTTGTTGCTTTGTCATCTAGCAAAACATGGACACAAAGCTTCACTCAAAAAATTCCAATATTGTTGTCAGGAGGTCGCCTATTTAGGCAATCTCCTGTCAAAGGAGGGAAGAAGGTTGACACCTGAACGAATAAAAACTATTTCTGGCATGTCTGTCCCAAATACGCAGAAGGAAGTTAGAGCCCTGATAGGTTTGGCTTCTTACTGTAGATTGTGGATCCCTAATTTTTCGTTAACGATTAAACTAATGCTGGCTTTGACAAAAAAGGGCATTTCTTTGCCATTGCCATGGACTTTGGAACACCAGACAGCATTTGATTTGCTCAAAACCGCGCTGTGTTCAGCACCGGTTTTAGGAACTCCAAATTATGAAAAGGCCTTTGTGTTGTATGTGCATGAACCTGATGGATGTGCTTTGGCTGTGTTAACGCAGGAACATGGAGTTAAGAATAGGCTGTGCGGCTATTTCTCATCTGTCCTTGATCCTGTTGCATGCGCTTTGCCGAGATGTTTGAGAGCTGTCGCTGCTGCTGCTGCGTCTGTAAAACAGAGCAAGGGAATGGTCCTGGGTCATGCGTTAACCCTAATGGCACCTCACTCTGTAGATATTTTATTGAATAGAACTCAAACGCAACACCTTACGTCCGCACGATTTACAAGATACGAATTGATCTTGTTTGCTCCCCACATTCAAATTCAGAGGTATTGTGTATTAAATCCGGTTGAACTTTTACCTGTCCCGCAAGATACTGTTGATGGTGACGAAGCATCACACGATTGGCTTTACACTACAGAACAAGAGACTAAAGGTAGAATCGATTTGAAAGACACGCCTTTGAATAGCCCACAAGGAGAGCTATTTTGTGATGGCTCCTGTTTCAAACTTCTGAATGGTACATCCACGGCTGCTTATGCCGTCACTACCTTAAGCACGATTGTGGAAACCAAAAGAATTATGCATAATTCCACGCAGGCTGCAGAAATTATAGCATTAACTCGAGCTTGTGAACTTTCTCAAGGGCTTACAGTAAATATATATACCGACAGTTAGTATGCCTTTGGGGTAGTTCACAACTTAGGTAGACTTTGGAAAGAACGAGGTTTCTTGACCTCACATGGCACAAAAATACAGCACAGCACTTTAATAGTGCAATTACTTTCAGCACTCGCACTCCCTGTTCAGTTAGCCATTGTAAAATGTACAGCACATCAAAAGGTTACCGATGATATAGGAAAAGGGAATGCTTTCGCTGATCAGATAGCTAAACAAACTGCCACTGATTTTAGTTCAGAAATGTATGCTGTAAGGGAAACTGTAAATGTTTGCACTTTTGGTGAAAGTATCGATTCTGTAAAAGACATTCAAGCAGATGCTACTATAGAGGAGACCAAGAAATGGGTCGAGGGTGCAGGGAGATTGGATGGTGATGGGTGTTGGGTGGACAATGTTGAAGGAAAATGGTTACTCCTTGACGCCTATATTACAATGATGGTCATTATGGCTCATGGTCCGACCCATGTCTGTGCACGTAAATTGACTAAAATGTTACACAGTGTATGGGCCAATGATAACATTTTCAAAATTGCGGAGCGCTTTGTCCAAGGGTGTATGGTCTGCTTGCAGCACAATGTAGGAAAAGGTACCTCGACTCCTAGAGGAAGTTTCGCTCCACCTTCTGTTCCGTTTGAGGTCATCCACTTTGATTTTATTGAGATGGAACGTTGCAACAATCTTAAATACGTGTTGGTTGTCATTTGTGCATTTAGCAAGTTCCCTGTTAGAGATGCAACGGCCATAACTACGGCTGTGTTACTGTCGATGAGAACAACCCCTCAAATTAAGACTGGGCTCTCTCCCTTTGAGGTGGTAATGGGGCCTGCTAATATTTGGGGATTACCAAAGAGTCGCTCATTGAGGGATATAGAGAATGTGCTTCTTTCAGATTACTGTAACCAGTTGACTAAAAATCTATTTTCAATTTATCAACAGGTGCGAGAGGCATTACCTGTACGGTACGAGGGTCCCGGTCACAGTCTATGACCGGGGGACTGGATCCTCACAAAAGTTTTCGAAAGGTCGTCTTGCCTTGCACCTCGCTGGAGGGGTCCCTACCAGGTCCTGCTAGTCACACAGACTGCGGTGCGGGTAGCAGGGCGGAAGAACTGGATACATGCAACACACACCAAACGGATCCCGCAGCCTGTGCCATACGATAGAGAAGACACAGAATCCCTTTCCAATGCTGTAACCAACGTGCCCGAAACAGCAAAAACCGACAAGAGAGTATCGGAGACCGTTCCAGAATTCGTAAGGCCAGACAAAACGGCCATTTTGTCTCTGCACTCTCCAACAGTGGTACCTCCGGATCATCCATTTTCTGATCCCATTTCCGTTCACTCGCCACCTCCAGTGGGAAGTGACGACATATTGTTTTCTGATCCTTCAGCACCGGAAATTGTGAAATATAATTTACGTCCTAGAAGATAGACGTACGGCACGGTTTGACTGTGCGATTGAGGAAATCATTTGAGGGCTTGCCTTTTGGCACGACTGTACGAAAGGATTCTGTTGGCTAAGGGTTGTGGGAATGACATTAAGAAGACGCGCGATTGGAGTCGCCAGCAAACAAACAATTGGTGTTTTTCGATTGAAGACTACGATGCCCGCACCCGCTACCACTCGTACCGAACTCTTAGATAAATATGTGACTAGCAGAGACAATGATCAAGCGTTTAAGGGGACCCCGAAAATGTATTGTTGCTTTTTTTTAAAATAACTGTTTTTTTTGTAACTATTGGTTTTGGGTTATGGTATCTGGAGGAAGCATATCCGCTGGAGGACTTTTTACCTGTTAAAAATGTATCTGTTTTACCCACTCCTTCCATGCAATTGCATACCTTTTCGCCTAGAGATTCTTCGCATAGACGGTACTATCAAAATAATACTCTTTTGTTAATAATGAATGCCACTCATGCAATTTTTAATAGGACCAACTGCTGAATCTGCTCGCATTTACCGCAACATGGGGATAAGGGGCTAGGTCGGTACATTCATCCTTTACCTTTGACAACAGCTTGTTATGCTTCTCTCAGAGCACTATTCTTTGGCCGATGGAATGACAGCATCTCAGGGAACTTTGATGGTACAAATTTGAATAGTTTTGAAAAATGTGTTTTGATGCCCCTGGGATGCTCGCTTTTTGCGAATAGGAGTAAGCCAAATGTTGCTTCTGTTAGGCCCTCTGATAGATTGTCTCATCCTTTTCAGTCTTTGATCTCTTTCAAAATGGCTCCTATAGGAAATAAGGATGCCACGCCTCCATCGTATTCTGTTAACCATAGCCCCGATTCAATTTCCTTCTGCATACAGAGGAATGGAACACGGTCAATGGGTGATTTTAGAAGATGCGCCAACGTTGCAAATTTGACTAGTGAGAACAGAGCTCTGTACGTAGGTGAACCTGTCTATTTCATTTGTGGTAATGTGGCATTTCCATGGTTGCCCAGGGATTGGCAAGGAACTTGCTATTTAGGGATTCTATTACCTGGGGTATTTATTGCCAGTGCTGCAGACATTTCGAAGACTCGTCCACGACGAGATGTGAAGGGGGATACTCCAGCGCAAACTCTAGGAGACATCATGAAATCCTTTGTGCCATTTCTTGGGCAAATTATGAATTCAGAAAATATCAGGGGACTAGCGAGAGTACTGGAGAGAACCATCAACCGGACCACTGACATACTCTATAATATGATGTTAGAACAGAAAGCGATAAGATTAGTAGCTCTTCAGAACCGGATGGCATTATATGTAATTCTGGCAGAGCGTGGAGGAGTATGTAAATTAGTGGGGTCCGCTTGCTGCGTTTACGTTCCAGACTCCTCTCCAACGATCTTTAGGGCGATCCAAAATCTACATGTTCTTAGTTCGGAAGTGCATGTTCCTGAGGGAAATTGGGAACTTAGTGCATGGTTTTGGGACCTCCTACGGTCGTGGGGATGGAAGTTGTTTTCGTCCCTGCTGATTATCTTGGGTAGTTTTCTGTTCCTTTGTTGTTGTATACAGTGTCTCCCTGGTATATGTTTGGTATTAGGGGTTGTTGCGCGCAAGCAACAAGTGTATTAGGGCATAAAATATATGCCTCAGATAAGGTTTCCAAGGAGTATGTGTTGAAAGAAACTCTAGTGTCTGATCTAATGGCAATAGATATGTCTGATAATGATTCAGGGTGTATAGACGTTGAAATGTGGAGTTAGTTGCAAAGTGATTGAAGGTAGTTTGGCGCTTGGCATAGGCCAAAAGGAGGGTTTGTTAAAACTGATATAATATTGTTTCGTCCTCATTGTATATGTTGGCCTATGCCCAGTCGCTTTGCGAGGAAATCCATATTGCAAGGTCGTGACCTTAAGTTAATCAAGCCTCCATTTTAGGTTAAATCCGCCATTTTAGTTTATCGTGCAAAGACACCCTGTGGCCTAAAATGGCCGACCTGTGTTCTCTTGTTCTTACTTTAACCTCTTCAACCTCTGTAGGAGAGTTAATGTCCAACCTGCCTGCAGGCTACATGTTAGGGTCATGTAGACCTTGTCCTTTGTTGACCTCGGGATCAGGGAATTACTTGAATCAGCGATGTTAACCTACAAGTAGACAAGAACGATAACGCTATTTAAACATGACATGCGAAACATCTGTTCGACCTGCATTGAAGCAAATGTGCAAAGAGTGTAAAGTTAAACCCAGAGAATAATAGTGTTTGTTAGTAAATGTATTAAGAAGTAAACCGCATGCACAAGATATGTAAATTAGGAATGAACCTGGCGCGAACCCTAGCCCAGTACATGATTAACTTGTAGGAGGCTGGACATCGTTATGAAGAAACTGTATAGATATGCTGATGTCCAGCTAGCAATTCCTGTTCACTGCTCACATTGAACCTGCTGCTGGTCTCTGTGAAGCACTGACGGCCAAATAGCTATTTGTGTACTTTGTTTTATAAACTGTTCAGTATTGCAATAAAGATTCTGGGAATCTTTACAAGCCCATGTTGCTGTATTTCTCTCTGCATGGTGTAAAAGCCTTAATATTGTATTTTCTGATTTCATAGCACTACTGGGGGCGCATATAGTAGCTGCCCACCAGATCGGTCAAGGGAGCGGAAACGTGCCTTCAGCACTCCGAATGTGCGATCCACTATGCCACGGGTTGCAATATGGGCTGCGTTGTATCTTACCTTGGGTGGTGTGGTGGGGTTCTGTATTGGCGACATCATGTGAGTGCTCAGAGGGTAGGCACTGTCCCAAGGGGAGGTGATAATGGTTTTCATTAGTTGGGTTTGTTTAATTGTCTGTGTGTGACATGCATGCATGTGCACAGGCATTTGTACTCACCAATG
The DNA here is from genome assembly GCF_040938575.1 of Ambystoma mexicanum. NCBI lineage: Eukaryota > Metazoa > Chordata > Amphibia > Caudata > Ambystomatidae > Ambystoma > Ambystoma mexicanum. Next base: position 251,306,821 of record NC_090923.1, on the reverse strand, counting down.
AACCATGTGTTGCCATGCCTCCCAGCTTCCAGGTCCCGGTGTAGGGCTGACATCCTGTATATGAAACTGTCATGGGTGGACCTGGGATAGATTGTATAGACAGAGGTGATGATTCCCTTGACATCGCATACAACCTGAATGTTGATGGAATGCCAGTGCTTGCTGTTGCGAGAGATGTGCTCAGTGGCCCTAGGTGGACGTAGGGCCACATGGGTGCAATCAATGGCACCGAACACTCTGGGGAAGTATGCCACCCTGTAAAAGTCCTGGACCAGGGCGTGCCTTTCTGCAGGTGTTCTGGGCATGTATATGTGCCTGCATACTGAGGGGCGAGTAGTCATGATTGCCAACACCTGGCGTAGGCAGTGTGACTGTGTGGCCTGTGAGACGCCCCCATCTATGGCAGTTGTCCACTGAAATGACCCAGTGGCCAAAAAATGCTGGACATTGAGCACCTATTCCAAGGGTCTCAGTGCTTTGGAGCACAAATATGGGTAATGCGAGGTCATCCTCCCACTCAGTGACTAGGTCTAGGATGATATGAGGTGGAAACCTATGCCTGCCATAGACCTGGTCATCAGGCATCCCAAAATGGCTGGTCCTAGGTAAGAAAATGCGGAGCCTGGCTATCCTCCTCCTCCTGCGGTGTCCCACGATCACTGCTGAGAGGAATGGGACATTCATTGTAGTTGTATATGGTTACTTGTTCTTTGTGCACGCTTTTATGCTGCGTCGGGCCGCTTCTGTCTGCTTTCGCATGGCGGACATGTTTCCGGCCTTGCACGTCTTTTGGCATTCGCTGGTTTCCTGTTCAATTCCATGAATACGTGTTGTGGGCTTTGCGAGTCTTTCACTGCTGTACTTCCCCCATTACGCCCACATTTTTGTGTGTAGTTCCCCATTCTACGTGTTCCGCCACCTTTTCAGGTGTGTGCGCTGGAAGTTGTGCACCTTCACTGGGCGACTCACGCACAGCTTTCGGGATGTTGCTGTGACATGTGCGCTATGCCCGGATTCAGAGCAGGCCTCAGGTAAGCCACGCGCAGTGCCTTCCATGAATTGGTAAATGGGCGCACACGTGCATTTCACATTCGTGCACTGTGATTTTCACGCTTGCACCCCCGTTTTTGGTGCACAATGATTCCATGAATTACCCTCATAGTCTCAACAGAAATAGTCTAGTGCAACAAAACCGAATTTGCCTGTGCATTGTGCTTTTGTATAAATTCCGATTTGCATTTCCCATAGAAAAACCCACATTATCATCCTAGTAAGAGTAATCCCTTTCCCTCAGAATCCCATCTGTTATGTGCCTGTGTCTCTGATCCTAAAAAAAGATTTTCGATTTTGACAGTTCAGCCCTTCTCTGGAGCTGCTTGTCATCACAAGATCTGTGTAGAAAAGAATTGTCATTCTGCCTCGTTTTTTTTTTTTTGTTGCATTCTGTCTTTTCCCCAAAATGGTTTTTCTTACCTGTGTTCACATTGTCTTGGTGGAAGTGCCTTGGTGGAAGTGTTTTAGGGAGAGTGCATAACCTGTGTGCCATCTGTTATTCTACGAAATGTGATTTTGCTTCTGTTTTCTGTTAAAGGTTTATGTAGATTATGTTAGGAATATTGAATTAACTGTGTTGTAAGATTGTTGCATTTGTATTGCCACGACAGTGGTGGCTGCTGCGGTATTATTTGATTTTGGTCTGATTTTTCCTTGAATCCTAAAATTAATAAATATGTCATTGTTACACACCGGCCGGGTTCATAGTCCATTGCGACACAGGGTTTTTGTTAAGGTGGGTGTGAGACGGGTTGGTGGACACCTCAATAAAGAAACCTGGGTTCAAATAAAAATCAAAAGACGTTTTTATTGTGTGCCACATTCATTGTCAGTGGAAGAAGTCCTTGGTTGGAGTGTGCCGTGTCATAAAACCGTTACAAGTCAGAGGGGCTGAAGGATAGCCTATGTTATGGTTTGTGGTCTGGTGACCCGTCTGTGCTGTCCCAGCTTCATGCAAAGCATATTTATCTGTAGATATCACTGGATCTGAAGGTGGCTGGTGTTGGAAGGTCAGTGGCCATCTTGGTAGGCCAGAGGACTGGATAACAGGGGCAAGTGGCTGGGCCTCAGTGACAGTTGGCCGGATGACATGGGCAAGTGGCTGGGCCTCAGTGACTGTCTCCTGGCTGGCAGGGATAGGTTGCTGGGCTACAGGGCCTGTGGGCTGCACAACTGCAGCTGGTGTCTGTGGGCTGTGGTGCCGTGGGGTGTGGTCCTCTTCCTTTGCATGGCTTACTGTGATTTTGAGATTCCACCATGATCACTGTCAGAGTAGGTGCCTGTAAGGATGAAATGGGCAAGCAGTTAATCACCTCTGTGTCATCAACTGACTTGCAATATACAGTTTTGTCATTGTGTCACATTCTGCCTGTACATGATGTCTGGATGGCAGGACAGTTTTGATGTGTGTGTGCATGTGTGTGTGGTATGGTTGCACATTGGTTGTAGTGCAGGCATGCCACTTTGGTCAGGTCTGTACTTTGTGTATGTGCTTCTTTCCATATTGTCTCTTTGTGCACATGACCGGTACTCATATGCCCATATGTGTGTTCACATGCTTATTGGGTGCAGTGCTTGTGTTCCCCTAGACTTTAACCCAAGACTATGGGCCGTTTCATGTAGTGGTTGTGTTTTGGTGTCATGCAGTTGGACCTGGCTCCATGTTGTGTGTGATGCATTTCACTGTCAATTCAGGTTTATTGTTTTGGTGTGGCTTGTTGTACTCATGCTTGCCCTCTGCTTACGTCCCTGCACCGGCCTCCCCTGCTCCTAATCCCTAAATGCCTTCAAGGTGTAACACTGTGCGGCATGTATCCTCCCAGGACATGTGTTTCATTGGGTATGCTATCCGATCTCCAGTTGTGACAATCTTTATTGGTTCAGGGGACAGGGACCACAGTCGACACCTTCTGGGCCACCTCCTCCCTTATTGCCGACTTTCTCCTTTGGCTTGTCTGCCTGTGGTCTGTGACAAAACATTGTTTTCATCATTTGCCATAATTGTGTCTGTTTGGGCAGTTAATTCTTGCCCTAAAAAGTGTGGCTTCTTCTGATAAACCTCTGGGACACCTGACATCAGGTGGTTCAGTGAGTAGATGGCAACAGGAAGTGGGGGATTTTATATGGATTGTATTTTTCAAAATGGACACCGGCAAGCTTCCAGATCATGAGATGGCGCTGTTTCCCGTTCCGGTGTTTCCGTTGTTGGTGATTCCAGCATTAGTTGCTCCAGTAATGGTGTTTATGTTGTTTGCATGGCAGACTCAGTGTTTACGGTAGATTTTTTGGGAAACACTGGCAAAAGTGGAAAAGAGCAGGGTTTCCATCATGCCGGTGGCAACGTTTCCAACAAGACGCTTGGGTTGTAATGTGCCAGTGATTCCGTTTTTGCAGTTGCCGGAAACGGTACGGTCAAAATGACAGAATCACCGGCACTTTTACGCCAAACTCGCAATGAGGGCCATTTGTCTCTGAACCTGCCTTACTCCTCGCCCATGGCGTTGAAAGCAAACTGTATTAGGATGTGAGGGGACTGTATACAGTGAAACGGTATGGAAAAAAAAACACTTTCCATTCTTATGACTTGTGTTGAACAGTAAGCTAATGTAGCCCTGCACATACCACGCGCATGAATATTATTTCGTAATTTTGCAAGCTATGTTGTGCTGTCCTAAAATCTCTGCATGCCCTCTCCTTACCCACCTTCTCCTTTTTAGCATTACATTCAGAAATGCCCAGTTGATCAAAGGCCCCTGAATCCATTTGTGAGCCTGACTTTAATGAAAATGGTGGACTTTCTTGCAAAATAGCACGAGAAAACCCCGGAAGGGGAAAGAAGTTCACATGGAAAAGTACTATATTAGTCAGAGTACTCAATTGTAAAAACTAGAGGCAAAGAAGAGGAGGAAGCTCAGACATAGATATTCACATTTTAATTTTTAATTTATTATCATAGTAAAATCGCATGATATATAAACATCTAAACATCAATGAAAAGGAAGAATTAATTTATGTATAAAATTGTTGTCAAATCTCATGCCTCGAAATATTCAGGCACAATTAAACTACCACAATTCATAACCTTGTATTGATCGAGGTAAAAACATCACTGTCTCATTTATAAGTTGCATTCAAAGGATAGAATTGCTGTAAACCCAATTAATAATTGAGTGCTGATTGCAAACGAATGCTAACCAGGAAATAAAGTGCTGGATGCAAAAAAAGTGCTAAGTGCCAAACTACCACAATTCATAACCTTGTATTGATCGAGGTAAAAACATCACTGTCTCATTTATAAGTTGCATTCAAAAGATAGAATTGCTGTAAACCCAATTAATAATTGAGTGCTGATTGCAAACGAATGCTAACCAGGAAATAAAGTGCTGGATGCAGAAAAAGTGCTAAGTGCCTACTGTACATACTGTGCATAGATGATCTTGAAATATCAAAACAGTTTCGGCGAATTCAGCCTATCTGGTTCAATTAAACGAACCAGTAGTCGCATGGAAACCAAATGCCAACAGATCACTAAGAAAAGAAGGCTTCTTTCATTAGCAAATCTAACTACTCCATTATACAGACATTCTTACCAGAGTAGCTGACATGTCTTTCAATTGAAAATGCGGAACGGCACAGGCCGCTCTGTTTTTAAGTACTTCTCTCTATTATCCGGGATGTGTGCACCGTTGGGTGGGAGTGCACCGCGGGTTATCGGCTTGTTTCTGTGAATAAGGCTTATTGTGTAAAACATGCTCGTTAGGCTCCGGAGCTCCGCGTTACTTGACTGACCTGTCCCCTCATCCTTTCATGCATTGTTCTTCTTCTCAGCAATCAGCCCGCATCCTAGGGCTTTATCTGCGTCTCCCAGCATTCATTAAGTTGGACAGGAGCTGGCAGGCACACGTGGTCAGCCTTGATGGGGGAAGCTGCTGGAGACACCTGGCTGCCATTACAGAGATCTTGTCTATGTGAGGCGGCTGGGGCTCGGGGCATTCTGCTGGGATGCTGGCATACCGTGCGATACAGTGTGCATTTCTAGAGATTAACAAGCTAAGAAACCGATAGCTTGCAGCTACGTTTTTACTTGACAAGTATGGTGGAGCAGAAATAAAGTGAAAGTAGTTCTTAGACATATTATGACTTTTCAGCAGCATTGACAAAACTATCGTCAGCAATAGCTGGAGGAATTCCGCCCACTTTGCGGTCATAAATGGAGGAATTAGCACTGCTTTTAATACTCCCCAAATCCCAATGGTGTCCTCATGGAGTCGATAATGTGCAGTAGCAGGACCTCAGAATTAGACGAATTTACATCCTGTTCCAAGGTAGTATTATGGCCGTAATGATAAGACATTATGGTGAAATAATCACTCATAATGACACCATACTCATAATGAGGCAAGGTGTCTTCTGTGCTCTGACCTCGTGCAAGAACCCCCAAACCCATGCAGTCCTTACTGTAAAGAACATTTGGTCTCAACGCGAGTTCAGAAGCAATGGTAAAAAGTGGCAGCAACAGAAATGCCACCACTTTCACCATTTTGCCTAATTCACAATTTGGGGGGTAATTTTGCAAAAATGGGTTGTAATACCTCCCAAAAATACGTGCAGTTATCTTCAGTAATAACATGGAGGTAAATGTCTTCCAGGTGAAGAAAATGAACCTACAGTGCATCCAATAGCTTGAAAAAAAGTTATTTAATTTGCCAGGCCTTGATCAAACACAATTCCAAGCACCATGCAGCCCCTGTCAGATGCACACCTTGCATACAGATCCTACTGCTATTTATCCATTTGTAGAGCCTTACTAAGTCAAAGTAGAAAAGTATCCCAGCAGGTCAAAATAGAAGGAGATGTGTGGAGGCACTGCATGAATAAAGTGAGACCCTCATCTATCGCAAGTTAATGATACACTATTGCCTTAATTGGTAGCGCACAGCAGATCACCACACCATTATCCACTTAGACATCGAGAGAGGTGGAATAGGTTTACCAACTTTCATGCAACCACTGCCCAAGCTGTATTATATTTATATTCTGCACCACTGACCCGGAGGCTTAAGGGTGCCACACACAACAAAACAGAAAAAGAACAGACACGACGCCAAGCTGGTATCTGTACTACCCCTTTGAGCAAAGAATACATTCCAAGACACCTTTGTCACGCTGCATGGCATGTCCCAGCAGACATGCTTAAATGCAGTGAGCAGAAATTCTTAAAAGTAGCGCTTGATGCAAACAGGCACAGCCAAATGTACATTAGGAAAGAGAAAGAACATCTGCACTGTGCAATGCTTGATATGCACCCCAAAGACCAAAAGTCACATTATCCAATATATTTCCAATCTCAAGTGACTCTGGATTTCGCAAATAGGATGTCTCATTTCGCATATCAGAAAATCTTGAATGACACTGGCTTGAAAAGAGATACACATCAAAACATGGGATAGAGCATATTTGGATTTCTGAAGACAAAGTGCAGCTGTCTTCATCGGTTTAGGGACACATATGCATAGCCCTGATAAAGTGTGGGGTACACAGGTCCAGGGCTCTGTCTGGAGTTGTCGCGTTAAATGTGCATTCCTACATCATTCTCTGCTTTGCTGCTGTTAAACATTTATTGAAGCTAGCACATCTAAATATAAAACAGAGTATTTTCCCTATCAACATCCATGCCCCCACCACCCTCACACCAACGCACATGTCCTCCCACCAACCCCACACCCCGATTGAAAGTCCCAGACCTTTCTAACTACTTTTTGCTCCGTTGTTCTTGTCCTGATGGCTGCCTTTCTATACATATGGCAGTGCATTGTGATATCCACCTTTGACTACCCGCCAATGATCCTTACTTTGGAGTTGCCAAATAAGGCTGATGGAATCAAGCAACTGGATGTTCTTCAGAGTCCTTAGTATTGTGTTCTGTATGAATTCATGACTTGTAGATACACAACACTGTCTAGTGATTTCCCCCTTTCCCCACCATGATATATGAAGTAGTCTCAGCGGTAAGGTTCCTTCGGTGCTGCCCAAATTCCCTGTCATCTTTGATAATGCCCACTGCACTGCATCATTCCTCCATTGTGCATGCTCTAGTTGAGGGTGTGTCTGGTGCTAGATCCTTACTTTCCAATGCTCCATTCTGATGAGCCTTTCAATATGGCTAACAATGTATTTCAGGGTAAGTCGGTTGGTGAATGGATAGGGCAGGTGGTGGAAGTCAGTAACCTCATCTTCTCTTATCCATGCCTGGAAGCTACAGTGTCATCTTGCAAGTGTCAACATTTGTGCTCTGCTGTTGGTGCCACTGAGAGGGGTGCGGGGGGATGGGGGTGGCTTGGATCAGGCAATGTGACCACTGTTGAAACTTCCACCAGTGTGATGGGTATGATGCTGAAGAATTGTGCAGGCTGACATCCACATCTACATCTGAGGGAGGAAGCTGACCAGCAGTGGTGGTGGATGATTAGCTTAATTCTGCTCCAGCAGTGTGAATAAGGTCAGGGACAGATGCAATTGCTGCTGTCTCTGTAGCAGCAGATGTATTAGCTAGTGTTTTTAATGGATTGCAATACTGCTGGGTAGTGGTTTGAAGAGTGGGGTTTAGGGGCTCATTGTGTGAAGGTCTGTTCCTGGGGTCCTCCCCCAAGCTGCTCCAGAAGCCTTTTGTGAGAGAAAGGATCTGTACTCAGTTGCCATGATACCATGTTTGTTATGCACAATACAATTCTGCAATCTGGGAGCTGCTCCATGTGTCTTGGCTTGTATAGCCTGGTCATTGTTTGTTATGTTATGTTATGGTATGTTGGTTTATACCCCACACAGCTATCATTTGCATGGTCCCCCGACGCTCACATGTCTCTGCAAGAAAGTGGGTGGGGCCAGTTAGTGGGGGAAGAGGGATAGGGTAGAGGTTGTGCTCTTCTGCTTCTGCATGCAGAACCAGGAGAAACTGGCATCTCTGTGTGTCTGTTTAATAAGTGTACTTTGATTGTGTGCAGTGTGGTTTTTGTGTCTGGAGGGGCAAAGTCCAGTGTCTGGGTTGGTTGTTATTTCTTGTTTGTGGCAGTTTGTTGGTTGTGTGTTTTGTGTGTAGTAGGGCTAGCCCAAATGGGGGTGTGTGGTGGTTGTGATGTGTACGGCAGAGGAACGAGGAATAGGGTTGGTTAGACATTAGTGGTGTGTGGTTGTTTTCTTGTTGGTTCTGGTGTCCGCACTATCCTGTGGTTGCTTTTCGCCCAGGGTGTGAGTTGTGCAAGGTGTACATTTTTATGCTTGTCTCAGTAAATTGAATAGCTGGGTTTTCAGTCATTTTCTGAAGGTTAGGTGATCTGTCCTTCTTATTTCCATAGATTGGCTATCAAACAGGAGAATGCAGTTCCTCTGAATTTCCTCTTCTCGTAGTCTTTCCTTTCGATTTGAAGGTCATAGATCAATCTTAGGTTTCTTCCTGGTTGATAGCGGTTGATTTTGGCTTGAAGAAATTCAGCCTCTTGTCCGTGTAGTGATTTGTGAGTGATGAATAGGGCTTTAGATTACATTTTTTGTTGTTTTACCGGATTCCAATGTAGGCTTCTCAGCACTGGCGTGATGTGGTTTCTTCTGTTCAGTCATAGGAGTAGTCTTGCTGCAATATTTTGGATGCATTGGAGTTTTTTGTGAGGTGCTATGGCATTCCATGGGAGAGGCATTTTGCATAGTCTAATAGTACCAGGGTATCCAGTAGAGTGCTGAGGGAGAATCCTGTGGTTTTATTTTCTCTTTCGACCAGATATTGAAGTCCACCAGGACAATTATGTTGTTATGATAAGTGGAGAGGTTGGCAATGGCATCAGTGAGCTTCTTTGCAAAGTTGTAGTTTGGTGGCCTGTAGATCAGGAGGAACAGCAGGTTTGCTTGGTCATTGATCTTGATGTTGATAAGGAGGGATCCACAGTCTTCTATGGGCCTTATTATGAGGTTGGAGGTAGCCATGGCGCCATTAGCGCCATGGCTGCCTCCAAACTCATTCCGACTCCACCCTGGTGAATGGAGAAAGGACCGGTCCATTCCAAGGTTGGCGGGAAAGGTAATTCCCCATTCACCAGGACCATTCCCCATTTGAGCCCCCATTGGGCTCAATGGGAATGGGGAAGGCGCTAATAACGGTACCGCAAATTGCGGTATCGTTATTAGCTCTAGATTCCCTTTGCGGGTCCCGTCCTTAACGCCTGAAAAAAACAGGCGTTAAGGAAGGACCCGCAAAGGGAACTCGTAGTAGGGTGGTAAGGGATTACCAGTGCCCTTACCGGTGCCGGTAATCCCTTACCGCCCACCTCGTAATGAGGCCCTATGTCTTTTGCAGGGAGTGGTGTGGTGCAGACATGGTCCCTGTGTGCTATCTCAATTCTCATTTTTATCCCACTGGGCACCAAACAGTCCTCCATTGGTAGTCACAACTTCATACACCAGGAACTGTATCTGAACTCCTTGCATTTGGGCCTCATCACTCTCAATGTAATGACCTCCAACTTCTGTAATCTATCATGTGAATGTGAGGCTCGAATGGCAACGGAAAACAGTTGATTTTAAATGGATTGCTCTTTTCAAATTGACTTTTCTTCCTATTTTGCAATGATGTTAATTCTGGATGGCAGAATTATCACCATTTATTAGAGAATCTGGTGATGGTGAGCATTATGTCCGGTGGTTTAGTAAATCTGTCAATCATTGGTGGATGTATGGTGTGTTTTCGCATTCTGAGGTAATTCTGAGTCACAGAATCGCTGTACCACCAGGGTTGTTATTGTACAACTATGACATTATAGTATCAATGAATATCCTGTAGTGCCATTCATTCCATTAAACAAAATTGGCATCATTTTTAATGTGAAACTTGTAATGATGTCCATTGGGCCACATATTTGTCGGTGTGGCCTCAAATGGTGCTAATACAGAGAAAAGAGAGTTACCATTTCATTACCTCCACATTACCAAACTGTCGAGCTACGGGTGTGGCGGTAAGGTGGAGGAAAAACCTCCAGTAAAATTCTGTAGGTAATTCCTCCACTGTACAGCAAAAAGACTGCCAAATTGGTGGAATTACCACCGGAGGAATTACTGCAATGGTAATTCTAATGAAATCCCTATGGAGTCCTATGGACTCCAATAAATGGGGACTAACACTGCATACCACCACTTAAAATCTGGTGGTAATACCAACTGAACAAGTGATGCTAACAGTAAATCTATTTGGTGGTATCCCTTCAGAGCTATCTCAGAGATACAACCAAACTTGGAATGAGGCCCAAAGTATGCTCTGCTAGAGAACAATACAAAAGGCCCTTTCAAGCAAATAGGCAGGCCAGACATAAGGAGACGTGCAACTGTGGGATGTTTTTACCCATGCATACAAGCCCTACCATAAAACTGTGCAGTACTGGCATGGAAAACATCATGATGGCCAGAACTCCCCAGAGAGTGCACAGGGAAAACATGAAGAATAGGCTGCCACCCATTTTTGCCTATGTTGTGAGCACAGGAGGGAGCTGCCTAACCACCATTGGGCTACACACACAGCAACCTGAAACCATTGGGAATGGCAATGCTGATTGCCAAAAAGCAATTCAGAACTGTGGGGAATTCATTTTCTTAATCCCAAAAATGGTTGCATTACCAGTACTCACCACTATCAGAAAGCCGGCGTTTTAAAACCACCAGACTTTTGTGTAAAACTGAACAAATGAAACAAAACCAGACCAAGGAAAGACTTGCTAAGAGGTGGATACAATGTAAAACTATATTCTGAAATGACCTGAAGGGCGTAATTATTTAATGTATAGGTAAACATTGTCAGTTTGATTTGAATGTAGAAAACTGGGAAAAAAGTGACATTTAGCTGAAACCTTGCTTAATGAAACTGAATTCTGCCTGACAACTACCCCCGACAGGAGTTGAAACTGGATGCTCAGCCACTCTGCCCCTGGCCAAAAGGAGTTAACACCTCTCTGATTAGATTAGGGGTGGAGCAGCTGGGGACTACAGGGAGTTGAACAAAGGCCTGTCCTGGACTCAGGCAAATGTTATATTGGGGGCGTCGTAAAATAGCTTCCTCTTGGGAGAAACTGGGGGGCAGCTGTGCCTCTGTGAACAAGCTGGCTTGGGGGAAGTGGATAAACCAGTTATTCCACCCTGTGATGGGGGAAGCCACACCCCTTTTTGACCAGGGCATAATTTTAAAAAGATAGATAACTCATAGTGCGGACTTGTCAGAATTATATAAGTAATATCATTATTTTTGTGATTTTTCTGTGAACATTTTGAGAGGCGTTGGGACCGTGTGGTGTATTCTGGGGGGTTGCTAGCGGAAAATAGGGTCTCACTCCAAATGTATGCATGTTAAAAATCTGACACTTTATCATCTGTAACCCATATCCCTGGTGCACATTTGTGTAAAATCTGGAAAGGTTTAGAGGTCGTTATCTGGATGAAAAGGGGAGAATCCTGTCATCAGTGGACACGACATCGTACAAAGACAGGGATCGGATGGTTTGGTGCTACAGAAAATATGTTAACTGGACCTATAATATTAGAAAAATGGTACATAGATAAATATGTATTTGGGTCAGAAATAGATTTGTGTGCAATCTGACAAGGGGAGGTTCCTCTGACCATAAAACCTACAGCATCACTCTGACTCACATTTCCTTCCCCCAATCAAGGGAGAGAGGAGGAATTGGCCAATGATAAGTGAGGGGGGCAGGTTTAGTTATGACCAGGAACACACACCCATTTTCAAAACACATAAAAAGAGACTGCTGGGACAGGTAGAGACATTCAATTCCATTTGCTGCGGAGCATGCTGACCGATGACTTCACATCCAGAGATCCAACACTTAGACTTCCAAGCTAAACAGAGACTACAGAACTTTGAACCAAGAAGGCCCACTGCAAGCAAAAGTATTTGTCAGCAGGCCTCAAAATCATTTGCAAACTATTCCACAGCCGGGGCGAGCTGTCTGAATTCTTTTCCCAAGAACTCTTGCCAGTACCCAGAAAGCAGTGTTACATCCAGAATCCACTAGATCCGGACCGGAAAGCAGAGCAGTATCCAGAACCAGAGGCCGCTGAATCCAGAGAGGCTAGACCAGCAGAGCAGAGCTGACCCAGATCACTGTAAGCAGAACCGGTGCCTAATTGACCCGCCGAGCAGACAGAACCGCAGCCGGACGTGTTGACCAAATCCGTGACGAGGCCTAGTTCAAATTTATATTGTGAGTACCTAGCAGAACTGTGCAGAACCAATCTCTTAGTTAAAATAATCTAATCCAAACTATTTTAACCTAAGTAGAACAGCCTCCTAGAAATCATGTCATCTGTCATGTGTAAAGCTGCACAACTGTCACCTGTCAATTCTGAAGCTGCAAGCTGTCACCTGTCATTTTGAGTTTACTTTAAATCCGAAAAACTACCTTTATTTAATCGTCCATATCTCTAGAACCGATTGGGCTAGATTGGGCTTAGAACCGACTTCCCACTTCCCACTCCTTATACTTTTACCGCAATCGCAATTCACGCACTCGTGAAATTTACCGCGATTTGCGATTTTGGCTCAATTTCTCCACTTGTCAAAATAGCAGCTCCATTCTTTCTTTTGTTAAAATCCGTTTGCAACTTGGTAATAACTCATAGAGCATTGCTAAAGTGAGCCTGAACTAATACCAACACGCATCTCCCACTCACCCTGAATCTCTAGAGGGAATTAAAATCAGTTGGCACATTTTCCCATCCATTGCCATCACATTTAAAAGCATTTTGGGCCTGTGTTTCAAACTCCTACCTGTTTCCTCTAAGCTTTCTGGTGGGGAACTGAATTTCGTATTGTATTTGATTGCATTCCTGAGAACTGTGTGCTCCTCTTCCATCTCCTTCCATTTCTTACATTGCATAGGGGAGGGGGGTGAATTGCCAGAGAAAAAGTGATTATCTTATCTTTTCTTAAAATCATATCAAGTATTTCTGTACTGCATTTTATTCCTCATTGCTTTTCCCTTGAAATCATAAAAGTATTTTTGCTACTTTATCCATCCTATACTAACTCCTCATTGATTGTAAAGAAGTGTGCTAGTGCCAGATTACCCATTGTTGATCAACATCATATGTCTAAGTGTACTATCAGATATTAATTTATTATAAAGTGTGATATATATATATTGTTTAAATTCTCAAATAAACCTTTTAATTTGCAAAACAAACCTACTTCTTGGCTCAGTGGGGTCAGGGTGATTCTAAAAGGGGGGTGTTATACAAGGGTAGTCATCCAGAGTACTGAACTAGACATAAAAATACATTAATAAGGGTTTTCCTCAGCATCCCAGACTAGGCATTGACTTGGCTGTAGTGTTGATTGAATATCGCTTACAAAAGTGGTGGCTCGAGCCGGGATATTCTGGGTTAGATTTACCACTTGTGCAGATTAATACAGTGTGCCAACTGACCAGATACACATATCCAGTTAGATCACCACGCTGTTTTACACTGTGAAAGCATCCCTCAAAGGAACGCTCTAAGGAGACGGTCTGTTTTGCAAAATAAAATACAAACTTCTGTAAGTCAGGAAGGAACTCAAATTCCAGAATGACGACCTTGGTAGATATGAAAATAGCCAGAGAGCACTTCTTATATAAGCTATTTGTGAGAGGTGAGTGGACTCATCAGGACCAAATGGTCTGGTTGCAGGCAATCGCGCAACAGGTCACTGAAACAGGGTCAGATACATGGGGAGATCAGGTTCCCCTACATGTGGCCCTGAGCGAACTATATATGGCCCCTAAAGCCAAATATGAACATAATAAGATTGCCAGGATAGCGGCATATTTGTATCTATATATGGGAGCCATGCAGGACAAATGTGCTGAAGGCCAAAATCTGGCAAATAGGCAACAGATGGCGTTAGAGAAGGCCCAATCTGATCTGGACTCCAGGAGTCAGAAAATGATAGCAGACAGTACATCACTAAAATAAAGAAGGATATGGATGTGCTGCAACAGGAAAAGGCTGACCAGGATACCAGATTTCTGGCCTTGAAGAAGGAGTACCAAGAAGGTTTGGACTCCCTACTGCAGAGCCAGAAAAAGCTGGAGCAACAATTAGATTTCAATAGGGCATGTGCTGAGTAGGTAGTCACCCTGCAAAGCCACCTAGATAGGGAAAAAGAGGAAAGCAATAAATTGATTCTGAAGGACCTGGATACCCAGGCAGAGTTTGATCAGGAGCGCCAGAAAGCTGGTGCCTTCCAAAGGCAAAGGGACGACCTGGCGGTACAGATGCAGGCTCTTAGTCAGGAAAGGGATACCTTAGGCCAGGAAGTCTGCCACTTAAAAAGGAAAATGGAAGAAAATTACCTAGCCCTCCAGGGACTGGGTGACCTCCAAAAAGAACACCAGAACTTGTTAGAGCACACCAGGAGGGTGGAGGAGGCTCTGGCAAGAAAGGAGCAGGTCAGTAGGGATGGGACTGAGGAGGTAACCCTCCTGCAGCAGAGACTGGCCCAGTACTCCAGGACCAATCAGGAGGCACAGAGAAAAATGAGGCTCTCTGTCAGCACAATGATAGGCTCCAGCAACAGGTAGCCATGCAGGAGAGACTCATAGAGTCTAGTAAGGCCTTAACTGAGGAACTGAAAGCGCAGGCTCTTGCATTGCAACAGGAAGCAGGGGCGGATAGAGATGAGGTTCGCTGGGAAAGAGAAACTCCTGAGCATAACCTCAGGAGCCCTAGTACCAGAGGCCTTCATCTCTCCCAGTCCCTGGACTCTGCCACCTCCATGTCCCCTCGCACACATGAGCCCAGAGCCACGGGGATGGCATATTACTATCCAGCTAGAAGTATGGGGCTCATAGGCCAGTACCTCCCAGGAATGGATGGGCGGGCATCCGGGTATGGGCACCCAAGCACAGTGCAATTTAGTGGGGAACCCCAGGAGAGTAGGCCCATTAAGGGCATCCTGAAAACCCCTGCCCAGTTAGGTCAGTGGGGGGGATACCCAGCAAATCCTGGTAGCAAGGAGGGATCTGAAGACTCCTCTGAGCGTCACAGGAGACCAGGTCCCCACATTCTGCCAGCCATTCCCAGGCTCGCAGAATCCGGGAAAACCTGGAAGATCAGACGGGCACCTCTGGGAGCAGCCCTTCTGAGTCGGAGGATGAATGGAAAAGGGTTACCCGAACCAAAAAGGCCAATAAGGCAAAAAGGGCCTTGCTTAAGGACCCAATGAAACAAATAAAGGCAATCAGGAGTGTCATCACTCCTTATCATAAGAACGCCAAGTATTCTGTTTGGGAACACTTGGAGCACTATGAGGAAATGATGGAGACTTTCCATTTGAAAGACAGCAGTAGCTGCATCCAGTACGTCTAATGGACATTCTCCCCAGAATACTCCAGTTTCTTTGCGGGGCTGGAGGACCAAAATCATTTAAGATGGTCCACCTATAAGGCGGCCATCTTGAAACATTTTTCTGTTCACAGAAATCCTCAAGAGGCTCACAAGGCAGCCTACAATTTGCAATGTGGGGAGGATCAGGCCCCACAAGAGTTTGTGCAAGAATTACAGCGTGCTTTTGCACAGACCACAAGAAGGGTGCGCACGGATAGCAGAGAATTTATCAATACGTTTTTCCATGCCTTACCCAAATACATAATGACCCAGCTCGTGAGAGATTTTCATGAGAAAAGATCTTTAGACTGGGTCATTGAACAGGCTACCCGGATTTATGATGTGCAGAAGCCCATCGAAATTAAAAATAATGCGCCGAAAAACCCCAAAACCAACAGCACCCCTGCTGCTGCCAAGGTGGCAGAGGTTAAGGTTGCCCCGTTTTAGATTTGGAGATGGGGGGGCCTAAAAACCTGCCTGCACCAAAAAATTCACAGCCTAGAAGGCCCTCGGGCCAGTCACAGACAGGGAGTCGAGGAGGTAGTCCCACAAATGGGGTCCCCCGCTCCCCTGACTATGTAAGTCCCCGCTACAAGGGAAACCGACCAATCCTGGGTTATGTGTGGACTCCTCCAGCCCAAGGGGGGGGGATCCAGCCAAGCTCCTGACCCGGAGAACTTCCCTCCTAACTACCCCAGGAGGGCAGAAATTCACCAAATCCTGGGCAGAACTTTTTCCCCAGGTATCCACCCAATTTCCAGCCCCAAAATCATCCATCCTTCTTTCCCCAATTCCCTGAGCCCAGACAACCTAATCCGGGAGAGGGGAGGCCAAGGGTGGAGGGGTACCAAAATCTTCCCAACCAGGGGTACTACCAGAGAAGGGATAGCTACCCTTCCCGGGATCAGCCCAGGGGAGAAAATAGAGCCCCGTATCAGCCTGAGCGGGTTTCACAACTTGAGCGCCAGGTCCAAAATATGGCACAAGATCTGGGTCACATACTGAGGGCTCAACAGAACCCTCAGATGAGCATGCCACCGCAGAATGCCCCAAACTCTGGACCTGGTGCTCCAGAACAATGACGGGGGCAGCACCCCGATAACCCACCGGTTCCCAGGGAGGAGGCACAAGGGGAAGGGGGGTGTAAAGCCTTGGAGGAAGCTTCCTTCCCAACTTGTAATCAGCCCCTGGAAAACCAGGAACCAGAAACAAAATCTCCTGCCCTGAAAGCCTGCCTCCCAAGGAGCAGAGGGGGGTAGGAGAAACAAAGGACCCAAACAGACCCACTTTGTGGAGGAGGTACAGGTCTTCCAATTTGAGGGAGAGGGATCCTCAGAAGATCCTGGAAAAAGTATCTTCTCCTTCTGGGATGGGGGAACTCCTCCCAAGGAAAAACGGGTCCCAAGGGATGCCGATTCAGACTGGGGAGATGTGGAGACTGAGCTACCGCCGCCCACCATCTCATCCCAGAACCAACAATACCAAAATCCCATGAGTCAAACACATCCTGATGGCTGCCTCCAAAAAGGGCGGGGCGGCCCAGAACCGGAACCAGGGGAGCCCACAATGGCTCTGATCTCCAGTTGCCAACTTTTTCTTTCAGATTCCCAAGGCTCTCCACAGAATTCTGCCCAAATCGCTTCGCTAGCAATGTCCAAAACCAGAAAGTTAGCCCACCAGTTGCCCAAAAATGTGCATTATCGGTGCCCCCTTGAGGAGAAGAAGGGAAGATACTATGCCTCGGTACAAGTACAGGGGCAGGGTACAATTTTGGCACTGGTGGACACTGGATCCCAAGCTACCCTTCTGTCCAAAAGGGCCTTTGATGAACTAAATGCAGGAAGGGGGGAGAATTACCGTATTCCTCTCACCTCTCTTCCTGGACAACTGCAGAACTTTGACGGGAAGGAAATTCCTGTCGAGGGGACTGCAGATTTGGACATCAAAATTGGACGACACAAGATGAAACACCCGGTCATAGTAGTGACTCCAGAGGGCACCCCTTGTTTAATAGGGAATGACCTCCTGAGAAGGTTGTCACCCCTAATAGATTGCGTAAACAAGGTCCTGTGGACCCAGACTAGCCGACCAATAAAATTAAAACAGAGTGTCAACCATGTTAGTTTAAACGGCACATGCCACATGGTTGAACAAAAATCTGACCAAGTAGAATTTCACTTCCAGAATAGCCAAATTCCAGACTTGACAGTAATAGCAGTAGGACAACAGACTGGTGGTGGGGGTCCTCTCTATTTCTGAAAATCAACCTTCCTTCCAGTTTAAGGTGGTATTCCACACTGGAAGGAAACACCCTGAAATTCTTTACTAATCCACAATCAGAAACTCCCACTTCTATAGTCCAGAAAGATGTGAAATCAGCTCAGAGCCTGGCTGATATTCAGCAAATTGGAGAGCAGTTGTTCATCCCTGTTCAGTTAAATGATGGGAAGGACTCTGTTCTCACTCTAGTGTGTGTGAACAACGGTAAGAGCTTCATCAGCGAAGCCATGTTCCGCCAACTCCCAAAAGATCCAGCCATTCCCACATTCAAACTGATAGACAAATGGGAAATGGACCTGGAATCACCTAATTCCAAACATCTCCTGCCAAGCAGGTGTATGCTCAAAATCTCCATTGGCAACAAGAGCATAGTCCATAATTGTTGGGTTGTGCGAGACGTCACTGCCGCCTTTTACTTAGGCAGTGACATTCTCAATCGCTTTGCCATTAGTATGGACCTAACAAACTTCAAAGCTTGGTCCCGATTAGCGGATAATCCCATGGGCTTTGATGATCCAGAAAAAGCATTTAGGTCAGCTCAATTGCTACCTTATGCAGTTGAAATTCAGATCAAAGAGGAAGTCACCATCCCAGAAAGGACCCGGCGATTATCCATGGAAGTGAAAGTTAAAAGAGGACAAAAATTGAAAAACCCTGATGGTTATGTCCATCTAAATGCTTCTCTCCAACAACAAGTGTTAGGGGTAAACCCAACACCATTAGTCAACATAGAACATGACACCATTCCAATAGAGGTGGATAACACCGACTTAAAGAGTATTACTCTAGCTGCAGGCACCATTATTGGATGACCGACATTTCTCCATTGATTTAGGAAATTAACTGTTAGGACCATTCCCCAAGGACAGTTTTGACAGTGACAGTGAGGACAATACAACACCAGACAGGATTTTCACCCGGCATGGGGGGAACTTCCTGGTGTACACTTCTTGCCCTTATGGTAAGGAAGATGTGACTTGTGACTTCAGGAGGGATGAGGTGATTTTCCAGGTCCATGAGGGCTGCCT
Organism: Ambystoma mexicanum; assembly: GCF_040938575.1. NCBI lineage: Eukaryota > Metazoa > Chordata > Amphibia > Caudata > Ambystomatidae > Ambystoma > Ambystoma mexicanum. Next base: position 251,288,045 of record NC_090923.1, on the reverse strand, counting down.
TACCCACCTGAAGCCTCCAGTCCAAATCAGCACTCTGACCATGGACTTCTCCACCCAGCTGGAGGAGGCCGTTGAGATAGCAAAACCAGAAGTCTTTCCAGGCTTCAGGCAGATGGTGGAAGAGAGAGTCAACCTAGCTGATGCCTGTGTGACTCTGGAACAGAAGCAAAAGTTGAAACAAGTTTTCTTGGATTTCCAAGATCTCTTTGCGGTAGACTCATATGACTGTGGTCGCAACGACATCCACACCACAACAATTCCCATGGACCCTGGAATGACTCCAGTGTTTGTGAAGCAATATCGCTTGCCTCTCGCATCCATGGAGTCCCTTACTGAAATAATTAAGAACCTTGAGTCCCGGGGAATAACCCGTCCAGTCCACAGCACTTTCAATAATCCGGTGCTGGGAATATTGAAGCCAAACGGCCAGTGGAGACTCTGCGCCGACCTTAGGGAGCTCAACAAATGGGTCCATACTTCCCGATGGCTTCTGCCCTACATTGACCAAGGGCTGGCCCAGATTCAGGGGTCACAGGTATTCACAGCAATAGACCTGACCAATGGATACTGGACCGTGCCTGTCAGTAGGGAGGACCAATACAAACTGGCTTTTACCTTTGGGGGCCAGCAGTACACATGGACCCGGTCTCCCTTCGGATACCTCAACTCCGGCAATGAATTCAACATTTTCCTACATAAGGCCATGCCCGACCTGGGTGCGAGGGGTAACCTGGCTTATGTAGATGATGTCCTCATCAAAAGTTCATCTGTGGAGGAACACATAGCGGAGATCCGTTATGTTCTGACACAGTTGAGGGTCGCCGGAGCAAAACTTTCCTTTCAGAAAGCACAGTGGTGTAGAACCCGTGTTAATTTCTTGGGGCATGAGATTACTCCTCAGGGTCTCTGTCCCCAAGAAAAGAAAATGGAAGCACTCCAGAAATTGAAAGACCACACAACTCTGCGGGAACTAAGGAGCCTCCTTGGACTGACTAATTACAGCAGAAAGTTCATTGAAGGCTACGCAGAGATCACTAGACCCCTGATTCATCTCTTGAAGGGGGGGGTCAAGTGGGAATGGGGTCCAGAACAATCCGAGGCGGTAAGACAACTCAAAAGAAGCCTCTCACAAGCGCCTTGCCTAGCTTACCCTGTCAGAAACAAGGAGTTCTTCCTGGAGACGGGGTTCTCTGATACGTGCTTGACGGCAGTATTATACCAAAAGCATGACAAGGTCAATAAAGTAATCTCCTATGCGAGCAAAACTTTATCCTCTGTGGAGGAAAAATTCAACGATTGTGAGAAGGCACTCCTGGCAACGGTGTGGGCATTGAAGAATTACCGCCCGTTTATCCAGGGGGAACACATCATAGTGGAGACTCCACACCAGCCTCTGCAATATCTCCAAAGTGACAGAATCTGGGCCGGAAATGTGAGTTGTTCCCGAATTACTTCCTGGATTCTGTCAATGCAAGGCTTTCCTGTGGAGGTCAGATATGGCCAAAACAAGAAGAGTCCCCTCGCGCAAGGTCTGGCTGACTTGCATGATTGTGCCAGAGAAAACTGTCTCGAGGACGAAAGTCTAAAAATCAAGGACAACATGGAGGCATACCTTAATTCCCCACACAAAGTCTTTGAAGAAGACAAGTGTGAGGGAATGCCCACTGTCTATGTGGATGGATGCTCTTACCATGTTGACAACAACGGGGAGAAAGAACTGGTGGCCGGCGTAGGGAATGCATGGGTGAAGGAGTTTCCAGAACCCTCCGCTGGATACAAAATTGGTCCCCGAAGTAGTCAGGTGGCAGAATTGATGCCTGTGCATCAGGCCATCCTCACTGCTGTCCAACATCAACTCCACGAACTGGTCATAATCACAGATTCGGATTATGTACGGAACGGGTTCATGGAGCACCTGGTTAACTGGAAAACCAGAGGCATGTTATGTGCTAATCACAAACCCCTGAAACATGGGAAGTTAATCCAAAATATTGATGCTCTGGTCACATCGAATGGGATGACCATCTACTGGAAAAAGATCAAGGGTCATTCCAAAGTAGAGGGACCAGACAAAACTGGAAATGACTTAGCTGATCAGCTGGCCAAAACCGGGGCCATCCAAGGGGATCTAATAGAAATAGAGTCCCTGTTGGGGGAAATCCAGGTCACTGCTATCACTAGGTCCCAGACAAATGCTGTCAGGACTTCTGCTAGCGGGCCAGTCCTCATCCAACATGGCCGTCTTCATTATTTAAGCAAGCCACGCCCCCCTCTCAGCGCGTTGTATCTGTGTTATTCCTTCGTGATACCAGCGCTCGACTAACTCTGTTTAAACCACCTCCTGTGCCTTCTGCAGTTCTCTTCCTCGCCCGCGTACCCTTGCGCTTGCTGGCTTTGCTTTGATTCCCCTTTCCCTTTCACGGCTCTCGTCCGTTTCACTTTCTTTAACTTTTCTTCGCTCTGCGTCTTTTCATTCACACTAGCGGCTAGCCGCCATTCTCGCGTTTCTACGCGTTCCTCCCTGTGCATTTCGTGGATCTTGCCGTATCTGGTAAGTAGGGACTTTTCAGCTTTCTTCCTATCTGTACCATATCTTCTGGGTTCGGAACGTTTCCCCGTTCCGGGGTTACCCCTTTTCTCTTTTCTCACTAAGCTCCTCTCATTATCTACTTACCTACGTCCTGCCAATTAACCCACGGATCGGTTCCTGCCTCCTTTCCTCAGCTGTATCCATATTGGAGGACGGTCAGTCTTACCTGATCCACGATTTCCTGGTTCACTCCGGATCACGAACAGCCACATCTACCATTGGAGTGCATAATATTCGTCACGATCTCCGGAAGACTACACAGGGTTTTTTACTGTCCATCAGTCTTTTCCCTGTTGCTGGACCTTGGCTCCTCGGGGCCCCCCGAGACAGGTCCCACTCCCTGTCGAGGTGGCCTCCGAGGGAGCCAGGCCCTACTTGCACGATAGGAAGTCCAGAGACAAGCCCGCAAAGGAAGACACCAGGAGTCCCCGAAGGCCTTCCAAGCACTCCAAGGATAAACCAGAGGAAGCCACAGGTGAGGAGAAGGGTGGTGAGGTTCAACCTTCTGACAGAATACAACGCCCTGACAGACACATGGCTTCCCTTGAGCAGTATCAAGAGCTGGTTGCAGCATTACAGGGACTAACCCTAGAAGTCCAATCCTTGAAGACCGAAAACGCAGCTTTGCGCCAGCAAGTTGTCCTACACAGGGACGACCAAGGAGACCTACCACCCATGCCTCTATCCTTTGGAAAATATGATGGCTACCCGGGCGGACTAAAGGAGTATTTAGACGCCTGCCACGTATATTTCACCTTTCGCCCTCACGCCTTCAATACTGCCAGAGCCAAGGTAGGGTTCCTAATAGCCAATCTCACAGGGAATGCCTTGGCCTGGGCCACCCCATTGGTGACAAGAAACGATCCAGCACTGGATAATTATGATTTATTTGTGGACCTATTCAAGAGCAGATTCGAACGACCTGAAGTTCTGTACACCTCTTTTGAAGCGATACTAGACGTCAAACAAGGGAACACAGATGTACAGACCTATATATCTCGCTTTCTAAGACTAGCGGCGAAGACCGACTGGCCGGAATCTGCAAAACAGACGATATTCCGGAGGGGACTTCAGGATGAATTGAAGGACGAATTAGCCAGGGTGGCTCGACCTTCGTCATTTCAGGATCTAATGTCTCTCACTTTACAGTTAGAATACCGTCTCAACGAGCGTCGCCAGGAAAGGAGAAGACCTCGTCCCAGTCAACCCTCATCCAGCCTGACTCCTCATCCTACCAGGGAACATTTCACCCAAGAGGAACCAATGCAGATTGGGGCAGCCCGAGGCCCTCTCACGCCTGCGGAACGTAAAAGACGCAGGGATTCGGGTCTCTGCATGTATTGCGGCTCTTCAAAACATCTCCTCAGAGACTGCCCTGAAGTTCCTCCAAGAAGGAAGGAAAACTTCCACCCTCGGTCCTTTGCAAGGGAGGTCTCGGGGGAACAAGACACAGTCCTTGCAACCTTACCAGACCAGCAGAACTAAAAGAAGATAACAGCTTGATGGTGTTTAGAGTCAAACTTTGGACGACTGGAACCTCATGTGTAGAGGTGTTTGCCATGCTGGCTTGCGGTGCCGCAAGGAACTTTATGGATGAAGGATGGGCTCGAGAGCAGCAGATCCCTTTTAGGCGAAAGGAAAGGTCCATTCCGGTTGAAGGAGTCGATGGTACCCCCCTGTCCTCAGGCCCGATCCTATCTGAAACATTGCCCGTACGTTTGGATCTGGGAGAACATCAGGAACTACTGGTATTCGACCTCATAAGAGCAGCCCACTTTCCCTTGGTGATAGGGATACCCTGGCTTAGAAGACACAATCCGCAGATAAACTGGTCTACCAACTGCGTGCGTTTTGATTCTCCCTACTGTGAACAATATTGCAGATCGACCCATCAAGTCAAAGAAGACAAGGACAAAGGAACCCCCCTCCTCAAGGTGGTCTCATCGGTTCCCCGTCAGTACCAAGAATACGCCGAGGTCTTCGAAGACACTACACCCAAACTCCTGCCTCCTCATCGACCAGAGGATTGCGCCATAGAACTTACACCGGAGTCCACTGTTCCATTTGGCAGGATGTTTCCTCTGTCCCTTTCTGAAAGACAGGCCTTGAGAAGATATCTGGATGACAACCTGCAGAATGGTCTTATACAGGAATCAAGGTCTTCAGGGGGGGCTTCTCTGTTTTTTATTCCAAAGAAGGACACCACCGAGCTACGTCCTTGTATAGACTACAGACGACTAAATCGGATTACTGTCCGCGATCGCTACCCCATGCCACTCATAAGGGACATCCTAGAAGCTGTCAGAGGGGCTTCTTATTTCACTAAACTGGACCTTAGAGGGGCCTACCATCTCCTCAGGGTGAGGAGGGGAGACGAGTGGAAGACCGCATTTCGAACCCCCTTCGGCTTGTACGAATACAGGGTTATGCCCTTTGGCCTGGTAAACGCTCCTGCTGTCTTTCAAAGGTTCATTGACAAGATTTTCTCAGACATGCTGTTTGTTTCAGTGGTCGTTTACCTAGACGACATTTTGATCTATTCTCAAGAGCTACGGGACCATTGTGAACAAGTCAAAAGAGTATTACATTGACTCCGAACAAATCATCTCCTGGTAAAACCAGAGAAATGCCAATTCGAAGTGACCTCAGTCTCTTATCTAGGTTATGTCCTCTCGAAGGAAGGGATCAAGATGGAACCAGGAAAGATAAAGGCTATTCTGGACTGGAAGGAGCCAAGAAGTGTTAAAGAGGTCCAGTCTTTTCTCGGGCTGGCTAACTTATATCGCCAGTTCATTCCCAACTTCTCTAACTTGATGATACCCATCACAGGACTCCTTAAGAAGGGGGTTCAGTACTCCTTTGGTCCGGAACAAAGACGAGCCTTCTTACAGCTCAAGGAACTGTTTACTTCCGCTCCCATATTGGTACAGCCGGATCAAGCTAAGCCATTCGTTATGGAAACGGATGCCTCAGGGGGAGCAGTGGGAGCCATTCTTTTGCAAGAAGAAGAAGACGGTCTCACACATCCCGTGGCGTATTATTCCAAAACCTTGACCAAAAGCGAGCGGAATTACTCCGTTCTTGAAAGAGAACTACTAGCCATCAAATTGGCATGTCAAGAGGGGAGACACTTGTTACAAGGAGCAGCACACCCATTTCAGGTACGAACGGATCACCGCAACCTTAGAGTGTTACAACAGATGGAGTGTACCAACGCCCGACATGCCAGATGGGCATACTTCTTTTCTCAATATGAATTTCACATCTCTTATAACCAGGATCAGAGAACAGAATGGCAGATGCTCTCTCCAGATGTCAAGGAGAAGAAGGCAACCATAATTCAGATCACAATCTCTTGCTTCCCAACCTTAAGATCATGGCAGGTGTCTCACTCTTTTTACAAGAACTTACCACCCAATACGGTTCGCTATCTACCGTACCACCCACAGTCAATCTGGCCAAAGATGGTTTGTACTACCATGGTAATGGGTTGTTTCTCCCGTCTAAAGGACTTCAGGAACAGATCCTCTCCTGGTGTCATGATGCCCCCCTCGCTGGACACCCCGGTATCAGGAAGACACAGGACCTCATAAGCCGAAGATTCTGGTGGCCAGAACTCCACAAGGATGTTAAGAGATATGTTTCGGCCTGTCTGATTTGTGCCACCAACAAATATCAAACAGGCAAACCATTAGGTAAATTACAACAACCCTTCCTACCCACCCAGCCTTGGGAACACGTGTCCACGGATTTTATTGTTGACTTACCGAAGTCAGAGGGAATGACCGCAATCATGGTGACCATTGATTCACATAGTAAACTGGCCCATTTCTCTGCATTGGAGGGACTTCCATCAGCTCCAAAAACGGCTTCTGTCTTCCTCCGGGATATAGTACGCTTGCATGGACTACCTCGAACTATTGTTTCTGACAGAGGTACCCAATTTACCTCCAGGTTCTGGACTTTGTTGTGTCAACAGTTGGGAATACATCGAGCACTGTCATCCGGCTATCACCCCCAAAGCAACGGTCAGACAGAGAGACTCAATGCCGGTCTTGAGCAGTACTTAAGATGTTTTTGCAGCAACAGACAAGAGAGCTGGTCTTCCTATCTTGCACAGGCTGAATTCGCCTACAACAACAACTACCACACCTCCACGAGAATGAGTCCTTTCTATTGCACTTATGGGTACCATCCTCAGCAGATGCCTTGGTCCGGAATACAACCCACCAAATCCCCCGCCATAGATGACCGGTTATCGGAACTAAAGAAGGTACATAAGCTGGCGAGAGAAGCATTAGAGGACAGCCAACGTTCACAAAAGAAGTGGGCCCACAGGAGTAGAAGACCCAATCCCGAATGGAAGCCCGGACAAAGGGTCTGGGTATCCACGAGATATTTACCCAAATGGATACACACCGGCAAGTTCGCACCACGATATCTGGGTCCTTACCCTATCCTAAGACAAATAAACCCAGTGGCCTACGAAATTCACCTGCCTAAGCACCTCCAGAGGATTCACCCAGTTTTTCACACCTCACTACTAAAGGAGTATAAGGAGGATCCCTTCTCACGGAAGCTCCGGAAAACCAAGACTCCGACCACGGTAGAACCACAGGAGTATGAGGTGGAATACCTGGTGGATTCCCGATATCGCCAGGGCAGTCTACAGTATCTCGTCCATTGGAGGGGGTTCTCCCCGGAAGAAAGAACCTGGGAACCCAGGCACCATCTGCATGCCCCAAGATTATTGAGAGAATTCCACCTGAGATATCCGGGAAAACCAGGGGGTTTTCGGAGAGAGAAGGGTTATACTGTCAGGACTTCTGCTAGCGGGCCAGTCCTCATCCAACATGGCCGTCTTCATTATTTAAGCAAGCCACGCCCCCCTCTCAGCGCGTTGTATCTGTGTTATTCCTTCGTGATACCAGCGCTCGACTAACTCTGTTTAAACCACCTCCTGTGCCTTCTGCAGTTCTCTTCCTCGCCCGCGTACCCTTGCGCTTGCTGGCTTTGCTTTGATTCCCCTTTCCCTTTCACGGCTCTCGTCCGTTTCACTTTCTTTAACTTTTCTTCGCTCTGCGTCTTTTCATTCACACTAGCGGCTAGCCGCCATTCTCGCGTTTCTACGCGTTCCTCCCTGTGCATTTCGTGGATCTTGCCGTATCTGGTAAGTAGGGACTTTTCAGCTTTCTTCCTATCTGTACCATATCTTCTGGGTTCGGAACGTTTCCCCGTTCCGGGGTTACCCCTCTTCTCTTTTCTCACTAAGCTCCTCTCATTATCTACTTACCTACGTCCTGCCAATTAACCCACAGATCGGTTCCTGCCTCCTTTCCTCAGCTGTATCCATATTGGAGGACGGTCAGTCTTACCTGATCCACGATTTCCTGGTTCACTCCGGATCACGAACAGCCACATCTACCATTGGAGTGCATAATATTCGTCACGATCTCCGGAAGACTACACAGGGTTTTTTACTGTCCATCAGTCTTTTCCCTGTTGCGGGACCTTGGCTCCTCGGGGCCCCCCGAGACAGGTCCCACTCCCTGTCGAGGTGGCCTCCGAGGGAGCCAGGCCCTACTTGCACGATAGGAAGTCCAGAGACAAGCCCGCAAAGGAAGACACCAGGAGTCCCCGAAGGCCTTCCAAGCACTCCAAGGATAAACCAGAGGAAGCCACAGGTGAGGAGAAGGGTGGTGAGGTTCAACCTTCTGACAAATGCTCACAATGATCTTTCAACTGCCCAATGGAGTAAGGAGACCCCTGATGCTGATTTAATTACAGCTCAGAAAGGGGATCCAATTATTGGTAAATTTTACCAACACCTTGAGGACCCTGAGAACTTTCCCCTGACGGATACCGATTACATTGGGAAAGAGGACCTAAGAGTGTTGATGAAATGTCCAAAAATTTTCTGAATCCAAGACGGTTTGCTGGTAAGGAAATCCAAAGCTGGCCACGATCAGTGGGTGGTTCCTACCTCATTCCGAAGCCTGATGTTAAGTCACGCCCATGATGCAGCCACCGCCGGTCATAGGGGGTTTCACACAACACTGGAAATCTTAAGAGAGGTTGCATACTGGCCACACATGGGGCAGGACCTCGACCAATACTTTAAGGGGTGTTTTGTGTGTGCAGAATTTCAGCCATCATCCCTCACACACCGTGCGCCTCTCCAAAAGAGGGGGATGACACTGCCATGGTCAGATTTGCAAATCGACTTTGTAGGCCCTGTAATTCGCTCGTCTAGAGGAAACAAGTACATGTTGACCGTTACATGCTTGTTTATCAAGTGGGTGGAATGTCTCCCAGCCCCAAACTGCAAGGCAGAAACAGCAGCTGCCCTGATGATTAACCACATCTTTTCCCGTTTTGGTCTACCTCAAAGGATTGAGTCAGACAGAGGTAGCCACTTCACCAGTGAAGTAATGACAATGATGTGGGAGATACTTGGGGTTAAAAGGAAGCTACACATTGCTTACAGGCCAGCTTCTTCTGGAGCAGTAGAGAGATACAACCGAACCATTGTGAGCATCTTAAAAAAGTTTGTGGCAGATTCTGGGCCAAGTGGGATATCCGATTACCTCTGGTCCTAATGGCCATCAGATCTACCCCTTCATCTGCAACTAAAATGTCACCATTTGAGTTGATGACTGGACGCAAGATGGTGCTTCCCCAGCATTTGCTCTACAGAACCCAAGAGCAAACGTTGATAAATGCCTCCACAACTCATGAGTATGTGGAGAATTTAAGGTAACACCTTCAGCATGCTTTTGCCTATGCTCAGCGGAATCTAGAAAGATCAGCCGAGAGCATGAAGACCCACTATGATTTAAAAACTACCCGAAAGGAATATAAGGTGGGTGATCGGATCTATCTATACAATTTCCAAAGGAACCAGGCCAAACAGTGAAAATTCTTGCCTACATGGAAGGGACCCTTTGAAATTATAGACAAAATCTCCCCTGTTGCATACAAGATCCGCATCCCCAAAGGCAGTTTGGCGGAAGGGGAAGACAAGTGGGTACATATAAATCAGCTAAAGTGTTGCCATCCCGGGCACACTCTGCAGCAACTGGAGGAATCCACTGGAATCCCAAAGGGGGCTGCTCCAGAGTAATTCAGTTCCAACCTTAAAATATTCCACATATAGCATAAAAAATTCTGTGATCCTTGTATATATATGTTCTTGTCTCTTAATTTAAAAAAAGAAAATGTATATGTTCATATCTTCTGATTCATAAAATGTATATGTTCGCCACACCATTAATAGTGGTGGAGAAATGTCTACGAATAGATATTGTCGCTTTGCTTTATCATCCTAGGAGAAATGAAACCATGGAGACTGACCAAGGAGGACGACTGGGGACCGGGAGCAGAGACCCGAGGGGCCCGGGGTACCGCCCAATCCTCCCATCAGGACCAGCAAGGAGAACTGATTGATCGACTGGAGGGAGGAAAAGATGGTGAACTGTGCCATCCATGGAATTGGAAGAAGAGGAGGCGAACATCCGAGATCTTGCGAGTTCCATCAGCGAAAGGAAGAATGGCCATCGCAAGAGGGGGGGCTTGTGGGATGTTTTTACCCATGCATACAAGCCCTACCATAAAACTGTGCAGTACTGGCATGGAAAACATCATGATGGCCAGACTCCCCAGAGAGTGCACAGGGAAAACATGAAGAATAGGCTGCCACCCATTTTTGCCTATGTTGTGAGCACAGGAGGGCGCTGCCTAACCACCATTGGGCTACACACACAGTAGCCTGAAACCATTGGGAATGACAATGCTGATTGCTAAAAAGCAATTCAGAACTGTGGGGAATTAATTTTCTTAATCCCAAAAATGGTTGCATTACTAGTACTCACCACTATCAGAAAGCCACCGTTTTAAAACCACAAGACTTTTGTGTAAAATTGAACAAATGAAACAAAACCAGACCAAGGAAAGACTTGCTAAGAGGTGGATACAATGTAAAACTATATTCTGAAATGACTTGAAGGGAGTAATTATTTAATGTATAGGTAAAAATTGTCAGTTTGATTTGAATGTAGAAAACTGGGAAAAAAGTGACATTTAGCTGAAACCTGGCTTAATCAAACTGAATTCTGCCTGACAACTACCCCCGACAGGAGTTGAAACTGGATGCTCAGCCACTCTGCCCCTGACCAAAAGGAGTTAACACCACTCTGATTAGATTAGGGGTGGAGCATCTGGGGACTACAGGGAGTTGAACAAAGGCCTGTCCTGGACTCAGGCAAATGTTATATTGGGGGCGTCGTAAAATAGCTTCCTCTTGGGAGAAACTGGGGGGCAGCTGTGCCTCTGTGAACAAGCTGGCTTGGGGGAAGTGGATAAACCAGTTATTCCACCCTGTGATGGGGGAAGCCACACCCCTTTTTGACCAGGGCATAATTTTAAAAAGATAGATAACTCATATTGCGGACTTGTCAGAATTATATAAGTAATATCATTATTTTTGTGATTTTTCTGTGAACATTTTGAGAGGCGTTAGGACTCTGTGGTGTATTCTGGGGGGTTGCTAGCGGGAAATAGGGTCTCACTCCAAATGTATGCATGTTAAAAATCTGACACTTTATCATCTGTAACCCATATCCCTGGTGCACATTTGTGTAAAATCTGGAAAGGTTTAGAGGTAGTTATTTGGATGAGAAGGGGAGAATTCTGTCATCAGTGGACACGACATCGTACAAAGACAGGGATCGGATGGTTTGGTGCTACAGAAAATATGTTAACTGGACCTATAATATTAGAAAAATGGTACATAGATAAATATGTATTTGGGTCAGAAATAGATTTGTGTGCAATCTGACAAGGGGAGGTTCCTCTGACCATAAAACCTACAGCATCACTCTGACTCACATTTCCTTCCCCAATCAAGGGAGAGAGGAGGAATTGGCCAATGATAAGTGAGGGGGGGCAGGTTTAGTTATGACCAGGCACACACCCATTTTCAAAACACATAAAAAGAGACTGCTGGGACAGGTAGAAACATTCAATTCCATTTGCTGCGGAGCATGCTGACCGACGACTTCACATCCAGAGATCCAACACTTAGACTTCCAAGCTAAACAGAGACTACGGAACTTTGAACCAAGAATGCCCACTGCAAGCAAAAGTATTTGTCAGCAGGCCTCAAAATCATTTGCAAACTATTCCACAGCCGGGCGAGCTGTCTGAATTCTTTTGCCAAGAACTCTTGCCAGTACCCAGAAAGCAGTGTTACATCCAGAATCCACTTGATCCGGACCGGAAATCAGAGCAGTATCCAGAACCAGAGGCCGCTGAATCCAGAGAAGCTAGACCAGCAGAGCAGAGCTGACCCAGATCGCTGTGAGCAGAACCGGTGCCTGATTGACCCGCCGAGCAGACAGAACCGCAGCCGGACGTTTTGACCAGATCCGTGACGGGGCCTAGTTCAAATTTATATTGTGAGTACCTAGCAGAACTGTGCAGAACCAATCTCTTAGTTAAAATAATCTAATCCAAACTATTTTAACCTAAGTAGAACAGCCTCCTAGAAATCGTGTCATCTGTCATTTGTAAAGCTGCACAACTGTCACCTGTCAATTCTGAAGCTGCAAGCTGTCACCTGTCATTTTGAGTTTACTTTCAATCCGAAAAACAACCTTTATTTAATCGTCCGTTTCTCTGGAACCGTTTGGGCTAGGAACGAGATGTAACTTTCCTCTGAAATTAGAATCTAAGCTTTCCAACGAGCCTAGAACCGACTTCCTACCTTATACTTTTACCGCAATCGCGATTCACACACTCGCGAAATTTACCGCGATTTGCGATTTTGGCTCAATTTCTCCACTTGTCAAAATAGCAGCTCCATTCTTTCTTTTGTTAAAATCCGTTTGCAACTTGGTAATAACTCATAGAGCATTGCTAAAGTGAGCCTGAACTAATACCAACACGCATCTCCCACTCACCCTGAATCTCTAGAGGGAATTAAAATCAGTTGGCACATTTTCCCATCCATTGCCATCACATTTAAAAAGCATTTTGGGCCTGTGTTTCAAACTCCTACCTGTTTCCTCTAAGCTTGCTGGGGGGGAACTGAATTTCGTATTGTATTTGATTGCATTCCTGAGAACTGTGCGCTCCTCTTTCCATCTCCTTCCATTTCTTACATTGCATAGGGGAGGGTGGTAAATTGCCAGAGAAAAAGTGATTATCTTATCTTTTGCTAAAACCATATCAAGTATTTCTGTACTGCATTTTATTCCTCATTGCTTTTCCCTTGAAATCATAAAAGTATTTTTGCTACTTTATCCATCCTATACTAACTCCTCATTGATTGTAAAGAAGTGTGCTAGTGCCAGATTACCCATTGTTGATCAACATCATATGTCTAAGTGTACTATCAGATATTAATTTATTATAAAGTGTGATATATATATATATTGTTTAAATTCTCAAATAAACCTTTTAATTTGCAAAACAAACCTACTTCTTGGCTCAGTGGGGTCAGGGGGATTCTAAAAGGGGGGTGTTATACAAGGGTGGTCATCCAGAGTACTGAACTAGACATAAAAATACATTAACAAGGGTTTTCCTCAGCATCCCAGACTAGGCATTGACTTGGCTGTAGTGTTGATTGAATATCGCTTACACAGCCATTAGGAAAAAAGAAACACTGTGACTATGCTTAGTTTTGAAAAATCATTGCAAAGAAAAGAATATCTTCTCATTTGTATAATAGAGTATGTTTTCATGTTCCAGCAAATTGCACACATAGAATATTGTTTAAATCAATTGGTTGAATCTCTGGAGTAAGTCCCTAGAAAACTCATTATTGGGTATGAGTTGGTACAAAGATGGAAAGGTGATAACATGAGACCAATTATTTGGAAATAAGTTAAATGGTTCCTGCAGAGTAAGCATTACCTAAAGGATTTAATACTGCAAGGAAATTGCAAGATTGGACAGCGTGTTCTGGACCAGCATTGTGGCTGAGCAGCACAAGTAGGTCAGACACCACCACAACATGTCAAGTAAGAGGAGACCACAGACCCACACCTACAAGGTTCCTTGGACTGCAGTGGCCTCCAGAGGGTCCCTGGGAGTGACATAACTTATGACATTTGTGTGGTGAGAGCACAACCCATCCTCACCCGTTGGTAAGACTTCATTGGGGTGCGCCTGGTGGAGGAGATTGGCCTGGCACATGTTCAAGGTGTGTTACATCTTCCAGAATCACAGGCGTGGCCAACCTCGCTTGCCTGACTGGGTTCTCAGATCCTACCCCCAACACAAACTGAGGAACCAGTGCAGGGTCACACGAGAGCATGGCTGGAAGAGAATTGGAAGGGTTTGGAGGACTTACTAAGTCAGAGGAAGCAGAGTGAGGCCCCAGGTGCACTGCAGGTTCTGTGAGGTGTGGTAGTAAGTACTGACAGGTGAAGAATCCCAAGCATCTAATATGTTTAGACTCTCCATGCATCTAGCCACCCACCCTCTAGTTGGAGACCTTGGACATTTTGTGTACATGACTTGTCTGCAACTGTCTTGCTGCTAGGCTGCTTGGTGAGTTTGTTGTTCATTACGCAGTTTCTCCATCTCTCTCTCCCCCTTTCCATCTCTCTGCCCTCTCGCTCGATCGAGATCTCCATCTCTCTGATCTACTCTAACTGCTACTAGATCACCTATCCTACCTCTCTCTCTCTCTCTCTTTCTCTCTCTCTCTCAAAAAACCTTGAAGGTAAAAGTTCATAAAAGATCTCCTGGTCTCCAATCCTGGCATGCCCATCACTGACACCTACGTCAATGCTTCTTCCAGGCAGACTGTCACAGACATCCTCTTTTTTGTTCCTACTCTGGACCTGTGTTATGTTATGTTATGTTAAGTAATTTGTAATGCGCACCTGGTACCCGAAGGCTGATGGGTGCAGATGTGGACTCCCATATGGTCTCTGTCCTCTCCCCTTTCTCTTTGTTGACCCATTCATGATGGCACCAGATGAGAAGTACTCTTGCCAGGCTTCTCCTCCTCTAGGTGCATCAGTAATGTCTATCAGATTGGCCCTGTCCTGGGCCAGGGTTCCCAGCTCAACCTCCTCTTTCTTGATAGGCACCTTCCATCTCTCATCAACTTCCTCCTTTCTCCTTCCATTCCTGTGTCTTTCACCCCCCTTGCCCCTTTACACCACTGATGGGTGTACCACATCCCTGTACCCCTCCTTGGAAGACCTTCAAAGGTGGCAACCATCTTCACTAACTACCCTCAACTCTCACTCTGCTGTTAAACCCTCGTCTGATATGTGTCTACTTCATGAAGATTCTGACTTTGATGTTCTCACTCTCACTGAGACGTGGTTTACCACCAGCTCTGTCACCACTTTTGACACACTCCTCCCTGAAGGCTACACGATCCTGTATAAACCCAGGCCTAACCGATCTGGAGGCAGAGTGGCCTTGATCTTCTCTGAATGGGTCCCAGCTACTATCATTACCACTCAGACCTGTTCTTCCTTTGAATGCCTTGTCTTCAGATTTGGTGTTTCTCCAACACTCTCGTTGACTCTCGCCACTATCTATAGGTTCCCTGGTCGGTTTCCGCCTTCCTCTCGGGAGTGGTCTCACCTCTCCTCTTCTATTTTTGACTCCTCCACCAACCTTCTCCTCCCCAGAGACTTCAATATTCACCTTGACTCTCCTGATTCGGCCATTTGACTCTTCCGCAGCCTATGTGACTTTATTTCCCTTACCATTCATCTGCCTGGTCCAACACACTCAGTCGGACATACCTTGGATGCTCTGATCTCAGCAGACATCCTCATCTCCAATTCTCTCACTACACCTCTCTCCTGGTCTGACCATTCACTCCTGCCCTTCACCTGGATCTCCTATGTACCCTGATTAGACCTCTGCCTGTGCTGTCTCCTTCTCCATCATTTGACCGATGAGGCAAGTGCCAGTTGCTGCTTTTGGTGCCACTTTCATTCCCCCTCCCACTACTTCCATGGACTCCCACACTGTCTCTACCCTTGCTAATCTTCACCTCTCTATCAACAATACCCTAGACATCCTTGGCCCTGTCATCAGGAGCTGCATGATGCCGGCCTCCATTCGCAACACCTGGTATGACTCTGACCTACCCTCTCTGAAACACAAGTGCAGAGTTGCTGAGCAGAATTGGCAGGCATCAGGCACATCCTCTGACGGAATAGCCTGCCACCTGATCCAAAAGCCATACAGATGCTCCATCCACTCAAAGAAGCGGGCCCACATCCAAGACCACATCTCTGGGCCCACTAACAACATGGGCCGACTCTTTACAGTCTGCAATCAACTTGCCAATCCAACTGCAGTCTCCACTTCTCTCCTGCCATCCATGAACCTACGTACTTCACTGGCCTCCCACTTCTTAACCAAAACTCAGGATATCCTGTCCTCACTTTCCTCTACTCCCCTCCCACCATCTTCCCCAGCTCTCAGGCCTCCCCTGGCCCCCCTCTCCACTTCCCTCCTCTCCTCTTCCTCGCCAGTAGCATCTTATGAGGTCTACAGACAAGTCCTCTCTATGAAAGTTTCCTTCAAACAGGTGCTCCCCTGCTCCTTCAGAGCTATCAAGGACAAGATTGCCTCCCGTGTGCCAGCCTTGGCTCATTTCTGTAATCACTCCTTTGCCACAGGTTTCCTTCCCGCTACCCCTCAAGCACTCCTTTGCACATACACTCCTCAAAATGCATTCTGCTAACCCCTCCTGCCCGGCTAATTATGCCCTACATCCATTACCCCTTTGATGGGCAAGTACCTGGAGAAGCTGGTCATTTCCCAACTGATCCAACACACTGAATCTGTTGGATAACTCCACGACTCCAGGACCACCAGACTGGCTTCAGAGCAGCCAGAGGCATGGAAACTGCTCTACTGAGAACCCGTGAAGACTTGCTCTTAATTCTTGATCCAAACTCTCCTTCCGTGTTCATCCTCCATGATCTTTCCTCTACCTTCGACATGGTCAATCATGCCAAACTAACAATTCGGCTCCGTGACACCCTTGGCATCATGGGCCTGGCACTGGTATGGTTGACCTCTTTCCTCACTGATCGACCTTCCCAGGTTCATCTGTCCCCTTTTCTCTCTCCTATCACACTCTTCATCTGCGGTGTCCCTCAAGGCTCTATCCTCTCACTGTGGGTCTTCAACATCTACCTTGTCCCCACTCTGGCCGACCTGATCTCCTCCTTCTCTTCTCACTTTCAGTGTTATGCAGATGACAGGCAGCTCTACTTCAAGCTTCTCTCTACTGCCTGCTTTTCCTCCTCTCTCATCACTGACTGTCCGACTTCCATTCAGGGATAGTGTGCTTAGAATTATCCCTGTCTTAATGCAAGCACAACATAGATCCTTCTAATTGGGACCCCAGATCCCTCCTTCCCTCCTATACTCTGGGGTACCCTCCCCTCACCCTCTTGTGAGGGAATAAACCTTGGTGTCATCTTTGACTCTCTCTCCTTCTCTACTCACATTGCAGACCTTGCCAAGAAGGCCCATTATCAGCTGCACCTCCTCAGAAGCATTCTCCCTTTCCTCACATTCCCCCAGAAACTCCAGAACTGTGGTCCTCTCTATGCTGGACTACTGCCACATCCTCTTTCATAATCTTCCTTTAACTTCCCTTCACCCTTTCAATTAATCCAGAACAGGACTGTGAGACTTAGCTTGAGACTCAAGCACAGGGACGGCATCTCTCTAGTATTCAAATCTCTCCACTAAATCCTGGTTTCTGCTAAGATCAAGTTCAAGACCCTGTGCATCACCCACAAGGCTGTCTGGGGCTTGGGACCCTGCTACATCCAACTCTCTCTCCCTAAATACCTCCCTGTTAGAGCTCTTCAGTCTTCTAACTCCAACTCTCTGCAGATCAGACGCTTCTCTAAGCAGAGAGCTGGGGGTAGATCTCTCTCCTCCACAGGAGCCTCACTCTGGAATGGTCTCCCTGTCCCTTTTAGGTTTAAGCCAGATCTTTTTAAGTTCCAGAAGCTCCTCAAGCCCTCCTTCCTTCTCTCTCCCTCTCCCCTGACAACAACCTTGGCTGCCGCAATGACTGGCTGCCTGTTTCCCTCTGAGTTTTACAGGGTACCAGGCAGACCACCCAGTCCACACCGCTCCTTGCACTTAACATGTGAACCCTCCCCCCTTGGACCTCATGCAATACCTTGTACTTGCCCTCATTGCCTCGCTTAGCATTTGCCTAGCCACTGTGACCCTCTTCCTCTCCTCCCCCACTCATCCCGTTTCACTTGCACTCTCTCCTCTTTACCTTGCACTTCAATCCCACCCTAGCACTTTGCATTTTACACAGATCGGCCCTCCCCTACTCGCACTTCTTGTCACAGCACTTGCACAATCCGAATGCCACAAGGCCTAGTAGGACCACTATTGTTATCTTTCTCCCTTGCCCCCCCCCCTTTTTGTCTTGTGGAACCTTGAAGCACCATTTGTTGTATAGTCCTTACAAATATCCAATCAAATAATAATGTCTACACTCCTCCTTATGCAGGGGAGGTTGCAGTCACTCTGGGGGAGCCGGAGGTACTCCTGGGGGATATGAAATATAAAGCCCTCCTAGTGCTGTGTGGAGATTTTAATGCTAGGATCCCTGTGCCAATGGGACAGGACGCGGTTGGGAGTGGTGGCCCAAACTTGCTCGAGGTAGGTGGAGGTCCAATCAGGACACAACAACGGGAAGTTGACTGGGCCTGTACGTTAATGTTGTATGGCTTTGTTGCTGCTAATGTTGCCTTTCCCTCCCATTACCCTCCTAAATTCAACAGGGTGGGGACAGGAGGTAGTAGCATCCTGGATGACATGTTCATTGCGAACTCTGACACAATTATGGAAGACATGTGTGTTTACCAATGCTCAGAAAGTGATCACTATCCCATATTGCCAAACTTGAGGCTGCCGAAGAGACTTCTCAGTTCAAGACCTACAGGCCTGTTAAGTGTTGGTCCAGGTTTGTACCATGTCTCTTGGAGTGACACATGCCTGGACAGAGCAGTGAGGGCAGCAACAGCCATCTTCGCATTGCCTAGGGAGGAGATGAAGGGCTGTTTGGTTGAGAACCATGGCATGGTAATCTCCCAGTTCCAGACCCACATGGGAATTAAGAACCCTCACTGCCATCACTACAACTGGGAAATCAGGGACAGCAAGAGAAGATTGAGTGGAGAACTGCAGCTAATAATGTTAACTGAACTATCTCCAGCAGCCCACAATGAAAAGGTCAAGAGGGCCAAACAAGCATATCGTAAATGGCTGAATCGCCATAGGTATTTTCTTGATTGCCAGAATTGGCATGAGCTAGTACTGGTAGTTATGAATAGGGAAAATGTGTGTTTCTGGAAGATTGTCAATAGCAGAGAACCGAATGCCAGGGACATAAATGGATTATCTGAGGCTGCCTGGATAACTCATATTAAGCAGACCATAGGAGGAAGTGTTGTCGATTGGCATACCCAGATTCAGGGGCTAAATAACTGGGCCTATGATCTGGGTCCAGATGATATTGAGGGAGTTATTTGAGCAACTAAAGCCTCAAGGACTCTGGACCCAGATGGAATATGCAGCAATATTATCTAGGCTGATCCATCTGCCTGGGCTGGTGCCCTTCACCAACTTTTCATGAGCAAGGCAGCATGCAGTGTATACAAGCCTCATGGCAGGATAGCATCATCGTGCCTGTCCTAAAGAAGGCTAGGCACGACGATGATAAAAACTAACGTATGCTAGCCATGCTAGATGTATATGCCAAAGTTTTTTCGATGATTCTCTTGAAAGAACTGGAGATTTGGGAAGAATCTGTCAACATCATCCCTCAAATGCAAACAGAGTTCTGCAAGAATTCTAGCACTAATGTTAACATCTTAGCTTTAACGATAACCATCCAAAAAGCTTGGATTGTGAGGAACATTCCGGTGTACGTGGTATTTGTTGGGTTAAGTGCCACGTTTGACACCGTGGACTGTGAGAGGCTGTGCAGAAAACTCCAGAGGCTGAATATACCATTGTGGTTGCTTAAGATGCTGGTTCTATTGTATTCCAACACTATGGTCAAGGTTAGGGTTGATAGGTAGGGGGGGTTTCACTGCCTGGGTACCAACTGTTAAGGGCTCGAAACAGGGATGTACTCTGGTCCCTGTGCTGTTCAACCTTTACCTGACCGATCTGGCAGTGGCTCTACTTAATTCAGTGGCTGTCTCGCCAAAGTTGGGGTCCATGCCACTTCAATGGCTAGGTTATGCCGATAATCTGGACATTCTAATCCTGACTCCTGGAGGGCTACAAAGCTCCCTGAACAACTTAAAAAAATATGTTGATGAAAATTCTCTTACTATCAATATTGCAAAAACAAAGATAATGGTATTTAAATTGGCAAGGAGGAGGGGGAATGTAAAGTTCACTTGGGAAGTAGCAGGAATCTATTTGGAGGAGGTGACGACCTACACATACCTGGGGATCCACTTTGATTCTAGGCTAAGTCGATCTGCCCATCTGAATAGTGCTAAACTAAAGTCTAGTGCCGTGTCTGGAGGGATCTGGGTTCTCGCTCTAAGGGGTGGAGTCGTTTTGGTTGGCTCAGTGTTACAGCTGTAAAAAAGCTATGGTTGTACCTTTAATATTCTATGGGTCAGAATCATGGGTCCTAGCTAGGATTGAGGAGGTTAGAAGGCTCGAGCGAACATTACTAAAGAGCCTGCTTTAGCTAACTACTCGCAATGCATTTTAAATAATCCTAATAGAGTTTGACCTTACGGCCATTCAATATAGGATGGACCTAGGCAGCCTAAATCCATTCTGGAAATTGACTCAAACCCCAGAATCTAATCTTGGAGGTATATAACTCATGAGCATCCCTGATCTCATGGGTAGTGGGTAGGAATCTCATCTGAGTATGTGAGACGGCCAAACAATGGCACAAATATGCACCAGCAAATACCCTGAGTTGGACCTAGAACAGGCATTGGTCAACTTGGGCACACAAAAACAGGCTGTAGAATGTGTGTAATATATACAGGAAAGAACGAGTCCCCCTTCATACATCCAGCAATGTTTGGGTAAACACTTGGTTTGGGAGTACCTAAAGTTAAAATGTAAAATAGCCAAAACTTGGGAAAACGTGGGAGCTTGGCATCAGGTCCCCAGAGCAGATAGTCAATGCCGCCTCTTTGAGGAGGGACCATTAAAATCTGTTAAACATCTTCTGTGTCAATGTGTAGCACTTGTAGGATTGAGGACGGTGGTTGGTGCAGCTGTAGGATGAGGGGAGAATAGCCCTGGGGACTGGGCGTGGGAAGTATTCATGGAGGGACACAACCATGATTGTATTGTCTTCTTTAGTTAGTTTTGGAGAAAAATTGCTAATATTCTGGAGGACTTGCCATGAGGAAGTGGGTGGGCGACAATCACTGTTTTTCCTTACCAGCATCCTCTTTGGACGTGTGCTCCATGGGCTGTTAACTGTTTTCACTGTTTGTAAACTCTGAAGTGATGTTTCGGAAGTAATGAATTGGTTTGTGAAAAGTTGAATAAACTAAATCACAATTAAAAAAAGAAAATAAATAAATAAATACATAAATGTATGGATTGACTAACGCAAATAGAAAACTGATCTTTGGATCCCGATGAAGTCACTGGCTTTTAATGTAATTTTTATAGTGTTTAGGTTTCATTTTGTTGTAGGATTGGTGTTATGGTTTCAACATAAAACAAAGATGATAAGGGCCTGCCCGGAATCCTAGTAACCTATTCATCTCCTAGTCTGAGCATCAAAATTGTTAGGCAAAACTGCACATGGAAGGCTTACAGAATCGATCAATGACAAGCAAATGTTTAGTGAGACTCAAATCGGGTTCCAACAACCGGGCCCCTCTTCACGATCAAACCCACAGCTTTATATTTGGTCATGAAGCAATGAAAATATGCATGGGTACTCCCTCCTGGTCCCCTTTCCATTTGCAGACTTGCTGGAATCAGAATAATAAACAAGCAGAATTTGAATGTCAACAATTTCATTCCACGACAGGAGTACTTGTTTTCAAGCATAGGTACAACACACATTTTAAAATTGGCAGCTAGGGAAAAGGTGTAGTTCAGATGCAGGGCACGGACAAGTAGCCGTATGAAAAAGACATTCTTAACCCAGCATAGAGAGATTAACAGTCTCACTAAATGTAAAAGTGCTAAAGCTTGTACACAGACTGCATAGATTGTGAATATAAATAAGTGGTATTGCTGTTACTTAACAAAGAAACAAATTACTTTGTCGTATGTAATATTTCAATAGTCACTATTATTATATGCAATCTAACACTGTAGTGTGTTAAACCATGAGTTCAGCATACATTCAGAACTACATTTATCTAAAGGACTGACAATGCTCAAAAGTTTACAGAATGGCAATTTTGACAGTTTAGACAAAGCAAGATTGCATGAGTTTACCAGGATCACACATGTTGGTTAAGAGATGAAGCTGAGATTTGAGCCCAATCTGCAATTTCTGCATTTAACAACATTGTGTCCCCGTTCATAGTGCAAGGTGCAAATATTTATTAACTTTTCACTTTTAACAACTAAAATAATACTCTATTGTTTTAAGAACTGACTTGGAAAAAAAAAAAAAAAGATCACATAATAACCCGATATGTCAACATTGTCATCTTCATGTGTATGTGTACTGGCACACTGATGCCTGTGGGCTTTGGCACCTTACATCTAAATGCATAAATAAATAAATACAATTTTTAAAACATAACTTTATTAACCCATATCATGCAAATGACAATTTTGTAGCTTATTATTCACTATCACCATAAATTAAGTCATGTGAGTTTAAAAGTTTTCACCTGGGATTTTTGTTTTGTATTCTAAAGCTTTATAGGCCGATTCATGTAATTCCCCTCAAAAGTGTCGCACGCGGCTGGCGCACAGCGTGCCCGTGCGAATGTCTGCGGCAGCCTCGTGTGATGAAATCAATTTCCGTGCACAGCGTATTCATGGATTCCCACCTCCAAAAGCAGACGTGACGCAGAGTGGTGCAGTGACCCTGCAGCAGCGCCAGTTACGCCCCCAAGAACGCCCTCGCGCAAGGAAAAGCCACCAAGATAGCAAAACCATCCCAAAGGGCTGCGCCAACCCTGTACCAGTTTACCGGACTGGCAAACAGCAAACGCAAAGCGGGGAACGCATATTACGGGTGTCGGGAACACGCGTGCGCGAGAAGTACCACACGCGACCTTGGGGAGCGTGTGCGTGTATTTCAGGGGTGCGCGAGAAGTAGTACACGCGAATGGCCTGGGTGCGTGTATTTCAGGGGTGCGCGAGAAGTATTACACGCGAATGGCCTGGGTGCGTGTATTGCAGGGGTGCGCGAGAAGATCCACACGCGATTGGCCTGGGTGCGTGTATTTCAGGGGCTCGCGGGTGGTTTCACATGCGATCGGGCCTGGGGGAGCATGTGCGTGTATTACAGGGGTGCGCAAGAAGTTCCACACGCGATTGGCCTGGGCGCGTGTATTTCAGGGGCTCGTGGGTGGTTTCACACGCGATCGGGCCTGGGGGAGCGTGTGCGTGTATTTCAGGGGTGCGTGAGAAGTTCCACACGCGATTGGCCTGTGCGCGTGTATTTCAGGGGCTCGCGGGTGGTTTCACATGCGATCGGGCCTGGGGGAGCGTGTGCGTGTATTTCAGGGGTGCGCGAGAAGTTCCACACGCGATTGGCTTGGGCATGTGTATTGCAGGGGCTCAAGGGTGGTTTCACACGCGATCGGGCCTGGGGGAGCGTGTGCGTGTATATCAGGGGCTCGCGGGCGGTTTCACACGCGATCGGGCCTGGGGGAGTGTGTGCGTGTATTTCAGGGGCTCGCGGGTGGTTTCACACGTGATCGGGCCTGGGGGAGCGTGTGCTTGTATTTCAGGGGTGCGCGAGAAGTTCCACACGTGATTGGCCTGGGTGCGTGTATTTCAGGGGCTCGCGGGTGGTTTCACACGCGATCGGGCCTGGGGGAGCGTGTGCGTGTATTTCAGGGGCTCGCGGGTGGTTTCACACGCGATTGGGCCTGAGGGAGCGTGTGCGTGTATTTCAGGGGCTCGCGGGTGGTTTCACACGCGATCGGGCCTGGGGGAGCATGTGCGTGTATTTCAGGGGCTCGCGGGTGGTTTCACACGCGATCGGGCCTGTGGGAGCGGGGTACGTGTATTTCAGGGGTGCGTGAGAAGTACCACACGCGATTGGGCTGGGTGCGGGTATTCCAGGGCTGCGTGGGAAGTTTTACACGCTCGCCTACAACACGTATTCATGGAAACGAACGTGGCCAATCCGGAAACACGTACGCCAGCAGGAAGTAGGCGTACGTCCACCCGCACAGCATAAAAGTGCAAGCAAACAACAAACAAGCTCAGACGCCAGGATGAACATACCGTTCCTAGCAGCAGTGGCCGTGGGATACCGCAGGAGGAGGAGGATAGTCCGGGCCAGAATTTTTACACCCAGAACCAGCCTTTTTGGGATGCCTGATGACCATGTGTATGGGAGGTACAGGTTTCCACCTCACATAATACTTGACCTGGTCAGTGAGTGGGAGGATGACCTCACATCAACCACCCTGTGCTCCCAAGCACTCAGCCCCCTGGAGAAGGTCCTCAATGTACTGCACTTCCTGGCCACTGGATCATTTCAGCGGACAAGTGCCATAGTGGGGGGGGTGTCACAGGCCACGCAGTCACGCTGCCTACACCAGGTCTTGGCCATCATCACTGCACGCCCATCAGTCCGCAGGCACATATACCTGCCCAGAACACCTGCAGAAAGGCAGGCTGTTGCCCATGACTTCTACAGGGTGGCACAATTCCCCAAAGTGCTAGGTGCCATTGATTGCACCCATGTGGCACTACGTCCCCCCAGGGCAACTGAGCACATCTATAGAAACCGCAAGCACTGGCATTCCATCCACGCCCAGGTAGTATGTGATGCCAAGGGAATCATCACCTCAGTATACGCCAACTATCCAGGCTCCACCCACGACAGTTTCATCTACAGAATGTCTACCCTAAACCGGGACATAGAAGCTGGACGGCATGGCGATACATGGCTGCTCGGTGAGTATAAATGCCACTGCGCATGCATGCATGTCAGATACTGAGTAATGTCACAACCCCACTGATGATACCCATCACCACCTCCCCAGGGGACAGTGCCTACCCTCTCAGCACCCACATGATGCCGCCAATTCGGAACCCCACCACGCCACCCAGGTAAGATACAACACAGCCCACATTGCAACCCGGGGCATCGTGGAGCGCACATTCGGAGTGCTCAAGTCACGCTTCCGCTCCCTTGACCGTTCTGGCGGGCAGCTGTTATACGCTCCCCCAGTAGTGTGCAGGATAATAGTGGCAGCATGTGTCCTGCACAACGTTGCAACACGCCGGGGCCTGGCCGTGGACATGGTGGTGCCCGCACTACCCAACCACATGCATGCCCACTGCGCATGGGAGGGGAAAGGGCACGGGGTGAGGCAGCCCGTACGCAGCTCTTGGCTAATTACTTCACATAAAATCACACCCCTGTGGAGTGCACACAGCCCTGGCACATACCAGCTGACAATCAATGATGATTGTTAACTGACAATTATGATGTGTCAATGGACAGTCAACTGTCACAACCATACCAGCCTGAGATTGTACATCTGGAAGTGTTCCATTGTGTGCTTCCCAAACTACACAAACAGCACCAATGCTGTGTTCAAAAGACACACTTCTATGCTGCTGAAATCATTACCCCCTTGCAAGACACAACATGACAACAGTGCCATGTCACCCAACCCCTCCCCAGCACCGCCACCCAACACACCATGGCATGACATGCATGTGAGAGCAAACAAAGTCATCCCCCAAACATGACACGTGTCACAAAGTACAGTGTCCCTAATGGAAACTGGCCACACACAATATGCCCACATGAATGTAGAAACAACAACACACATGACCAAATACTTACCACAATACAATCGGCATAGCATAAACATGACAGTACTAAGGCAAAGGATACGTAGTCTTACAACATGAGAATGCCAGCACATCCACCACCTCCAACTGTACAGTGTTGTTGCCACGCACATCTGGAAGTCCACTGCTCACAACATGAGCCCCATCTCCAAAGTGGACGGCCTTGTGAAGACATGAGGAATGAACCTGCAAATCAGGAGGGAGACATGGATGCACAAGCACACATCAATACACCATGCAGTGCACAATACAACCACAATATGCACTAGGAATGTATACACAGTATTGACTACAGACTGCCCACACAGCTCATGGGAGTCCAACGTCACTGTGTAATTCACTGTCACTTGGGCACACCCTTTGCAAGCCCATGGAAACGGGAAGCAGGAGGGGTGTGTGTCTCACTGACCCAAGCATCTAACCCAAACTCAGGACAAGCCTGCATGTGCCCAGCCGGAATACAGTGGATGCCCACGGGAGCCACACAAGGCAACACACTGCAACAAAAAATCAAAAATCAAAAATCAAAAATCAAAAATGGCCATGTGTGGGCCAGGCGGGGTGGGGGAGGCCACCCAGGAGGTCCGAGGACAGGGTGCCCACCAACAGCCACCTGCGTGAATGTTGCGAAAAAAAACACCTCCATGGGCTCATGGCCTGCACGGCTACTAAATAGTGGGAGATTCACTGCTGGATTCGCTCTCCTCAACCTCTGCTGCTGCTGCCACAGGAGGTGGTGGTGCCATGGGAGGCAGCCCACGCAATGCCCTAGTTTGGTCCTCCATGGCAGCAAGCATGCGGGCCTGGAAGGCCTCGTTCTGGAGGTATATGGTGCGGAGATCCCCATGCAACACCCGACGTGTTGCCCGGACCTCCGCCCGAGTTGCCTGCATCTCTGCTGAGAGCGTACGGGTGACGCACTCCAGCAGCTGTTCCGTTCTGGTGACAGTGGAAGCCTCAAGGTCCACAAGAGTCTGCCTGAGGTGCCGGACCTCTCCCCTCAGGGCTTCCCTCTGTCCCTGGGCATCTATAGAAATTGATTCCCTCAGATTGTCCAGGGCCACCTGTCTGTCCCTGTTGGACGCCAACATGTCCTCCCTGACTGATTGGCAAATGGAGTCTGTCGCCTGCTGTAGTAGCTCCATCTGCCTTTCGGGGGGGACAATGGAAGTGGCCACCCTCTCCATGGCCTGAGCAATCATTTCGGATGATGCTGCCTGTTGGTTGGCCATACCGTAAATGGATTGCTCCCATGCTGTATTGCCTGGTGGCGGACGGCCACTGCGTTGGCGGGCACCACACCTGTCTGGGGCAAGGCGAACTGCGCCTTGCTGTGTCGGCACTGGCTGAGGCTGCAGGACTGCATTTCCCCTCTGAACTGCTGGCCCAGGAACATGATCAGATGTTGCGGAGTGTGGCCCTGCATCCGTAACCACCACAGGCGCACCTACCAACACTGACATCCCCATAGTGGGCTCTACCCCTGGTGCAGGTGGGTCGGACAGAACAGTATCCCTTCCATGAACACATACCTGCGAATCCACATAGGCCTCATCCGAATCAACACCTGAAAAGAGTTCTGGGGAGGTGCAGCCAGGGACACCCCGGGACAGTATGGCCTGCAGCAAGAGAGGGTTCTCCACCACCACCAAACCACGTCCCCCACTGGTGCCTGGTCGTGCTTCAGATCCCTCCTGGGCCTGCACCATCTCCTCTCCCTCAACAGCATCAGGTGCGTCATCCTCTGCAAAAACAAGAAAGACAAAAAATGGAAACAGGCATTAGCACCATGGCACGCTATTAGGCCAGACAAGCTACCGTACCAGTACTTGATTTACACATGTCCCACAGGCCTGTAACCCTCCCATGCATGCACTGTCCATGAGTTGTAAGGGGAGGAAAATGTCAGACACTGATGACACCAAGATGGGAGAGCAACACATCAGCTGCATGCTGGCTAGCAGTGCCATCACACATTGGCCTGTGAGTGGCATGTCCAATACACATACATGACACATGTCATCACACAGATGGCATGTACCATGGGCATGACATATATGTGACAATGGGGCAGAGTGATGCGCAGTAGAACCAGGTGAATTCCAACAATCAGCCTAAATGAACACTGCTAAATACGGAACAATGTGGTAGCAAGATGCCACTTCAAGGGCAACTGGCGTAATGTAGTGCAAAATGCCTACTGTGGCCAGAAGGGATACTGTAATACCCAAATCCCGGGGCGCAGAATGCATTGGATGAAGCACATGGGTGGGACAAAACACTCAGGCACACACACCCTGACCTGGCACTCAACCAGATCCCCTTCCACAAACTACATACACATGGATCACACACACATGCATGTGCACTCACCGGACAATGCTTCGTAATCTGGCAGTTCTCCCACACCTTGGATCTGCTCCTCTGTGACGTAGGTCCCAGCAACATGCTCATGTAGAGTGAGTTCTATGTCCTCTTGTGGAGACCCACCTCCAGTCACCAGAGTTGCGGCATGACTTGAGGCCAGCTTTTTCTTTGCCCTACGCTTAAGGTCGTTCCAGCGCTTGTAGCACTCAACAGCTGTGCGCCTCATAAACCCAAGGGCACTTATGCTGTCCGCGATGGACTGCGAGTGTGCCTGACGTCGAGCAGGTGTAATCCTACACCCTGAAGTGACCAAAATTTCGGCGTCATGTTCGGACACATACTGCACAAGTGCATCCAGTTCGGCATCATTGAAGCTAGGCTTCCTTGGCGTGCCGGACCGTGTAGCCGTGTCGGGGTCATCAGCCTGTACTGGACGAGCACTCTTCCTCTTTCTTTTTGTGGGTGGTGGGGATCCGGAGTGCCCTATGCCGCTCTGGACACTAGAGGCAGGAGCACCGGTGGACTGTGTAGTAGTATTGTGCGATGGCACACTGACCACATGACTATCTGCAGGCATTAGCTGAAGTGTGCTTATGGCAGGGGGAACGTCAGTCTGATGTACCGGGACCAACACTGTTCTTGCTGGGGGAGTCAGAGCTGGGGTGGACGGAGCTGCAGCTGCCCCTGCAGCCTCCCCACCCCGCCTACTCGGGGCAGCAGATGACATGGCTGCCCCTGTACCACGTGGCCTGGTGACACTGGCTTGCGCCGCCACCCATGGCCTAGACTTGGCGACCTGGAAGTCAGCCTGGGAGTCACCCTGTGCTAGGTCAGGTGCCACAACGGGCCGGTCCAACAAGGGCTGAGCAGAGATGGTGTCAGCCACGTTTCCCTCAAACATGGGGGGGGATGTGTGTCCCTGACTGGTCCTCCACACGTGGGGGGCTTGGGGGAGTCTGCAAATACTGGCCACGTCCCCTACCGCGCCCACCACGCCCACCTCTTGAGGCTCGGCCACCTTTGCCCCCCTTACCACTTGCTCGCCTCCCAGCCATGGCACTGATGGAGTTGTGCGTATGGGAGTTGCAGTGGACAATTGTCCTGGGCAATTGGGGGTCAAAGGGGTAGGGTACTAGATGGAATTCGTACCTAAGTGCTCTAGCAAGGCTGTATGTAACCCCTGGGGAAAGATGACGGGTCACGCAACGCACAGGCACCCCTAAAACAGAAAATGACGTGCACGCGACCCCTCGTAGACCACGTGCGTGGGAAAAGGAACCTGCACTATGCTGTGGCACCCAGAAACACAAAAATGAACGTATGCGTGTCACACGCAGCCTACAATGACCTCTGAAGGGGTACACTACACACGGCGCTAGCACAGTTGGTAAATACGTGCGCGACTCACCGTCTGCCTGGGAAAAGAGCGTGAAAAATACGCAAGTGTGTGCGTTGGCAACACCCCCGCCAAAAGAAGAATTGTACACTGTCTGAGGAGACAGGACAAAAGGAGAAGTCAACTCTGTTTGAGGAAACAGGTCGAAGAGAAAATCAGGAAAATACTGACAGAGGTAACAGGGAGTACCAACTAGAAACGCTGTGAAGTAAATCGCGTGTGAACCGACAAGAAGTACAGATCTCACCCACTCGCTCCCCACGGGAAGCACGTACAAGGAAATGACGTACTACACGCACATTTTAAACCGCACCAAACGTCCAACGTCACTTCCGCGTATACGCACTGAGGCACTATCCTCCAATCACGCGGGCTGACACTCGGACGTGCAGTTTTTGGTCTTGTAACATTCCCCCGGGTACAGGGACGCGCCCGCGCGTGTCACGTCACAGACGCGCCTGCGCTGTCAGGGCCTTTGGTCCAATGGAATTGCGTACACAGGCCAATCGCGTGTGGAGCTTCTCGCGCACCCCTGAAATACACGCACACGCTCCCCCACGCCCGATCGCATGTGGGACTTCTCGCGCACCCCTGAAATACACACACACGCTCCCCCAGGCACAATCGCATGTGGAACTTCTTGCGCACCTCTGAAATACACGCGCCCAGGACAATCGCGTGTGAAAACACCCGCAAGCCCCTGAAATACACTCTCCCAGGCCAATTGCGTGTGAATCTTCTTGCGCACCCTTGAAATACACGCACACGCTCCCCCAGGCCCGATCGCGTGTGGGACTTCTCGCGCACCCCTGAAATACACGCACACGCTCCCCCAGGCCCGATCGCGTGTGGAACTTATCGCGCACCCCTGAAATACACGCGCCCAGGACAATCGCATGTGAAAACACCCGCGAGCCCCTGAAATACACGCACCCAGGCCAATCGCGTGTGAAACTTCTCGTGCACCCCTGAAATACACGCACACGCTCCCCCACGCCCGATCACGTGTGGGACTTCTCGCGCACCCCTGAAATACACGCACACGCTCCCCCAGGCCCGATCGCATGTGGAACTTCTCGCGCACCCCTGATATACACGCGCACAGGACAATCGCGTGTAAAAACACCCGCGAGCCCCTGAAATACACGCACCCAGGCCAATCGCATGTGGGACTTCTCGCGCACCCCTGAAATACACGCACACGCTCCCCCACGCCCGATCGCGTGTGGTACTTCTCGCGCGTGTAGAACTTTGGCACACATTTTTTTCCTGCGTAGGGACGCTACCGCCTGCTTTCGTATGGCGGACATGTATGGGCCTGTGCGCGTCTTTGGCCATGCGCTGTTTTTCCCTATTCGATTCCATGAATACGTGTTGTAGGCGAGCGTGTGGGCGTTCTGCGCACTTGCCTCCTGTACTTCCCCCGTGACGTCCACATTTTCACGAGTTGTTCCCCATTCTGCGTGTAACGCCCCGTGTTACGCCTACTTTTGGTATGTGCGCCGCGCTATGTGCGAATTCGCTGTGGCCTTATCGCACGGCGTTCGATGACCTTTGCGCCAGCGTGCGCCAGCGTGCGCCAGCGTGCGCCGCGCACTTTTCCAGCGCACATCCCACATTTTGCGCGTGTACGGACTTCCATGAATAGATGTGCGATGTTTTCTGTGCGATAATCGCACTTGCACTGCGATAATCGCACTTGCACTGCGATTTTCGCTATTTCACTGCGAATCGCACGTTTTCGCACGCGTGCGCCGTTTTTTCGGTGCACGTTGATTCCATGAATCGGCCTGTTAATCTACAGCCTACACACAGAATCAAGGACTGTTATTTATGATGTGCAGATGCATCTTTGAAACTGTATAAGACAGCAGACTGTTTTTTGCCAAACGAGCAGACCGGAAAATAGAGGCCTGTGAGATTTGGTTGGCTCTCTTCTCTTTATAACCCTTTCCCATCAAATGTCCCACATGAAAATAAAGGTTTACAAGAGGTTAAACAATGCCACCAGTAAGTGAGAAGGCAAACCTTTTCACGGGAAACAACGCAGTGCCATAAGACGATCTGTCCAGGAGCACTGAATCGTTCACTGGCAAAGCAGGGATATGAACCTCAACACCTTTGTTCCAGTGCCTCGAATCTGAATACCTAATCACTTCTCCCTACTAACAATTAATGCACCTCCTTGGGGGGTGGCTGCCAGTTTTAACAATCCTTATTTCACCTTCACTAGTGTAATGCTATGTCACTTTTTATAGTTAGCGCTTACTGGTGCATTTACGCTGCTGTGTGGCAAACACTAAGGCCCTCATTACTATACCGGCACTAAACCATGGCGCTATTAGCACCATGGTTGGTGCCGGTATCGTGACGTGTCCGCCATGGTGAAATGGGGAAATACCGCCCCATTCCAAGGTTGGCAGGGCGGTATTTCCCCATTTCCCCATGGCCCTTCCCCATTCCCATTTTTGCCCCATAGGGCATAATGGGAATGGCGAAGGCACTAAGTACGGTACCGCAAATTGCGGTACCATACTTACCGCGAAGGACCCTTTGCGGGTCCCTACTTTAACGGCTGGTCTAGACCAGCCGTTAAGGTCGGGTCCCGCAAAGGGACCTCGTAATTAGGCGCTAATGGTTTAACGGCGCCGCAGGCTTTTTACGGCGCCGTTAACCCATTAGCGCCAAGGTTGTAATGAGGCCCAAAGTGTACCTGTCACAAAAGTATACATACTTGCAAGTTTATGCACCTCAGGCACAGGAAAGGCTGAGTCAGTGTTGTTGGAATTTGGTACTGTTATCTGGCATATGAACACACATCTCTGTAACAAATGCTTAACAACTGAGCTATCTTCTGCGAAATCATGACACAAAAATGTAACTATAGCCATTTAATCTTTCAGTTTGGCACAGAATTTATAAATTCCACATAGAAGGGTGAACGTACTACAGGAGTTGCCTTCGAGTGAATGGACAAACTATGTGTACTACAGTGAACACAAAAACATTATAGGATTAATTGATCAGAGCAGAAAATACTTGTCAGCAAAAGCATGCAGCAGGTGTTGGTGTCTCAGCAGTGCACCATAAAATGTCCTGGTATGTGGTTTTTTAGTTTTCTAATTTTAGTTTTTTTGTTTAGGGAATTAATCTACAGTTAAGTCTATTAAAATATGTCCAAGTGTTTGTCACAACCATGTATGTGGTATTGATTAACCTTAAGACACTCTTTGACCATTTTGAGTGAACACTTCTATAGACAACCCTAAAATAGCTGGTTAAACCCTTGTCATATACACTTTCTCGCTGAAATTACATGAGTCAGGAGTGACAGAGGATACAGTGGAGGTACTGTTGGATGAGGGTGGTGTGTAAAAGGATGTGCATTACGGAGGAGTCTTCTAGCCAGCCCTACCAAAAATGTATACTAATTCACTATTGGCCTTTTATTGAGACTGTGATGGCAAATCTACCACTTATATGGAGAAGAATGATTCCTATACTCAGTTTTGCAATACTTGAAACGAGTCGCATGTGAACCCGTGCCGGTTTGTTGAAAAAAACTTTGGCTCAACATATGCAGGTAGACTTCCTGTTGCATAGTACCCCTCCTGGGAGCATGGTAGCTCCCAGGATGTTGTAATGGGTCACGTGGCAGTAGCCACGTGACCAACATAATAAAAGTAACAAGCTGCTTCCGGCTCGTCAGTCACTCCCATCAAGGACTCCGGTGTCGTTCATTTAGCACCAGGCTGGTGCCACACCACATCCGCTGGGCTCAAGGACGGGGCCCAGCATGAGGACGGTGCCCCTGCTGAGCAACTCCGTCCCCTGGTAATCCGATTGTCATGTGACCATGGCTGCTGGGGTGACCCCGGCCTGGGTGCCCCCAGAGCCGGGGCCACCGTGTGCTGGGTGCCCCTGGCCACGTGGGTAGCTCCAGTGATCCGGAGAGAGTGGGGTGACCCCCACCCATGCATATACGGCGCGAACGCCATACTGAGTAAGCCCGTCGGGTGACCCGACACTTACGTGTTTCCTTTTCCTTTCTAATGAGGATATTTATGATTTTTGAACAAGCTGTTATTCACTTGCGGCTCTTTACAAGTGCTGCGTTGCCAACGACCGGCATGGTTTGTATACCAAATAAGGATGGACCTCATTAGTAAGTGTCACAAATTAACTTCTGCCCTGCAGGAGTACAAGGATAAGCAGAGGCTGAAAGGCCTACTGAGGCCTCACACTTCTGATAATTTATGAAAAGAGATTCTGATCAGCAGGTTTCCATTTCAGAGATGGAATTACCTGCATTGTTTCATTAATTAGTACAAATCAAAAAAGCCATGACTTCTACACCCATGTCATTTGGCAATTACTCACAGTAAGTTCATTAGAATGTGTATACCTTGGCAAACTGACCACACCCTATTTTTGTACAGTGTCTTTTTGAACATGTATATGAAGTGCAGAGATTATTCAGACTTTGGAAATATGTAAGAGAATGTTTTATTTCTCCAATGTTTTCTTCATGCTAGTTTTGAATCTTGAAGAGTGTGTTTTCCTTTGTAGAAAACTTGTTGATCTGTACTGAAGGGACCTTTGGCACCATTTCAGAGAAAGAGTAACACAATTAAGGCTTTAGAATACTCCAGCCCTCTTTTATACACATTTTATTGATCTTTTTTTAAAAAACATTTTATCTTCAAAGCAACCAAAATGGGATTAGCAATGATATTTATATATACTGTGATTAATAACTCTTTCAAGGTTCAATTATGTACACAGAGCATGGTCCAGCTACAGGGGCTTTACAAATCTATGTTGTGGATCAAATTATAGTATAGAGATTTCTGTTCCTGATGAAGGGGCAATATTATTCTGTGATTTTCAAAATGTTCAAACAAATCCGAACCATTTAGGGAGTCTGTCTGCAGAGGTTAGGGAACCTACAAGTACCATCCAGTGCTGACCTGCGGGCTGATCAGGTGATCTCTGACCCAAAACCGCCATCTTTGTATGGTCGTTCAGCACAACACCATCAGAGGTACTCCTTTCAGC
Organism: Ambystoma mexicanum; assembly: GCF_040938575.1. Taxonomy (NCBI): domain Eukaryota; kingdom Metazoa; phylum Chordata; class Amphibia; order Caudata; family Ambystomatidae; genus Ambystoma; species Ambystoma mexicanum. The sequence continues at coordinate 251,253,591 of NC_090923.1, read as the reverse complement.
TGCTTTAGGCAGCCCACAGAGATCGGAGGACTTACAATAACCATCTAGTGTTGATCTATCGGGTAATAAGGTGACCTCTCACCCGAAACCTCAATCTTTGAAGGGTATTTCCATTCAAAGAAATGGCTTCAAATGGGCTAAGAAGAACAATGAGTTCAGCCTTGTTTCTTATCTGCCGCCTGCTGTCTCGCCTTTCACCTCTCTCGCTCAGATGCTTCTTGCCACCGCTCCTACTTTATTCCTTGTTAATGGAGTGAGTTAGACCGGCGTGACCCAACCAAAGGACTAATAGCTAAAAGCAGTTTCCCAGCCTTTGCTCCCAACCTTTTTACCTCTTCGCCTTTGAGCCTCCCTCCTGATTCACCTGGTGATAATTAAAATCCACCCATTACATTTCCAGCTCCTCCTGACTACTGCTTAACTTAAATGCATTCTCTCGTAATCCTTTTCATCCTCATCCTTCTGTTCTCATTTTATGCTCTCACCAATCAGGCTATATCTCCCACCATTCCTTTCCCCAGTCATGAAACTCACAACTCGCCAATCTCACTGTACCATCTCCATACCACTTAGTCTAACAAACACCAGCCAAGAAACAGCTCAGCTCCTACTACCTACCCACCCCGCCTATCCTAATCTGAAATGAAACTTCTCTACTCCTCCCTGCTACACCAACTGAACATTGCACTCAGGGATGCTCAGTCTGTTTGCAAAAAGACTTCCTTCATCACTGACCATTTTCACTCTGGCTCTCCTGCCCTTGTTTTCCTTGATATCACTGAAACCTGGATCTATCCCTCTGACACTTCTACTCTCTCTGACCTTCATGACCCGACACTTCTCTTCTCTCACTCTCCTTATCTGACCAATAGCTATTTTCTTTCATCCCCTCAAAGCCACATCCGTTCCTACCTTTTTTGAAATTACACTCTCAACTATTGCTTTTCCTCACTCTACTCACTTTATTTCTATCTATCAATTCATAGCCCTCCTGAACCAATCTTCGATGAACTGAGGCAGCTCCTTGATTCTCTGTCCCAATGACATAACCTCACACTGTTTGGGGACTTTAACCTTCCTTCTGATAACACTCCACAAACATCTGACCTGCAATTGTTTTCTCAATGTACACACTATCCACTCTATTCATAACCTATCCAGTCACTCTGTGGGTGACACTTTTGACCACCTATACATCTCTAACTCTCTCTCAGCAACTAACACCACTGTCATACCATCTCTTTACCACTACTCCATTGTGTACACCACCGTTATGTTTCCTCCATCTAACCTTTCTGCTCCAGCTACCACTCACATTTTCAAGAGAATATTTAAATCCTTTGCCATTCCTCCCTTCCTCTCTGAACTATTACTCTATCCTTCCTCCACTGACTGCTGTTTTCTCCACCTTCCAGTCTCAACTTCATGAGTCATTCTCTTCACACTTCCCACTGCTAACTTTCACCCTTAAATCCCAGCATCCTCAACGGTTGTTGTCTCTGCACTGACATGCAATGATTCCTACACAGATGGAGGCGTTCCCACTCTCATGTATACCTATAACTATACCTCTCTGCCCTTAACCCTTAAAAGTCTTCTCTTGATAGTGCTAAACAGCATTTCTACCTTTCTCCTATGGACATACACTCAAGCCATCCTTATTTATTATCCATGTTCTTTCTAGAGAGGTGCGCCTGCTACCTTGTTTGTATCCTTATTTATTTATTTTAAATTTTGTAACGAGCTGCATGCCCATGGACCTCAAGGCACAGAAAGAACATAACAAAACATACACACAGATGAGGTCAGGGGAGTGGGGGTTGGCTCAGCAGCGAGTAAAGAATTAGCCTGGTATCAGGTGGAAGAGGTGGGTCTTGATTCTTTTTGTAAATTCTGTCAAGTTCTTGTTCGTTCTCAATCAAAGAGGGAGAGCATTCAATACTGATGAGGCCTGGATGTCAAAGCAGGAGCCACCAAATTTGACCAGCTTGATCCCAGGCTGGGTCAATCTAGACTGAACATGGGACCTCAGGTTACGGGTGGGCTGATACTCCTGTAAACAATCATTAAGTTATGCGGGTGCCACCTGATTCCAGCATTTGTAAGTCAGTATCAGAAGTTTGTGGGTAATTCTTTGTTTCACAGGGAGCCAGTGAAGGTCCCCTCTGGCGTTGATGATGTGATTGCTCTGGGTAAGGCCCAAGGCACCACACACTGCCCCATTTTGGAGGACTTGCAAGGCTGTGATGTTTGCTTGAGAGGTACCGAGCAGCATACTATTGCAGTAATCCAGCCGGGAGTTCATTAGAGCAGAGGCCAAAGGGGAAAGATTCTTGAGAGAAAGGTAAGGGGTAATATGGTTGAGTAATTTGTTAATATAGCCACAGGATGCCTAAGTGTGTGCAACATGATATTTCATGGTAAGCTCGGCATCGAGCACGATGCCCAATGTTTTCATATGCTTGGCTACTGTGATGTTAATATATGCATTAACAAAGCTCTGATAGCTGGTAGGTAGCATTTGTAGCCTTGACCCTCAAGGGCAATCAGAAGCTCTGTCTTGTCCATGTTTAGAGCAAGCTAGTTGGCTGTTATAAAAGCCTGGATGGCGCTGTAGATTGCATTGATTACCAGGGAGTTCTGTGTGTAAGAACCTGAGAGCTCCAGGACCACCTGGGTGTCGTCAGCGTAGTTGGTAAATAAGATGCCCAGGCCGTCGAGGAGCATCAGTAGCAGCAAGATGTAAATATTGAACAACGTGGGTGAAATTCAGGATCCCTTGGGAACCCCACAGGATGTTGGTGCTGGTGCGGTACAAGCAATCTCAATAGCAACTTGCACATTGTGAGGCCCCAGGAAGGAAGCAACCCAGCGTGCCGCTATGCCCGAACAGTCAGTCATGTTATTTAGCCTGGTCACCAATAGAGAGCGGTCAACAAGGTCAAAGGCAGCTGAGAGATCTAACTGCATCAGGCGGGCTAGCTGACCTCTATCCATGGTGGGGGCGAGGTTGGATTTCAAGTCGAGCACAGCTGTCCCCTTGCCATGTCTGGCTTTAAAGCCAGACTGCCAAGGGCAGAGAATGTTATTGTCCTCAATACATTTCTGGAATTGAAGGGTGCCGACACTACCCTTGATCCTGAGAAGGAAGGACACGTTAGTTATGGGGAGCTAGATTTTGGCCAGCAGAGGGTCACGGTTTTTCTTTTTTAGTAGGGGTGTAATCCATACCTCTTTAAGGAGGGATGGAACATGGCCTTCAGAGAAGGACAGATTCACAATTTCGTCACTCATGGTACTAGGGTATCCAAGCATTCTATAAAGAGGTTGGATGGGCAACTATCACCTAGGCAAGATGTAGGTTTCATGTGTAGGATGCTCTTTCTCATTTCAGCTTTGGTGCAGGAATTAAACTTAAACTCTAAGCAAGTCTTGGCATCAGGCGGGTTGGTGGTACTGAGAAGAGGAAGAATGGTGTCCACCTCAGCAGTGCTGGACCCTTTTTAGGTGCCAATTGATTGTGGATGTCTAGCAATTTTATAAACAAATCTGTCATGAATCCCTAGACACCAAGCTGAGTCTTTATTAATAGTCGATGTTTTGGGTATTTTGCCTTCAAATTTGTTTAGGATTATGAATAGTTTCCTGGAACTCAATTTAGCCTTGGCAATCCTATTGTTAAAGCTCAGTGTCTTAGCCTCAACAATGGCCTTATTAAAGCTCCTCACAGAGTGTTTATACGTGATGAAGGATTGAGGCGAAGGGTGTTTCCTCCATTCTCTTTCAGCAGCTCTTTTCAGATGTCTGAAGACCAGGATGCAGTCGTTAAACCGTGAGTTCTTATTGGTTTATGGTTTTATGACATTGGTCTTAATAGGTGGCTTCTCTATCACTATGGCTTTCACTATGGCTTCACTCAGGATGCCTGTAAGATGATTGGCAAGATCGATGGAGTTATTGAAGCCTTCAAGGGGGTCTAGCCTAGCCATTAGTACAGTAGACAATTTCTGAGCAGTAATGTGTTTCAGATTCCGAGATATTTTTAGGACTCTAGGGACAGCCTCTGCTCTGATTGGGGCGGTTGGAGGTTGGATGAGGGTGGTCACTATATAGGGGTCAGACATTGGACAGGGAGTTGCAGATGTGTTGGTTGAGTGCCCCACTGCATGACCTGTAACCTTGCGGGAGAACCCAATGGAATTCAGGGCATCAAGAAGAGAAGCAGCTTGTTTATCCAATGGGTCATCGGCCAATAGATTAAAATCGCCCAGCATTATGGTGGGGGTGTTCACTTTGATGATCTTGTTCAATAGGCTCAGGATTTGGTCCTCAAAAGAGGGCATAACTCTGGGAGGTCTGTACATTACTACGATGGTTAAGGAAACATCAATTTTGATACAAGACTTTCCCAGTCTTCTGGGGACTAGTGGGCAATGTGATGGCAGCTCTTTGGGTCAGGCGGTCGTCACGCAAGATATGATAGTTTGAGGGAACGGCTAACCTCACCTTGGATGGTGGTATTGTATCATTAAACCATGACCCCATGATTGCTCAGAAAATCCGGTGAGGAGAATATTAATGCACCACCGACGTTTCTTGGAGGCTCGGCAGAACCGGGAAATGTAGTTCAATGGAACACTGTTAAAGACCTCCAAATTCAAATTTCTCCTACTAGAGGATGAATACATCCATTGTAAGGCACTGATGTATCTATCTGCTTCAACCAACCCCTAAAACATCTCTCACAGTGTCTTCTCTGGCTCCTCCAACACCCTTATGGCACCTCACCCACACTGTGCTTCCTCTAGCTACAGCTCTTTCACTCGTCTTGCTGCACGTAGTGGGAACACCATCCACTTAACAATGTGAAACTAGGTCCACATCAATGAATTCAAAAGCAAAACAAAAGCCCACCTGCTCGCTTCTGAGCTATCCTCTTGACTCCCCTCTCCAGCATTAGTAAGTACACCTTCCCTCGGCACTAACTGGACTCTTCCCTCTCTTTTCCCCACCACACCAGCACTTACTAGTTTGTGGTCACAGCTCATGCTTAGCTGGCTAAACTTCCTACCAGCTGACACATTTCATTAGCTTTTGTCATTCATAGAGCGATATATGCCAAAGCGCTGTACAGATAATAAGACATTACAAATAATTTAAAATGAAATTGAGTATACAAATTACAAAGGTGAAAAGGATGGAAAGAGGAATTAGCAAAAAGATGACGAAGAACATACTTGTCATAAGTTTTTCCCATGCACTTGCGCGCCCTTAATGTCATTGGGCCTAGTAAGATTGTTGTTTTTGTTCTCCCCTGTTTTCCTCCCTTTGCCTGGCCGTGCTCTGAAACAGTTGTTTACGAGCGCGATATAAACAAACTATCATATCATATCGTATTGTTCCCGGTATCTTTCCAATATACACCTTCTCAAAACTGGTCACTGTCAGGGCTGGGGCTAGTCTGGGGGTAAATGCCCTTATGGTTAATCTGGGGGGCGGGCAAGCAACCAGAAAGCACCCCACCAAGTACTCCAGGCGTGTTCTCCACCCTTTTTGTAGGACCGTGGTCCAGGGATGGAGAACAGCCCGAGAACTCCATTTCCCAGCAGGCCGCTCGCCGCTTGGGCCTGCTCGGAGGAAGACTGCCACGCCCCTGACCGCGCCCGCATCAGCGCGCATTCGCGAGCCGCGCCCGTGGGGAGCCGCTCGCAATACTGATCGGCGTCCTGGAAAGACGTGTTCTCAGGAGCTCCGGAGGCAAGCTTACGCGGGGCGATTCCGCCCGATGCCTGCAAACCCCAGGCCCCGCGTACAAGGCAGAGATAAGTACCGAGCCTTACCTTGCATTTCATACCCGAGGGGGGGTCACGCAGTAGAAGCGGCGCAGAGGCCTACCAGCCCCCACCGCGAGCCGGAGCACAAAACTCCTGCTGGGAACGCTAGAAGTTAAAACGTCCCTAATCACGCATGAGACTCGAACTAACAACGCCCGCATGTTTATTTTGGCTAACAGTAAAGTCGCATGACTCCGGATCGGCGCTTCTCGCCGTGCAGGGGATTCTGACCCACTAACCAATCACGCGCACAGCGCGCACAATATTGACTCTAGTTTTGCTCTTGCAGAGAGAGAGGAAATCTGGGAGAAGTTTGTGGCCAATCAACACGAAAAGGCCAGAAGCTGAAATCGAAGCTAAGTACCTTATTGCTTGGGCAATTGCTACAGATGCTGCATGGAGTAATGCAGTTCTGGAATTCCGCATGTTGTAATGTGGGGTAATCTGCAGTCAATGTGTTACTTGTGATGTCCTGGTTAGGGGCTCCAGTACAAAAGCCCGAGGTGAACTCAAGCATTCAGAAAGAGAGTGAGAGATGAGAGCAGGAGTGCATGGGCGGAGTTTCATGGAACAGGAGCCGAGGAGCATGTGACCCTGACATCCCCCTTCCCATCCAGAACCTCTACCTCAACCTTTTTCCGGTGTTCCTAACTTCCTTACCTATCCAACCAACGGACCCTAACCCTCTTTCCCCGAAGGGTCAAGGTTTCCTGTGCTGTCTATCTCCAGGTACTGCGACCTAACGGGGAGGGAGGCGTTTTAGCTGCGTTTGTGCTGCCTCTACGCCTGGAAGGAGCAAGGTCTGACAGAATTGCGAGCCCAAGTATTGTATAGGCGCCCAGGCAGCACAACCATGGCGGACGTGGTAGCGCTACTCCAAGAACTAAAAGCGGAGCTGGCGGCAACTAGGCAGGATTATCAGACCCTGGCGGGGCAGGTACATACCTTAACGGTGCAAAATCAGGCCCAGGCCACTCCCTTACCCAGAGTCTCCCCACCAGTCCCGGTACAGGTACAGGTAGCTACTGAACCATCTCTACCCTTGGCAGCACCGGAACGATACCATGGAGACCCTCAGAACTTTAATCAGTTTATTATGCAGTGTCAGTTGCATTTTTTAACAAAACCTGTTGTGTTCCGGACAGCTCAGGCCCGTACGGCATTCGTGATTTCCTATCTCACCGGGGATGCCGCTTCATGGGCCACGCCGCTAGTCCGCAAGGATGATGCCTTGCTCTACAGCTGGGAAAATTTCCTGGAGGAGTTTGGTAGAATATTCAATCGTAGGGCCGCTTCATTGCTTAAGGATAAGGAGTTGATAACTCTAAGACAAGGAAACAAAGACCTAGTCACTTACGTTACCACATTTAATCGACTGGCTATGGAAACGGATTGGCCGCAGGAGAAAAGGATGGCTTTGTTCTATCAGGGTCTTAGGGAGGAGCTGAAGGATCTGGTAGCTCAGGTGGACCCCCAGCCAGAAGAGTGTTCAACTATGATTGACCTCGTTCTTCGTTTAGATCAGAGACAGAATGACCGGAGACAGGATCGACGTCGTTGGGAAAACAAACCAATGGTGAGATTGGACCAGCAGAAGCCCATTTGGGTGTTAGACAAGGGGGCTGATGAACCAATGCAAATAGGTTCCATTCGGGGACCTCTCTCTAAGGAAGAAAGGGAGAAGAGGAGAAAGGACAAATTATGCCTATATTGCGGAAAAGCTGGCCATTTCGTACGAGAATGTCCCAACAAACCGTCCAAGGGAGGGGCGTCGGGAAACGCGCTAGCTCGCCCATGAGGGTGGCAGGAGCGAGCAAAATGAAAAACACCCCACACATGCTAGCAAACGTACGCACAAATCTGACAGCCCATGTGACCTTAGAAGGATGTCTGCAATGGCAGGGAAAGTGTGTTCCGGTGACCTTGATGGTAGATTCTGGCGCCACAGGAAACTTCGTGGATGTGCAGGTGGCCAAGAGGTTGGGTCTCCCGGTAAATGCTAAGATAGTTCCAGAAGAAGTGAAATCAGTAGATGGTTCACCTTTAGTCTCTGGGCCAGTTACTCAGCAGACAATACCTTTGTTGTTGGAATGCAGCACAATACATCAGGAAACGCTTAGTTTTGATGTCATCGCAGCTCCACAGTTTGGCTTCATACTGGGGCTCACCTGGTTGAGGCTCCACAACCCATCCGTCGACTGGAAGGCCGGCACAGTCCAGTTCAACTCCAGTTATTGTCAGACACACTGTCAAATAAACCCACCAAAGCCTTTGACCCATTACGTGGGAAGCAGTGAGGTAGCAGGTTTGCCAGCAGAGTACGAGGAGTACAGGGATGTTTTCAGCAAGACAGCAGCCGAAACCTTGCCCCCGCACCGGCCTTTTGATTGCCGGATCGACTTAGAAGCAGGTGCAGTGCTACCCTGCAGTCGGATATACGCCCTCACCGAAGCCGAAAACAAGTATTTAAAGGAATACATAGAATCCAACTTGGCCAATGGTTTCATCAGGCACTCCACATCTCCGGTTTCTTCCCCCCTATTCTTCGTCCCCAAAAAGACCGGAGACCTAAGAACTTGTATAGACTACAGGGCAATAAACAAAATAACCACCAAGAATCGTTATCCCTTGCCCCTGATACCTGTGCTGTTGGACCAGGTACGTGGATCTACCGTCTATACCAAATTGGACCTCAGGGGGGCCTACCATCTAGTGAGAGTTCAAAAAGGGGATGAATGGAAGACGGCCTTTCGGACCAAGTTTGGTCTCTATGAATATCAGGTCATGCCGTTTGGGTTGTGCAACGCACCAGCAGCGTTCCAGCATTTCCTGGACGAAGTGCTGTGTGGATATCTGGATGTGTTCACCATAGTCTACATCGATGACATCTTGATTTACTCTCAGAACCTGGAAGAACATCGAAAACACGTCCGAGCAGTTCTACAAAGGCTACGTGAACATCACCTATATGCTAAGCTCGAGAAATGTGAATTTCATCAGACTACCATCGAGTTCCTTGGGTTCATTCTGTCACCACAAGGGGTCACAATGGACAGGAAAAAAGTGCAATCTATCATAGACTGGCCTCCACCGAAATCAGTCAAAGACATCCAATCTGTTCTTGGCTTTGCTAACTTTTATCGCCGCTTCATAGATGGCTTTGCGAAAAAGGTGCAACCCATTACCAGACTTCTACGGAAAGGTGTTCAGTTTTCATGGGATGAGAAAGCTGCCGAGGGGTTTGAGGCACTCAAGAAAGCGTTTGTCACCGCTCCAGTACTAAAGCACCCAGACCCGAGCAAACCATACGTCATCGAGACCGACGCTTCTAGCTATGCAGTGGGAGCGATCTTATCACAAAGGGACGAAAACGGGCAATTGCACCCAGTCGCCTACTACTCACGGATGTTACTCCCAGCGGAGCAAAATTACGCCATCGCCGACAAGGAATTGTTGGCCGTAAAAACAGCGTTCGATGAGTGGCGTCACTATCTTTTAGGGGCCCAACACACCGTGACTATCTACAGCGACCACCGTAATCTGCAGTTCTTAAAATCAGCTAAAGCCCTTAGTCCCAGGCAACTCAGATGGGCAATGCAGTTCTCGGAATATGACTTTGTGATAACATACCGCCCAGGAGCAGAAAATCGAAAAGCAGATATACTGTCAAGATACCCTGAACCAAGCCTCGAACCATCAGAGACAAGAAAAGAAGAACCCAGACCCATGGTGGACCCGGACCGTGTCATTGGGAGTATAACTGTCGATTCTATGTTTGACGACATCAGGGCAGCTATGTCGGCTCAGCAACTGGCTCAATGGGAAATGCAAGGTGAAGACCAGTCGGTGAAAGAAGGACTACCGTTCTACAAAACCACGCTATTTCTACCTACAGCACCACTACGTCAACAAGCAATACAATGGTGCCACGATTCCCCGTTTGTAGGCCATCCTGGAACAGTCAAGACCATAGAACTGGTGAAACGTCATTTTTGGTGGCCAACCATTTGTAAAGACGTCCGGCAATACGTAATCACATGTGAAGTGTGTCTTAGAAACAAATCTGATCACCAAAAGCCAACTGGACCCCTACAACCACTACCTACGCCACCTACCCCATGGCACACTGTGTCGATGGATTTGATTGTTGAACTACCTCAGAGTAACGGCTTTACAGCAGTTTTGGTTGTGGTAGACTATCTAACTAAGATGGCGCACTTCATACCCTGCAAAGGAACCCCATCAGCGAGCACACTGGCCAACCTGTTTTCACAACATATAATTCGCTTGCATGGATTACCATACGGAATTGTCTCAGACCGAGGACCGCAATTTACATCAAGGTTTTGGCAAGCGTTCTGCAAATCAGTTGGGATTGACGTACGTTTGTCCACGGGCTATCACCCGGAAACTGATGGTCAGACGGAGAGACTAAACCAGACTCTAGAACAATATCTTAGATGTCTCACCCAAGGAAAAGAGAAGGACTGGGCGGACGTCATCTGGCTCGCCGAACTCGCATACAATAATGCAGTGCATTCCTCTACTAAAACAACACCATTCTACAGCCTGTATGGTTACCACCCTCGTTTTCAACCAGTACCCCAAGAGAACATACCCGAAGTGCCTGCAGTAGTGGAAAAGCAGAAAAAACTAAAAGAAATCTGGCAAGTTGTCCAACACAATCTGGTCGCAGCCAAGCAAGCCTACAAGCATCACGCGGACAAGAAAAGACGAACCAGTCCCATGTACCACGTCGGGGACAAGGTATGGCTTTCTACACGAAACATTCATCTACAAGGCTCGCGCAAATTCATCCCCCGTTTCATAGGGCCATTTCCAATCGAGTCACTGGTTGGTTCAGTGGCTGTTAAGTTGACTCTTCCCCCGCACATGCAAATACACCCAGTGTTCCATATTGCCTTGGTGAAACCGGCGCCTGCCTTTGTGAGAACTAGGAAACCTCCACCCATTATGGTAAACGGCCACCCCGAATTTGAGGTCGACGCTATCTTGGACTCACGTGTTCAACACAAGAAACTGTGTTATCTGGTGGACTGGGTGGGGTATGGTCCCGAAGAAAGATCTTGGGAGCCCGCTGAAAATATCCATTTTCCTCGACTCCTCCGCCAGTTTCATCTTCGATACCCTAGTAAACCTGGGCCTGCTGGAGGGAGGGGGAGTACTGTCAGGGCTGGGGATAGTCTGGGGGTAAATGCCCTTATGGTTAACCTGGGGGGTGGGCAAGCAACCAGAAAGCACCCCACCAAGTACTCCAGGCGTGTTCTCCACCCTTTTTGTAGGACCGTGGTCCAGGGATGGAGAACAGCCCGAGAACTCCATTTCCCAGCAGGCCGCTCGCCGCTTGGGCCTGCTCGGAGGAAGACTGCCACGCCCCTGACCGCGCCCGCATCAGCGCGCATGCGCGAGCCGCGCCCGTGGGGAGCCGCTCGCAATACTGATCAGCGTCCTGGAAAGACGTGTTCTCAGGAGCTCCGGAGGCAAGCTTACGCGGGGCGATTCCGCCCGATGCCTGCAAACCCCAGGCCCCGCGTACAAGGCAGAGATAAGTACCAAGCCTTACCTTGCATTTCATACCCGAGGGGGGGTCACGCAGTAGAAGCGGCGCAGAGGCCTACCAGCCCCCACCGCGAGCCGGAGCACAAAACTCCTGCTGGGAACGCTAGAAGTTAAAACGTCCCTAATCACGCATGAGACTCGAACTAACAACGCCCGCATGTTTATTTTGGCTAACAGTAAAGTCGCATGACTCCGGATCGGCGCTTCTCGCCGTGCAGGGGATTCTGACCCACTAACCAATCACGCGCACAGCGCGCACAATATTGACTCTAGTTTTGCTCTTGCAGAGAGAGAGGAAATCTGGGAGAAGTTCGTGGCCAATCAACACGAAAAGGCCAGAAGCTGAAATCGAAGCTAAGTACCTTATTGCTTGGGCAATTGCTACAGATGCTGCATGAAGTAATGCAGTTCTGGAATTCCGCATGTTGTAATGTGGGGTAATCTGCAGTCAATGTGTTACTTGTGATGTCCTGGTTAGGGGCTCCAGTACAAAAGCCCGAGGTGAACTCAAGCATTCAGAAAGAGAGTGAGAGATGAGAGCAGGAGTGCATGGGCGGAGTTTCATGGAACAGGAGCCGAGGAGCATGTGACCCTGACATCCCCCTTCCCATCCAGAACCTCTACCTCAACCTTTTTCCGGTGTTCCTAACTTCCTTACCTATCCAACCAACGGACCCTAACCCTCTTTCCCCGAAGGGTCAAGGTTTCCTGTGCTGTCTATCTCCAGGTACTGCGACCTAACGGGGAGGGAGGCGTTTTAGCTGCGTTTGTGCTGCCTCTACGCCTGGAAGGAGCAAGGTCTGACAGTCATCATGCCACTGAAACTTTCCCCATTACAAGAGGCTCCCTGCCTCCTGTTTATCTGCTATATTTCCATATTGTATGTTTCTTTTTGACCAAAAGAGAGTGTGCCCCTGTATCAATACAAATTAACAAATTATTAAAGTGTCCACGGTTAAAATGGATTTCTAGAATCTGGCCTGGTGGACAGATTATAGGAGTTCATCCTAGTTATAATGAACAGGGGAACTCTGGTATTAGCCAATACCCAATCATGGTAGCAATGGAGAGCAGTGAATGCTAATCTCGAGAGAGTGTGAGTGGGGTGAGGGGTCCACAATGAGTTCACACAGTGAAGCATACAATATTTCAATGTAATTACATAAATACTATATTGATTCTAAGCCCAAAACACACACCAGAAAATGAAACAATAACTCACAATATTCAATTATAAACATATATATATATATATATATGCATATATATATATATATATATATATATAGTCATTATAGATTCTTACATGCATTCAATAACTTAATCAACAGAAGAAGTTAAGTAAGTGATGCAGTGAGATGGAACCAAGTGACAAGAAATATGTCATAGCTTCAGAAATCCAATCCCTACGAAGAGTGGGGCCTTGTGCCCAAAATTCACAATTTTTCTCCCCTGAAACTCTCTAACAATGCAATGCAGCTGGTTTTTTAATACACACTTACGTCTACTAATTGTGAAGTAATGTCTTTTCTGTTTTTTTGAAAATGTTTGACTTAATACAAATTTGAGACTCAAGCTCTGATTTAGTTATTCACCTCAGATACATTGGTATGTTATACCTTGATTGTTTTACAACCAACATGCTGACAAACATGAAATAAAACTCATGTATAAACTTAGCAAATGAGACAATGAATAAGTCCCAATATAGAAATATGGGCCATAGGTGACTTAGGTAAGACCAGTATAACCCTGCCTGAACAGAACAGCATACAGAACTATTGATATGCTCCAACTCATACCAGCGGCTACCCCCCTGGTGATACACTGATCATTCAGTGGCACAAACTTTGCCTTACATATCATTCTATCATCTTCAGGGTTCAATCTTCTTTAGCTCGTGTATGCCTTTCATCTTCTGATCTGTTTCAAAGTCAGTGAGCATGGCCACAATACACTCATCACCCACAAACTCCTCATCTTTCTTCCATAATCAAGCTCTTGTAAGGCAGCCAGCATGCCATTTTTTCCAACCATGCTTAACATTGAATGTGAATTGCTGGAGTTTAGAAGCAATTCTGGCTAATTTTACTGTAAGGAAATGTGCCCCACTGTGGGTTAACATATACTTGAGAGACTTGTGTTCTGTGAATATTTCAAATGTTCTATATCACAAGTACAAGCAGTGGCGGCCGCTTACATAGGGCGGGGGGTGCCACCCCTCCCCCCCTCCCAAGGCCCCCACGAGTGTGTGGCAGGCTGCAGAGAGAATTGGGATCATTAATAGATTGTGGCAGAAAATAAATGTTGCAGAGTGGAAGATTCATTAATTAAGTGTAAATAATTAATTACTCTGCCGCACTGCAAGTGAGTCTTCAATCTGGCTTTTCCTGCCACGGTGCCACCCTGTGACAAAGGGGTACGTTCTGATTTACGGAGCTCTTGCCATCTGTAAAGTGAGTGGAGCTCATAGCTCCACGCACTCTACGTAATCATCCTCAATCCAGGAGGCTGGCGGGGCATTAGAGGGGTGGCCCTGCCAGTATTATAATCTGTGCACAAACAGCGCAGCACCAGGATGATTGATATGGGGAGTAACAGGTTACAGGTTTAGTGGAATGAATGTCATTGGCTGTTTTCTGGCCAATGACATTCATGAGTGTGGGCCGGGTCAGGTCATGGGTTTTCTCACTTCTTCACTTGTTGCGATTCCGAACTACTTAGAGAACCTCAACAGCAAGGCCCCACACTTCACGACGGACGATGCAACCTATTTTACCCTCGCCACCAAGCACCAATTCTGCTGGTAAGTAATTTCACTTTTAATTAACTCGCCACTTAAAGCAGGCGAGCCAACTAAAGTGCCAGATTACATGTATGCTGAGACAAAGGCATTAAGAGTCTTAATGCCGGAGTCTCGGCCTACATGTAATCTCACACTTTAGTTGACTCGCGTTGCATGCTTATTGAAGATTGACTACTTAAAGTAGTCAATCTTCAATAAGCATGATGTGAGAGGACTTAACTTGTGCCAGCAGCCCGCCAGGCCTTCATTCACGGCCAGGACAGGGCTTTGGGGGTGCTCACAGGCCCAGCCCAGGACCGTCCTGACCTGGGCCTGGTCCTCCTCTGGATCCCTGCCCTGGGTATGCCGGGCCTACCCCCTATACTCCCTCAAGAGGGCACAGGCAGCCAGCTTCAGCAAGAACGTAGTTGGAGTGATTGGGTGCGAGGGAAGCAGACAGATATGGGACATTTACAATTAAATGTTTTGCTTCTGTTACTTGTTAAAATGGAGGAGAGCAAGGCTTCATGGGGTAGAAGCGGGTTAGGAAACATGATGGGAGGGAGACAAAAGTAATGGGCGAAAGGACCGCATAAAATATGTCGAAAGGGCCATTTTGTGTCATTTACATTAGGTGTTATGGTGATCAGAAGAATGATGACTCCATGTCTTCAGAACGCTGCTTCCAGAAACTTGGGTTACTTTAAAAAATCATTGTTTTCTGGTGTGCAAATCCAATTGAAACCAGCAAAGACTACAACTCCCATAATGCATTGCTCTGCTAAAATGAAAGCTGATGGCTTCCCAGCGTTACAGTGTCACCAGGCAACCCTATGCCATTTACTGGGAGACAGACACAAACAGCTGTTTGCGAAAGCAGGAAAAGAATTCACTACTTGTACCCAGCACGTTTGTTACTGCTCTGTACAGGCGCACAGAGTTAAAAACAAGCATTCACAAAGGCAACAATTTTGGCTGAGGTATGCACTGCCGCCGGCCCCGGTCCTAACAGGAGGCTTCTTGGCCTCCGTGGTCCCCTGTTCACACCGTGTCCTTCGGGCTGTAGAAGGTGACGTAAGTGAAGTTTGAGTCATATTGGCACACTTTTCTAAGCACATGCTTCTTAGAAAAGTGCAGTTAATCACGTTATCTTGAAGGTATTGCCCAGCGGTGTCAGGGCGGTTTGGGCAGAGCTGTGTTTTCTTGCGGATAACGGCTTGCATCCTTTCTGCTAAGTTCCCAAGGGAAGCTCTGCATTCGCATATGTTGGGGGTCTCTGGGTGCCCCCACGCGTGCCCGTGAGCCCCTCCACCCACAGACTCAGACCAGACACGTCGGTGTGCTTCGGGCTCCCCGGTCGCTCTGACGCGGCCGGGAACGCCCCGTTTATTTAAGACGCATGCGGCGACGTGCAACGTCACGTCGCCGCGTGCGCGTCTCCCTCACGGGGCAACACCACACTCCTCCTTTTTCCGGGAGGAACAACAACAACAGACACTTCCAAAAATTGCACTGCACACAACATAACAATTACAAACTCAGAGCCCATGCCCCTTTAATGTCAACCTCCCGATTCCCCTTACTCCGGAACACAGTCAATCGGCCCCAGCACATAGTCTCCGAGATAGGCAGGTCTCCCTCGCCCAGCCCTCTGGGGGTACCTCCCGCCTACCTCAGCCGCAGGAGTCCCAGCTGCTCCAGTGCCTCGTTCTGGCGACCCCACGAGTTCCCCCGGGGGGTATCTTCATCCGGGAGGAGAGTCTCATCCGGGTCAGGCGGGAGCTCAGCTCGAGAGTCCCCCAGTTTCTTAAAGAAGCTCACATTCCGAGTGACAGCCGACTTCCCGTCCGAGGCCGTTACCATCGATCCCTTTACTGCCACCACGTCCAGCGGCTCCGGTTCATATGGGAGCGAGAGTTTTCCGTGGGGATGCCGATTCCTGATCAGCACTTCGTCGCCCGGTTCCAGCCGCTGCGGACGAAGACCCCGCCGTATGTTCTCTTGATGTGTCCTTGCCTGTCGCTCCGCTTCCACCCGTTGGTCATCTATTACGCCGGGTTCCTTTTCATGTACCTCCGGGAGGAGACCTCGGGGGCACCTTCGGAACAGGACTTCAGCCGGGGCCACCCCCGTTGAGGCGTGTGGGGTGGTGCGGTACACTCTCAAGAACTGGTATAGCGCCCGCTGGAGGGGCTGGCCCTGTCCCTGGGCTATCCGGAATGTTTTGTTCAATGTCCTCATCAGCCTCTCCGCGTCCCCGTTCGCACGGGGCCACAGCGGGGACACCTTCCGGTGCGCCACTCCACAGCTCTCCAGAAATTCCGAGAACCTAGCGCTCTGGAATGGGGACCCATTATCCGAGCACAGAGTCACGGGAAACCCATGGGTGGCAAAGATTTTCTCCACAGCGCCCACCACGTGCTCAAATGCCACCGACTCGACGAATTCCACCTCAGGGTATCGGGAGTATTCATCCACAATGGCCAGGAAGTGAGTGCCTACGGCCGTGGATCCGAAGTCCGCATGTACGACCTCCCACGGCCGGGTCCCTCGTGGCATTACTTCGATTTCAGGCTCCCGCTGGACTGGGGAGGCCGCCTGGCACCACACACAGGCCGCTACGAAGTCGTCCACTTTTTTCTCTAGCTCGGGAAACCACACCTTCAGCCTCAGTCTCGCCTTCGTCTTGGCGGCCCCTTGGTGTCCCTGGTGTGCCAGGTTGATGACTTCATGGATCTTGGAGCCCGGCACCACCAGGCGATCGCCCCGCAGCTGCAGGCCCGACTCCGTGAAGGACAGTTCGTCCTTTACCTTCCAGAGTTGCTCGAGGGTCACTTTAGCTTCTTGAGTGCGCCCTGCCACCAATTCCAGCACGGACTTCCAGGACCCCGACCGCATCGAGCTCCTCAAGATGCGGAAACACTCGTCGTTGGCCGCAGCACTCTCCAGTTCGGGTAGCGGCATTGCGTTGGGGGTGGCACCCTCTACCACCATCCTGACGTGGTCATCGGCTTCCTCAGCACACGAGTCTTGTGCGGGTCCTCCACCGCCCACCGGGTGCCTGGACAGGTAGTCAGCCGCATTGTTGGTACCCGGCCGGTAGATCAGGGTGACGCTATACTCCAGAAGGGCCAACATCCACCTCTCGATTCTGGCTGGTGGTTTTGAAGATGATCCGGCCATGATCGGAAGCAGCGGCTTGTGGTCCGTTACCACTGTCACGGGTCACCCCAGCACATAAAGCCGAAAATGCCGACAGCCCCACAAGACAGCCAGGGCCTCGCGTTCAATCTGCGAGTATCTCTGTTCGGTCTCGGAGAGGGCTTTGCTGGCATATGCCACTGGCCTTATCCCCCCATCTCTGCCCACTTGGGTGAGCACAGCACCGAGGCCAAACGGGCTGGCGTCCACCACAATCTCGGACTCCAGGGCGGGCTCAAAAAAAGCCACGGTATCATCTGCTGTCAGGGCGCCTTTGATGTCCTCGAACGCTGACTGTTCCAACGGGCCCCACTGCCAGGTGGTATCCTTTTTCGTCAGGGCCCTCAGAGGCTCCGACCTCGAGGCGAGATTCCTGATGAAGCGCCCACAGTATGTTACCATTCCCAGGAAGCTCCGCACATCTGACGCCGACTCAGGGGGGCGCGCGGTCCTG
Organism: Ambystoma mexicanum; assembly: GCF_040938575.1. Lineage (NCBI taxonomy): Eukaryota > Metazoa > Chordata > Amphibia > Caudata > Ambystomatidae > Ambystoma > Ambystoma mexicanum. Next base: position 251,235,737 of record NC_090923.1, on the reverse strand, counting down.
ATGTCCTGGACCTTCCTGGGGTCCGGAGATACACGCCCTCCTTGAAGATGAAACCAAAGAACTCAATGGTCGGGCGGAGGAACTCGCACTTGTCCTTGTGGAGAGTGAGCCCCAGCGACTGCAGCCTCTCGAGGGTCTTGGCTAGACGTTTCAGATGTTCAAGTTCCTTCCTGGCAAAGACCAGAATGTCGTCACTAATGTTTATGACGCCCTCCAGGTCTGCGAGAGCGCCTCGGATCAAGTTCTGAAATACCTCGGCTGCTGACGACACTCCGAAACTCAGCCGCTTGTACCGGTAGAGCCCCCTGTGGGTAGTGAAGGTTGTAATATATCGGGACTCTGGGTGGAGGACAACTTGGTGGTATCCAGCTCGTAAGTCCAACTTAGAGAAGAACCGGGCCCCCTGCACTTCAGCAATGATGTCATCGATTGTCGGGGTCAGGTGTCGTTCTCTCCTGATGGCCTTGTTGGGCAGCCTCATGTCCACACAGATCCGGACGGAGTCCGGCTGTTTTGGTTTCCTCGCCACTACGATAGGGGATACCCATGGTGTGGGGCCCTCCACCTTTTCGATTATATCCAGGTTCACCAGGTTGTCTAGTTCCCTGTCCACCTGGTCCCTTAGATGAAACGGGATCCGCCTGTGTTTCAGAGCCACGGGCTGCACCGACTCATCAATGTGGAGCCTCACGGGGTCACCCTTCATTCTCCCAATCCCTTTAAAGATGTCAGCATATTTGTCCAGCAGATCGTTGATGTCCTCTAAGTAGACTGAGTACGCGAAGCTCACTATGCCAAGAGCCTCCGCTGCCGCACAACTCAACAGGGTGTTGCTGCTCACTGGAGTCACGTAGAAGCGGGCCTTGATCTTCGACCCGTCATGCTCCACCTTGGCGACAAACGCACCGTCCAGTGGCAGGGGCTCCCGCCCACCAAATGCAAAAATGCGGGCTCTCGGCGTCGCCAGCCTAGGGGGTGGGTTGAGCGCGGCATAATGTCCTCTCGCCATTACGTTGACTGAGGCCCCCGTGTCGACCAGCACCGGGACCGGCGAGCAGTTCACCTCCACGACGCATCTCGGCTGTCTCCTGCTCCTCCCCTTGAGGACTTCCATGCTGGAGACGAAGAAGATATTCTCCTCATCCTCTTCCTCCGATTCTTCCGCCGGCGTCTCCTCTCCCGCCTGTTCCACCTGAGCTACATTGGGCGGGCGGTTTTGGCGAGGGGTCCACAGACGGGGTTGTCCCCTCGGAATCAGTACAGGCAGGGTCGCCCTGCACACCCTCGAGAAGTGGTCGGGCACCCAACAGCGTCCGCAGATCTTTCCTATTGCCATGCACTCAGACGAGTGGGGGAGGTCATAGCCGCACTTCTGGCATGACTCCACTGGCTTACCAGCTCTGTCTCAGGGAGCCCCACCGGGCCTTCGCACCCCTCTGCCGCCTCGCCAGACAGCGCACACCTCTTCCGGCCTCGCTGCGCGGGATCCGGCCTCCATCTTGTTGGCACGGGCCTCCGCCACCTCATGGCACCGCCCGAGCTCCAGGATTCTGGGCAGGGTGAGTCCGGGCTCTCTCAGGACCTGTCGCCTCAGCTTGCCAGATGAACATGCCTGGATTAGCATGGTCCTCATCATATCCTCCGCATCCCCCCACGCACACCCTTGGGATAGGCGGCGCAGGCGGCCATAGAAGGTGTCGAGCGTTTCATCCTCCTTTTGTCTGGCCGAGAGCATGACGAACCTCTCATAGTCCACGTTGGCAAGGGGAATGAAATGCGCGAGGAGGGCGGCTTTGGCTTGGTCATAGGAGTTGTCCACCGGAGTTTACGACTCAAATATCTCCTGTACAGCTGCTTCGGCCGAATACAGCATCGTAGCCACCTTGCTGTCATTGTCCGTGACCTGGGCGGCCCGAAAGTACATGTCCAGCCGTCCAATCCATCTTCTCCATCGGGGGCCCAGGCTGGACGGAGGACCCGTAGCGTCAAACTCCGGAATGGGCTGCAAGGCCGCTTGCGCCCTGGCTTGGGCCATGGCCAGGGGTGGTGGTTGGTTCGGGGGAAGAGTGGCACCAACCGTGGGTGTAGGCAGCCCAGACGTCGCAGGATGTGGGGTTGGCTGTGGGGGATTCTGTTGAAACAAATCTGCCAGGCTTTCGTCCTGCGAATCCTCCGAGGCCGTGGCAGTCGCACCCTCCAGGGCGCCGAAATCACTCATGGGCCCAAGCGCACAGGCACCCTTGTTCTAGTCCTGAGGGCCGCAACTTGCACCTCTCCCCACACTGCCACCACCCTCGTGATGATGAAAAGGTTAAAGAAGCTACCTTGAGGCGTCTCGTTCCAACGTGGATCTCAGGAGCGGGCATGCCATCACCCACGTGATGATGAAGGGGTTGAAGAGGGTCCTTGAACCAAATGTTCCAAAAATTGAGCTTCAAAAATGGAGTGGGCTGAGAAGGCCCAGCCACCTCAGTCCATCTTCCAGCTACCACACGACGTTACAGACTGAAAATTGGCCAAAACATCAAAATTCAGGCATGGGCCTGCGGGTTAGGCTGCCCGCAGTCAGCAAATCCAAAAATTGGGCTTGGATGGCCTTCCGACTCCAAACCGGAGCTTTCGGAAGTTCCTCAGCCACGTGCGCAAGATGGCCGCCAGCCGCGTGTATGGTCCGCGGCCACAGCGTGAGACGAAACATCCGCGGATGTTTCATCGTCGGAGAAAAATTATCCGGGATCGCTCTCACCGCCGGGCCCGGGCATCCAACACTCGTCGCCACTTTTGGGGGTCTCTGGGTGCCCCCACGCGTGCCCGTGAGCCCCTCCACCCACAGACTCAGACCAGACACGTCGGTGTGCTTCGGGCTCCCCGGTCGCTCTGACGCGGGCGGGAACGCCCCGTTTATTTAAGACGCACGCGGTGACGTGCAACGTCACGTCGCCGCGTGCGCGTCTCCCTCACGGGGCAACACCACAGCATAGTGCCACACAGCATTTAATACAGCTGTTTAACGCAGCCACAACATGGTTTTATCGAATTGTGCTGATTGCCTGGCAGGTTTAAATCCTTTCCACTGATAGATTCATTCACGCCAGATCGTGGACTGGTATTCCTACCAGAAAAGGTGGGACGGCTGGTGTTCTCGATAGTGGCTGAGCTGAGTGACCCAAACCTCCCAAAGGCGTCAAGGTCATCGTCGTTCCAGACTTTGTACACATGGAGCTGGAAGACAACCCAGGAGAAACTTTCAGAGATTCGTCTGCAGTTTTTGCCAGGCCCAAATTTATGCAAATGTCGAGCAGAGCCAGGCCTGGATATTTATGCCACAAATGCATTCTTGCCTTTCCAAAGAGTCAAAGTTATGGTTTATAACAGGAACCAGTCATTCTGGTTGCTGTTATAAACCATAACTCTGACCGTGCGTGGATTAATATTGGAAAGGCAATACATCTTCCCTGTTCCTTAAATGAAGGTATGCTGCAGCATGCACACCAGATGAATTGTCTGGCAGTCACATTGCATCCACCTTCCCTTTGTCGGTCTTGTCTGCAGGTAGTTTTATAATTCAGCAGTGACTAATGCCTCACTGACGAATGCTCGTCTAAAACAGGTGGCCCTGCCAGGGACGTCATTTCACCAAAATGCCAGGGGGAGCGGAAGTGACATCACATTACCCTTGACCTCTGATCACATCTCAGGAAGTGATGTCATTTGACTCCACCCCGAATGACATCAGGGGAAGCGATGGAACACGACCGTTTACCCCTTCACAAAACAGGAAATGGCATCACATAGGATTGTTTCTAAATACACTATGAAAAATATGGTTACACTATTACTGTAACGTGATATACATTTCATCCAAGAATGGATCACCATATGTATCAGCAGAAAAAAAACATGCTTTAGCTGCAACTTGCGAAAAGCAAAATACATAGTCCATAATGGATGCTTATGCTATTCTACATTATTTTTGGAGGCTTTTATCTGAATTGGGAATTTGAGGTGTTTAAGAACAGACTAAAACAGTGACTCACCTCCTGAAGTGTTCCTGAAATAAACATTCCAGAAAGACGAATAGCTCAAATAGCCACAAGGCATTGATCACAGCCCAGGAGCTTCGATTGTAAAAAAAACAAAAAAGAAATACATTTTCTTTTATTTTTATATTTTTTACTGGTAGCAAGGGAGACCACTGGGGTAGCAATGGAGACCTCAGGAGTCGCAAGTGCGACCCCAGGCGACTCCTAAATGACGTTTCTGGGCCCTGCTGACTTAATTCAATTAGCTTCCACTGTGTACATTTCTTATAATCTGCAGAAAAACAGATCATTCAATACTAAATTAACTGCTCCATCGTGCATTTCCCATTTTAGTTCCAGATACAAGTAGCAGCAGGTCCCACCCTGAATGCATGAGGGTGGAGAGCTTTGCATAAGAAAACTCATATTTAAATGCCAGTTTACCCCAAGATCTCTGTGATAAACCCACATACTGCATGTGGTTGCTACATAACCTTGATGGGGAATTTGGGAGGCATCATGCAAAGAAAGAAGTTACATCATCTTCAAAAAAGCAACGTTTGCTTTAACAACCATAAACTGAGCTCTTCCTGCCCTAAGAAAATAAATGAATACTGATTTCCATTGGATTAACAAACTGTAATATAAAAGCTGCCAGTAGATGTGAAAATGTTCTCCACAATACAGATTAAGAGCTACAGTCAAATTAAGAAAAGTTAGATTTTCCTGCTGCTTTGTCAGGTGCTGCTAATGTGGTGTACCCGAATGAAAAGAGAAGACGGGGCTTTAGGAAGCGCACTTTATAACATACGATAAACTAGAACAGTAGATATATCTTAATAGGAGTGGGGTGCCTTCATTCATCAGCGCCACGCTCATTATATGGGCACCCATATCAGAGATCCCAGGAGAATGTGTGTTACACGGGGAAGGGCATGACGTAAGTGGGAATGGCCATAGAGATTGATTAGCTTGGCCACTCAATGGGTAGGTAAATAACCAAGCAACATCTACAAGCTGTCTGTCCCTCCTCATATGTCATTTGTGCCTAGCTGTATAAATACTGGTGGTACTACAATATTTTCAACTTGTGCACATTAGTATTTTAGTCAGCGGACCCATCAATTATACTAAAAACAAAGCCACAGTTCTGTTAAGAGAACCTCTGCGGGTTAGGGCTTGCAGTCACTTTCCTGCTCGTTGGGGGTCACTGCATGAAGGCAAAGTGTGAACTCATAATTCAATATTCAATGGTAGTTAGTGCATACAAAAATATTACAGCAAAAGCTGTAAAGTGCACAAGGGGGTGTTTAGGATAACATTTAAGTTATAAGACAACAACACTTCAAATGTAGTTAGAGGAGGTAAACTCAGAGTCGTTGGGGAAGCACAAACACTTCTGTGGGGGGCATCTAACTTCATTGTAATGAGACTGCGTTGGTGCAGCTTCAATGTTCCAAGCAGTTAACTCTCTCCTTTACATCTGAAACCATTTTTATATTGCTCTGAGGCTATGTTGCCCTTTCTCAGATCAGTCTCTCGATTTCTCTTTGTAGACCATTGAAAACACCCTGCATGAATAAATGCAACCAGTCCAGGTGAATTGTGAAACTAAACACATTGGACTTCAACCTCAATAGTGTACCTTCCGGATAGTTAATTGAAGTGACCATTCTTCAGAACGACAAGCAAGGTTAGCTAGCATGAGTCTTTTGTAGGGTTGGGTGCCCAGCTTTAAAGAAAAATTAGAAAAGAGCGCTATGTTTTTGGGGACCAAAGTGGTGGGGAATATCAGAGGAACAGTACAGACTAAAGAATGGTATGTATGGCTAGCTGAGAAAGTGGCATGTGAAAATGGAAAGTCATAAGACATATCATTCGAAAAAAACTGCATATGGGTCAAACAGAAGCAAACTTATTGTCTATTTGGAAAATGTTTTTAAAAGGGTCAGCATGACAAAATGATATTTTTCCATCATTACTGAATATCTATATCATGAATTTTTAATGCATACAAGCTTGTATTTGAGAAAAGCTGGTACTATGTTGTATCATACAACATTGTATCATGCAACATAGTACCAGCTATTCTCAAATACAAGCTGCAGTAAAATACACCATCACACTTGCACACTAATAATGTACCAATCTTAGTATGTAAAACCTTAGGCTTTTTAAGTCATATTTTTGTAGATTTGGACAGTAAATTGCACATTATGCAAGCCATTTTAAAAAAAAAAAGTCTTGTGGGGGGACATTTGGGGTGAGTTGGACTCACTTGCTTCGCTGGGTCACTCGCACAAAAATTAAAAACAAGAAATGTACGCCCCACCAGCTTTCAATGTCACCAGCCACTACTGAGCATAGGGGGAAATGTCTGGCTGTGTACATGTATGCCGCCATTTATTTTGCCAATGGTAGAGATATTTTTTTCCAAACCTGTGAGTTCCTTGAGGCCTATGCCACAACTCTTTCTGAATGTTCTCCGCCTTGTGTCATCATTGCATCTAGCCATTTTGCATTGCATCTGTGATTATGGTGCTGGGAAGAACTGGATGAAACAGTCTGATGGACAAGGTTCAATTGATGCCTTTAAACTCTATTTTGCCTCAGTGGTCCGACTGAACTCTTTTCCTTTCTTACACTCCCATCTCATGATTTAAGTTCTCAAGTTCTCCTGTATGAAAATGTATGAATATTATTCAATTAGTCCGAGGAACAAACAGAGATGGCCTCCATCTCATGGGTTGGGGGCTTCAGTACCCCATCTACGATACACCGATTGGGACTGGCGTCTTCTCTAGAGAGTGTCTATCTTAGGTATTCTACTTCACTCATATTGTCTGGAATTTCCCTTTTCTGAGTTTGTTCATGCCATTCAAGGACAGGGATACAGACACTCATGGTGTACACTTTCCTCTTTGTGTTTTGGGGCTACAATTACCCAGGTTATTGCTCCCACCCTAGTAAGGTTAGCCTTGCACCCCCACAAACTTCATACAATCGCAGGTCGGGCTGTAACGATTTGTATTTTTGGGAATGTTCAGTACTTCAATTGGGAGGATGTTGCCCTACTTTTTTGCTGGCTGAGGAAGTGTGGTCTACAGAATTTTTGCCACTCCCTTTTTGGTCACTTTCTCGGCATAAAGGACACTTGGAATATCTGCTGATGACTCTATGTGGTTCCCTATCTTAACATCATCTACTGTTATCATGGCCATTGCTTTGTTGATTCTTTGTGTCTATGGGCCTCATCATGGGTTGGGCTGGATCCCTGTGCTACTTGCACCGGGATCCCGCCAATGCTATTAGCAGTACCGCAATTCGGTCTGGCACAATTTGCGCCAGATCCTGAGTTGCGTTGGGGAGGTAAATACCCATTCCCATTGGGTTCATTGAACCAAAATGGGGTTTATTGGCACTATTATTGATAAGAAATTAGCTCTGCGCTAATAGTCAACAATGGGCAGAAAGGGGACATTTTTACCTCCACGAAAAACCTTGAGGTAAAACTCCCACTTTCTGCCCATCTCGAGATTGGGCGAAGCGGTAGATGCAGCGATAATAGCATTACCACTGAATTTTACCGCTCTGCCCATCTCCATCGCGTTCGATTTATTTTGACTCACATTGTTGCATGCAGATGCTTCTTTGGCCATGCGTGCAATGTTGAGTGCTTCTTACAATGTAGGTTTTTTGACTATCAGTTTCTCTTGCATCTTGAGGTGACTGTATTCAACCGCAAGCATGTCAAGTATCATGGTGTCAGTCAAACTCGCACGGTGATGGTGCTTTTATTAGGCTAATCATGCAATCAATTGTTTCCAAAATGTGTTGTGTTCTTTTTATAGAATTTGAGTATATGCATCACAACATTCTTGATAGCTCCCAATATGTTCCATTCTTGTGGCTTCAGTAGAAGCATCTAGGTTGTGATTGTCTTCTGCTGCTGGGACATGTGGTAAGCTCCCGAACGTTCTATGACCTAAAACTTTTTTTGGGGAGGTCATATGCTGGTGATAGGCTGCAACGAAGGTGAAAGGAAGGGAAATTAAGGGAATTAGATAGAAGAAAGGAAGAAATGAACAGAAGTAGGGAATTAAAAGATCATAAAAATAGAATATTTATACCACAGGAGCATAGTGCCTATAGAAGCACAGCAACAATTGGAAGAAGAAAGAGTGTCACAACAGCCCTAAAGGCAGCTGCAAGGAATGCTGCAATCAGCATGGGTTGGAAGGTAGGATACAAAAGACATTGAGCAGATGTTTGGGAAATTATATATGCAAATGAGGAACATAGAAAGATATGAGACTGAAAAGAATATTGAAAGTTCCCGATCAAAAGGAACTGAAGGTACATCAAGGGATGTCATAGCAGACGATTATAGAACAATGTTATTAACCAGGGTAGATCTTGACGGTGTAGAAGAAGATAACAGGCACATGAGATGGAGCATAATGATTTCAGATGAAGAAAGAGTGGAGAATAAGAGGGCACAGAGAGAGGGCACATGCAGATTTTCAAGGGATTTGAGCAAAGATAAAGGGGTAAAATGATCAGATTTAGAAGACCGATAGAAAAAACACCAGAACCAACACCATATATTGAATGATCACAAGCACGATTGCGCAGTACAGGGGATACATCCCCACCTTATATAAGCAGAATAAGGGCATTATCAGGACGAAAACAAATGGGTGAGTACACAATGCTTGGAAAACAAGGATCGTGGGCGGGTAGGATTATAATCAGGAATGTCACAATTCCGCCTATTAGAGAAAAGGGGGGGGGTGGTCGACCACAATGTATACCGTGGCCCCAAATCGATAGGGAACATTTAAAGTGATCACAACCATGTTTAACTTTGGGTGCATGAAAATGGATTTCTGAACTAGAGAAAAGAATGTCAGGAGAAACATTAGCTATGGGCAACATTAAATGCCTATTATCAGCCATCCTAAGGGAGAAAACTGACGATGTTTGGAAAAGAGCAGGATACCTTAAAGTCACTCCTCAAAACCCGGTGCAGAGTGGATCACCATTTAATAATTATAGAGCAGATGTATGGCGATCACTTACAGTACAATATCCTGATACATCGGATATTGGGGCAATAATGACTAGGAAACTGGGAGCAACTGAAGACCCCATTGCCTTTATTCAGGAGAATCAGGACAGATGGAATTTGGAAACACATGAATCAAGGGACAAGACAGTAGTATTATTTTACCATATTTTATGTTAAGGGCTGCCAGAGCCGGTGCAACGTCAGTTAAAGAAACAAGTAGGAATGGAATCAAAGCAATGGCCAGAGATTCAATGGCAATTATGTATTATTGTAGACAAAAAGAAAGTTGGGGTAGAAAACAGGAAGAAGTCATGTTGGCACAGAAAAAATACTCAAAATGTGCCATAGAAAGAGTGATACTGACAAACAATGAGGGAGCAACGGCACAAACAGTGCAGTTACCGCAGCAAAATAATGCTGCATATGCTATGGATCAGAAGGGGTATAATTTTATGCAAAGAGGCAGAGGGAATGGGCCTCGAAGAGGAGGATGAGGATGGATTTCAAAACCCTCAAGGAAGGGGAGGATTTAATGGTGGACAGTCACTGCAATGTTGGAGTTGCAGTAAATTAAGACATTTAGCTAGAGTATGCAGACACAGGGAAGGCCTGCATCAACAGAATTGGCAATCTCAAAGAGGGAGGATGGGATATGCTCCAAAGTATAATACAGATTCACAAGGATATTATGCCCAAGATCACCTGCAAACTCAGACATATGCGCTGCAAGCACAGCAAATACAACATGCCCCAATGCAGCTTCAGTTGCCACAAGGGCAACAACAGCAAATACCTATGCAGACGCAACAGGCACTGACGCAACAAGTAGAATATATTCCAATGCTACCGGCAGTTGTATCACAATGGCACATGGATTCGAGAGCCACGTAAGTGGTGTAGGGGAGGGCAGGTCGGTAGGACCCACCTCACCTACATCTCCTACCTATGTGAAGACTCATGACTCGTCGGCAGCCTCCACACCCCAGGGTCCAGGAGGCGGGGTGGCTGCGGATCGACACATGATGCTGCACAACCACATATATGGCATAGCATAGACACCATTTTATAGTAGACAACTCCATTTTGTTAAAGACGCCAAAACCCTAACACATGCAGAACAACTCACATACACAGAAAGCTGCAGCCTGACCCCTGCTTGACCGCGCTCGCAGAGGCCTGTACCTCCCGCCCGGCCTCCACCTCATGGTAGATCCGCTGAGAGCTTGTTCTCACGAGCAACCAGATACGAACAAACAACAAAATAAACATTGTATCGTTTAACCTTCTGCAGTACATCATTGCCACATCCGTGACCAAGCTAATTCGGAAGTAACTTAAACCAGCCCAACCCTGCATACCCTGACCATGTACCAAGCCCCAAAGCCGGACTGTGTGGCGCCCCTCACCCCCGCCCACCCCGAGGCACCTTGCATTGTATGATAATCATTTTGTGATATATGTCACGTTGACTAAACGTTTTGCTGCTATTACAAAGAAGAGTGGTAATACAATATATGACAGCTTCTGACAGCTCCTGTACCCACCAAGGCACTGGAGCCAGATTGTATTGTGGTATAATATGTATTGCCCTCTTTGCACACAAACCAATCTAATGCTACCTCATGTTCGTTTGTCACCTGCTCTTATGAAATATTGTGCTAAAGGATAAAGTCCCCCAACTTATATCCTCATTAATGTAAATATATGTGCATAATCCCAGGAGTCCTAAGTGTTGTTGCCCGCCCTTTGCCAAAGGTACGATGCGCTGCTCTTTGCATGGAGGCAGGCCCAGAGCTGCAAGGTCATCTCCCCCTCCTCCCGCCCAGGCTCGCCAGGGATAGCTGGTGTTCGAACAGCACAGCCTCGCCTCCCCTCCCAATCTCGCTGGGTCCGCGCCAAGCATTCACCTCCCCCATGTCAGAGGCCACCACAGCCTGACTCCATTAATTATGAACTACCTGGTCCTAAATCCCACTGCCTCACAGAGGGCACCAGTCACATACCCCCACGGCCCATTGGTATTCCTGCTGACCCCCAGTTAATGGCCCTCAAAGAGGGGGCGCCCAACACTTGTACCAACAGATTGCAATACCATCCTCCACTGCACCCATCAGAACAGGGAGATCGAATAACCCCTCCTGTGCCCCTGGAATTTAGTTAAATTTTCAGACAAATTACCAATTTCTATAGGTGAACATTTTATTTATGTATTTATGTATTGTTTGCTTGTTAGGCACTTACACAATAAGAATATACTGTTTCAAAGTGCCCACAGGGCAGGCAGAGAGGTAGGGTGGGAAATAAATTACAAAAGAATATTAAGAGCAGAGGGGGAGGAGGGAGATGGACAAACCTATTATGCTCTATGAGTATTCAGAACATGCTAGTGCAGAAATGAAGAGGGGAGAGGGGCAAGTGCTAGGGAGTCAGAGCTTGTGGGTGAGTGTTAGGGTGAATTCTCTGTTTAGGCTGAATTTCCTAACCTAGTGAGTCCCCCAGCAGCTTTGCTGGATTTCTGGAGTTTGTTTTTTTCCATCCTGCCAAGAGTGAGACTCTTTTCTCCCACTCTTGGACATGAATGTGGTTAATTCCTGTGAATGTCAATGTGTTCTATGGGCTATGGGGTCTTATATTCCATAGGGTCTCATGTGTTTTACTATGTGTGTTACACTGCACCCTCCGTGCTGTAACACTGGGGCGTCCTAGAGGATCCCCACCATAGACTCCATACCCTAGGGCTGACTACTGTCGCCCAGGGCATGTAAAGTCACCATTGGCTTTACTAGACCTAAATTTACTAACAGAACTAGTACAAACCATCCTATTGTGGACGTACTAGAAGGGGTAATTCGATTACCCCTGGGTCTGTTATTCGAGGGGGCACTGTCCCGTCCCCCTTCGTCGAGTTTTGGCTGGTGGCAGTGGAAACCACTTGTTCTATTCGACCCCGAATATAATTCTATGGGATTCTTCCCATTGTTGGAGGCTAATACTTTTTCCGTTAGTCTCTAACATACCGCCGGTTTATTTGTCTTAAATAAATCTACCGGTCAGTATTTTCTGCCAGAACTCGGTTTTTAAAATGGCGTCTGTGTTCACCTCTGTAACTCCGAACCAAAGGTTGAGCCCTTTGTTCCACTTTTGGCGGGCTTCTACACAGAAGCCCTCCAGAGTGGTGCCATTCTATCTGGGTACCACAGGGGGCGTGGGAGGGGATTTAGGCAGCCTGGACTGAGTTGCCTTGCCAACTCAAGTCGCACTTTGGTGTGATTGGCCCAAGTGGTGAGCCACCCCGCTCACCACTTAGCGTGTTTTGATTGACAGCTAGGCTGAATGAATGGGGGTTTGCTGCATAAAAGCAGGGCTTTAGGGGCTGGATCTTCAGAAGTCGCCACAGCATCCAAGAATCCGACGAGGTTAAAGCTGAGCCGACCTGCAACGACGACACCTCCGGTGGAGCCCTGCTGAACCGACTCACCACTTCCCGACGACAGAGGGATCTCGCCGCTGGAGCGTCTTCTCCCCCTGACTGGTGGGAACAACCAGTCCCTTTGCTTTTTCTTCGCTTCCAGGGCGTAGTGATCGAATTGCCCGTGCTGAGCACCCCGGCAACCGGATAGCCACTAGCCCATACCGCAACCAAAAGGTGGTGCCTTGTGACGGAGCACTCCGCGGCTGGTCTCTTCCATGGTGGTGCAACGATCTTCAACTTTCCTTCGACGACGAGATCATCTCATCTCTTGGCAAAGCCCCGACTTGCATCCACCACCAGGAACAACTGCCCCCGCCGGAGCTGGCTCTTCACTTACAAGGTACTGTGTCCGCCTGGCTTCTCTTGTGACGGTTAGCGTGGGGTGTCTTAAATCCCTACCTTTCCCTTGGGTCGCCTCCAGACCTTCTTAACTTTTTGTTCTAAACTGGTCCAACCTTTCTGTGACAATTTGCTACAAAGACTCGAAGTGCATTTCCACTGTGATACTTTTTGGGACATATCGCCTTGCCTCTCTACGAGTGGGCCTGGCCTCTGAACTTTGTGATCTACAGTAGACCCTGCCTGACTTGCCTTGCATTTGCTCCGTAAAAGTGTTGGTACCGAGTTGGTTTCATACTCTGCCTTTTCTCTCCCGTCCTAACGAATATTTGAGTGCCATCTAGGTTAAAGCATTCACCTCTGTCTGCAAATAAGTGGTGCCGTTGAACATAGACTTGTCGAAATATTGTTAGAGGATTGATTTACTTATATAGTAATTGTAATTGAAGTTGTTTGCCGTATTAGTGCCAGAGTGTTTTCATAGATGTGTCCTTAAAATAAATAATATACATCTTTATTGTACTCTGTTCCGTGTCTGCTTGTTCTACTGTGTAAATTGCCCTATCTTGTATACTCCACATACTGCCTTACTCTTCTTGAGGGAAGTCTGACTGCTCAGCCACAGCTACCAGGTGAACCTGTGTGGTACAGACTGCTACCAAGTGGGTTTACTGCCAAACACCTGTAGGCCTAAATCTTTTGCAGTGGTCCCAGAAGGAGCTGCACAGGTTTCTGCTTAACACTGGTGTAAGGCGGTGGGATTTGTATCGAGTATACAGTTTAGAGTGCTTTTCAACATTTTAGGATAACTAACCACAAAGCTTAGCACTAAAAAGCAACTTTCAAAAACATGTCTACTATGGAAGTTTACAGTCAAGAGTCCTTGTCAGGTGAAAATACTGAGAGTTTGAGAGCTCTCTGTAGACAAGAGAATCTTTCTGTAAGAGGCAAGAAACTAGAACTGATAGCGAGATTGCTGGAAAACCAAAGTCTGGGTACAGGTTCAGAGGAACCGACTTCTCCAGCAGATGTAGATAATAGTAATGGTGTTGATCTAAATCAAAGTTCTGATGATAGTGATGAAGAGGGTGAAGAGGAAGGAGAGGCTAACGGAACTGTCTCCCCTGCTCTCCTGTCTGCCTTACCAGCTGTACCTACTGGGCCTATAACAGGTCCCACACTAAGTCCTCAAGTCCTTGAACTAGAAAAAATGAAAATAGACTTGTAATTCAGAAGGATTACTGCTCAAACTGAACAGAAACACCAAGAAATGCAACAAATTCTTAGGCTCAGAGAAATGGAGCTCAAGCATGAGTTAGAAATGAAAAAGTTGTCTGTCAAAACTGCTTCTGTCTCTGGCTCCTCTAGAAGTCCCAATCCCAAAAGACCCCGGATGCCTAAGGAATTAATTGGTATGTATGAACCAAAGTTGGATGTGTTGGAATGGCTGAGTTTGTTTGAGTACAATCATGGGCTCCAGAACATCACAGGTAATGAGCTACCTACCTGGTTGTTCTCTAGGCTCCCCCCTGTTGCAACTGATGTGGTAATGGAGTTGGGGGAGGAGGATAGGAAAGAGTACGAAAGTGTGAAACTAGCTTTGATAGCTAGGTTCGGGAAGACCACTTCCCAGTATCTTAAGAGGTTTAGAACCCTCAAAAAGCATGATGGTACCCCTTGGGCTACCAGGGTGAGTGAAGGGTTGAAAAACTTAGAGGGATGGATTAAGGGTTACAAGGTGAACACGTATGAGGGTATGAAGAATCTTTTCATGTTGGAGTCTATTTATGATGCCTGTTCTCCTGAGCTCAGACAGCACTTGGCTGATTCGAAGGAATTGGATTCCAGGAAGCTAGCTAAGTCTGCTGACTTGTGGGTTGCCAACAGGGCTACTCATACGGATTCTGGGGCAACTCAGAAAAAGGATGAGGGAAAACAGCCTAAAAAAGACTCAAAAGAGAATTCTAATAACTCAAATTCCAAAGAGGGCCCCAAACAAAACCATAAGGGTAAGCCACAAGGAAAACCGCAGCAGAATAGTGTACCTTCTGGTGCCAAACCGGAGGGAGGCCAGAACAAGCCACCATTCCAGAAAGCATTCGGTAAATGCTTTGTTTGTGGCTCGACTGACCATGTGAAAGGAGATCCCAGATGCAAGGGTAAACCTTCAGGGGTCCAGCTTGTCTCCTTAGCCTTTGCTCCAGAGGAGGAAGTCCAAATGGCAAGGGGAAACTTTCTACTACTGGCTGATTAACCCAGTTTCAACTTTAGCTTTGGAACAAATTGGAAAGTGAGAGGTCCCGAGATATACACATTGTCCCTCATTCACTCTGCTCAGTCAGCCAATCAGGCTCACAGGCATTCAGGCCATGAACGTCTACCCAGACACCCATAGCAAGGAATGTGGATTTGGGCAAGCACCCGATCATTCAGCACAGCCAACAGCATTCATGTCAGTTTCAGGCAGGGCTGTCCCATTCTTTGTGTTGTCCCATTCTTTGTGTCACTCACACAGAGACCAGACACCCATAACATATAATGCATATTGGGCACACACTCTATTCACGCAGGTCCCACCCCAATGGTGTACCCCCAACATACAGTCACTGGGAAGGCTCCAGCCAGGCGGGCCTGGACTTTGCCACAATACTATATATGGTTCTTCCAACCAACAGCCAGTTAGGAGAAGGGACAGAGTCAGGGCTTCCCAGGACTTGGGAAAAAGGTAACAGGCAACAGAAAGCAAGAGGCCCCAGATTCCAATGGCAGGGCTTGGGTATCCCAAAATGGAGGATACTCAGAACACCTGTCAAATTCAGAATGGAACTGCCACCAGCCCATAATCTGATCTGTGGGCCACACAAGGTGCCCACAAACATACACTAGGGGTACAGGGTTGTACCCCCACTCATGGGTGCCATAAGGGGATCCCATAGGTCTCTGTTCACCACAACCAAAAAGAGGAAGAGCTGCACTGCCAGGAGTCCCAACTGGACTCCTGTGCAGAGAACAACACAGAACACACAAGATAAGGGAGTACAGGACAAGGACATGGAGGCCCTGCATTTCCAACATCACAATAACGAAGCAGCACCAGTGCATATATTACAATTGAAGAACGCAACAACTTGCTTCAAGAATGTTGGCAAGGTCTATGTTGGAAAGCACAAAGGTTGTGAAGAAATAATTGAAGTGCAGGAATGAATGGAAGAACTGTTGTTCTAAATGATCGATATAGGGCTTGCGAATCCAGAGCTTGCATGCAGTGCCTAAAGATTGGGGAGGAGTGTGCCCCATTGTATATGTACACATCCCAGCATTGGGGATTCCCCAAAGTTACCCCCATATTGAGGAGTTCCCAAAAATGAATGAATACAACAGAAGGAAAAGATCATTTCATCTTATTCGACTAAAAAAAGAGAGAATTCTTTCTCATCAAAATCAATAAAGATTAATGAAGACATTCCTGATGAACACAAACTATTGACTAAGACTGCCATGATAATGACATCTTTATTTAACGCAGGACTTCAAGCTGCAGTAAATGCCAAGTGGTTACAGATCAGTAGGTGGGAACCGCTGCAGATGAACAATGGAATGATAAAATCATGCAATGCAATTAATGAAGAATTGAGAGCCATCAGGCATGTTGATCCTCCAGAACATTTCTGTTCTGGATTTGATAACAGCAATGGAAGGAGTCATCTGTGCCAAGGTCAGGCCATCTTGCTGTACATTTTATAGCATCTCTTTATGGAAAAAATGGAACCCTGACAGAAGCAATAACGATGTTAACAACACTGCATGCAAAAATGGAAGACAAAGGTAATGGGATGGCAGGAGATGATTGGTTCTCATCCCTGTTTTCATAGATTCCATCTTGGTTGGCAAATGCTTTTAAATTGCTTGGAGCAATACTAGTGTTATTGTTGCTAGGATCATCTTGGGACAATGCCAGAAGACGGCCAAAAAAGCTGTTGTACTGAAGATAATGTTTGCAATTAACAGTGGCAGTGGAGAGAAAATGCAGACTGAAGAAAGTACTCAGGAAAACATCAATAAGAGTTCTCTTGTACCCTAGGAATGAGGTTTTAATATCCCCAAGAACAAAAGAGATATGTGGGACAATGGATATTCTGTTCACCAGCAGGTGATTGTCAGTATATGACCTGGGTTGTGGATGAACACATAAAGAATGCTGGTGACCTGAGGGGGGTGATGAAGATATGGGTCCTAAAGAAAAGAAAATATGATGCCGTGAGGAAAGGCCTCCCATGCTCTTATCAGCTCTGCTGCGAGGACCAACGCGATCGCATCAGCTGGGAGCCGAACGAATCGAAGTCGGAACAACCATGTGTTCCAAACACACAGCGCCATTCGCCGCGTGTCTCAAGGCTCCGGAATCACTCGAAATGGCGTCCATGGTTGCCATGGACGCCATCCCAACAAAGAAGCCAGCCGACATCACCGCCGCGGGCCCGAGCGCCCATTTGCTGCCTCTCTCTGCCTGCCCCTCCCCTCCTGCTTTAAACGGAGGGGGAGAGGGCCGAGAGGCGAAGCCGAGCAGGGAAGGCCGTGAGGAAAGGCCTCCCATGCTCTTATCAGCTCTTTGCTGCTCGTCTGCCGTCTGCAAGAAATCTATGCCGCACTCCGGAGGTAAGAGCCAGAACCACCATTCACCTCGCTCATACCCATGCCTGCATAGTAGATTCATCAGATTACGCACCCGCACGCTGCAGGCCACTCTCTACTCCCATCCCCTACCCACGAACACCCGCAATGCCCGGCTAAGCTCGCGCACCTCACCGCCCTCGCCATATTTGATCACTGCAAGACTCATCCACCCAAAGCCTACAGCGTCGATGAATACAGACAATAAAGCAGATAATAAAGTACTGTACCACATCCACAGGTGTGCCACAACCGTACAAAACTTGTCACCACTTCTGCCCACTTCTACTGAAAGTGAGCCCCCCAGTGTAAAATCTGTGGTTAGCAATTCTTCTACCACCATTTTGAATGCTACTGTGCCAAATGTTTTACAACCTGTGTCCACCACTTCTGAAACTAGGCCCCCCAGTGTAAAATCTGTGGTTTGCAATTCTTCTACCACCATTTTGAATGCTACTGTGCCAAATGTTTTACAACCTGTGTCCACCACTTCTGAAACTAGGCCCCCCAGTGTAAAATCTGTGGTTTGCAATTCTTCTACCACCATTTTGAATGCTACTGTGCCAAATGTTTTACAACCTGTGTCCACCACTTCTGAAACTAGGCCCCCCAGTGTAAAATGTGTGGTTTGCAATTCTTCTACCACCATTTTGAATGCTACTGTGCCAAATGTTTTACAACCTGTGTCCACCACTTCTGAAACTAGGCCCCCCAGTGTAAAATCTGTGGTTTGCAATTCTTCTACCACCATTTTGAATGCTACTGTGCCAAATGTTTTACAACCTGTGTCCACCACTACTGAAACTAGGCCCCCCAGTGTAAAATCTGTGGTTTGCAATTCTTCTACCACCATTTTGAATGCTACTGTGCCAAATGTTTTACCACCTATGTCCACCCACTCCCCAGCCACTACCGAACCCCATCTTAAATGCGCCATGATTAACGCTAGATCCATCAATGCCCACGCTTTAGACATCCACGACCTCCTAACCACCCATGTCCTCGATCTACTCATGATTTCTGGAACATGGCTACACGATGCATCTGGCCCGGCACTCACCCTCGCACTACCGCCTGGATATTCCATCACCAGACAAGATCAGCTATCCAAAGGGGGAGGTGTAGCAATTATTGCCAAAGATTACTTTTCTATCAGGAAGGTAGAGAAATCCCTGCACAACAGTGACTACCTCC
Source organism: Ambystoma mexicanum (assembly GCF_040938575.1). Classification (NCBI taxonomy): domain Eukaryota; kingdom Metazoa; phylum Chordata; class Amphibia; order Caudata; family Ambystomatidae; genus Ambystoma; species Ambystoma mexicanum. Next base: position 251,216,968 of record NC_090923.1, on the reverse strand, counting down.
AAGTCAAAATTAACCTATCTCCCCAATGTACCATTGCTGTCCACATTGTCTACCGCCCCCCAGGCCCAACAGGTGACTTCCAAGCCTCTCTCATCCACCTCCTCTCTGACAACCTCAAGAAACAATCTCAAGCCATTCTCCTGGGGGATGTTAACCTAGGTCTCCTGGACAGGAAGGACCCAGCAGCCAAATCTCTTGACGCAGCCCTCAAGGCTCTGGGCTACAACAACACCATCTTTAGCCCAACCCACGCCCAGGGCAGAACCCTTGACTGGATTGCGCAACATAACTGCCCACTCATCATCACTGGAAACCTTCCCACCCCATGGTCAGACCACCACATCATCACTTTCAGCATCCTCACCACCTGCTCCACCACCCCCCCACCCCAACCACTGCCACCCTGCCTCGCCAAAAGCTCCCGCCAACTCACTAAGGAAAGGCTACTGCCTTTCCTCCAAGGCCCAGCCTTCAGACCCCCTTTCTCCACAGACCCAGAAACACTCGCAACAGCCTACGAAGCTGCCATCAAAGCAGCCATTAACTCCATTGCCCCCCTTAAACCCCGTAAAGCCAAACCCACCACCCATTCCAACTCCTGGTTCACCCCAGACCTCCTCTCACTCCGCACTGAAAAAAAGGATGCCCTCACTCAGTGGCAAATATCTCATTCTGACAAAGACAAGATGACTTTTAAATCATGCTCCACTAGATATAAAAAAGCAATCACCCTAGCTAAGGCCAAATCCTTTGAATCCATAATCTCTGAAGCCCAATCTAGCACTAAAGAAATCTTTGCCATTTTCAGGGAGCTAGAGACACCCGCGCCTGCCCCCCAGAACTTCACCAAAGACAAGGCCTGGTGTGATGATATACAAGCAGCCATGAAAAATAAACTGAGTCTGCTCCAAAACAAAATACTAGCCACCAAGCAAGCCCTACCCAACACACACACCCCTGTCCCACCACCAGCCCCGGACCCCCCCCAACCCTTTTCATTCAAACCCATTCTAGAAAAAGACATCACCAACATAATGAGGAACATCAAACCCTCCAATTGCAAAGGTGATGTATGCCCAGCCACCATTATCAAAGACTGCGCCGAAACACTAGCTCCCTTCCTTACAGCCTTTGTAAACGCCTCCTTTGCTACAGGGAAAGTCCCTGCCTCCCTCAAGGAAGCCTGGGTCCGCCCTCTCCTAATAAAACCTACCCTCGACCCCACCTCCCCCAACAACTATAGACCCATCACCACTGTCCCCTTCCTCCTCAAAATACTGGACAAAGCAGCATACCTGCAGGTTCAACATTTCATTGAAGAGAACAAACTCCTAGGACTCCGACAATCAGGCTTCCGCCCCAGACACGGGACCGAAACCGCCCTACTTGACATGAAAAACCAAATGGACGATGCCAGAGACATGGGCAAACCAGCACTTCTCCTACTTCTTGACCTATCCGCGGCTTTCGACCTCATGGATCATGACGTCCTATGCCACCACCTCTCCTCTACGGCCAAATGTTCCCCTGAAGCCACAGCATGGATCACTTCCTTCTTACAAGACAGAACCATGCAAGTATTCTCGGACCTAGCATCCGCCTCACCTACTATCATACCCTGTGGTGTGCCCCAAGGCTCCTGCCTCTCACCCACCCTCTACAACATCTTCACAAGACCCCTTTTTCTCATCCTTGACGCCATGGGCATTTCATACACCAACTACGCTGATGACACACAGATCCTCCTCACCCTCACTGGCAACTACGACACTGACTCCATGACCCTCAACAACCTCTACAACACCATCCAAGCCTGGATGGCAGACAATGGACTATGCCTCAACTCAGACAAGACTGAACTCCTCCTGGTATGCTTACCCGACACGCTGAAAAATCTAGACTCCCAGTTCAGTCATTTCACCATAGACTCCATCAAAATACCTGTCTCAGAATCAGTCAAAACACTTGGCGTCTACTTCGATTCCAACCTATCCATGGATAAACAAGTCAACGCCATAGCCTCTGCAGCTGCATATCATGCCAAACTAATCAACTCAGTCAGGCCCTTTCTCTCCAAAGAGAACTGCACTAACATAGCCAGAGTCATCACTGGATCTAGGCTTGACTATTGTAATGTACTCTTCCTAGGTACATCCAACAAAAACCTAGAGAGGTTACAAATCGTGCAGAATAGCGCTCTCAGGGCAGCCCAAGGCATTGCCAAAAGAGAACACATCTCTGAAGCCAGAAAACGAGCACACTGGCTCCCAATAAAAGAAAGGATCATCTTCAAAACGCTGACACTGACTCACAAGTGCTTTCACCTTACTGCCCCCGACTACCTCTCCCAAAGGATCCACCCCGTCTCTTCTACGAGGCCAACCAGATCACCATATACTAACATGCTTTCTGTGCCATTAGTAAAAAAAGCCAGAGCTGGCGGTTCCAGCTTCCCATATCTCGCACCCACTTACTGGAACGCCCTACCTCCTATAATCCGAGGTGAGGCTTCCCTTTGCACCTTCCGCAAATCCATAAAAACCATCTTATTCACATAAGATTCCTCGCACCAGTTGAATACATCTCCTATGTTCCAGTGCATAAACTGTTTTTAATAACCAACTGTACCAACCAAAACAGCAGCTCTATGCCTGTTGAATACATAATGTACTGATGAATGCCTCTTTGCCTGTAGCTAAGCTCTTGCAAGTAACAGCGCCTCAATGCCCATGGGTTACTTGCGCGCTATATAAATTTAAATAAATAAATAAATAAAATGAGATGATTGAAGAAGATGAAGCAGGAATTGCAGAAGAAGAGGAAACGAAGGGTATGGTCAAATATTAGACCAGAGGGTCAGGTGGATGCCTCTTCTGTAGTGACCCCCCTCACCACCATATTATTGGAGTAGCAGATGAAAAGCTACAGTTGGGAACCCATGCACAAGTTTATGCAACATGTTCATACCGCGTTGATTGTATGAAAGATGATATGAAATGATATTTTATTTATATCGCGCTCATACACAAGTGTTACAGAGCGCGACCGGGTGAAGGGAGGGGAACAGGGGAGAGAACAAAAACAACGATCTTACTAGGCCCAGTGACATTAAGAGTGTGCAAGTGCATGGGAAAGGGAAAAGGGGGAAAGTGCATGGAAGGGGAGAAAAGTGGAAAAGTGCAGAGCAGAGGAGGGAATAAATAGTAATAAGTAAAAATAAATAAATAAATAATGGCAATAAGCAGTGGTAGTACAGCCACTAAGGGGAAAAGTGCTAGATTAGTCAGATAGGGTGGATCTGATAAGTGCAGAAGAAGAAAAGTGGGTGGGGGACTGTATGGGTATAGATACAGACCCCAGTGGAAGGGGTGGCCCGTGGGCTAGTGCAGGAAAGAGGTAGGGTGTACAGGTACCTGGACCCGAAGAAGAAAGGGTGGCCAGGTGCACAGTGACAACCATTTAGACAGCCATTTAGAAGATACCCTCATGTTGAGACAGTGGAAGTAGGTGTTGGGAAGTTGTTCGAACTTCACACACCATACCACTGACCCGGGGGTGGACATGAAATTGTCTTAATTTCTGTCACTTTCGCAAATTGTTACAAATGTTACAATATTTATCGTAAATGGGATAAGTGTTACATTTAGGTTACTTTGTGTAGCGGCAATACATTTGTAGATTTGCATGCACACAGAACCATAACAATGAAACATTGTCACAGGAAGGCCCTCCCCCACTCAGGTGAAGCAATCAAGCAATATGTGCATGTGGAGTTTAGCTGCATGAATGGCAGTCATGAGAGGGGATCATAATAGGTATACAATGCACACAAAATGAATGGTATACATGTATGGGAAGTATTTTTCAAATTTTGTAAAATATATGGAAAGTATGAGGTGGGGTTGCTCTATGTATCATGGGTCTTCGTCTTGTGGAATATTAGAAGGGTGTTTTTGCAATGGTGGCAAAGGCTTTCAAAGGCCCAGTCAGCAGTCAGGGAACAGGTTTTGTAAGTTGGTCAATGAGTGTCTGCGGTCAGTTTGCAGAGGGCTCAAGTGCTGCAGCGTGAAGGGAAAATATGATCTCTGGTGAACAGGAGAGCTCATAGTTGTAAGGGATAGGTATTTGTGAACTTGCTGGGTTGTTTGCCACAGGTGGCCTCTCCAAGGGCACTTACAGAGATCAGTAATACATTTCAGGAGAGCAATTGTGTTGTCAGAGAGTGGGCATAACTCATGTGAATAGGAAAGGTCAGTCACACAGAAGTCACACAAATCGGACACCAGACAGATTGGGGGAATGAGGTTAGCAAACACAAATAGGTCAAAAAGGAATCTACGTGTCTTTCTCTCATCTTCACATGCTTAGGTATTTTTGGGGCAGGTCCGTGTGTGTCATTAATAGGAATTATTTTGTTGTGTAACTAAGAGGCAAGACTGCCACCAAATATGGAGAGATTTTTGGGAAGGGGATTATGTTATAATGTCTGTGTCCAATGAACTGTGTGAGTTTTAGATTTCTCTGTACAGGTCAGCCAATCATGTTTGGGGGGATGCCTTCGTAACGGTATCTGCGGGAGTGTATTAACTGTTGCAAACTGTATATAATGTGTGTTCCTTGTGTGGTTCAGGGAGACCAAAGTTAGTGTGACTATTAGCTGTCCTCTAAGCACGCTCCCGGCTGTCTGTGCAATAAACCTGTTTTATGGACAAAGGGTGCATTTACTAATTCTAGAGGTGAGCCTAATTTGGGTAAAGGGACGGAGCTAAAGATCCACGCCCATATAAGTCATCAAGAATGATGCTCACTGCCAAAGGGCCAAAATGCAGCTATGGGAATCATGGATGAATACTAAGTAAAAGTCGGACGACAACCGTATGATGTCATGAAGTAAATATATAAGCCTATGTTGAAACAATATGAAAATAATTAAGACTGACAATGTAACTGAAGCACAAAGAGAAACATGTACCTAAAAATGAAGTAACTGGGAAAATAACAAGATGAAGGAACTCCGAGACCAACAACTGTAAATACACTGTAATGCAAGGTAGAAAAAGCACATAGAAGCTTGCTAAAAAGAGGCATATGCACAGCGTTTAGGACAGCCATTGGAAGTAAATGGATAATGGTCTGTGTTAAAGAATAAACCCAGCTACCTCAAAATACGAGCCTAGGGTTGCACATTGAAGAATTGATGAAGAAGCTGTTTTCGTGTGTAGAATAAGGAAGTATATTGGCCTGAAGTGAAGAATGCTATTTTTATTTTAAGAGATGGGTGCAAGGCACAAAGGGAGCCAAATGACCAGACCATGTGTGTGATACATATGTCTGCATAGATTAGGAGACAAGGAAATGTTCAGATTCCAAGTGTTGGACAACTGCAAATGCAAAAGCCTATTGAGGTTGAGTGAGCAAGGCCAGAAGGGGTAATGATACCATTTTTTATTCAATCAAATAGCAGTAATGGAAAGGCTGAAATGGACAAAATTTCCTCTCCTAACACGTAATGAATATGTAAAAACAAAGACTATTCATTAGAGCTTAAGTTAAGATAGTGGTCTGCTCACACTCCCTCAAATGTCCCAAAACAGTCAGAAGACTTTGAGGTCAACTACAAATGATAGACCTTGGTTAAGGATCCGGTTGATGAAATGTGATGGTCTAATTGGGAAAACAAGAGGACAAAGTTGACACAGCTCGAACACCTAGGTTTCGTGCTGTTCATGTGCTGCTAAAGAGCCAAAAGTCAAAGGTTGGATAGGGTTGCCAACCAATCAAAAGGCCTGCCATTCACTTTCATACAAAATGTTGCAGTTATTAGTCCGCTGCCATATTCTCTGCTATAATTAGCATGTGGGATGCATAGAAGTAACTCCGGGTCTGTCCTAAAGACAAGTGGCAGCCAATTAGATATTAACCATTATACAATTCTGTAAGTAGATATGTTCCCCTAATCCAATCCCTCCCAGAGATAGGGTTTATGAAATTCTGCATAGGATGATGTCATAACTGACTTTTGTGAAAGTATATCAACTCTGTGCAAGCAAAATAAGGTGTGAACATTGAGCATCTACGTTGACAGCTGTCATATCACCCTGCTTTCTTTCACTGAGATTAAAGCAATATTTTTCCATCTTCCTTTGGTCTGTTTGGTTATTTGGTCTGAGATAATTATTGGTAATTACATCTAGCACGTAGAAGCCGCTTCAAGGGGCTAGAGCACCACTCTCTCTCTCTCTCTCTCTCTCTCTGTTTAAGGTCTGTCTCTATCTCTCTCTTTCTGTGTATGTGCTGTCTCTCTCACTCTCTGTTTATGCACTGTCACTCTATTTGTGCATCATCACTCATCCTTCCTCCTCACACCCTTGAAGATATTCCCTCTTGCACAAGTCTTCCATCATCTTCCACTCTCACCTTTTCTTGGAGGCCTTGCTTTTTTCCATCTTTCCCTTCACATCCTTGCTATTTTGATTACCCACCCTTTCTTGCTAATATTTACTCTTGCTCATAATCGATGACACTCTCTCAATGGCTTCCTCACTTTATTCCACTTCTCAGTCTCTTGCAGACCTGCGTCCCTTCTTGCATCCGTTCTTGAAACTTTGCACTCGCTTCATTGCACACTGGTGTCTACACATGCAACATACAAAGGACAGCAGTACCCGCCAAAACGATTGGCTATGCCAATGCTTGTTTTATGGGCCGCTGAATATTCCAAACTCTACATGGTATGGATGTGCATTTTGAACATCTTTTCCCGCTGTTGGCACGTTGTAGGTGGTTTCCTTGGAAGCTGCAGGAAGGGTAGCTGAGCTGTCATACCCAGCATGGTCTATTAGGTTAGTGAAAACGTTTCGAGCATAAAGTTTAGTAGTTGAAATGGTTTCAACTGACGTGTCAGGTGTGTCCTTTTGGTCGAGAGGGCAGCAGAGCACAAATAATTATTGATCCCAACCTTTTCGCCAGTGTTGCATCCTTCTCCAAAATAAACACTTGTGTGCTCCAACAAGGACGTCATTTCACCAAAATGCCAGTGGTAGCCGAAGTGACATCACACGGCCCTTGACCTCTTATGAAATCACAACAAGTGATGTAATTTGACCACACCCCAAAGTAACATCATGGGTATCAATGGAACACAAACTTTCACCCCTTAACAAAACAGGAAGCGGCACCACATGGCATTGTCTCCAAGTACTCTTTGAAAAATGTGATTACAATATCACTGTTAATTATATAAATTTCACACAAGAATGGATCGCTATATGTATCGTTAATAGTAGTGCTTGTAGGCCCATATTACCAAATTACTGTGAATGCAAGCAGACGTCCAAGGTCAAACAATATGATGTGTTATTATATAGCACTTACGCTTAAGCGCTTCATATAGAACAAATATTCCTACAATATCACCCAACCTGTGTTGGTACTCATTTATCAACCTCGGCAGGATCAAAGGCCGAGTTGACTTTGCCGGGAGTCGAACCTGCAACCTGCAGATCACACACACATTGCAGCAGCCAGCGTTCTGATCCTTTTCTCAGCATAAAGTCATGTCCCCATGCACGCCACCCCAGTGCGCAAGCGAGTAATAGGGAAGAACCACAGAGCGTCGGTTAATGGGGAACGTAGCAGGCAAGGGAAAGGGGGCCTGGACATACAACTATTGCTTTGTTATTATAGACAATGTTTTCGGTTTATAGGTCAATGTTCTTAGGGCAGGGAGATGCGCAAACACACTTGTGTCTGTACTCTTCTTGTCAGGATGGCAACAAGCAAGATTTCAACTTGGTGTAAGTAAGATCAGTGCTAAGAGGTCACAGAATTATAAATGACAAGGTCAATACGCCTTGAGATCTCCCAGCAGAAGCAACCACGCTTGCACCTGTACACATACCATAGTCTATTCACTGAGAGGTTTCTTAAAACTTTAGAATTAAACTACTGCACGTCACACACAAAGTATCCACAGGAATCACTCTATCAGGTGGGTAGCCGATACTCCTGTTAGACTTTGCACTGTCAGATATGAAATAACCTCTATTGCCAGAATTCAGTGTTTAGTATGACATTGTACATGCACTGTAAACTCTGGCATTAAATACTATTTAACTCGCACATTCCACCGCCACCACACCGCACACTATAACATTGGTTTCTGTATGGCCTTTCCTATACGGAGATAATTAAATTAAACTAATGGGAAAATGCCAAAAGGACTCTCTTGCCTCCTTCACGCAAGAATCTACCGGTTTCTAGAAAAAAAAGTACTGAAACTATAATATGCCAAAAGAAAAGAGCTTCCAAAAATTAAAGGAATTTGAAGTGATAAGTTCCAATGGCTGGAAACTGTGTTTTATAGTGTCTGCCATAGTCTGTGATTTAGAACCTTTCTTCTTACTTTCAAAGCAAGCAGCAACATTTCTGAGAGGTCATAAAATCAGGTTTTTTGATGAATAGCACAATCAACATTATTTACAACAGACATCAGGACTCTTGAGGCCTGTAAACGGCTCTCTATCTCTCCCGGCAGATTGAACAATGCATCAAGGATATCAGGAGAGGCGTTGCAGGCTGTGTTCTAATAACATGTTAATTTCACTCAGTAATAAACCAGCGCCATCTCCCTGAATGAAATGTGCTTATTTATCCCTTGCTGCAAGCAACCATGCCAGCATCGCTGTCAGTGGTGGCTGGTGAACTTTTAAACCTGCGGGGCATGTCTAAAAACTTAAAATGGCACAACTGAGCATACCGACGTATGAACGCCCCCTCCATACATGACCTTAATGGATTGCCACTTGGCAAGGGTGTAGGAACCCTGGCTTTTTTTGAATGTATATTACTTTAATAAAATTATTTAGGTAATTCCATCTCTGGAAGGGTAATCTGCTGATCAGATTCCCCTTTCATAAGATCCATGCAAAAAGCATAATGTGTACTTGTGCCCTGTCGCATCAGCAGCCTGATATTCAGCACCTGCTTTACCAGTGGCACACAGTGGGTTCCAAGGTGACAGGGAGCCATTTGACAGCTGCAGCAACAACCACGTCGTTACAGCACAGTGCCTGCATTTAAGATATGAACTTCTGTTCCAAAATCCTATAATTATGGGTCTTCCTCCTGGTGGCAGAGTAATCTTTGAATATAATCCGTTCCCGAGTTATGATATGGTATTCTCATAATAATTACAGCCACCACAATTTGATATCATACATGTATCAGGCCTGTGAGCCCATGGCTCAGCTCTGGAAGGACTATATATAGAGTCTCATTACGAATATGGCGGTGTGGGAAAAAAGTGGTGGTTACAGAATGAATGCCCCTTTTCCAGCTCTGCCGTGCTACAAATTTGTCCCTGGAGTAGGGGACAAACTTTCTTTTGAAAAATCATCAAAATCGGTGGAATTACTGAAGTGGTAATTCTACCGAAATCCCAAAATTAATGGGGACTAACACTGCCACCACACTGTGGTAGTAACAGTAATTCCGTTGGGTGGTAATCCAGCAGATTTTCCACCGGAAAACCACCCAATTCGGAATGAGGCCCTATGTGTATTCTCCGCAGACAGGCTGGCACTTTCCACTCTTGACAGGACTGTAGTCTTGGGAGATTACCTCTCTCTGTTCCGTTGTAAGGGTTGGTAAAACCATTCTCAGAAGACAGTGATTCCACATGAAGCTAGCCTTCCAACAAGAACTAAAGGGCACACTCATTCACAAAACGATCGGTCTCATACCAGTTTGCTGTATTTCAAAGGGCTTTTGAACCTATTGAGAAGGGAGAAGGGTGGAGTTATGGTAGACAAAGTAAGCTCTGTAGAAATGAAGGAATATTAGACCCTCATGTTTCTCCCTATCTCTCACTCTCTCCTTCCTGTCCCCTCAACTTCCTTTAGCACAAAGCACTTTGGGTGTGATATCAGAAGGGCAAAGTCTACTTGTTTTAAAAGCAAGGATTGGACCCCTAAAGCAGGCTTGCTTTAGTCCAATCACCTGTGGACGTTTACCTTTAAAAAACAGGAGTCGCCCACCACTTCTTTCAACCTTTCAAGAATTTTCATTTGCATCTGTTGAGAGAGTTCATCTCTGTCAGTGAGGTGCAGACTGAGTGTCCAAGGCAGATGTCTGTTCTGTCCCTCAGCCATCCCCAGGGACCATTGGGGATGACCTGCTGCTCGGACAAGACCTACCCATCTGCCAGCCACAAAAGTACTCAATAACTCACAGCATTGTAGGACTTCTGCAGTTGCGGACCAGCCTCTGTATTTATTTATTTATTTATTTAAATTTATATAGCGCGCAAGTAACCCATGGGCATTGAGGCGCTGTTACTTGCAAGAGATTAGTTACAGGCATAGAGTCATTCAGTGGTACATTATGCATTCGTCAAAGCATAGAGCTGACATTTTGGTTGGTACAGTTGGTCATTACAGTACAGTTTATGCATTAGGAACAAATGAGCTGTAGCCATGGGGAGAATGAGAACAAGGATCAAAATTCATCCAATACAGCCAGGAAACCTCCCTTCATATCAGTGAACCAATTTAAGCCATGATTCAATCCCATTTGATGCCTTAAATCTCACAGGAACATCTGCTGCTGCTGTTGGCGGTCTACCCTTGAACTGCCGTCCCATGTTATCAACCTGTCGCTGCCACACCATACAGCTGAGCATGTCATTGCCTCAGCTTGAATTACATGCTCATCATTGCATCTGCTGCCTTCAAACCACCACTCGAAGCACCAACATCTTTGCTGTCAATTGCTGTCTCAAATTGTACCGACCATGGTGGTCCACCGAGCCCTGATCATTGAGCACTTAATCGAAAAGCTCAAACTCAACTGCCTATCCAGTCGCCAGCGTCTTCACAGTCGAACCAACTTTAAACCAACCATGGGGGCCCTTCCGATGCTCGCTACTCAAACATCATGTTTGTAAGGCAGCAAGTCCCTGTTCAAACCCATGTTGACGCTGCACCTCAACTAGAACAACATGACTGTTGCTCCTGAAAAACTAAATAGCACCTTCTAATCAGTTTGCCATGGCACTATCTATTTATATACCTACCTATCCATCCATCCATCTATCTACCTCGTATTTGTATAGTGCAAACTTTCACATGAGGCAACATGGCACATTTAAAAATACTAGTCAAAGTCAGAGATACTTCGAAGAACCACGAGAATCAAATTCCAGAGTTTCAGGCCGGACACCAAGAAGATACAACCTCCACAGCATTTCCAATACTACAACAGAACAGAAAGAGGAAATGATGATGTGGAATGTAACAATCACCTAGGAAAAAAGACTGGATTTTCTTCTGTAAAGGTAGGCAGTCTCCGATGGTAGGCATGATGCATAATAGACAAAGATTTGAACAGGATGTGAGTTATGATGGTAAGCCATTGGAGGTATTGTCAAGCTGCTGTGGCCAACTGGCCATATGGGATATCCCGGGCCAAGCAAACAGCAGTGTTTTGTAGCACCTGTAGGTGATTGAGTAGGTTAAGGGTTTGCGCTATCAGCACTGCATTATAATAGTCAAGGCTGCCATTAATAGAAGCAGCTGTGACAAGAGCATGAAAACTATTTGGAATGTATGGCATTATTTTCTTCAGCAGTTTAAATTCGAAGAAGCCAGCCCTACCAGTAGAGCTGACCTTAGCCTCCATAGACAAGGAGGCTGACATTTCAATGATTCTTTCCTTTTAGAAACTGGGGTTGGTAAAGAATCTTAGGTTGGTGGTCAAAAGTCAGTAGTCCAAAGAGATGAGGAATATAGTGGGCCCAACACCAGGACTTTTGTATTATCTCTATTACGTTTCAGCCAATTTTGGCTCATCTAATCAGCCACGGCTAAGAGTCAAGATTTCAAAGGTCGAGCTGTCCCTTCGCGTTCACGTCATGTTACAGTTTGTTTTTGCTAGATCATATGCAACAAACTAAAATGTTTCTGCAGTTATCAATGGAATATCCCCAGTGCTTGAACTTACACAGATATAGCACGGAAAACAATATGACTTTATGTTAGCCTTATTTCCTAAGCACACATATCAGAGGAACGTGTTGTCACAAGAGTAGTGCACATTGGAAGCAATGCATTCACTTATTTGAGCTCTCTCTCTTTTTATGAGTGTGCATTTGTTTTGGTTTTGGCTGTGCAAGCAGGAATGTACCATGGAGCAGTAACTGCAATATGATGGGTAGTCAGGCAGGACTAGACAAGCTTAGTGAGTGGTGGGGAAATAAGATATTACAATCTGTTTAAAATGTAAATGTTATATATATATATATATATATATATATATATATATATATATATATATATATATATATATATATATATATATATATATATATATATTACCTTAAGCAAAGTCATTTATCAACATCAGTGACTGAAACATTGTTTCCTCTGCAGCCAGATAACCCCATGTCTGAATGATCCTGCAGGCATGCCGCCCGGTTTTCCACTGATAATTCAACCACTGACTTGGCATCAACTTTGCAGATGCATCACATAGTTCAATACTTTGCTTCATGCTAGCTAGTGTTCAGACAGTACACGTTATGTGGAACATTGCAGTATTAATCTAACTGGCTGCAAACGCCATGTATCAGTGTACAAGCAAAAGGTCAGAAAATTATAATTTTTTTCTCACTGTACAATACTGGTGCTCAGTCGTCAATGGTGCCAAATCACTATATTATCTGCATGCCCTTCTTCCTGTTACCAGTACTACCTATTTGTGAGTTAACCTTAGCTCTCCATTAGAACCCTTTCTCTAATTCCATTATTTCAAGCCTATTCCTGCTTCCTCCCTTAGGGGCCTATCATGCCCCTACAATCTTTTGACATCAATAAACACATGTCCTACCATTGGCAGGAAACTGGAGGGAAGATACCGCATTAATCCTTTCCTGGTGGGGAGCAGAGTGACAACGTTCCAGTAACAGGGCTAGGATCTAGCGTTCAGATCTGGCAAATTCCTATCCTTCTGTTCATCTGAGATGGACGCCAGCTCGACGCCTGGCATCCGCTCTGAGCGAGTGTTGCTGGTTGTATAGATTTTCACATGCACTGCTGCTAAGCAGCTGGTGCACCTTACGTTGCACACAAGGCTGTAGGGTGGTATTCTGCAGCCCAACACAGGCTGATATGCCCTGTTGAAGGTAAGGATGTGGGGGGGGGGGGTGTGCGTGCCATATAGTAGCTTGCTAACAAATCTCATACATGGAGTTTCAGGTCCTCTCACTTACTGTATTTATTTAGGGTAGACAGAGGAAAGGTTTGAGATTGTTCCTCCATGCTGTTTCCTGATATAGAGTTGTGAGAAGTGCAACCACACTGAAAAAATGCTCTACCTAGCGCTGGTGCAATTCTTTTCCACCTGATCGGTTGAGAGGACTTGGAAGAAGAAGGGACATGACAAAATTGCAGAAAGGGCGGTAGAGCTTTCCAAAAAAATAATCGTTGAAGAATTCATCAGTAGTAGGTATAAAAGAAAGGAATGTATCACCCGCCTTGTCCTCCCCTTCCTCCTCCACAGTATATAATTCCTCTGATAACTCTTTTTCATCATTAGGGGAAGATCAGATAGGCAAATACTTGGGCAAGGAGGCAGTAGCTTCATTTTCGGTCAGATAAACCACTACATGAAGTTTCCTATTGAACTCCCCAGGCTACATATAGGACTTGGAGAGTGCCACCCCACGGTTTGAGCACTCCTTAAGGGTTGGTTTTGGAATGTTTTGACCCACTTTTTCTCTGCCATGCGGCATCACTGTGTTCTGATGGTGCCAAAAATAGTAAAATGGCTGCAAAACCCTTGTGCGCGCCAAAACCTTTGAAAATTGCGCTTTGCAAAGCACAAAAAGATGGCTGCCCAATCTGTCATGCATGTTGTCAGTGGCGGAACAGAGATCGCACTCCACAAACATGTCACTGGGCTCCGCAACATGTGAAAATGGAGTACAGAAGGAAAAAGCAGTGCTTTGCTAAAGGATACCCCAAAATCCTGCTTTAAATCACTGTTTCTGTGTTGCTGAAACTGCAGAATGCCGGTACAAAACACCCTCAAACATCTAAAATTCTTACTGGGTGCTACAGTTAACTTAGTGTAAGAAATCATTGTGAACTTACAATGTCCCGAAAAGATGAAAGCATCAAGGGATTTCCACAGCAAAAGTGGCCTGTCTGTGAATCTGTCAAAATCTGGGTGCAGTACCCTGGGTCGCCTGAATGACAGCTGTAAATAGCCTGCCTGATTAAACTTTAAATTTGTATAAACTGAAATAAAATGTTTGCAATCTAAGAGACCTGTTGCTGAGAGTAACCAATCTTGTAATTGTTTTGATTCCATGGTTGAAAATCTTGAATAAGTATTTAGCTGTGATTTGATCCCACAAGTTTGTTTTATGCTAAGAGAAAATTCAACAGAAGTAACAATTAAAGTAAGCTGGCTAAAGCCACCACACTGGAATAACAGCTTTCCTCACAGAGGCAAGGCCTCTTCTTCCACCAGAAAATCACACCAAAGCGGTAATTATAGGGTTTGTGAAGAACCTGGTCTGCAGTGGGGAAGGAAACAATGGCAAACTGCAAAGCAGGAAATGCTAGGTTTCAGGACAGTCATAAAATGGCCTCTGCCAAGAGCAAACAGGGAGGAGACTGCTTCTGAACTGCATGGAGACAGAAGGAGGCAGAGACAAACAACCATCTGTGGCTGAACCTTCACAAAGAACATTTTATTTAAAGATGTATAACTTGCCACTTAAAATTGTCAAAAATACAAAAGTAACAGAATTGTAAATCTAAATTTTGGTTGCACATTTCAAGAGGTGGCAAGATCGTGTGACATGTTCTGGAAAGAAATGGCAGAAAATGTGATTTTACACCAAATGTATTTCTGCTAGAAGTATGAAACTTTATACACTTATGCCCATGTTATACACGCACACTTGTAGACATTTTCTGATAAATTGGACATTGTGTTCCTGATGAAAAGGACAAAATTCGGTGAAAAGCAGACACAAGATCCCACAGCGATGAGGTTTTGAGGAGTAGCTGCTACACAAAATATGTAATCTGTATGTGTGATTGTTATAGAGGTTACTCACGTTTAGATATGTCTTGTGTCAAAAAAAGATTTTGTGTTCAAGAGGCTAGGGGTGGACTCTAAGCCTCATAAACCCACATCATAAAGGTGACACACTGTTTATCTCCTCCTATCAAGGCAGAGAGGAGACTCTGGCCAATCGCCTATGAAAGGGGCAAGCTTAGGCTAAGCCAGCACACACACCCCATTTATCATAGCATGAATAGAGACAGCAGAGGGCAGATAAGGACAGACAAATTCACTCACTATCCCGATGCTGGCGGAGCACCCTGCTGTTGAACTTCCCATCTTCCTTGCTCCAGACACCAGAAACGTGGCAAAACAGAAAGACCCATTGCACAGCTGAACAATTTTCAGTGAAGCCTCAAATTCCAGAACCAGAATCCCACAATTCTAAGGGGAACCAAAAGACAGCCGGGCTGCGCTGTACTGCTTGCCTGCTGAAAATAATTTCCATCATAACCAAGAAGGGCAGATCCAATCCAATCCTGTGCCATGCTGTGACCAGAGTGCTTTGCAGATCCAATCCAGTCCGGTGCCGTGCGGTGACCAGAGCGCCTTGACGCCACCCAATCCGATGTGCCCAGCAGTCTGTCCTAAAACCAGATCCAGTTGAGGGACCAGAATCCTGACGGTTCTGTTTAAAAACATATCTAGTGAGTATCTATAGAAAGAACTGTGTCACTAGCATATGTACTGTCCATAGTCAATCCCTATCTTACACCCATCCTATCTTGTATTCCGAATCTGTGTTGTTAGGAGTATTTTTGAATTTATCTGAACTCTGCATCCAAACCATCCTATCTTTCTCTGTACTAGTATTGTTAAAACTATCTTGGTGCTGATAATTTTCCATCTGAAGAAGGCGAACTCCTCTGAAGGCAGTCACCCAGATCAAGTGGCTGTGTTCCTGTGTGGTGTTTGTTTATTCATAGTCATCCTCTAGTGTAAGAAATCCCATTTGTCATTTTAAAAGTGCATTCTTGTTTTCCATTCTTGCGCCTATCTCGAAAAAAACGACCTCCACTAAAACGTCCATAACTTCCTAGAAGCTAGAAACAAAATGTCAACTTCTGCTTGTAGCTAACATCCACAGATTTAAATTGCATCTAAAACCACATCCCAAATCCATACGGTTCTCCCGTTATCATGATTACCATGCAGTGAAAAGTTTGCCGCAAATTTTCGTTTAGGGAAATTCTGACATGTGTAAAACAGTTTTTGAGTGCTTCCAATTTCAATTTTCAGATTTCAAATCGCTTCTTGGTATTAAATCATTGCTAGTGTTTGTGTGCAACTATCCAAAGTGGCTCCCATAAGAAGTATAACAATTTCAGAAATGTAGCCTATATTAAGTGTTTCTGCCAGTCCATTCTAAGATAACTTTAAAAGCCATTCTGACAGCTTGCCAGTCAATTCCGTTTTTCTCTTGTGTTTGCTGGGGGAAAGTGGGATTGATATTCTGTTTGAATTCTGCCATTCCTGAAAATCGGTTCTCTTCTCCTATCTCTTTACATTGCCTATTGGGGGGTTGAGGGGTGTGCAGGGGGAACCTTTAACCATAGTGCTATTTGATCTGCACACACACACAAAAGTATTATTTCTTTGCTGAATTGTTTTACTCACTATTACTCCTCGTGTATTAAAGAGATTATTCACTGTTACATCACCCCATTGGTGATTATTGTGCACCCATTAAAACATAGTGTGATTAAATTGTAAATACATAAATAAATATTTTAACTTTGCAAACCAGCCTGATTCCTAGTTCAGTGTGACTGGGGTGGGGGGGTCCAGGAGAGGGGCGTGATATGAGTGGTACATCGTTCAGAATAAAGAACTTTTAGACAAAAAGAAATAAGGATTTCAGTTGTGCATTAAACGATGGCGTTGACTTGGGTGTGTGTCGGATTTAAATCACTTACATGGTCTCCCTCTGCTTTCGGGCATCAAGGTAGAAATGCTCAAAAAATTGAATAATTCGGATAAATCCTTGGTCCGAAGATTTTTGGCAAACTTATATCAATTACAAGTGGATAATATCTATGCCCCAAAGTCCAAGTGGGCACAATACTCCCTAGCCTTGTGGAGCGATCATCCATGGCCACAGAGGATGCCTAGAAAGACCCTAAATACAAACAAAATAAATGGACACAGTACTAAAGAAAGCCCATGTGGGAGCACCCTTGTTCCTTAGTGCAGCAACCAACTACTCCTATATGGTGAAAACTCTGATTAGCATTCTAAAATCAGTGATCAAAGCAGTTGAAGAGGGCACACTTCCCTATGCCGATTCTGCAGACAGTAAAGAAGCATGTGGAATTCATGCCTGATTTAGCTTTTGATGCGAACAAGCCACTGCCATGACCTTTGAATGCAAGGTGGCAGGTCATAGACACCTTCACAGTAAGGAATGGCCTGCTGATGCACACCATTTAAATTTGATTAAGAGGCCAATGCTTTTTTGTGAAGCCCTTGAGGACAATTTACAACAAGACTCATTACGAGTTTGATAGTAATTTTGTGGGAAACCTACCGAATAACTGTAAACTTCTACTACCAATACTGCCATTTAGTCCCATGGCTTTACTATGGGATTACAAGTGGTGTAAGGGCAGTGGTAATTCCCATTTTTGGAGTTCATAGGACTCCATGGGGATTTCAGCAGAATAATTGGGAGCAGTAATTATGCTGAAGTAATTCTGCCAATATTTGGACATAAAGTGTGTTAGGCAGAATTGTATGCAGTACCCTTTGGGAACACCACACGCAAGACTACAATTGCAATTACAAATTCACCTTTGGTACAAGCCTGTACTACACAGTAAAGTGGTAGCGATGGCTGAGCAGCCAGACTTATCTCAAGAGTAAAGTGAGCAATATCAACAGTTACACATTGGACAGCAATTACTATGGTTCAAACAAACAATGACTCAAGCTTTCTGAATAAAAGAATATACATTTATTTACACATCAGTTGTAAAACAATTCACTAAGTAAGGCAGCAGAAAAAACACACTCTTAATATACTACACAACACCTGATAACATTCTGGACAAGTTAAGCTCAAAATGAAGTGTTGAGCACCTCACCTCACTGATGTTGGGCTTCATCAGTGAGGTGGAGCTGTGCCTCTCGGAGCGCAGTGAGCAGGGAGTCCACATCTGGTTGCCCCCAGGTAACTTAGGGTGACCAACCCCAAGATCCTTCCAAAACTACAAAAATGGTAGCAGGGGCCCCTTTCTCGAAAGTAAACATCATGATAACCTGTTCAGTGGTTATTAACTACTTTGATAGTTCACAGCCATCTGCTTTTTGCTCACTGTGGGTGTTCTACTTAAACCCTGAGGTGGGTCTCAGGTTATAGAGCATACAAGCCATTACAAAGCGGTTATGCCATCAACAAGGTGTTATAGATTTTCAAAGCGGGGTATGCTGTCTGTGGTGTCAAAGGAATTCATTTTACATTCTGAAACAGTCCAGCAGTCATATCACTGGATAAAACAAAGACAAGTTATTTAAAAAAAAATGGTCATGATTGTAAATAGGGTTGGGAACTATTCCTAGTCTGTTCTCTCTTTCCATTGCTGCCATTGCAGGTGGAGGAGAGAGGTAGGCAATAGGGCAACTAAAGAGTAGAGCCATGAGAGGTGAAGGAGTTAAGTGTATAGGGGTTTCAATGGGAAGCAGGGAGGCTATGAAGGGAATTGCAGTGCTTCTAGGGGCCACTGGTGACTGGTGATGGAATTTTGCAGACAAGATGGGATCTTCCCATCGCTCAGCATTTATGGAAATCAGGTAAATACCATGAGATAAGGCTCACATTCTGAGCTCTCTGATTGGCAGACAGCCTAATTGGGGACACCATCCTGGTGGTAATATTAGTGATGCCTTATTGGGTAGTTCAATCAGCTACTGTTTAGTCAAAGCTGCTGATGGACGAGCTGCAAGTGTGACACAGATTAGTCTGCTTCACTGGAAAATCTGCATGTATGGGTCTGCTTCATGTATTAGGTTTCTGCATAAATGAATACTGCCCATGGGAAACAACTAACTACAAGGATGAGTCAACTGCATAGACATATCTACTTTTTGGTGAGTTCTCTTAGTGACAATCTTCTAGATAGGTAGCATATATGGGTGAATTGGTTGATTGGGTGAACCTGTTCCATGGGTTGCTTTGTCCCAAAGTAAGTCTGTTGTACATATTAAGTCTGCTGCACAATGAGGCTCATTGCTGGCAATTGCTGACAATCAACGAGACCTGTCTTACCTTGCTCTCAGGCTCCTTCTGCTGATTGTTTGCCCTGTCAGACCAGTCTCTGTGTTTTGTCTGGCACTCGGCAGCCTGGACAATATTTCACCTTGCATACTTAAAATCACTCACTGGAGGACAGAGGTATGTTGGCATTGGGGAATGTGACATCAAGCCTCTGTTCCAAGGGCTGGAACGGGGAGTAACTGCCCGGCAGACCAAGATAATGGCCCGAGTGAAGCGAGGGACTCTAACGAGGGCTTCGGGCTGTTACCCCCATTCCAGCTCTTGGAACATGGGCTTAAGGCCATTAGCACCCTGTGCGTCCGAAGCGGTATCCCAAGGTGCTAACAAAAAAGTATGTTCAGACATTGAACGGGACGTCTTCCATATCCTGTTCAATGACTGTAAACACGTTCTTAAGATGGCCACCAGGGAAAGAGAAGTGGGACTCCGTTCAGAGCCCATCCTCCCTTTCCATGGCAGCCTGCGGGAGCAAAGGCAAAGGAATGACTGGAGCGGCAAGTGCTGCTGCGAAAATAAGGTACGGAGGGTGGGGGGAAGATGGTGGTGGGGGAGCCCGCTGTCAGGTGACATGGAACGCAGGCTTTCATTGCAAATTCAAGTCCACGTTCCTAGCCAACTGATTGGATGGCTCCCCCTTCAGGGTTATTCTCTGCAAAAGAGGCTGAGGATTTTACTGCTGAAGCATATTAGGAAATCAACCATACTGGTCCTCATTACACGGAAGGCGGTAACCATGGTGCTATTAGCACCATGGTTGCCGCCGGTATTTTACTGAGTCCGCCATGGTGAATGGCGGAATTACCGCCCTATTCCAAGGCGTGTGGGGGCGGTAATTCCCCATTCACCATGTCACTTCCCCATTCCCATTTTTGCCCCATAGGGCTCAATGGGAATGGGTAAGGTGGTAATTATGGTACCGCAAGTTGTGGTACCATAATTACCTCCAAGGTCCCTTTGCGGGTCCCCTCCTTAACGGCTGGTGATACCAGCCATTAAGGTAGGGACCCACAAAGGGACCTCGTAGTAAGGCGGTAAGGGTTTACCGCTACTGGTACCCTTACCGGTACCGGTAAACCCTTATCGCCATCCGTGTAATGAGGCCCACTGACTGCTATAGAGAGAAAAGGATAAACACAAGCATCATTCTTTCCAAAAATGATTGTAATTACTATAGAAGGGGGACACTTGCATGGGTTACACACCACCTTGCCATAGTATTAGGCATTTAGATACGACAAACATATTTAATATAACCCTTCAGTTCATGTGGGGTGTGGTTTGTGTTCTTGCTTCAGGAATACTCTGATGAGACACAGTAGATAGTTTGCTACAAGCAAAGGCCAAACACAATCAAGGAAATTAAAAATAAACAAGTGCACTGGGGTTATTGCTGCGATTGCTTACCAGTTATCTTCATTACTCCTACCCCTATATTCATCTTCACAGTATTATCTGTTATCAGAGGAACCCTTTTGCTATTTCTGGTCCCACCTCCCCTGTTAGGGACATATCAGGCCCGACAATCGCATGACAACGCTTATGTGACACTGTCCGTATGGCGCCCTTTCAATCCAACAGTCAGAGAGAAAGTACTGTAACGTGGACTAGGTTGCTAAGTAATCAAGCATTATCTCCCCGTTCCTCTTGGTTGTTGCCGTACTTAGTTGTGTGTTAAGGGTTTTGACCCATGCTAAATCAATAGACAGGCTGGATGTGGGGTTGAGCTGTCGCCGCCCACCTTCACGCCAGAATCTAGGAGAACTGTGCAGTTTGTGCGCACACCAAAATGGTTGCCTAACTTGCCACCCACCAGTGCGAGCATGATGGGCGAGGGGTGTCATGAGTGGAATGGGTGCCAAAGGAAAAACAGTAGTGCCTGTCAGCTCAAAATCACTTTAAAATCACCCTTTTGTTTCTCTGATTGCAAGCTCAAAATGCCTATTTCAAACATTGCCACATATCCAAAAATCTTACTGAACACCAGCAGACAGTTGGCAGAATGAAGTCTGATGTGCATACAAAATCTGGGAAGATGAAGAGCCCAAAACAATGTTTATAACAAGACTGGCTGAACTGTGGATGTCAACAGCTGGAGTGAAATTGGACTTAAAGCCACTAAAATCGAAATGTTTAAATTAAATGAGTGACTACTTTTGAGTGTCACATAGTTTGTAACTGTTGAAATTTCATAGTTTTGAACTTAGAATCAGCATTCTAGCTGCATGTGTAAAAATTGTAAGTTTGATTTAAACTGGGTAACAAGTGACATGTAGCTAAAAACTGGCTTAAAGAGATTCCAATTCTGCCTGACATCTACCCCACAGGAGTTGAAACTTGATCAGCAGGTTCCCAGGCCTGGCTGCATCCTGTTGCCCCTGCCAAAAGGAGGTCACACACTCTCTGATTGAATTACCTGGGGACTGCAGGAAACTAAACAAAGGGCCCAGGCAGATGGTTTATTGTGGGGGTTGTAAATGGCTTCCTCTTGAACAAAGCTCAGTCCTGGACCCAGGCAGATGGTTTATTGGGGGGGTCGTAAAGTGGCTTCCTCTTGGCAGAAACTGGGAGGGGCAGGGCCTCTGAGGACAGGCTGAGCTTAAAGAAAGTAGGCAAACTGGTTTCTCTACCATGTGACCTGGGAAGACACACCCCTGTTGGCAAGAATATGATTTAAAAAAAAGATGTATAACTCATGTTGTGGACTTGTCATAATTATCTAAATGATACCATAATTCTTGTGATTTTTCTGCCCACATTTTAAGAGGTTTTAGGACCCGGTGGTATGATCTGGGGGGTTACGAGCGGAAAAGAGGTTGTTACTCTGAATGTATGCATGTTAAAAATCTGACACTTCCTTATCTAAATGCCAACATGCCTTGCACACAATTGTATAAATTTGGAGAAAAATCCGATATGGGGAAAGCTACTAAAAAGCGCAAAATGTTGCCATTTCTGGATGCAAGCTCTTAGGAACATCAGGGTTTGAACGGAATATACCTCATGTGATATGTGATTGGTGCATGTAATTTTAAACAACTGTGTATCTTTGCAATATGTATTTGGGTCAAAAATAGATTTGTGTGTAATTTGACAGGGGAGTGTCCTTTCTGCAGGCTGTAAAACAGCCTCACTATGACTCACATATCCTTCCCCCAATCAAGGAAGAGAGGAAAGATTGACCAATGATAAATTGAGAGAGGGGCTGGCTTAGTGATGATGCACACACACCCATTTTCAAAACACATAAAAAGAGACTGCTGGGACAGGTAGAGACATTCCATTCCATTTGCTGCGGAGCATGCTGACCGACGACTTCACATCCAGAGATCCAGACTTCAAATCCATCAATCTCCAAAGACCAGAACTTTACTTCAGAACTTAAAGCAAAGGCCTAAACCCACAAACTGAGAACTCTTCTCAGCAGGCCTCAGCAACATTAAAATCATTTGCAAACTATTCCACAGCCGGGCGAGCTGTTTGAATTATTTTGCCAAGAACAATTGCCAGAGACCAGACCAGAGATCCAGAGTGACCCGGACCACTGTGAGCAGAACCAGAGAGCTGACCCAGATCACTGTGAAGTGCCGAGACCAGAACCGGAGTCCAGTCCAAACTTGACCAGATCCGTGGCGAGGCCCATTCCTACACAAAATATATTGTGAGTACCTAGCAGAACTGTTCAGAACCAATCTCTTAGGTAAAATAATCTAATCCAAACTATTTTAACCTAAGTAGAGCTGCCGCCTAGAAATCGTGTCATCTGTCATTTTTAAAGCTACACAACTGTCACCTGTCAATTCTGCAGCTGCAAGCTGTCACCTGTCATTTTGAGTTTACTTTAAATCTGAAAAACTACCTTTATTTAATCGTCTGTATCTCTGGAACCGTTTGGGCTAGCTACTCCTTATACTTTTGCCGTAATCGCGATTCACGCACTCGCAAATTTTGCCGCGATTTGCGATTTGGCCTGATTTCTTTACTTGTAAAAAGATAGCAGCTTTTTGTTTTCCTTTGCTAAAAATTTGTTTGCCTCTTAATAACCATCCCTGAATCATTGCTAAAGTGAGCCTGAGCTCATCCCAAGTATCTCTCACTCACCCTGAACCTCCTAAAGGGAATTAAAAGCATCTTCAGCATATTTCTCACTTCATTGCCACCACATTCAAAGCACTCGGGCCTGTGTTTTAAAACTCATACCTGTTTTCTCTAAGCTTGCTGGGGTGGGAATTGCATTTCGTATTGTATTTGATTGCATTCCTGAGAACTGTGTGCTCCTCTTTCCATCTCCTTCCATTTCTTACATTGCATAGGGGAGGAGGGTTAATTGCCAGAGAAAAAGTGATTATCTTATCTTTTGCTAAAATCATATCAAGTATTTCTGTACTGCATTTTATTCCTTATTGCTTTTCCCTTGAAATCATAAAAGTATTTTCGCTGCATTATCCATCGTACACCTACTCCTCATTGATTATAAAGAAGTGTGCTAGTGTCAGATTACCCATTGTTCATTAACATTATATTTATAAGGGCGATATCGATTATTAATTATTATAAAAGCGTGGTATATATATTTTCTTTTATTTCTGAAATAAACCTTTTAAACTTTCAAAACAGAACTACTTCTTGGCTCAGTGGGGTTAGGGGGATTCTAAGAGAGGGATGTTATAAAGGGGTAGTCACCCAGAACTCATGAACTGGACATAAATATATATCAATAAGGGTTTCCATTCAGTATCCCAGACTAGGCATTGACTTAGCTGTAGTGTTGAATTGAATCCTCTTACATGTGAAGTGTACCAATTTCAATAGTGAATGGGAGTAGGACCAAAATCACCAGGATGCCAGATGGTCTGTTCATCATTCATCACCATTGTATACCAACACCAAGCCCCAGTCTTCAAGTCAGGTACATGGTAGTACAGCACTGAACACCCCAGTACTGAGGCCACCCTCCTCTTGGCAGTGTAGAATGATTGTGAAGTGCCTAATGAAGGTGTTAGGATCCGATTGTGTAGCCGCTCTACCGTGGTGCAGCTATTGCCCTTGTTTACAATCCCTGAACTTCAGAAGGGGGATTTGACCTTCAGTACATGCAACCACTAGCTGATAGTAGGGGCCATCGCCTTTGTACCTGCGTACTCTTCAGCAGAGGTGACAACAAGCTATCAAGGGATTGGAAGACACAACCCTTCTGAAGATAGATTACTATTTCCCTCCAGACAACCAATTTACACCATTGACTTTCTTCTGGGGAGGAGGGATTAGGAAATGGGAAGGGAGGACAATGTTCTGCATTCTGTGAAATTTTTAAATCACTTTGGGCAAGAAAGTGGAATGACAATTTGGAAAAATGGCATCTGGATTAACACAAGACAGAGCACATCTCTCCCCAGCTACCTTGATCAGGTAATGGCCACCCAACGACAGATGTGAGTGTTAAGAACTTCAGGAAAACCTCTATGCTAAAGTTCAAAGGGTTTCTCTGTAGAACGTTTTTAAGTATTCGAGGATCCCATTGAGCAAGCCTAAAACAAATATGGGCCAAGAGATCTGTGTCCTGCGCACTCATATTTATGGATGTTTGAATGACATCCAGTCACCTCTTAAGGTAGAAACTGCCAATCCTAAATTAAACTGTAGAAGAGGTGCCAGCCCCCTCCCCCTGTGGCAGACAGGTAAATATGTTAGGGTCAATATCCATCTCTTTTGTCCAACATTGTAAACATCAGGAGAATTGTCTATTTAGGTAGTTAAGCTGCCCTTATTCAAGGAAATGTACAGTGGAAATAGGTGACACTGGACACACTTATTTAGAGTAGCATAGGACATAACATATATGTTTACATTGCCTACAAATAGCAATCACACATTGTAGATTTCTGATGTAAAATATAATTTAGCCAAACCCAGTGTATTACACATGGCTGTAGGTCTTTGAATCTTATAAGTGTGTAAAAAGTGCTGAGAAAACAGAATTGAAGTGTTCTGTGCAGAAATGGGGTGCATTTGGACAGAAGCCAATATCAGGTGATTATGCAGTTAAAATGTTAGGAATATACAGTTTCTAATGGTGGTGTCAAAATGTTCTATATAAATAACGTTGGACAGTAGGTTGAAGCAGATAAGCAGAGCAAGATGGCATTGGACAGAATGTCCTAAAACCCTCAAAGCTGCTTTTTCTGGTTTAGGTTGCAACATATATTGCATGGTCATTGAAATTTGGGAAACTAACTAGTCTTCCTAATTTTCATAGGAATTCAGGAAGTGTTTATAACCAACGGGAAATGAGTGGTGTTTTGACCTTCAGTAAAGGGATCAATTAGAATGTGTTAACATGTAAGGTACATATTAGCATACAAAATATTGTGCAATTCTGTATTTTATATAAACCTGTGTTTATAATGGGCATGCTTTGAGTTCTTGCCTGGCTAACCGACCAACGTTGACTTGTGTAACCAATCCCAGCCAGCTGTGAATAAACCTTTGCAGTTTGCACAATGTTCATCTCCCTGGGGCTTATATTGAATTATGACTAAACCAGGGACTCCCTTATCAAAACCCTTCCTGGAGGAATTGTAGAATATATGACCATAGTCCGGAGGATGGGAAGACACTTCTTTCCCTACACCATATCTCCGAATTCCTGATTGTCTTGCATATCCATATGCTTCAGATTTGTGGGCCTTTTGATATTTTTAATGGAAAAGGCTATTTCTGAGAACAGCTCTCTAACATGCAGGCTTTACCTTTCAAACTCCAGGCCCGCCAGAACAACCCCTTTGGGCTACCCATCCCCTGAATTGGGCATAAGGTTAAAGGATTCCTGTGATAGGGAATCATTGGCGCTACAACTAGCTCTTTGAGGAGAGGGAACCAGCTTCTGCATAGCCAGCAAGGAGTCACCATGATGAATTCCATTAATGAGTGCAGGGGATGTAATGTGTAAAGCATGCCCTGAGGCAAAACAATCAACATTACATCCTTCTTCCAGGTCCCTGAGGTCAGAAAACTGGAGCGGAAATAGGGAGATTCATGTTCGAAGACAATGCAAACAGATCTATGTACAGGTACCCCAACTCCCAGCAAATACTGTCAAATACTTCCTCCCAAAATTCCCATCTTGTAGAGGGAAAGACTAGGCTCAGTCTTTCTGCCTTTGTATGCCTCTGACGATTACAGCTAACAATGACAGGAGGGTCAATTCTGCCCAGTTCCATAGTTCCTTTGCTAGAGCCCCCAGGGATTGTGAATGTACACCCCACGTGTTGATATACAAAACAGTGTTAGAGTTGTCCATCCATAGGAGAACTGACTTTCCCTTTAGCAATGCAGAGAAGCTCTTCAATGCTCTGTAAGCTTCTGCTAATAATCTCCAATTGATTGGACAGACTGCTTCTTGCCTTCTCTACAATTTCGGATGAGACTGATGTAGTACCACTGCCCACCAGGCCAGACTGATTGCATCAGTGGTATCAATAGTTGTCTATGATTGAGTCTCAGGAATCCCCCTCAGAAGGTTGGGCAAGTGTAACCATCACTGAAGATCATGAACCAAAGATGATGCTTCCAGTTCTATGGTGTTGAAGTCCTGTGTTTCCTCTGCCTGGAAAGTATGTAGACACACCAGTGTGGTCTTACGTGGAAGCAAGCCCAGAGAACCATATAAACACAAGAAGCCATGTTCCCCTGGCATTGAAGACACTTCAGTACTGAGCCATGCTGGGGAGAAAGCAGCGTTTTAGATTTTCCTTTAGCCTGAGTGCTCTGTCAAGTGGGTACATAGCCTTATTCTCTGCAGTCAAAAACCATGTCCTTGTAAATTGCAGTTCCTGTGATGGTTGAAGCTGAAACCTATCGTTGTTGATAAGGAACTCCAGTTCCCCCAACACTCTGCAGGTTGTTCATGATGGGCGAGGAGATCCTCGGATGGCGCCTTTATGAGACAATCATCCTGGTAGGTATGGGGATACCTCAAATCCCTTGTGATGGATGTAGGCAATTACCAGGCCCATGACTTTGATAAATAGCCTAAATGCTGATTTGAGTCGTAACGGGAGGGCTGTGAAAGGTAATGATCTTTCCCCACCGTGAAACTCAGGAAGCTTTTATGCGTCTTCCAAATTGCAACATGGAAATAGGCATTTTGAAGATCGAAGAATCCCTTGAAGTCTTTCTCCTGTATCAGAGGAATATTGTGCTGGTGGAATTCAATTTTGATTCCTTGAGACAACAAACAGTGATTCCATTTTTTTATGGTCTGTCATGAGCCTGAATGCCATTAATGGCTTGGGCACCAGAAAGCAACATATAGTGATCTTCATGCACAAATTGTACAATTTCAAAGACACAAATGTGGCAAAAATTATCGTTGCAAATACAAAAACAAAGGGAAATACTACACCAAATGCTGCTTTGGTTTCCCTAGACCAGTTACAGAAACAGGTGAAGTAAACAACTCCATGTCTTCAGTTAAACATAGTGTTAACATGTATTACATAAAAAGAACAGAAGAATCCAAATATATCAATGATTACAATGCAATCATTGCCCTCTTATGGAATGCAAACATAGGTTTGCAGTACATTTCAGACAATTCCACTGCAGTTGTACAATATGTTACAGCCTACTTAACAAAAGCAGAAAAAACAGACCTTCAAGACCTCTGGAATGACCAATCATCAGCCAAAACAATATCTCAGAAATTGTACAGTTTAGGCATAAAAATGTGCTCTCATAGAGAATGTGGTTCCTATGAAGCTGCAGATCATTTAACCAGTACTGCTTTGTATAGAAAATCTGAAAATATAGTATGGCTAAGTCTTGGTCCTCCTAAATCTAGAAAAATATTTCTCAAATCATATGAGGACATAGAAACAATAGCCAAAAATGATCCCAACAGCCTAGACATTTAGAAAAACAATTTACTGGACACATACTACCCGAACAGGAGTACCACTTTGGAAACCATGTGTCTATACCAAATAGCCCAAAACTTCACATACAAAAATAATATAAAACCCGATGAAAATAAAGGTACATATAGAGTGACAGATTGTGAAGGCAGCTTACTGAAACTTACCAAATAAAGCTTAATTAATCATATCAAATTGTCATTAAAAACTCCTCAACAGAAAGAACTATATTACATGTCTCTGCTACAACCTTTTAAACCATGGAAAAAAGAAGAAGAGATACTAGAAAACTATGACTCCTATGAAGACGCTTTCAAAGCAAATGAAAGCACTATCACCGATATAAACTTTACGCAGTACAAAACAATGTTTGCACAATGAACAGCAACACGAAGAAGAACTCCAGGCCAAACTAGATAAGCACACTCCCGACAGCAGTCAACCTTCTGTAACAGGAAGTCAAGTACCACTGGGACAGCCACTAATAGCAAATGAGGCAGAATAAGCTATGACAGAAGTAGAGAACACCATGTGTCACTATGAAGAAGATACAGAAGACTTAACTGTACTACAATCAAAACTTAACAAAGAGCAGCACACCATTTTTCAAGAAGTAACAAAAGAAATTGTACATGGTGTACAACATGAAAATAAAGAATGTACCTACCAAAATTACAAACCTACACTACTATATGTCAGTGGTGAAGCTGGTTCAGGCAAAGCATTCTTAATCAAAATCATCAGCAAGTTCCTTCACAATTGACAAACAACAAACTGTCAGCTGTTGTAACTACCCCCACAGGTTAAGCTGCCTACAACATAGGCAGTGTCACTTTACACCGATTACTACTCCTTCCAGTAGAACACCAAAACACATTCGAATATTGCAAACTTTCTACTGAAGCTGCAATGGAAATACGCAGAGTGTTAAAACCAATGAAAATGCTACTAATAGATGAAGTGAGCATGGGCTCCAACATAATGTTGGCTTTGATTCACCTCAGATTGCAAGAAGTACTTAAAACAAACTACGAAGAGCTCTTTGGAGGAAAACACATTATTGTTTTCGGAGATCTTCTTCAATTGACACCAGTGAAAGGTGAACCTATTTTTAAAATCTTAGGACACAAACTTTGCCATAAAACTGTTGGCAGCATAGGAAATGTCAACTTTTGGCAACATTTCCAATACAGAGAATTAACAGAAAACACGTGCCAATCTGCAGACCTCTCCTACGCCAACATTTTAAAAAGTATTAGAGTTGGTGTACTATCTCAAGAAGCACAATCAATATTAAAAACCCAGCACATCCATGCACTTTATGGCCATAACTCTTGTGCTACTGATGTTATGCAACAATTAGCGCACAAAAATGTCAATTGTATATCCTTAATGCCAACGCTTGCAAGCTGTTCCAAATTCAATGAAAAAATGTTGAAAAAAGAAATGCAACCTATAATTGAAATTTGCTCCACAGACAAACTGGATGTACATGGTATGACACTAACTATGTGTCAACAAGCCACAACAAGACTAAACACCTTAGAAAATTCTATCTCCAACACAGCTTATTTGGAGAAAATATTAAAATTATCCTTAAACTGTAGAGTAATGCTAACGTAACCTTGACGTGGACCAAGGACTAGTTAATGGAGAACTGGGTACAGTTGTTGGCTTTCAAACTTACACACGTGACAACAACATTCAGTTTGTCAATATTCTCTTTGATAAACTTTCAGAAGTAAAAAGGATAGGGCGCTCAACAGCTCGATTCCTTCTCTTCAACAAACAACAAAAGAACAATTTTCTCTAACTCTAGCATATGCAGTCACTATTCATAAATCACAAGGCCTTACCCTAGATAAAGCATTGATAGATATTGGTAACACAGTCTTTAAAGAAGGCATGATCTACGCAGCACTATCACACTCACGTACACTTGACAGTCTATTTCTAATCAACTTTGATGCAAGTAAAGTAAACACTGATATTCCTTGCATTTTAGAATACAATAGATTATGTTCACTAAATACCCCCATCTAAAAACATATCCTGTTCCAAAAAAAGAAAAACGTTGTAAAAGAAAACTAATTCAAACAGAAATGCAACAGGATCTGACTGCAAATCCTCCAAAGAGAGTAAAATAAGCTAATACTTCATCAATTACCACAACCAAAGAAGAACCCATTACTCAAAGTAACTCAGGTACTTCTTCAAAGAAGCAACACACACTCCGAAAAAATGACTTGGACACAGAACTATCTGGTCCATTCAAATTTTCAAATATAACTGGTGTAAGTTGCTACGCAAATGTAGCAATGAATATTATATTTCAATTGCCACCAATTGTTGACAATATTTACTTACACAGTACAGACCAATTGTGTTTGCAAATGTTAGTACTTTATAGAAACGCAACAAACAATCCTGAAAACACAGAGAGTGTTCATGAAATAAGACAAGAATTGGACTACTGTGCTGGAATGGTGACATTCACTATAAACTCACAAGAAGACCCACAAGAATGTATAATGTACTTACTGCAAGTACTGGAAAACAAAAACATACCTATACATGAAATCTTTCAGATTTCATACATGGGTAAACATACATGCACTCTCTGCAACAATGTGACACAGGATCAAATCCCTAGTGAGCACTTCATGTATGTATGCATACCTAATTGTGAATCTGTTCCATTTCAGCAACTTGTACAACATGCAAACAATGGTAGATTATGTACTACCTGCAATTCAGATAATCGTTCCACCTTACTAATACAAACACATAGTAAATACTTAACACTAATACTTCTACGTTACAATGCAGATGGTACCAAAAACAGCTGCAAGTTGACTGGATTCACACATAGTCAAGTATCACTTGGTAAGAAAACCTTCACAACAATAGGTATAATCTACTACGCAGGAGCCACAAACAATGCAGGTCACTACACTGCATATATAAAAAAGAAATGTGGATGGTTTGAATTGACCATTACTCTAAATCAGAGATTACAAGCAAATCTTACAAACACTTATTTAATCTTCTAAAAACCAAAATGTGATAACTAATCTGTACTTAAACATTAACAGAACTTCAATTAAAAAACTATAACCTGTTAGAATACGCCAACAGGTATCCAACTGCCCCAAGATTCTATAACAACCAAACAGATAAATCAATACCACTAAATTATAACAAGAAATAGATAGTTAGAATACGCCAACAGGTATCTAACTGCCCCAAGATTTTGCAACAACCAAACTGATAAATCAATACCACTAAATTATAACAAAAAATAGACAGTTAGAATAAGCCAACAGGTATCTAACTGCTCCAAAAATCTGCAACAAGCCAACAGATAGAACATTAGCCAGAAACAACAAGTGAACACTGAACACAAACAAACAGACTGTAGCATAAAAAAAAGTTTTTCTTTAATCCGTCATGGATTTTTTTTCAAAAAAAGATTTGAAAAACAAACACAGAAACTGAGCAAATTTCACAGTACACTGTTTTGTAAACTACTAAATGTGAGGGTCAAAAAAACAACCTGAAATGTCTATTATGCAATGTAATACATCTTTATAAAATACATACACTAACATGCTCTTTTCTTTTATCACATAGATTGAAAAAGAATATGTGCTCCAGTTACCCAGCTCATGAAAAAAATATATCCAATCTCAAAAAATCAAACATTAAGTATATTCTAATAGAACACATAAATACTGCTGCATAACAGAACCATTGAGGCAAACATCCAACATTAGACCACAATACAACATTTTCACTTCCATTGATATGTTATACTAAAGTGCTTGTTACCAAACTCTACAATCTTGATGACTT
This sequence comes from Ambystoma mexicanum, assembly GCF_040938575.1. Taxonomy (NCBI): domain Eukaryota; kingdom Metazoa; phylum Chordata; class Amphibia; order Caudata; family Ambystomatidae; genus Ambystoma; species Ambystoma mexicanum. The sequence continues at coordinate 251,184,793 of NC_090923.1, read as the reverse complement.
AATGGTAGTGGCCAGGGCCTAGAGTCTTGGGTGTATGGCCTACGATTTTAGGCCCTAGCCACAACCACCACAGCATATGACACCCATAGATCACACCCATAGAATCAAACATTTTAACTGTCTATATGGGCCCACCCATATCATACTTTCTGCAAAGTCTCGTGAGAATTCATCCAGGGAGAGTGAAGTTATAAGCCACCCATGTTGGCTTATAACTTCAGTGCATATAACTTCAGCCTTGGGTGCATGGGCATCGGCCATGCACCCAAGACTCTAGGCCCTGGCCACCACCACTGCAGCATATCACACCCACAACCACTGCACCATATCACACCCGGGGTGGCTTATAACGTCAGTGATTAAAACTCTGGATTTAGGTGCATGACCTTCAGCCTTGCACCCAAGACTCTAGGCCCAGCCTACAACCACCGCAGCATATCACACCCATGGTGACTTATAACTTTGGTGCTTACAACTTCGGTCTTGGGTGCATGGCCGACCACCGCAGCATATCACACCCATAGAATCAAACATTTTAACTGTCTGTATGGGCCCACCCATATCACACTTTCTGCTGCAAAGTTTTGTGAGAATTCATCCAGGGCAAGCAAAATTATAAGCCACCCATTTTGGCTTATAACTTCAGTGCATATAACTTCAGTCTTGGGTGCATGGCATTCGGCCATGCACCCAAGATTCTAGGTATTGGCCACAACCACTGCAGCATATCACACCCATGGTGGCTTATAACTTCGGTGCTTATTAACTTCGGCCTTGGGTGCATGGCCGACCACCGCAGCATATCACACCCATAGAATCAAACATTTTAACTTTCTATATGGGCCCACCCATATCACACTTTCTGCAAAGTTTTGTGAGAATTCATCCAGGGCGAGCGAAGTTATAAGCCACCCATGTAACTTCAGTCTTGGGTGCATGTCATTCGGTCATGCTCCCAAGACTCTAGGTATTGGCCACAACCACTGCAGCATATCACAACAATGGTGGCTTATAACTTCAGTACTTATAACTTCGGTCTTGGGTGCATGGCATTTGGCCATGCACCCAGGACTCTAGGCCCTGCCCACAACCACCACAGCATACCACACCCATGGTGACTTAGAACCTTGATGCTTATAACTTCGGTCTTGGGTGCATGGCATTCGGCCATACACACAGACTCTAGGCCCTGGCCGCAACCACCGCAGCATATCACACCCATAGAATCAAACATTTTAACTGCAGCATATGGTCAATTTTTATGTCAGCTGACACCGCTCGTGTCCTTAGAACAGTTTCAACTTGGCTGAGGACAGCACAGATGGGAATACTATCCTTAGGACACCCCTCATTTTCACTAATTACGAACATCCCGGACAGTGCGGGCATGGTGAATATATCAGTAGCACCTGCCACCTAAACAAATACAGTATTTGACCCATCTCTTACTCCCCAAACCTCCCGAAGCACTCTTGCACACCAAAACATCCCCACAACTGCATTTTGCCTCTGTTCACCGCCGTGCTGTCGCCGGATCCAAGATGGCGGCTGCATCGGAACAATCTGACGCACATCACGCCTCACTCCAGCCAATCGGCGGACACATTGTGTGTCCGCAGACATGACGCGAGCCGATTAGCCAATCGGTGTACTGCCCGCGGAGTGAACAGGGAAGTGTGTCCGTGGAGCGGACATAGATATCACTAATTATTTTAGACCTACTTTTTGATTGTTTTAAAAAAACAATACTGGACGGATTTTCACCAAATTTACAAAAGCACGCTTTCAGGATCAAGCCGCTGCTCCTGCCGCAGATCTGGTGAAAATCTGTCCAGCGGTTTGGGCTGTAGGCGTGCGCAAAGTTTTTTCCCCATTCACTCTATGGGAAAAAAAATAAATTTTGGGACCCCCCCTATAACTTTGCCCCCCCTGGACCAAACCTCACCAAACATTGCAAACCAAACTGGGTTCGGTCCGCGGACTCACTTCGCTGTGCGGTCCGCGGACGGGCGTCTGATTGGACTAGAGGGTGACGTGATGTCCGCAGACATCAGATGCACCCACTGAGTGGATGGTGAAAAACGTGAATGGCTGCTTTTTGGAAACACCCATCAATATTGGATTTGTGGACATCCGCCGGTGACCGTGAACATCGCAGTAAAAACATATTCAAAAACACAACATTGCACTTTTCAAACATATCAAACAATCTCTGGGGAGGTGAGGCGTGATTGGGGTGGGATATGGCCGTAAGAAGCCAAAAAACAGGTGTTTTTCATCCCCGAAGTCCGCAAACAGTCAAGATTGATCGGGTGCAGTCCTGAGATGTTTTCAAACACTTCAGATGTTCGGGAACATCTATGCCTATTTTTGCATTACAGGGATGGTGAAAAGCAGTTTTTGGATGGCTTATAACTTTAGCGCCAATCAATGAAACTGCATAAAATTTGGGAATTGTATTCTAGACCTGATTCCGAATCATTTTTGAAAGTGTGCTGCTGTTTTCTAAAGCGGGAACAAAATTAGAGGGGGGGGGTCCCAAAATGTTGTAAATGCTTATAAATGTGATGCAATTTGATGAATGTGCACAAACGTTTGCAAAACGATTTTAAATTTAGATATAAATGTTTTGCAAAGTTTGGTGGGATGCTGTCAATGGGGTGCTAAATTAGAGAGGGGTCTCAACATTTTTAGATGGCTTATAACTTTGGTGCCATTTGACGAATGTGGACAAAAGGCTTCAGAAAGATTATACACCCAACCCTGAATGTTTGCACAAAGTCTGAATTTATTTTTTCAATTTGGGGGCTACGTTAGATGACTAGTGTATGTACATTCATTTTGACACTTTTGAAAAAATAAAACATGGGCGGATTTCCATCAAACTCGTGTAAGGAGAATTGGCAAGGACCTTAAAGCATGGTTTTGCAAATGTGCCGGTGTTTTTTTAACAAGTGTCACATTGTTGGTACAAAAGACAGTGATATACCTTTGGTGACTGAGGTATAGCCTGTGGCCATGGGCAGTGGCGGGTTTGTCTGGGTCATGGCATAACGTTTGACCCAGACAATCTGGCTACTGGCCGTGTCCCTGAAGGATGACCGATGGGGTTAAAATTTTTCATCCACAAAGTCTGCGAATAGTCCGGATGTTCAGGTACAGTCCTGTGATGTCATATTTGATGTCCTGGGTGTCAGTCTTAACAGTTCACAGTGGTTGCACGGGTTATGGTTGCTTAGCTCATCATAACTGGTGACTTTTTGAGGTTTTCTGATTTTATTTGTAACCATAATGTCCCTTCAACAAAGTTTTTTCATTGAATTTCATAGGTTTTTATTAGTGAAACCTAATCATAACATCTCTTTAACAAAGTTTTTTCATTGAAAATATTTATGTGAGCGGGTGGTGTGAGGGTGTGTGGAGTTTTAGTGGTGTGTGGTAAAAAGAGAGCTCTGTGTGGGTTTGAGTGTGGGTGTGTGGCATGGAAATAAGGGTGAGGAGTTTGGAGTATGTAGAACAGGGAAAGGGGTGGGGTAGTGGGACAGCAGTGCTCCACGGGATCATAGCTCAAGTAAGTGGGTTGTTATATAACCTCTGAGTAGAGGGCGGTTAAAATTGAGGCGGCGACCCCACTGGAATATAAGTGCATAGCACTCCTGTTGTATAGGGAGTAGATCATGACATATCTTAGAGATTGGCTGGCCGTGACTAGAGGGGGCATGTACAACCCATAGCCAGAACAGGTAACTAACAATAAAGATGTTTTAAGTCATATACACGTTCATAGCAGCACAATATAGGGGGAAAAGTTGAAGAATAGAAAGGAAGTGTTGGAGGTATGGAAGATGGTGGAGGATTAAGACGATGTGCCCATTGATCCTTCGAAGGCAGCCAGCAGGCCACCCTCAACATATGTCCTGGCCCCAACCATGCCAAACGCCCTTGCGGTTCAGGAACCCCCAACCCATCAGTCACAACACAAGCATCACAGCCAGAACAAGGAACACAGCCTCCCCTAGTAGAGTGCTACGCCACACGTTTAGTATCACAGTATACAAACCCAACCAATATCCCCTTGCCCATGATGCCACTGCTCCTCCTCCTCCTTTGTCACAGACCCAGTACCAGAAGGGAAGTAGAGCAAAAGCCACAGAAAGAGTTGGAAGAAGAGTTAAGGAGGACAGAGGATTGACAAGATTGAAGTTGGATAGAAGGGATGGGCAGCAAGCAGCTATCGCGACAGACGGGTGGGGAGCAGGAGACATTCTGTTCAGAATTGATAGTACAGCGATCAGAGATGTGCATATTGAGAAGGAAAATAGGTGACGTGGAAGACAGTGGGCAGGCAGTTCGAGTTACGGGTCAGTGCAGTCCGACAACGATATGGGAGCAGGAGCTAGGGAAGACAGAAGATGAGTTGGGCAAATGAAGAGGCCCTTCTGTGATATCGCCATGAGTGGAGAGTTTGTGGGGGACTAGGTTAAGAAACCACCATGAACGCATTGCAGTAGGGAAAGCAGGTGGTTTAAAAGAAAGTGAGTAAGACGGTGGGGGTACTGTTTCCACTGTTGCACTAAGTACCAGGAAGGGCACAGTATGTACCATGGTCACACATGGACAAAAATTATTTGGTAAAAAGCACTCCCTTCCCTCACAGCTGGAGTGGGAAAGTTGATTTATGTTTTTGAAATGCAGACAGCTGGCATTACCCAAGAAAGGGCTCCACAAAGAAGTGCAGAAAGCACTTCATAAAATAGTGGGGATTGAATTGAAGGGACGGATTTAGCGATAGGAAACACACCATTCATTTTCATGGGAGAGACAGGTGCAAGAAAACCATGTATTAGAAAGTCTCATTTCCCTTTGTCAGGAGATGTGATGGACATGCATGGGTTCTCTGGGGCAACAAAAATTGGTTCTATTTACATATGAACTTGAGGTAGGTAACAGGGTGGTATATGCTCCAGTGTTGTTTTTAACATCATCTCCTGTCAACCTGTTAGGGAGAGGCATGCTTCGTAAATTGAGCATGACCATCTCATTCACTGTGAGAGGGGTGGTGTGCTCCACACCAAGAATATGCTATGTAAGGGCAATGTTGATCATCCACACATTGGGGAATAAAGCAGCAGCCAATGCACTGCCGAATGTGGCCAACCACGCTTGGAGACTGCCATTTTAGTTCTTATTTAAACCAGCACAGCCAAGAAATATGTTGCTGGGACCATCCGTATGCTCGACATCGAAGGAGTGCTGGAGTCAAAAGAGAAGATTTTCCTGATAGGGATATATGCAGAGGGAGGGAAGTGGTGCATGGTTCTGTGCATTTACCCAACCCACCCCTTCAAATAAATGACAGGCAGCAATGTATTCAAAGACAGGGACAATGATGGTGAAATAATATTGGCAATTTGTGTGCCATGCATATTGGAGCAATATGGTCAAGTCCCGTGTCCCATGCTACTAGCAGGAAGTGTCCCGCTGTTTGCCCAAACTGATCTACTGCAAGTGCCTGTCATTTTGTGGACAAGTAACCCCCACAATGTAGAACTATTAAGAAGAGTCACACCAGTATATGTTACGCTTAATCCAGGTGCGGTATTGCCCAGAGGTAAACAGCACCCATTGTCTGAAGAAGCTGAAAAGGGAACACATGACATGATCATCATGGCTCTCCTACACCAAGGCATTATTGAGCCATCCAATTCTCCCCGTAACACGGCTCTATACCCAGTAAAAGAATCAAAGAGTTCTAGTTGGAGGATGATTCAGGATATAGGTACCTTAAACATTAAAGTACGAGGTGAGTTTCCAGTTGTGCAACAATATTATGCAGCATACCCACTACAGCAATATACTTCTCCATTCCAATGCACCCTGACTCTCAATACCATAGTTCACGTATGGCAGAAATGATTCCAGCACACAAGGCTCCAACAAGGGTACTGTGAATCCCACAGTATTTTCAACAGGGTACTGCATGCAGATTTAGGCATACATTTGCCAAGTGCCATCATTCAGTATGGAGTGCAGTGCCAATACTTGCTGACAAAGGATATAAAGTAGTGAGCGGGAAGCTGCAGTATTGTTAATAGGAGGTATTATATCTCGGCCAGTTGATTTACGCTAATGGTATGGAGGTAACTCCTGAGCATGCATCAGTGCACAGCACACACCAGCTGGAGACGGTTGAAGACATGCAGACATTTCTCAGATTGTGCAATTGCTCCAGGGCATGGATTTTTGACTACATGACATACACTTGACCATTACTTGCGAGCATTTAAAGAAATCCAAAAGACAAAGATCACATGGACTGAAGAAATGCTTATTACCTTTCAAGAGCTCAAGGACATTATTGCTACTGCGCCAGTTGTAGTGACACCTGACTACAAACAAGAGTGCTATCTGTGCTCACACTCAGATGGCCAAATGATGAATGCTGTCTTGACACAAAAAATCACCATGGCCACACAAACCCATGGCACACTACAGCGGCACGCTGGACAGTTCCCTTGTGAACAGGCTTCGCCTGCAGCTGTCTTTGCTATTGAGAAGTCTGCCACTATCACGATGGGATAGTAACATTATATGTAGTGCATGCAGTATTTGCATTACTAGAAAGATCCAAATTCACACTAACAACACAAAAGGCTTCAGCATACGAGGTCATATTGGCCAGTCATATTGTCTGGTGTGAGAAAGTGAATTCAGCCACATTTCTACCTAAACCAATAACGGACACTGATGATGTTCATAACTGTGCCACCTATGAGGGCCCGACGACATACCAAAAGCAAGAGACTGTACTCTCTCGATGATGAAGTATTTTTTGTTGGTGGCTCAGTGATCATTGACCAAGAGACAGGTGAAAGGCACACAGGAGTGGCAGTGGTCTAGTTAGTAAATAGAGAGTATGAAGTGTTGGTGCAAAAGAAATTATCCATGCATTACACTGCCCAGGCTGCAGCGCTAGAGGCATCCAAAGGGTGTCAGGTTATCATTTACTCTGATTCAGCTTATGTTACCACCACCATTCATTCAGGACTGATATTCTGGAGAGAAGGGGGCTCCAAAGGGCAGATTGGTCACCAGTGCAGCAGGTTTCACTGCTGGATAGGCTCATCTATGCTCTCTTGTGGCCTACACTTGTCACTGTCATTAAGTACGTTGCACAAACTAACACCACACACACACAATTTCTCTTGGTACTGAGGCAGCAGATCAGACAGCCAACATAGCAGCCTATATTTGAGTACCAGATATCACGGCATACCCAAAAATAGCTAGTATGCAGTTACAATTAGATGTTCCATATACTACATTGCCGGTCACCCAGATGATTGAATTGCAGGGACAAGCACTGCAGGCTGAAAACTTTCTATTGCAGAAAATGGGATGCAAGCAATCTCCTACTGACCGACTATAGAGACAGTCCTCATCACAGGTAAGGCAGTAATGCCCCAACAACTGGTAATGGTAGCGTTTGAACAGTTGTTCTACCACTTGTATGTATCGAAGCAACATATCACTGTATGCAGACATACAGAAGGATTGGTCTATGCCGAACATGCAGGAACTGTTTAATTGGTTTGCCTCTAACTCTACCATTTGTCAGACATACAATAATGGGCAAACAGTGCTGCAAGGCACATTACCAAGCCCCATTGAGCCATTTCGAGAATTACTTATCCACTTTGCCGACATGGGGGAACGGTGCAAGACATATCAGTATTTGCTTGTTGTTGTTTGCCTCATCTCCTGTTGGGTTGAGGCTGAACCATGTGCATATCCAGATGCTAAATTAGCAGCCAGATTTTTAGTGTGAGAAGTGTTTCCCCATTCGGGAGTGTGCAAAGCAATTACATCTGATAATTGCACCCACTTCTTCAATAAGCTATTTAAGGAAACACTGCTCTCTTAGGGATCAAACATAATATGTGCTCAATTTATTATCCTCAAGCCAACTGTATTGTTGTGCGAATCAATGGCCTCCTAAAGGCTAAATGAATCAAGTTGTTTGTTACCCTAAAAAAGAATTGGGTCCAATGTTTGCCCTTGGCCTTATTCAGAATGCAGACATAGCCTTGCAAGGACCATCACCTTCCCCATCAGGAAATAGTGTTGGGACATTGCATGCACATGTCACTTTCACCCACGTGGAGTGCCTCTGATGCTCACAGGGCTGTATCAATCTTTGGGGATGAATTTAAAGCATATCTGTGTCAGTTAACAAAATTGATAAATATTATCCCTCGACAGATAGAGGCAAGAAGAACAGAAGATAAAAACAGTGCTGCACCAGAACCTGCAAGCTCACCACCCCTACAGCTGCAGCCAGGAGATACGGTTTTTGTGAGAAATGTTATCTGCAGGTTCAGTGAGCAGCGTTATAATGGCCCCTACACGTCAAATATGCCACCCCATTTGTAGTTAACGTTAAGGAATTGTGGTGTTCAGTACACCTCTTGGAAGTCCAGCAGTCTCCCCATACAATACCTCCTTCACCCGATTCTTGTTCCCACTACACTAATTAATTGTCTCTTGTTATTTGTATTAACCTTACTACCTCAACAGACCTTTGATACCTCAGTACCTTATGAGCAAATAACAGTGTATGAAAGAAGGCATATTCCTTTTATTGCAATAGTTCTTCACAAATATATTGTTATCGTTGCTACATTAAATAATATAAATATTCCATGTGCACTGTATTTTTTACACATTATTCTCAACCCCTGCAGATCTCTCATCACAAACATCGTATCATCATGCCAATAATATACATTTATGTTGGGTTTGTTTCAGTATTGTGTATATACTTACTCAGCCAGGTTATATGGTTGGGGTACATAAAGGATGTGTGTGGTATAAGGGGGTGTATAAAGAATTACTTTTTGGACCATAGCACTTTTTGCAACATGGTTATCCCAAACAATCTGGCAAACATAAAAAGGACGTAGGTAGTTGATACAGTCATATGGCAAGCTACCCTCTTCCAACTCCTCTTCTTCCTCTCTCATTTCTGACTGACTGTCTTCTTTTCAGTCATGGTGCACTACTAACGATCTTTGCCTTAATGCCAGTAAGACAGAGATCCTTCTCATTGGGACTCCTGCTCCTTCTATCCCTCCTATACTTTGGCAGCCCATTTGGGACCCCTCACCTCACCCTCAAGTGAAGTCAAATCCTTGGTGCCATCTTCCACTCCTCCATCTACTTATCTCCTCCTATAACAGACCTGGCCAAGAAGGCCCACTTTCAGCTTCACCTACTCAGAGGCATTCTCCCCTTCCTCACCTTCCCCAGAAACGTATTGTCTCCAGACCTCTGGTTCTCTTCAGGCTGGACTACTGCAACAGCTTCTTCCACAATCTGCCTAACTCCTCCCTTCGCCCCCTTAACCTAATCCAGGATAGCACAGCAAGACCTGTCCTTGGTCTCAAGCCCAGGTACCGCATCTTCCCAGCCCTTACATCTCTCCACTGGCTCCCAGTTGCTGCAAGGATCAAATTCAGGAACTCTCTGTATCATTCACAGGACTTTCTGGGGCATGGGACCATGTTATATCCATCTGTCTCGCCCTAAATACCTCCCTACTAGAGCCCGTTTCACCTCTAGTACTACATCTCTGTAAATCTGACATGTTTCCAAGCAGAGAGAGAGGGGTAGATATTTCTCCTCTGCAGGTGCCTCTCTCTGGAATGGCCTCCCTGCACCTCTCAGACTTGAGCCGGAGCTCCTTAAATTCTAGAAGCTCCTCAAGACATTCCTTTCCTCTTCTTGCTTCTCCCTCTCCCTCCCCTACTAATGTCCCCTCTGCCTGAGACTGGTGGCCTGGATCCTTCAGTCACATAGAGTGCCACCCCGCTGCCCAGTCTGCCTCGGTACTTGTTCTTCTGTGACCCTCCACTCCCAACCCTCATCCTGCACTTGCCCTCTAGGGCCCCCTGCCTACACCCGGATGGTTGGCATCCACTTCTTGGATCCTTACAGTCCATTAACTTGCACTTAGTTGTGGACCCCCCTTCACTCTCTGCTTCCCCCTGCCCTTCCTGGCAAGATCCTCTCATGGGCCCTTTCACCCAGTTTGTGCACTTCCCCACCTTCCCTGCCCCCTCAAATTCTTGTTAATGCACTTGCATGAGCTGAATGTTGTAAGGCCTATTAGGATCGCTAGTTCTCTCCTGCCTGTTCGCCCCCTCCTGCCTTGCTGTGCCTCAAAACGCTTATGTATAGGTGCATTACATGTGAAAAGTAAATAAAAATAAATCATTAAATGGAAGCTTCAACTTAAAAAGCGGGCAGAGGAAGAGAAAGAGTACCACCAAGATAAAGGGGTCATAATTGACGTAATGACTGATGTGCACCATTCAGAATACTGTAATCTATCGTACAGTCATTTTCGCTCAATGGGAAAGCAGAAGTCAAATGGGAGCTGCTATGTTTGCTCTCGCACCCAAAATGTTAGTTCTCCAGGAGATGTCACCTCTAGAGGTGCAGTGGTTGGTTCATCTGGCTCTGTATCAGGCTCAAAACATGTTTCAGGGGCATGGAGTACGAAGTGCGCAGATGGACAAAGATGAAGAAAAGTGTGCAACGGATGAAAAAGACCCATGATGCAAGCCACGCTCACTGCTAAAAATGGACTGTGTGTTGTTTGTATAAAACAGATGGGAGGAGGCTGTAGTGAACTATGCAGCAAGGGTTTGGCTGGGTTTGGTCAAGAATTCATATGGAACATTAACATGAAATGTCTCATTATATAAACCACATGGATTGAAGCAAAAGAAGTTCCAGTGAAGGTACAAGCAGCAGACATATAGTAATTCTGTTTTCGAGGACATGGACCTGTTCAAGTGGGTACTAACAGCAAGTGTAACAAGACACTATTCATCCCTGATCTCAGTAAGGGCACAGCATCCCTTATGGACATCATCTGGGTGTGTGGCCAGCAAGCATACATGCATATCCCATCATCATGGATAGGGATATGTTTGCTAACAACTTAACATTCAGCCATCCTCATGGTCCCTCAGGCCCACTTGAATATAGCACAGAGGTCCATCACAGTATTGTCTAATCCACCCCCATCCCAAACTCCAGGAGTGAGACGAAAGAAGCTATCACTAAATTAATACATTCCAGACAAATATCGCTATACAATAAAAAGGGAATTGTTCTTCACCTATCTACTGCTGCTGGGAGTCCAGGCTGCAGCCAACACTAATTGGATCCAGAGAGTGTGGTGGAAAATGATCCAGTTGGTGAACAATATGGAGCAAGGGCTGAGTGTGATTAAATGTGAGATGCGCATGATCCGGTTGATGGCCTTCCAAAACCGGTCTGTCCTAGATCTGCTGACGGCCATGGAAGGAGGGGTGTGCAAGGAGATCAGAATGTCATGTTGCACATACGTTTCCCCCATGATGCATAAAACGGGTGCAAATAATAATGTAGCATTTATATAGCGCTACGAACCCTCAGGTGTCTGAGCGCTGCTTATTATTAACCATGGTGTGTGGGGCTCATTTATCAACCTCGGAAGGAAAAAAGGCTGAGCTTGGCCTTGCCGGGATTCGAACCTGCATCAGCAGGCTCTGCACAGATGTCAAAGTGAACACTCTACCTGGTTGTGCTATCGGACCGGCTGTGATAGCAAACATCATATGGGCCATTCACAAATTAAAGACAGGCATGGAAACTGAAGCAGGCATAGAAGCTGAAGATTGGTTTGATACAATGTTTTGTGGACACCAACATGGCTCTGAGCAGTGTTCAAGATATGGGTCCCTATCGTGGTAATCCTGCTGGTGATGTTCTGCATGTGGCAGATGATACTCCTGTGATGCTACCAAACAGTGCCATGATGATGGTTTTGGTAGGGCAGGTATAGCTCTCCTAGTACAAAAGGCGGGCATGCTCAAACAGATGATCCAAAAAAGCCACAGATGGTGAGAATAGAACAGCCTGTAGATCCCCTTGGGACGTTGACTTCATCTCCACCAGATCCAGAAAATTATGTAGAACACTGGGTCGATCTAGCTAGTGATGGGCTGCATCTATTTTACATGCAACCCAGAGAAGTATGCCCAGGATGGGGGGAGTTTGCATCACATGTGCAGGGTGTGGGTGCACAAGGATGATGATTATAGAGCATTGGAAGGAGCTGGGTTAGTTAATGGAGGATTACCTAAAGGGAGAATGTTGGGATACACACACAGCTCTGATGTTCCCAAACAATTTAGATTGAGGAAAATATACTAGTGCAAGAGAAAATGAGCGTGCATGGCTGCAGTATGGTAAAACATGATAAATAGGTGCAACACATGTAGCATTCTTTAGCAGGTATGTAAACATAGAGGTAGACACCGAACCCCTCCAGATTTGTTACAATTAATAAAAGTAGCCTTCCATTGTTAAAATGATGATTCACAAATATACTTCAAGCTATAAGGGAATTTCACCAGGACAAGACAATCCTTGAAAACACATATGGCCAGTTAGCTTTGGGAAGCTAAACGGAAGCAAAACGCAAAAAATGGATAGTGATTAAAACCTGTGAAAAGAGAATGGTTAACATACATTTAACCTATATGCCAACCTAATTTTAATTCTCCTCAGAATGAAATTGTAGGTATTCTTCATAAAACATGTGTCCATTAATCCTCATTATCATAGTCATCTCCTCTAGCTATGCTACACTCTTCAGATTATTCTTCAGAGAAGAACATGAGAGTAATATTGCTATAGCAATCAATGGTGCCAAAGGTTGATTTTGCAGATGTCTTTTTATATAATAGAACATAAATACAGCTCGTCAAATTGGTAAAACATATTTGTTTTCCAAAATTGTCAAACACTACACTTCAGGGCCAATGTCACTCTCATTCTCTGCCAACCTCACTGGCTGCCACAGAGGCCAGGTTGGGATTTAAGACGTCCAATCTAGTCCACGAATGCCTACACAATAAGGTCACTTTATATCTGGATAAAAGAAGAAATCATTACACATAAACAGACCATTGTGTATCTTACTCCGGGAATCGTCTTGTGCCTCCCAGATTTAAGCTGAAATCAGCAGATGGAAAAAGCCTTAATGTGAAGTGATCCTGTTTCTGGATTTTTTTTCTATATCTGTTGAAAACAAAATACAACTTTCTGTGTTTCTAAAAGACATTTGAAAAGTGTTACCTTCAATAGTTATCTGTCTGTTTAATAACAACCTAAGTCACTTGTTTCTAGCCCTTTCATGTCTTTGGGTTTAAGCACTTTTTAAATCACATGAACATACCATTAACAATGTTGTCTTTAAATATGTGCCTGTGTGAGAACCTTCATAACTATTCTTTTTGTGTACAGTCCTACATTGAACGGGTATGGATGAAAGGAGAAAGACCGTTATGCTTTTTTCTAAACACCCCTCTGACCTTCATATCAACCATTATTCTGCTACAGACCAGAGCGTCCCCTATGTTCCGGCCCAACATAACACACCCTCCATGAGAGCAAGGGTTTCCCTACAACCTGTACCTATATTGGACCACAAACACCACAGACCGGCGTCTGCTAAAACGGGTATATTTTCCTTGTCATGTTATAAGCGAAGAAATAAAGAACCCTCAATTTTGCAAACACTGCTGGTGCTCTCATAGATGAGATATGCTGTCAGGAAAATACATGGTTGTTCAGAGCTGCTATGGCAACAAAGCAGTCAATTCTTGGAGGTTGGAAATCTGACAGGCTTCCTTCAAAGAGGGATTGGGTTAATGGGCATTAGAACTTATCTCTGATTGAAAAAGTACTATTCCCTCATCAGAAAAAGTTGTACCTTATTTATTTATTTATTTAGACATTTATTGAGCGCACCGAAGCCGGAGTCCTTAGAGCGCTATTGAAAGTACCTTCATAAACGTATTTGGAATAGATTTGTCCGCCTGGACCCGTGGTCCGTGTGTTCCTCTTGAGTGTATTGTAATATTCTTTTTTTTGGGAGGGGGGGGTTGATTTGGGCACTAATCTATTGTGATTGGGATGACTAGTTTTGCTTTTTTGTAAATATCTATAAATACAGCATTTTACAAAATCAGAAAAGTTTGGCAAACACATTTTAATGTACTAAGCACACTACAACCCTTCGGCTGCACTCCATAACTTCACACATTCATCCTGCCTTTAGCCTATTGATATCATTACTGGAGTGCATCTGGACTGTGTCTTCATATCATATTGTAATTGCTATATCATTATGTATTTTATGTATGCTTTATTCAGACGACAGTGTACTCTGAATCCAGTTAAGCAGGGCATTCCCTATTGAACAGAACCATGCACTATGTGGCCTCACATGTTTGTTTAGCGCTTTTCATATGCTCAATTCAAGGCCATGTGAAGATGTGTGAGGGATCCTTTCAACATGATGGTTGGGTGCCCCCCTGCGTAGAGAGGAAAGCCAGTTTGAGGTACTAGTGGAGTGCATACAGTATAATGGAAACAAAGAAATACAGCTCGGGATTAATTGCCACCCATTATCATGAGACCGCCAGCCAGCAGAGAGCTGAAGCACTAACATGCCCAGCGAAAAGCTATAAATCCTTCTTTGTCAGCAAGGGGCTGATGTGGAGGAACCTGTGTTCAAAGGCACTGATGTGATGACACCTCTGTATGACCCAAGGCAAGTGACGGCCTAAAAGACTCCAGCAAACGCAGTTTATACGTGTGTGCTGCTAAGCACACATTTAAAGTCCCAGAAGTAAAGTAATATAGAAAGGAAAATATAGGTCGGCGCGGAATTACTTCTTAAAAACTCGTCTGAACCTTCTAGAAACTAACAAAGTTTTAGCTATCAGACAATTATCTTCATCGAACTGCTGCCGAATTTGTAAATCTCCCACTGTAAGGGAAACTATTCGTCATCTCCTCCTGAACTTTCCTGCGACGCAAGACATTCGCTTTACTTACCTGAAAGACATTTTCTAAAATTTTACTCTTCAAGACAAGGAAACTTGCTGGAACAAACTGCTAGGTGGTAACAAACAGACATGGCATTTAGCCACAATAAACATCATGGAACAAATCTTCAACGTGATCCTCCCTTTGCAGATCCAAACCATTGTTCCACTTGCATCTTCGAACTAATCTTCGTTACCTTTCGTCTTCCAAGCACGCCGGACTGTCGACGTGTTTCTGCTACTCCAGTGTTTTGTTAAAAAATCTGTAGAGATCATAAACAAAATAAAATAAAAAAAAAAATATATATATATATATATATATATATATCAATGTTATGAGACTGTGGACTAGCAACATGAGGGTAGTTTCTGAGAGCCTCTCCCCCTCCTAATGTTCGAGGCCCCTTTCAAATGAAAACGACCTGACTCAAATAAAGTGATCTGTAGTATGATATGATAGGTTATTTATAACCAGCTTATTACACAGAAGTTTAGAGGTTTCTAAACGAGGACCCAAGGATCGAACCTGTGGTGCTCTGTGTCGTTTTGTTTCCAAGGCGAGCACGTTGCCCCTGAGCTTATCCTCCCGAGACTGATAGAAAAGTAAGCTAACCAGCTGTGATTATACATCGTCACATGTGCTTCCTGTTTGGGCAAGGGACACAGTTCTGTCTGACTTTCGAAACTGCTTTCTTATTGCCCCACGACAACTAGCTGATAAGATGACTGCCAGTTAATGATATAAAAAATCGCGTTTTACTCTAAAAGCTCGCATTGATTGGGAAACATGGCAAGAGTGCACCTCCTAGATATTCAATATTAAACAAAAACAGGGCGGACATATTCACGTGCAGCATAGGGAAATAGAAATAGAAATACAGCACAATAGTAATTAGAAATGGAATTAGTACTGTGCTGCTACTTAATTATCGTGATTGAAGGGGACAGAAAAGGAGACAAAGTCAAACATGACACATTCTTTCAGAGGTGGCCACACTTTTACATGAAGAGAGCAACAGCAGTGCATGCATTCATTCAAAAGTCAGAGAATATATATTGCCAGAGGATACAATCCCTTAACGCATGCAATACGTCATTCTATCTTCCTTCAGCTTGGTCCCAGCAGCCGCCCACTCTCCAGGGGCAAGCACGTTGGTTCTGCCCGACCATTCCTAAGGCTGACCTGCACCGCGCTGCTGCGACCGCCTGGGACTGCATCCTCCTAAGCAATCGGCTACGACTACGGAATCTCATTTTTATCTCTCTGGAAGTGCCATGATTCGCTACCTCACATTATTCCCCTTCTAATGACATCCTCTCCGCGAGTTAATGAGGTTTTATAATAGAGAGAGCGAGTCGATCTCCCGGGGGTATGCAATCTGCCCCTCGGCCAGTCTCCGTTCGGTGATAGAAAGGAGCACAATGAGAGGGTGGCGTCCTCTGCAATTCACAGTGTCTTTTTGTCCAAGGCGGTTATTCTTAGTAACAAAAGAACCATGCCCTCGACAATGTGTATCTCCAGAGGGCACGGTCGACAGCTCCCACTGGAGGAAAGAAATTGATTACGGCGAACTCCCTGATTGAATGTGCCCCTAAGACACACATACATGAGTGTTGTGAGCCCCTGCGATACCGCTGGCTTTGGCTACAAGAAGCTTCTTTTATGTAGAGAAGGGATAGCAAAGCCTCCACGTACCTACAGCAGTAGGTTTCAAACATGCCTAGATAATGTTCGTGTATGTTATGTTAATTGGCAATAACGTGTCACTCTAAGGGTTTTCGGTTTAAATTAAATACTTACTGAAACCTAGCTTCAAAATATTTCAGTAAGCATTTGTTAAGAACGTTTATGGCCATTCATTTGCGACTAATGTTTGTTCATGTTTAGATCTGACTTATAGAAAAGGAGTGCAGTTTTATGCTAGAACTTGCATTTTAAGTTCTCTCTTCTCAGTCCATATTTCTTACCTCTGGTATTGCATATGCATTTCTCTACTTCTGTTGCAGCCATGCACAGGGCCATTTTAAGGAATGTGTGGCAATGGGCATAGCCCACCTAACCCTTCTGAACCAAAGAAATGACAGATTTCAGAATCTGTTGTCGCACCTCAGCCCTCCCTCCCTATTAGATATCAAACCCAAAGCTTGATATTTGGTCATGCAGCAATGGTAATATACAAGAGCATTCCCTCCTGGTCCTCTTCCCATTTGCATACTTGCTGGAATCAGAATAATAAACAAGCGCCATTTGAATGGAAACATGTTATGTCCACGACGAGAGTACTTGTGTTAAAGCATAGGCTCAAGCAACATTTTAACAATAGCAGAAAGGGAAAAGGTGTATTTCAGATGCAGGGCACGGATAATTAGTCGCACGAAAAAGGCACACTTAACCCAGCATAGAGAGAAGACTCAGATTAGCAGTCTCACTAAATGTAAAAGTGCTCAAGCATGTACACAGATTGACAGGCCGATTCATGGAATAATTAGCGCGGCGCAAGTGGGCAAAAACGTGCGAATCGCAGTGGAATAGCGAAAATCGCAGTGCAATTGCGAAAATCGCACGAAAAGCAGCGCAGGTCGATTCATGGAAGGCCGTGCGCGAGAAAACCAGCGGATGTGCGATAAAAAAGTGCGCGGCGCACGTTGGCGCACAGGCCATCTAACAGCGTGCACCAGGTCACAGCGAAAATCGCACAGGCCACAGCGAAATTCGCACATAGCGCGGCGCACGCAACAAAAGTAGGCGGAACACGGGCGTAACACTCGGAATGGGGAACAACTTGCCAAAACGTGGGTCTCACGGGGGAAGTACAGGGCACAAGTGCGCGGAACGCCCACACGCTCGCCTACAACACGTATTCATGGAATAGAATAGGGCAAAAAAGCGCACGCTCAAACCAGCGCACAGGCACAAACACGACCGCCACAAGAAAGCAGGCGGTAGCGTCTCTGCGGCTGTAAGAAATGTGCGCCAAAAGGTGCGCCAACAAATAGCACCTATATACTGCCATGATGAATGTCCCATACTGTGGCCCTCCAGGAAAAATGACGTGCAAAGGGGTACCCACAAACACGGACACCCGCTGACAAAAAATACGTGTGCGTGTATACCGGGGTGCGCGGGAAGTCTAACACGCGATTTCAGCAGGGTACGTGCATCACAGGGGTTCGCGTGAAGTTATTCACGCGATCGGGCCTGGGGGAGCGGGCTACGTGTATTTCAGGGGTTCGCGTGAAGTTTCACACGCGATCGGGTCTGGGGGAGCGGGCTACGTGTATTACAGGGGTTCGCGTGAAGTTCCTCACGCGATCGGGCCTGGTGGAGCGTGCTACGTGTATATCAGGGGTTCGCGTGAAGTTTCACACGCGATCGGGCCTGGGGGAGCGGGCTACGTGTATTACAGGGGTTCGCGTGAAGTTCCTCACGCGATCGGGCCTGGGGTAGCGGGCTACGTGTATTACAGGGGTTCGCGTGAAGTTCCTCACGCGATCGGGCCTGGGGGAGCGGGCTACGTGTATTCCAGGGGTGCGCGGGAAGTTCCACACGCGAATAGCCTGGGGGCGCGTGCATTCCAGGGGTGCGCGTGAAGTTCCACACGCGAATAGCCTGGGCGCGTGTATTTCAGGGGTGCGCGGGAATTTCCACACGCGAATAGCCTGGGCGCGTGTATTTCAGGGGTGCGTGGGAAGTTCCACACGCGAATAGCCTGGGCGCGTGTATTTCAGGGGTGCGCGGGAAGTTCCACACGCGAATAGCCTGGGCGCGTGTATTTCAGGGGTGCGTGGGAAGTCCCACACGCGATTACAGCAGGGTACGTGTATTTCAGGGGTGCGCCGGAATTTCCACACGCGAATAGCCTGGGCGCGTGTATTTCAGGGGTGCGCAGGAAGTCCCACACGCAATTACAGCAGGGTACGTGTATTTCAGGGGTGCGCGGGAATTTCCACACGCGAATAGCCTGGGCGCGTGTATTTCAGGGGTGCGCGGGAAGTTCCACATGCGAATAGCCTGGGCGCGTGTATTTCAGGGGTGCGCGGGAAGTTCCACACGCGAATAGCCTGGGCGCGTGTATTTCAGGGGTGCGCGGGAAGTTCCACACGCGAATAGCCTGGGGGCGCGTGTATTCCAGGGGTGCGCGGGAAGTTCCACACGCGAATAGCCTGGGCGCGTGTATTTCAGGTGTGCGCGGGAAGTTCCACACGCGAATAGCCTGGGCGCGTGTATTTCAGGGGTGCGCGGGAAGTTCCACACGCGAATAGCCTGGGCGCGTGTATTTCAGGGGTGCGCGGGAAGTTCCACACGCGAATAGCCTGGGCGCGTGTATTTCAGGGGTGCGCGGGAAGTTCCACACGCGAATAGCCTGGGCGCGTGTATTTCAGGGGTGCGCGGGAAGTTCCACACGCGAATAGCCTGGGCGCGTGTATTTCAGGGGTGCGCGGGAAGTTCCACACGCTAATAGCCTGGGGGCGCGTGTATTTCAGGGGTGCGCGGGAAGTTCCACACGCGAATAGCCTGGGCGCGTGTATATCAGGGGTGCGCGGGAAGTTCCACATGTGATTTGACAGTGTGGGTCCTCCCAGGTGTACCCTGTACACCCTGCAGGCAGCCCACACCACAGGGGACTACCCTGCATCCCTGGTCATGTCCCGCAGGCAGCCCACCCACCATGGGCATGCCCCCCAGCAAAGGCACATGTCTCCTTGATCTAATGAACACCAACTCATGTCCCCTTGCACCCCCACACCCCAGCACTGTGGGGCACCTGCCAGCAGGCCCCCACCCATGTCCAACTCATGTCCCCCACCACCCCCACCCCCCAGCACTGTGGGGCACCTGCCAGCAGGCCCCCACCCATGTCCAACTCATGTCTCCCACCACCCCCACCCCCCAGCCACCAGGGTCACACTCCACCAGGCCCCCACTCATGTCTACCACCACCCCCACCCCCCAGCCACCAGGGGCACCCTCCACCAGGCCCCCACTCATGTCTCCCATCACCCCCACACCCCAGCAGTGCAGGGTCACCCTCCACCAGGCCCCCACTCATGTCTCCCACCACCCCCACCCCCCAGCAGTGCAGGGTCACCCTCCACCAGGCCCCCACTCATGTCTCCCACCACCCCCACACCCCAGCAGTGCAGGGTCACCCTCCACCAGGCCCCCACTCATGTCACCCACCACCCCCACCCCCCAGCCACCAGGGGCACCCTCCACCAGGCCCCCACTCATGTCTCCCACCACCCCCACACCCCAGCAGTGCAGGGTCACCCTCCACCAGGCCCCCACTCATGTCACCCACCACCCCCACACCCCAGCAGTGCAGGGTCACCCTCCACCAGGCCCCCAATCATGTCACCCACCACCCCCACCCCCCAGCCACCAGGGGCACCCTCCACCAGGCCCCCACTCATGTCTCCCACCACCCCCACACCCCAGCAGTGCAGGGTCACCCTCCACCAGGCCCCCACTCATGTCACCCACCACCCCCACCCCCCAGCCACCAGGGGCACCCTCCACCAGGCCCCCACTCATGTCTCCCACCACCCCCACCCCCCAGCCACCAGGGTCACCCTCCACCAGGCCCCCACTCATGTCTCCCACCACCCCCACACCCCAGCAGTGCAGGGTCACCCTCCACCAGGCCCCCACTCATGTCTCCCACCACCCCCACACCCCAGCAGTGCAGGGTCACCCACCACCAGGCCCCCACTCATGTCACCCACCACCCCCACACCCCAGCAGTGCAGGGGCACCCTCCACCAGGCCCCCACTCATGTCTCCCACAACCCCCACACCCCAGCAGTGCAGGGTCACCCCCCACCAGGCCCCCACTCATGTCACCCACCACCCCCACCCCCCAGCCACCAGGGGCACCCTCCACCAGGCCCCCACTCATGTCTCCCACCACCCCCACACCCCAGCAGTGCAGGGTCACCCTCCACCAGGCCCCCACTCATGTCACCCACCACCCCCACCCCCCAGCCACCAGGGGCACCCTCCACCAGGCCCCCACTCATGTCTCCCACCACCCCCACACCCCAGCAGTGCAGGGTCACCCTCCACCAGGCCCCCACTCATGTCACCCACCACCCCCACCCCCCAGCCACCAGGGGCACCCTCCACCAGGCCCCCACTCATGTCTCCCACCACCCCCACAACCCAGCAGTGCAGGGTCACCCTCCACCAGGCCCCCACTCATGTCTCCCACCACCCCCACACCCCAGCAGTGCAGGGTCACCCTCCACCAGGCCCCCACTCATGTCTCCCACCACCCCCACACCCCAGCAGTGCAGGGTCACCCTCCACCAGGCCCCCACTCATGTCTCCCACCACCCCCACACCCCAGCAGTGCAGGGTCACCCTCCACCAGGCCCCCACTCATGTCACCCACCACCCCCACCCCCCAGCCACCAGGGGCACCCTCCACCAGGCCCCCACTCATGTCTCCCACCACCCCCACACCCCAGCAGTGCAGGGTCACCCTCCACAAGGCCCCCACTCATGTCACCCACCACCCCCACCCCCCAGCCACCAGGGGCACCCTCCACCAGGCCCCCACTCATGTCTCCCACCACCCCCACACCCCAGCAGTGCAGGGTCACCCTCCACCAGGCCCCCACTCATGTCACCCACCACCCCCACCCCCCAGCCACCAGGGGCACCCTCCACCAGGCCCCCACTCATGTCTCCCACCACCCCCACACCCCAGCAGTGCAGGGTCACCCTCCACCAGGCCCCCACTCATGTCACCCACCACCCCCACCCCCCAGCCACCAGGGGCACCCTCCACCAGGCCCCCACTCATGTCTCCCACCACCCCCACCCCCCAGCCACCAGGGTCACCCTCCACCAGGCCCCCACTCATGTCTCCCACCACCCCCACACCCCAGCAGTGCAGGGTCACCCTCCGCCAGGCTCCCACTCATGTCTCCCACCACCCCCACACCCCAGCAGTGCAGGGTCACCCTCCACCAGGCCCCCACTCATGTCTCCCACCACCCCCACACCCCAGCCACCAGGGTCACCCTCCACCAGGCCCTCACTCATGTCTCCCACCACCCCCACACCCCAGCAGTGCAGGGTCACCCTCCACCAGGCCCCCACTCATGTATCCCACCACCCCCACCCCCCAGCCACCAGGGTCACCCTCCACCAGGCCCCCACTCATGTCTCCCACCACCCCCACACCCCAGCAGTGCAGGGTCACCCTCCACCAGGCCCCCACTCATGTCTCCCACCACCCCCACACCCCAGCAGTGCAGGGTCACCCTCCACCAGGCCCCCACTCATGTCTCCCACCACCCCCACCCCCCCAGCACTGTGGGGCACCTGCCAGCAGGCCCCCACCCATGTCCAATCCATGCCCCCCTGCACCTGGGTCCCAACATTCCCCAATCATGTCCGTAATGCCCATCCTCCCCTGCCAAAAGGCCCAACCAACTATCACACCCACCCACATATCAAAGGCAATTACATGTTACACCCCCAATTTAAATAATGCAATTGAACACATGTCTGTCACACACAATGGCTGCAAGTGAATGACAAAACACCCAACATGACATGCCTGAAAGCAATGAGATGATACGACACATTGAAGATTAAAAAAATAATATGTATTGAACAGCAAGTAGAATGGAAATGAAATAAGAAAAAACACAAAGCAAATCAAACAAAACAAGATGAATGTCCAAGAAAATAATCTGAAAAATTAAAATAAGCCAATGAAGAACCATGAAGAAGATCATCCTGGGTCCATGAGCCCAACCAAATTAAACCTAACTATGACTACTAACTAAAAACTGAACTATATACAAAAAAGTGGTGCATTGTCCAATCGCAACCAAAAAAAAATCAAAAAAACAAAGGAAACCTAACCCTAACTATACAACTATATACAAAGGCAGCGGGCTATTCGGACGGCTCACTGGTTGTTGTCATGGGCCAGGGCCTCATCAAACTCCTGGTCAATGGCTTGGAGGCGGGCATGTTCCCTGGCCCCGAGGTCCCGCAGGGATAACGCAGTGTCAAGCTCAAACTCCCTGCGAAGACCCTCGAGGCACTCAGCCCGCCTCAGCGCCCTCCGCATGGAGTCCTCCGCCCTGACCATCGTGAGCCGTTCCTCCTCTGCCCGCTGCCGCTCCGCACCTATCCGCTGGCACAACCGCTCCCACACGGAAGCCACTCCCATTCCAGGGTTCTCCTGCCCTCCGGCCGATGCCTGCACCCCTGATGTTGATGGCCCCGAGCCATGATGCCTCCCACGTTGAGCCTGCTGCTGCCTCCGACGCAACTGCCTGTGCCAGCACGACGGCATCCAGGCTGATGGAAACCACCGACGCCGTCGTGCACGTGCCCTGCCCGATGATGCCGTCACATCCTCCATCTGCTGGGGTCCAGTTGCTCTGGTGTCCACCCCTGCTGGATCTCTGACTCCCGACTGTGGCAGGGATGGGATCCCCACTGAGCTGGCTGCATTGGTCGGGGCAAGTCCACAGGGGGCCCTGGTGGCATCTGGGCTGGAAGACGGCAAGGAGAACGACTGGTGGATAGCCTGCACAGAGGAGGAGAGGGCCGCCACATTGGCGAACACATGCAGGAAACCCCCGAACATGGCCGATCCCAATTGGGCCACGTCGGCACGGTGCACTTCGTGATGACGTGCGTGCTCGTCCCGGGAAGCATGCACGGCATCACGAATCACAGCCGTGCGCATCGCGACCCCAATCAGGACCTTCTCCGCACGGCCAGGGGTTCCCACGTCCGCAGGTGGAGGGGAGTCAGGTGACATGGACATCCCCTCTACCTGCGGACAGGCCTGGGACGGGGCATCCCTGCTGGTGCATGGTGGTGCACTCACAGGGTCAGGGACAGCGACATGCACAGGCCCCTCCACGGTGACCTGTGCTGCCTCCTGCCCCTGGCCCTGGACTGCACCACTTGCACCAGCAGGGATGCCCCCACCAGGCCCCATGTGTGCCCCAGTGGTGGCCTCCTCCTCCTCTGTGCAAACTACCAACCTGGATGGCTCCTCACCGTCTCCCACCGTAGCAGGCCCCTGTGGGGGCTCACCCACCCCTTCCACTGCAGCCGTGGGGGCATCCCCGCCGCCTTGCTCCACAGCACCGTCTCCGCCCTCTTCTTCACTAGCCGCTGCGTAGAGGGAGACAAAGAACACAAGCATCAGGGCACTGTACAATGGTCCCCTAGACAGGAAGCAATAGCAGATGAGCACCACAGTCAAAGTACACTTCCATCATGTCCCTCCACAACACATGGGTCAGTCCAGGCAAAACACACACAGTAACAGGCATGGTGCATGCCATGGACATTTCCATGCATGTCCAATGGACTCTTGAAACATTCAATGATATGTAACTCACATGCATCATGGCTCATGCCCATCACATGCACACACTTCACCTCAGTCACATCCATCTGGCCCCAAACACACCAAACACAGCGGATACAAGGGTAATTTGGCTGCTTTACTGAATCTGTGCATTGTCACACACATGTGTCATGCATCGATGGCATGCACAAGTCACAGACACGCAGGTCAGGCACACAGACATGGCTACCATATATGTACCTGGCATCAGCACCCATCCCTCACCCCCACCCATGTCCAGGTACAGAGACTGGCATGCTCTCATGTTCAGAATCTGCATAGGGCTCCCCATGCGGCATTTCAACACATGCAACAACCATGTGCATCACACATCACTGGTCGCACATGCATTACCATGATGTGCCTGCACACATACATGCATACATGGCCTATGGCACACATACAGGCAAGTATCATAGAACCAGCACACCGCAACATGCCCTGTCTCACACAGTAATGCATGGACACTTACCGCTCAACTCCAGACGGGCCTCCCTCTCAAGGATCTGGGCGTGGAGCGCTGGGCGTACGCGTTCCAGGACCCTCATCTGGATGGAACTCATGCGGCCCCGGCCCCCCTCCACGAGGCGCCGGGCCTTCACAAGGGTCCTGGACCTCAAGTCCTCCCAGCGCTTCTTGATCTTCAGGACGTCGCGGGTTGCCACCCCCTCCGCGTTGATGGCAACCACACAGTCGGCCCAGATCCTCTGCCGTCCTTCCTTGCTGGCGCGGGACGATCCAAAGAGGGCATCATACTGCCCCAGGACATGCTCCACCAGGACACCAACTTCGGTGACAGTGAAGCTGGTGCCCCTCTGCCCCTCTGGCCTGGGGTTGCCACTGGTGCCAGATGTGGAAGTGCCCGACATGGCAACCCCAGAGGCAGGTGTGGGTGGGCAACTGGGTCCTGGGGCTGGGCTGTGGAGCGATGTAATCCGAGTCAGGAGTCTTCAGTTCCAGCAGGGGTGGACACAGCAACTGGACCCCTGCAGATGGCTGATGTGCAGGCACCAAATGGCAGGGCACGGTGGCAGCAGGCAGGCAGGCAGGCAGGCAGCAGCAGATGGCACGTGGGAGGCTGCTCGGGGCACTGGGGGGCAGTAACTCGGCCTTCTGGGCAGGAGCGTGGTCTTCCGTGTGTTTTCGCGTGGCCAGCTTGATACGGAGTGATTTGGCACGTGAAAATCCTGCACGTCAGCGTGAAATCCGAGGAAAGGCCCTTAGCGCGTAAGCGCGTCAGCACGCATACGCGATTCTATTGGACCAGAGTCCCTCAGCGCGTAAGCGCGTCTGTGACGTGACCCGCACGGGTGTTCCCCACTCAGCACGTGATGACGGAGCACGCGTGGAGATACTGCACGTCAGAGTGTCATCGCGTGTAATTGGAAAAAAGTGCGCGTACACGCGATTGGCCTATGTACGTGTATTTAATGGGTGCGCGGGCACTTACACACGCAAGTACGTCAGCGAACCTGTATCCCGTGGTGCGTGTGAATTTCCACACGCTATTGGACTGGGAACTGGATTCCAGGGGTGCGCGGGTCACACGCTCGCCTAGAACACGCGCAAAGCATAAATTTGCGGACTTTAACAATAACAAGCTCAGACGGCAGGATGAACATACCGTTCCTAGCAGCAGTGGCAGTGGGCTACCAAAGGAGGAGGAGGAGGATAGTCAGGGCCAGAATATTCACACCCAGAACCAGCCTTTTCGGGATGCCTGATGACCAGGTGTATGGGAGGTACAGGTTTCCACCACACATCATACTGGACCTGGTGAGTGAGTGGGAGGATGACCTCACATCACCCACCCTGTGCTCCCAAGCACTCAGCCCCCTGGAGAAGGTCCTCAATGTACTGCACTTCTTAGCCACTGGATCATTTCAGCGGACAAGTGCCATAGTGGGTGGGGTGTCACAGGCCACCCAGTCACGCTGCCTACACCAGGTCTTGGACATCATCACTGCACGCCCATCAGTCCGCAGGCACATATACCTGCCCAGAACACCTGCAGAAAGGCATGCTGCCGCCCTGGATTTTTACGCTGTGGCACGATTCCCCAAAGTGCTAGGTGCCATCGACTGCACCCATGTGGCTCTACGTCCCCCCAGGGCATCTGAGCACATCTATAGGAACCGCAAGCACTGGCATTCCATCAACGTGCAGGTAGCATGAAATGCCAAGGGAATCATCACCTCAGTATATGCCAACTATCCCGGCTCCACCCACGACAGCTTCATTTACCGAATGTCCACCCTAAGCCGGGACCTAGAAGCTGGGCGGCATGGCGATACATGGCTGCTTGGTGAGTATGTATGCCACTGCACATGCATGCATGTTGGATACTGAGCAAGGTCACAACCCCACCAATGATACCAATCACCACCTCCACAGGGGACAGTGCCTACCCTCTCAGCCCCCACATGATGACGCCAATTCGGAACCCCACCACGCCACCCCAGGTAAGATATAACACAGCCCACATTACAACCCGGGGCATAGTGGAGCGCACATTCGGAGTGCTAAAGTCACGCTTTCGCTCCCTTGACCGTTCTGGCGGGCAGCTGTTATACGCTCCCCCAGTAGTGTGCAGGATCATAGTGGCAGCATGTGTCCTGCACAACGTTGCAACACGCCGGGGCCTGGCCGTGGACATGGTGGTGGCCCCACATCCCCAACCACATGCACAGCCGCTGCGCATGGGAGGGGAAAGGGCACGGGGGGAGGCAGCCCGTACACAGCTAGTGGCTAATTACTTCACATAGAAATCACACCCCTGTGGAGTGCACACTGCCCTGGCACATTCCATCTGACAATCAATGATGACTCAACCTGACACTGATCCTGAATGTCTGGAGAATGAACCGGGAATACCATGTCAGCCTGAGATTGTTCACCTGGAAGTGTCACAATGTGTGCATCCCTACCCACACAGACACCACCAATGCAGTTTTGTGAAGTTACACATTGAAGCAGCTAAAATGAATACCCACTTGCAAAATGCAACAAGAGGACAGTGCCATGTCAGCCAACCCAACCCCAGCACCGCCACACGACACACCGTGCCATGTCATGCTAATTGCAGGTAAACAAAGTAATCCCCACAACATGACATCAGTCTCACTATGTACAGTGGCACTATTAGAAACCTGCAACACCTGAAATGCTCACAGCAATGCCGGACCAACAACATACTTGAGCACGTAGTACCATTAACATGACATCACAAATGTTACATATTAGTAGTCTCACCACCTGGAAATGCCTGCACTCCCACCACTACCAACTGCGCAGTGTTGTCGCCATGTAGAGTTGTAGGTGCACTGCTGCCAACATGGTCCCCATCTCCAGACTAGAGGTCCTTGTGTGGACATGAGGAAGGGACCTGCAAATTGGGAGGTAGACACAGAAGAAGAGTTACACATCAATGCAACATGCAGTGTACAACACAACAGCAATATGCACTAGGAATGTATACACAGTATTGACTACAGACTGGCCACACAGCTCATGGGAGTCCAACGTCACTGTGTAATTCACTGTCACTTGGGCACACCCTTTGCAAGCCCATGGAAACGGGAAGCAGGAGGGGTGTGTGTGACTCAAACCCAAGCATCTGAACCAAATACATTACAAGCCTGCATGTGCCCAGCCACAATGCAGCGTATGCCCACAGGAACCACGGAAGCCAACAGATCGTCCCAAAAAAATTGGGAATAAAAGAAATCAAAATAAAAATAAAAATAAGAAACAATCAAAAATGGCCATTGATGGGCCCGGGGGGGTTGGGGAGGCCACCCAGGAGGTCCGAGGACAGGATGCACACCAGAACCCACCTGCGTGGATCCTGGGAAGATAAAACACCTCCATGGGCTCATGGCCCACACGGCTACCCTATTGTGGGAGTATCACTGCTGTCGCTATTATCACCCTGTGCAGCTGCATCCGGAGGTGGTTGCACTATGGGAGGCAGCCCACGCAAGGCCCTAGTCTGCTCCTCCATGGCTGCAAGCATGCGGGTGTGGTAGGTCTGGTTCTGGAGGATGAGTGTGCGGAGGTCCCCATGCAACAACTCACGGGATGCCCGGACCTCCGCCCTCGTTGCCTGCATCTCAGCTGAGAGCGTACGGGTGAGACGCTCCAGCTGCTGTTCTGTCCTTTGGTGTGTTGAAGCCTCAAGCTCAACAAGAGTCGTCCTGAGGTGAAGGAGCTCCTGCCTCAGGGCTTCCCTGTGGCCCTGGGACTCAATGGAGATGGCCTCCTGCAGAGTCGCCAGTGCCGCCCGCCTGTCCCTGTTGGACCCCAACATGTCCTCCCTGTGTGACGGGCAGATGGAGTCGGTTGCCTGCTCTAGTCGCTCCATCAGCCTTTCTGGGGGGACAATGGAAGTGGCCACCCTATCCATGGCCTGAGCCATCATCTCGGATGATGCAGCCTGTTGGGTTGCCATACCGTAAATGGATTGCTCCCATGCGGTATTGCCGGGTGGCGTACGGCCACCACGTCGGCGGGCACCACACCTGTCTGGGGCAAGGCGAACTGCGCCTTGCTGTGCCGGCACTGCCTGAGGCTGCAGGACTGCATTCCCCCTCTGATCTGCTGGCCCAGGAACAGGATCAGATGTCGCGGAGTGTGACCCTGCATCCGTAACCACCGAAGGCGTAGCTGCCAACACTGACATCTCCATGGAGGGTCCTGACCCTGGTGCAGGTGGGTGAGACAGAACAGAATCCCTCCCTGGAACACTCACCTGCGACGGCACGTAGGTCTCATCCGAATCAACACCTGAGTACAGCTCGGGGGAGGTGCAGCCAGAGACACCCCTTGAGAGCACGACCTGCAGCACTTGTGGGTTCTCCCCCACCACCACACCACATCCCTCACTGGTGGTTGGTCGGCCCTCGGACCCCTCCTGGGTCTGCACCATCTCCACAACCCCAGCAGTATCAGGTGCGTCTTCCCCTGCAAAAACATGAAAACAAAGAAATGGAAACAGGCATTAGCACCATGGCACACAATGAGGGCTGAGAAGCAAGAGAACCAGTACTTGATTGACACATGTCCCACATGACTAAAACCCTCCCATGCATGCACCCTCACTGCGTATGAAGTGCAGGCAAATGGCACACACTGATGACACCAAGATGGAAGATGAACACATTTTCTGCATGCTGCCTGGCAGTGGCATCACACATTGGCCTGTGATTGCCAGGTGAAACACACATGCCATCACACAGATGGCATGTACCATTGCTATTGAGTGAAGATGGAGAGGAGGGCAGCACCTATTCATTCAGTCCAGTTCCCGCATGTAATTGCTTTTCTAATTCTAACAGGTCAGATTTTTCACCTGGAGCTGCCAGTCTGAAATGGTCCAATTGCACAGGGACATGTGTGTACAAATGATATCCAGGTAACAAAGTCACTCCACTTTACCATACCCATGTCAGACATGTGACTAGTGGACAGCGACATGCCTAGTGAAAGTGGTGGAATGCAAACAAACTGACTGAATGAACAGTGAAAAATAAGCAAATATGTTGTGGCAAGGTGACACTTCAAGGGCAACTGGCGTGCAGTTGGGCTAGATGTCTACTGTTGGCAGAAGGGATACTGCTATGGCCAAATGCAGCTGCGCAGGAAGGATTGCATGAAGCACATGGCTGACCCATACGACTCAGGCGCACACACTCTCACCTGGCACACAAACAGAAGCCCTCACACACACACCATGCACATGGATGACACACACATGCATGTGCACTCACCGGACAATGCCTCGTAATCAGCCAGATCTCCCACGCCTTGGATCTGTTCCTCCGTGACGTAGGTCCCAGTACTGACTCATGTGGAGTGAGTTCCATGTCTACTACTGGAGACCCACCTCCAGTCACTAGAGTTGCGGCATGACTTGAGGCCAGCTTACTCTTTGCCCTGCGCTTTAGGTCATTCCAGCGCTTATAGCAATCATTGGCTGTGCGCCTCACAATTCCAAGGGCACTTACGATGTCTGCAACGGTCTGCCAGTGTGCCTGGCGTTGTGCAGGTGTGGTCTTGGATCCTGCAACAATGACCATCTCGTTGTCATGTCCGGACACATACTCGACAAGTGCATTCAGTTCGTCATCCGTGAAGCTGGGCTTCCTGGATGGGCCGGACTGTGTAGCCGTGTCTGGGGCATCAGCCTGTGCCGGACGAGCACTCTTCCTCTTCCACTTGGAAGGTGGTGGTGATCCTGAGTGTCCTGCGCCGCTCTGGACACTAGGGGCAGGAGCCCTGGTGGACTCTGTATCAGGAGTGTGGGATTGCACACTCAGCATGGGAGTTGGTGCAGGCATTGGCTCTAGTGTGATGGTGTCAGGGGGAATGTCAGCAGCATGGACTAGGACCAACACTGTCCTGGCTGGGTGTGTGAGGGCTGGGGTGGATGGAGCCGCAGCTGCCCCTGCAGCCTCTCCGCCCTGCCTCTTGGTGCAACAGATGACCTTGCTGCCCCAGATCCACGTGGCATGATGGCATCAACGTGCACCAGCGCACGTGTCGTAGCCCTGCTGACCTGGAAGTCAGCCATGGAGTCAGCCAGGTCTGGTGCCACAATGGGCTGGTCCAACAAGGGCTGAGCATGGATGGTGTCAGCCACATCAGCCTCAATGGGAGGGGGGGAGGGGGGGATTATGGGTGCCCGTGACTGGTCCTCCACACATGGGGGGACAGGCTCACCCTGCAAGTTACGACCACGTCCCCTACCGGATCCACCACGGCCACCACTTGTGGCTCTTCCACCTTTGCCACCCTTACGGAATCCTCGCCTCCCAGCCATGGCACTGATGTTAATGTGCGTATGGGAGTGGATGTAGACTATTGTCCTGGGCAATTGGGGGTCAAAGGGGTTGGGTACCAGATGGTAATTGTACCCTAGTGCTCTAGCAAGGCTGAATGTAACCCCTGGGGAAAGATGACGGGTCACGCAACGCACAGGAGGCCCAAAAAAGGGAGATGACATGCACGCAACCCCTCCTAGACCACGTGTGCAGAAAGAAAAACCTGCACTACGCTGTGGCACCCAGAAACACAAGAATGAACGTATGCGTGTCACACGCAGCCTAGAATGACCTCTGAAGGGGTAGGCTACACACGGGGCAAGCACAGATGTTAGATACGTGCGTGACTCACCGTCTGCCTGGTAAACGAGCGTGTAAAAGGAGCACGTTTGGTTGGCAACACCCCCGCCAAAAGAAGATTTGTACGCTGTCTGAGGAGACAGGACAACAGTAGAAGGGAACACTGTTTGAGGGAACAGGCCCAGGTAAACCAGTAAAAGCGAAAGAAGAGAAAAAGCTGTCAGAGGTAACAGGGAATACGAACTTGAAACGCCGTGAAGTAAATCGCGTGTGAAACGACAAGAAGTACAGAATTCACCCACTCGCTCTCCACGAAAAGCACGTACAAGGAAGTGGTGTTCCACGCGTACCTTTTATACAGGCCCACACGTCCAGCGTCACTTACGCGGCGTGTACGCGCTAGGGCCATTTCCACCAATTACACGCTTTGTCACTTCTGCGTGTAGGGACATTTCCTCCAATTACACGCTTTGTCACTTCTGCGTGTAGGGACATTTCCTCCAATTACACGCTTTGTCACTTCTGCGTGTAGGGACATTTCCTCCAATTACACGCTTTGTCACTTCTGCGTGTAGGGCCATTTCCACCAATCACACGCGATGAGACTCTGACGTGCAGTCTTTCCACGTGTGCTCTGTCATCACGTGCTGTGTGGGAAACACCCGTGCGGGTCACGTCACAGACGCGCTTACGCGCTGAGGGCCTTTGGTCCAATAGAATCGCGTATGCGTGCTGACGCGCTTACGCGCTAAGGGCCTTTCCTCGATTTTCACGCTGACGTGCAGGATTTTCACGTGCCAAATCACTCCGTACCAAGCTGGCCACGCGTAAGCACACGGAAGACCACGCTCCTGCCCAGAAGGCCGAACTACTGCCCCCCAGAGCCCTGAGCACGCTCCCACCTACCATCTGCTGCTGCCTGACTGCCTGCTGCCCACGTGCACTGCCATTTGCTGCCTGCACATCAGCCAGGGGTGCTGTTGCTGTGACCACCCCTGCTGGTACCGAAGACTCCCGACTGGAATTCCATCGCTCCACAGCCCAGCCCCAGGACCCAGTTGCCCACCCACTCCTGCCTCTGGGGTTGTCATGTCGGGGCAAACACCATCTGTGACCACTGACAACCCCCGGCCAGAGAGGTTGGTGTCCTGGTGGAGCAAGTCCTGGGGCAGTATGATGCCCTCTTCGGAAGTTCCCGCGCCGACAAGGAAGGACGGACTCGGATCTGGACTGACATCGTGACTGCCATCAACGCGGAGGGGGTGGCAGTCCGGGACTTACAACATGTCAGGAAGCGCTGGGAGGACTTCAGGTCCAGGACCCTGAACAAGGCCCGGCGCCTCTTGAAGGCAGCGGATGCCAAGGGGCGCCGGGGCCACTTGTCGGAAGAACAGATGGGGGTCCTGGAACGCATATCCCCAGCGCTCCACGTCCAGGTCCTGGAGAAGCAGACCCGTCTGGAGTCGAGCGGTGAGTGTACATGCATCCTGATTGTGAGCAGTGCGTGTGGTGATTATTCGGTATTGTGCAGGTTGCACATCTGTTTGTATGGGGTCGAGTATGGGTGGGGGTGTACATGGCCGTGGGGCTGACACATGCGAGGGCTGTAATGTGTGAGACATGGATGGTGCTTGTGTGTGTAGGCTTGCATGACAAATGCAGTTGTGCATGCACACATGTTTGTATGTATGTGTATGTAAGTAGACATGTCCGTGATGTCACGCATGTATGTTGTATTGGGCTGCATGTATGAGCACTGTGTACATGTGCATGTGTGTGTATTTGACAAGGGTGCAACAGTGATGCAACATGGATGCATGTGACTGCAGTATGTGTAAGCCTGATTGGCAGATGTGACATGGATGCCCGTCTGAACAGTGCGACACTTGGCCGAGGTGTACACATGCATGCAAGTGTGGTGGTGTGTGTACATGTGTGGTGCACTTCCTGTGTTGCATGTGATGTCTGGGTCACCTTTGGCTGCTCATGCTGTTGTATGTGTATGGATGGTGGTGGCAGTTGCGATATGGCTGTGGTATGGCTCATGTGTGCGAGTTGCAATGACATGTGTGTTGGGGATTGTGATGACATGTCTGAGGTTTGCCAATGCCACTCATGTGCAACTGTCATGTGTGTATGTGTCCATTGTACAGTGCCCTGATGCCTGTGTTTTGTTTCTCCCTGTCTGCAGCGTCAACTGATGAAGAGGGCGGAGAAGGTGCTGTGGAGCACAGCAGCGGGGATCCGACCGCCAGCCGGAGACGCAAGGCCCGGCTCCCCTCCCGTGTTGTCATCTCGTCGGGGAGTGAGGAGTCCGGTGCCGCGTCCCAGGCCGCAGCTGCCGGGGGGAGGTCCAAGAGGCGGAGGTTGGAGTTGGACTCCTCGGCAGAAGAAGGGGCAGCTGGGACCCCACAGGGCCCAACAGGGGAAGATGGCACGGAGTCATCCAGGTTGGTGGGGGGTCTGGTGGAGGAGGAGGCCGTGCAAGCACCAGAGACGGGGTCTGGAGGTGGGGATCCCACTGGTGCTAGTGGTGCAGTCCAGGACCAGGGACAGGAGGCAGCACAGGCCGCCGCGGAGGTGCCTGTGTGCAATCCTGTCCCCGATCCTGTCCCTGCATCATCTTGCACCAGCAGGGATGCCTACGTCCAGACCCGTTTCCAGGCAGGGGATGAGCTGACGTCAACTGGCCTTCCTCTGCCTGCGGACGTGGCTATCCAGGTCCGGGTTGAGCCTGTCCTGGCTGGTGTGGCGTTGCGTCAACGGGCCATGCGAGGTGATCTGCAGTCTTTTCATGGAGAGACTGCACGTCATCTCGAATGGCTCGTTGACCACGTCAGCCTGCTGGGACAGGTCACCCAGGCCGGATTCCTCCGTCTGATGGGGCTTGCTCCGACCCCCTCCTCAACTGGACCCCCTACGCGCCAGTCGTCCTCTGTGCCATCTTCCCACCCATCAGTCACCTGGGTGCCCTGTGGAGCTGCCTCTGACGGTGCGGCCAGGCTGGTGGAGGAGGCATCCCTGCCACAGTCGGGAGTCGGTCGTCCAGCAGGGGTGGCCACATCAACAAGTGCACCCCAGCCGGCGGAGGATGTGCAGGCAGCAGGAGGCAGTGCACGGGCAGAGGCAGAGCAGCAGCAGCAGCAACATGGTGGGAGCCATGAAGGCTCGGGGCTTTCGACATCGGAGGGGCAGGCATCGGCCGGAGGGCAGGGGGACCAAGGACAGAGAGTGTCTTCCGTGTGGCAGCGGTTGGGCCACGCCATAGGTGCGGAGCGGCGGCGGGCGGAAGAGGCGCGGCTCACAATGGTCAGGGCGGAGAACTCCATGCGGAGGGCCCTGAGGCGGGCCGAGTGCCTCGAGGCAATCCGCAGGGGGTTGGAGGAGGACACAGCGTCGTCCCTGCGGACCCTCGGGGCCATGGAACTGGACCGCCCCGGGACATCGAACAGGAGTTCGATGATGCCCTGGCCCGGGACACCACAGAGTGAGCCGCTGGACTTGCCCGCCGCCTTTGTATATAGTTCTTTAGTTTTAGGTTTCCTTTCTTTCGTATTATGATTTGGAGTCGACGGACACTGCTCCACTTTTTGTATATAGTTGATTTTTAGGTAGATTTTTTAGTAGGTTTCCTTTGTTCAGTTGGGCTCATGGACCCTTGTTATTTTTGTACATAGTTCTTTATTGCATGGAGATTTTTTTACATTTGACTTTGGACAAAATTTTTTTCTATTTGGATTTCAAGTTTCATTTTTTCATACGGACATGCAGCTTACTTTTTTCTCATTCACATTGTAGTTAGTTTTCTTTCTTTAGCATTCTTATTTTTTTTCAATACAATTTTGTTTGCATACTTCACTGTGTGGTATCTTCTCATTGCTTTCATGCATGTCATGTTGTGTGTTTTCCCATTCAATTGCAACCATTGTGTGTGACGGACATGGCTTCATTAGCTTCATGAACATTGGGGGTGTAACATGTGATTTTCATTTCCATGTGGGTGAATGGGTTACTTGGTAGGGCTTTTTGGCTGTGGAGGCTGACCATTACGCACATGATTGGGGATTGTGAGGACCTGGTGGGGGCTGCCCATGGTGGCAGGGCGGTGGGGGGTGGTGGGAGACATGATTGGGGGCCTGGTGGAGGCTGCCCCTGGTGGCTGGGGGGTGGGGGTGGTGGGAGACATGAGTGGGGGCCTGGTGGAGGGTGCCCCTGGTGGCTGGGGGGTGGGGGTGGTGGGAGACATGAGTGGGGGCCTGGTGGAGGGTGCCCCTGCACTGCTGGGGGGTGGGGGTGCAGGGGACATGAGTGGGGGCCTGGTGGAGGGTGCCCCTGGTGGCTGGGGGGTGGGGGTGGTGGGAGACATGAGTGGGGGCCTGGTGGAGGGTGCCCCTGCACTGCTGGGGGGTGGGAGTGCAGGGGGACATGAGTGGGGGCCTGGTGGAGGGTGACCCTGGATGCTGGGGGGTGGGGGTGGTGGGAGACATGAGTGGGGCCTGGTGGAGGGTGCCCCTGGTGGCTGGGGGGTGGGGGTGGTGGGAGACATGAGTGGGGGCCTGGTGGAGGGTGCCCCTGCACTGCTGGGGGGTGGGGGTGCAGGGGACATGAGTGGGGGCCTGGTGGAGGGTGCCCCTGGTGGCTGGGGGGTGGGGGTGGTGGGAGACATGAGTGGGGGCCTGGTGGAGGGTGCCCCTGCACTGCTGGGGGGTGGGGGTGCAGGGGGACATGAGTGGGGGCCTGGTGGAGGGTGACCCTGGATGCTGGGGGGTGGGGGTGGTGGGAGACATGATTGGGGGCCTGGTGGAGGATGCCCCGGTGGCTGGGGGGTGGGGCTGGTGGGAGACATGAGTGGGGGCCTGGTGGAGGGTGCCCCTGGTGGCTGGGGGGTGGGGGTGGTGGGAGACATGAGTGGGGGCCTGGTGGAGGGTGCCCCTGCACTGCTTGGGGGTGGGGTGGTGGGAGACATGAGTGGGGGCCTGGTGGAGGGTGCCCCTGCACTGCTTGGGGGTGGGGTGGTGGGAGACATGTGTGGGGGCCTGGTGGAGGGTGCCCCTGCACTGCTTGGGGGTGGGGTGGTGGGAGACATGAGTGGGGGCCTGGTGGAGGGTGCCCCTGCACTGCTGGGGGCTGGGGGTGCAGGGGGACATGAGTGGGGGCCTGGTGGGGGCTGCCCATGGTGGCTGGGGGGTGGGGGTGGTGGGAGACATTAGTGGGGGCCTGGTGGAGGGTGCCCCTGCACTGCTTGGGGGTGGGGTGGTGGGAGACATGTGTGGGGGCCTGGTGGAGGGTGCCCCTGCACTGCTTGGGGGTGGGGTGGTGGGAGACATGAGTGGGGGCCTGGTGGAGGGTGCCCCTGCACTGCTGGGGGCTGGGGGTGCAGGGGGACATGAGTGGGGGCCTGGTGGGGGCTGCCCATGGTGGCTGGGGGGTGGGGGTGGTGGGAGACATTAGTGGGGGCCTGGTGGAGGATGCCCCTGGTGGCTGGGGGGTGGGGGTGTTGGGAGACATGAGTGGGGGCCTGGTGGAGGGTGCCCCTGGTGGCTGGGGGGTGGGGGTGGTGGGAGACATGAGTGGGGGCCTGGTGGAGGGTGCCCATGCACTGCTGGGGGGTGGGGGTGCAGGGGGACATGGGTGGGGGCCTGGTGGAGGCTGCCCCTGGTGGCTGGGGGGTGGGGGTGGTGGGAGACATGAGTGGGGGCCTGGTGGAGGGTGCCCCTGGTGGCTGGGGGGTGGGGGTGGTGGGAGACATGAGTGGGGGCCTGGTGGAGGATGCCCCTGCACTGCTGGGGGGTGGGGGTGCAGGGGGACATGAGTGGGGGCCTGGTGGAGGGTGACCCTGGATGCTGGGGGGTGGGGGTGGTGGGAGACATGATTGGGGGCCTGGTGGAGGATGCCCCTGGTGGCTGGGGGGTGGGGGTGGTGGGAGACATGAGTGGGGGCCTGGTGGAGGGTGCCCCTGGTGGCTGGGGGGTGGGGATGGTGGGAGACATGAGTGGGGGCCTGGTGGAGGGTGCCCCTGCACTGCTTGGGGGTGGGGTGGTGGGAGACATGAGTGGGGGCCTGGTGGAGGGTGCCCCTGCACTGCTTGGGGGTGGGGTGGTGGGAGACATGTGTGGGGGCCTGGTGGAGGGTGCCCCTGCACTGCTTGGGGGTGGGGTGGTGGGAGACATGAGTGGGGGCCTGGTGGAGGGTGCCCCTGCACTGCTGGGGGCTGGGGGTGCAGGGGGACATGAGTGGGGGCCTGGTGGGGGCTGCCCATGGTGGCTGGGGGGTGGGGGTGGTGGGAGACATTAGTGGGGGCCTGGTGGAGGATGCCCCTGGTGGCTGGGGGGTGGGGGTGGTGGGAGACATGAGTGGGGGCCTGGTGGAGGGTGCCTCTGGTGGCTGGGGGGTGGGGGTGGTGGGAGACATGAGTGGGGGCCTGGTGGAGGGTGCCCATGCACTGCTGGGGGGTGGGGGTGCAGGGGGACATGGGTGGGGGCCTGGTGGAGGCTGCCCCTGGTGGCTGGGGGGTGGGGGTGGTGGGAGACATGAGTGGGGGCCTGGTGGAGGGTGCTCCTGGTGGCTGGGGGGTGGGGGTGGTGGGAGACATGAGTGGGGGCCTGGTGGAGGGTGCCCCTGCACTGCTGGGGGGTGGGGGTGCAGGGGGACATGAGTGGGGGCCTGGTGGGGGCTGCCCATGGTGGCTGGGGGGTGGGGGTGGTGGTCGACATGAGTGGGGGCCTGGTGGAGGATGCCCCTGGTGGCTGGGGGGTGGGGGTGGTGGGAGACATGAGTGGGGACCTGGTGGAGGATGCCCCTGCACTGCTTGGGGGTGGGGTGGTGGGAGACATGAGTGGGGGCCTGGTGGAGGGTGCCCCTGCACTGCTTGGGGGTGGGGTGGTGGGAGACATGTGTGGGGGGCTGGTGGAGGGTGCCCCTGCACTGCTTGGGGGTGGGGTGGTGGGAGACATGAGTGGGGGCCTGGTGGAGGGTGCCCCTGCACTGCTGGGGGGTGGGGGTGCAGGGGGACATGAGTGGGGGCCTGGTGGGGGCTGCCCATGGTGGCTGGGGGGTGGGGGTGGTGGGAGACATTAGTGGGGGCCTGGTGGAGGGTGCCCCTGGTGGCTGGGTGGTGGGGGTGGTGGGAGACATGAGTGGGGGTCTGGTGGAGGGTGCCCCTGGTGGCTGGGGGGTGGGGGTGGTGGGAGACATGAGTGGGGGCCTGGTGGAGGGTGCCCCTGGTGGCTGGGGGGTGGGGTGGTGGGAGACATGAGTGGGGGCCTGGTGGAGGCTGCCCCTATACACTGCTAGGGGGTTGGGGGTGGTGTGAGACAATCATTGTTGATCAGTAGTGCAAGGTGACATGTGGGTTGGCTGGGGGGCATGCCCATGGTGGATGGGCTGCCTGCGGGACATGAGCAGGGGTGCAGGGTAGTCCCCCGTGGTGTGGGCTGCCTGCAGGGGCCGTGGAGGTTGTGGAGCATACACCTGGGAGGACCCACACGGCCAATTCACGTGTAGTACTCCCCAGAACCCCTGAAATACACATACCCTGCAGAAATCGCGTGTGGAACTTCCCGCGCACCCCTGGAATACACATACCCTGCTGAAATCGCGTGTGGAACTTCCCGCGCACCCCTGGAATACACGTACCCTGCTTGCACGGGGCCAATCACGTGTGGAACTTCCCGCGCACCCCTGGAATACACGTACCCTGCTTGCACGGGGCCAATCACATGAGAGACTTCACGCGAACCCCTGAAATACACGTAGCCCGCTCCCCCGGCCTGATCGCGTGAGAAAGTTCACGCGAACCCCTGTAATACACGTAGCCCGCTCCCCCAGGCCCGATCGCGTGAGAAACTTCACGCAAACCCCTGAAATACACGTAGCCCGCTCCCCCAGGCCCGATCGCGTGAGAAACTTCACGCAAACCCCTGAAATACACGTAGCCCGCTCCCCCAGGCCCGATCGCGTGAGAAAGTTCACGTGAACCCCTGTAATACACGTAGCCCGCTCCCCCAGGCCCGATCGCGTGTGGAACTTCCCGCGCACCCCTGAAATACACATACCTTGCTCGCACTGGGCCAATCGCGTGTTGAACTTCCCGCGCACCCCTGAAATACACGTTCCCTGCTTGGCGTTTGCTGTTTGCGAGCCCGGTGAACTGGTCCAGGGTTAGCGCAGCCCTTTGCGATGATTTAGCGATTTTGATGGCTTTTCCTTGCGCGAGGGCGTTCTTCGGGGCGTTACTGGCGCTGCTGCAGGGTCGCTGCGATTCTCTGCGCCACGGCTGGTTTGGGAGCCTAAAATCCATGAATACGCTGTGCGCGGAAATCGGTTTTAGCGCACGTGCCTGGCGCAGTCAATCGCACGCGGACACTCTGCGCCAGCCGCTTGCGACACTTTTCTGCGAAATTCTATGAATTACCCTCTTAGTAGATTTTGAAGATAAATTAGTGGTGTTGCTGTTAGTCAACAAAGAAAGAAATTACTTTGTGGCAGGGGTGTTGCTAAGTCAGGAAAAGACCCAGAGCTACGCTAATGTCGGAACTCTCGGGACTGGGAGCTAGCTAGCCTTTTGGTTGTATCTCCTGAGATTGTATCCGGGGCTACAACCAAAAGACATGGGGCTATAGCCCCTTAGCCCCCCCCAGCAACGCCTCTTCTTTGTGGTATCTAATATGTCAATGTTCACTATTATTACATGCAATCTTATACTGTAGCCAGTTAAACCATGTACCGTGAGTGCACATTTTTTGAACAACATACCTTCAGAACTAAATTAATTTAAAGGGCTGACAATGTTCAAAGGTTTGCAAACTGGCAATTATGATAGTTTAGACAAAGCAAGATTGCATGAGTTTCCCAGCATCACACATGTTGGTTAAGAGGTGAAGCTGAGATTTTAGCCCAATCTGCAATTTCTGCATTTGACAACATTGTGTTCCCGTCCCTAGAGCAAGGTGAAAATATCTGTGAACTTTTCACCTCCCCAGCAACGCCTCTTCTTTGTGGTATGTAATATGTCAATGTTCACTATTATTACATGCAATCTTATACTGTAGACAGTTAAACCATGTACCGTGAGTGCACATTTTTTGAACAACATACCTTCAGAACTAAATTAATTTAAAGGGCTGACAATGTTCAAAGGTTTGCAAACTGGCAATTATGATAGTTTAGACAAAGCAAGATTGCATGAGTTTCCCAGCATCACACATGTTGGTTAAGAGGTGAAGCTGAGATTTTAGCCCAATCTGCAATTTCTGCATTTGACAACATTGTGTTCCCGTCCCTAGAGCAAGGTGAAAATATCTGTGAACTTTTCACATTCATAAATTTAAAAAAATACATATTAACCCAATATGTGAACATTTTAAAACATAACTTTATAGAAACATTTCATGGAAAAGCACAATTTTTTAGCGTATGTTTCACTATCACAAAGGCAAGTATACGAGTGCCAAAATAGTAAGTGATGTTAGTTTAAAAGGTTTCACCTGGCATTTTTGTTTGTATTCTAAAGCTTTAACCTTCATCCAACACACAGAATCGCGGACTGTTATTTATGATGTGCAGATGTATATAGAGAGCAGACTGTTTTTTGCCAAGTGAGCAGACCGGAAAATATGCTCACAGGATTCCAGTTAAAAGTGGTTCCCGAAACATGCAATCAGGGGCAGAAATGGCAAAAGGGTAGCACACCTAGAAGGACCCTGCACAAGCCGTTGTGCAGAAAAGAAATTGCACTCCCCGCATATTCATTGATTCAAAGGCGCATTACTAGACATTGCGAAAGTAAAAACAAGCTGTGCAAGGAACACCCACAACACACACCCATGCACACCAAAAAGCAAGCTAAAGGCCAAACCAGGCGCATGCCTCCGCCCTTGAAACACCATCCAGTACATCTGTGAGAAGACGCACCATCCCCCGCAAGCCCAGATTGAGCCCCAGCGAAATAGCGCGCCTCACCCCGCAAGCCCAGGCTGCATCCCAGCGAAAATGGGGGACCTCCCTCACAAAGCCAGACTGCACCCCAGCGTAATCTCGAGCCTCACCTCGCAAGCCCAGACTTTACACGTGCGTAATTGTGTGCCTCACCTCGCAAGCCCAGGCTGCACGCCAGCAAAAAGGCGGGTCCTCCCTCGCAAACCCAGGCCGCACCCCTGCGAAAATGCAGGCTGTCCCTCGCAAGTCTAGGCTGCAACCCCATGAAATCGTGCGCCTCACCTCACAAGCCTAGGCTGCTCCCCAGCAGTAACGTTGGCCCTCCTTCGCAAAGACAGACTTCACCCCAGCGAAATCATGCGCCTCACCTCACAAACCCAGACTGCACTCCTGAAAAAGCATGGGCACTCCCTCGCAAGCCCAAGCTGCACCGTCCAGACTGGACAACACCCCAAGCCCTCCTCACCTGTGACACTCCCCTAAGCAGCCCACTCCAGACTGGACCACCCCAGACAGTCCCGTCCAGACTGGACCCCTTCCAGAGGCAGCCCACTACAGAGGCAGGACACCACTTCCAGCCACCCACACCTGTGACCCCCCCATCCATACTGGACAACACCCCCCAGCCCCCTCACTTGTGACACCCCCCAGGTCGCCTCCTCCAGACTGGACACACCTCCAGACACCCCACTCCAGACTGGACAACCTCCCTAGCCTGCCTCACCTCTGACCCCCCTAGGCAGACCTCTCCAGACTGGACACCCCCCCAGGCAGTCCACTCCAGACTGGACACCCCCAGGTAGCCCACTCCAGACTGCACACCACCCCCCCATCCCCCCTCACCTGTGACATCCTCCAGGTAGCCCCGCCCAGACTAGACACCTCTCCAGGCAGCCCCCTTCAGACTTGACAGCACTCCCCCAGCCCCCTCACTTGTGACACCCCCCCAGGTAGCCCCCTCCAGACTGGACACCCCTCTAGGCAGCCCACTCCAGACTGGACAGCCCCCCCCCAGGCAGCCCCTTCCAGACTGGACACCCCCCCAGCTCGCCTCACCTCTGACCACCCCCCCAGATGGACCTCTCTAGACTTGACAGCCCCCCAGGCAGCCCCCTCCACCCTGGACAACACCCACCAAATCCCCTCACCTATGACACCCCCCCGAGACAGCCCCTTCTAGACTGGACCCCTTCAGGCAGCCCACTCCAGACTGGAGACCGCGCCCCAGCCCCCCTCACATGTGACCTATGAAACTACCCAGGCAGCCCCCTCCAGACTGGACACCACCCCAAGCCCCCTTCACCTGTGACACTCCCCTAAGCAGCCCACTCCAGACTGGACCACCCCAGGCAGTCCCGTCCAGACTGGATCCCCTCCAGAGGCAGCCCACTACAGACTGGACACCACTTCCAGCCACCTGTGACCCTCCCATCCATACTGGACAACACCCCCCAGCCCCTTCACTTGTGACACCCCCCAGGTAGCCCCCTCCAGACTGGACACACCTCCAGACACCCCACTCCAGACTGGAC
Organism: Ambystoma mexicanum; assembly: GCF_040938575.1. Lineage (NCBI taxonomy): Eukaryota > Metazoa > Chordata > Amphibia > Caudata > Ambystomatidae > Ambystoma > Ambystoma mexicanum. The sequence goes on along the minus strand of NC_090923.1, from coordinate 251,141,858 downwards.
ACCCTCCCTAGCCTGCCTCACCTCTGACCCCCCTAGGCAGACCTCTCCAGACTGGACACCCCCCCCAGGCAGGCCACTCCAGAATGGACACCCCCGGGTAGCCCACTCCAGACTGCACACCACCCCCCATGCCCCCTCACCTGTGACATCCTCCAGGCAGCCCCGCCCAGACTAGACACCTCTCCAGGCAGCCCCCTTCAGACTTGACAGCACTCCACCAGCCCCCTCACTTGTGACACCCCCCAGTCAGCCCCCTCCAGACTGGACACCCCTCCAGGCAGCCCACTCCAGACTGGACAGCCCCCCCCCAGGCAGCCCCTTCCAGACTGGACACCCCCCCAGCTCGCCTCACCTCTGACCACCCCCCCAGATGGACCTCTCTAGACTGCACACCACCCCAGGCAGCCCACTACAGACTGGACACCCCCAGGCAGCCCACTCCAGTTTGCACACCACCCCCCAGGCCCCCTCACTTGTGACATCCTCCAGGCAGCCCATACTTGACATCTCTGCAGGCAGCTCACTCCAGACTGGACAGCCCCCCCAGGCAGCCCCTTCCAGACTGGACACCACCCCTAGACCCCCTCACCTGTGACATCCCACCAGGCAGCCCCCTCCAGACTTGATAGCCCCCCAGGCAGCCCCCTTCACCCTGGACACCACCCCCCAACTCCCCTCACCTATGACACCCCCCCCCCAGACAGCCCCTTCCAGACTGGACCCCTTCAGGCAGCCCACTCCAGACTGGAGACCGCCCCCAGCCCCCCTCACATGTGACCTATGAAACCAACCAGGCAGCCCCCTCCAGACTGGATACCACCTCTCAGACCCCCTCACATGTGACATCCCCCCAGGCAGCCCACTCCAGACTGGACACCCCCAGGCAGCCCACTCCAGCCTGCACACCACCCACAGGCCCCCCCACCTGTGACATCCTCCAGGCAACCCATACTTGACATCTCTCCAGGCATCCCCTCCACACTGACCACCCCCAACTCCCCTCACCTATGACACCCCCCAGACAGCCCCTTCCAGACTGGACCCCCTCAGGCAGCCCACTCCAGACTGGACACCACCTCCAAGCCCCCCTCACCTGTGACCTAGGAAACCACCCAGGCAACCCTATCCAGACTGGACACCACCCCTTAGCCCCCCTCACCTGTGATATCCCCCCAGGCAGCCCTCTCCACACAGGACCACCCCCAGGCAGCGCACTTCAGACTGGACATCAGCCCCCCAGTCTCCCTCAACTGTGATGCACCCCAGGCAACCCCCTCCAGACAGGACCCCCCCAAGGCAGGCCACTCCAGATTAGACACCATCCCCAGCCCCCCTCTCCTGTGACATTCCCCCAGGCAGCCCCCTCCAGACTGGACAACTCCCCCAACCCCCCTCACCTGTGACACCCCCCAGGTAGCCTCTATCAGACTGGACAACCCCCAGACAGCCCACTCCAGACTGGACACCCCCAGGCAGCCGGCTCCAGACTAGATACCCCCACAGACAGCCCACTCCAGACTGGACATTGCCCCCCAGCCGCCCTCACCTGTGACCCCCCCCCAGGCAGCCCCCTCCAGACTTGACACCCCCCCAGGCAGCCCACTCCAGACTGGACCCCCCCAGGCAACCCACTCCATACTGCCCCCCCTGGAACCTCCTCCAGACTGGGCACCAGCCCCCAGACCCCTCACCTGTGACACCCCCCCAGGCAGCCCCCTCCAGATTAGACACCACCCGAGGCAGCCCCCTCCAGACTGAACAACACCCCCCAACCACCCTCACCTGTGACACCCCCCCAGGCAGCCGCCTTGAAACTAGATACTGCCCCAGTCAGCCCACTCCATACTGGCCACCCCCCAGGCAGCCCCCTACAGACTGTACAGCATCCGCTAGCCCCCCTCACCTGTGACACCCCCCCAGGCAGCCCCCTGACAGTCTCCCACAATACCAGTACAATGCATGTCTGCAGTTTACCTGCACCTCTGTGGTCTGCCAGCTCTATTAAGTGGAACACCAATATGTCCATCGCAAACGTGATCAACAGGAAGCACCAGAGATCCATCCAGGAATGAAGCATCTGCTGACACACCCCTCAAGACTTTAACCAGCCCACCCCATACACACGTGACAAGTGAATTCAATGGCAAGTGGCATGTGCATGTTATCCATGGCACATTGCCAAGGCATCAAAACACACTAACTGAATGTGTGCTCACTACAGAAGTAAACCTACTAATAAATATGAAATATACACAAACAATGGGCAGGCGTGTCACCACCTGAGCATCAGTGACCTGGGTGGAAGGGGTATCAAATTACCCGACAAGGAACAATAACATGACAGGGCCATGAATGGGTAATGGGAGGGCAGTCAAAGAGTGCATGAGTCACAGAGACCCGAGAATTGTGCTGCCACTCAGAAAGATCAAACATGGCTCACTACTGCATTCCAGTGTCAGAGGTGGAGCAACACATGAGAGAAGGCAGGGGCCACTGGTTTCATATTCAAAATTGTGGGAGTTTGAACTGTGTGGGCCTATCTTGGGTGTTTAGGAGTGAGTGGCAGGGCCGGCTATTTATGGCCTGTGACAGGTGTTGATGGTTGTGCTGGTGTGTGTTTCATTACACTTTGACCATGTGTACTGAGTGACACTTCACATCCCTTGCAATGTTTGTGGGGTAATGGTTCAAAGGCACATTTGGTCTCTCTTTCTTAGGTTTCCACACTTATGGTGTGCATCCCCATGTACGAGCCACAACCATGGAACCATTTATGCACATTTTTGGGATGCTATGTTGTGAACTGGCACATTACTTTGTGCAGTGTTTGTATTTTCACATGCATGTCCCATGCATGCTGCACCATGGTTTTGCAGCTTCAAGTGTGCAAATCAAGGGACTGAAACTGAAATGTTCTGAAGTGTGTGTATTTTGCAACTGTAAAAGAGCACACTGAGTTAAATGTTCAGCTGCCAAATGAACATATTATAAGAAGGCATCTAAGCTTAATGTAAGATATTGTGACAGGTACAACATTCTGGTTAGTGTGGCCTGCCCTTAATGGTGTTCAAAACAAACTTACCCCATTACAAGATCTATTGTCTCTGAAGGCTAATTTCCTTCATGGCAAATTGCCTTGCCAGTGTGTGACTGTAATGTATGGAGGGGCTGCAACCCAGGGAAGCTGACCTGTTGAAAATACACAACAATACAAGGTTTTAAGATCAAAATGGTGGTCCACTTCAGATAGCAGGACAGAATTCCAGATGTCAACCTGGCCTCATGACATCACATGATACACAAGGGGATTGTCCTGATCACTATATTCTCGTGGTCTACTTGCTAATTACTGTAAACCCAAAGTTTGTTCTGTCATATAAGACACATTTAGATTTCTTTAGTATGTAGTAGTATTCAGCCCATCAAGTAGGTAATACAGACACAATTTGAAACTAGATACAGCTTTCATTTATTTGGCTGTTCATGCATTTTATAGTCATGCGTTTAAAATTTTTTTAGGAATAGATTTTTCATATACAAAAAAGTTCAGTTTACCAAGTGTGGTTTGCTTTTATACATTTGCAAAACCTTTAGTGACAATTGAATGTAGAAACACAATTTCATTTATACAAAGCTAGGGTAAGTTTGTGCTTTAGAATTTTAGTGTAAAACCACCACCTAAAGTGACAAGTGATAGCTAGGGATACATAGTACAACCAGATCAAGAAACAAAGTCATAATTGGTTGTTTTTTAGCCGAGCTGGAGGGTGACCTAAAACACGGTCGACGTCTGGGTATTAGTCAGGTGGTTGAAAGGGCCAAATAAAGCACACTAAGGTGTTTGTCCACAGACGTTTCAGCAAGGTGCCTTCATCTAGGGCCTGGAATAGGTCCCCCTGAAAGGAAAATGGAGGGGACTCTATTAGTGCCTGCAATGATGGGAGGCTACTGAGTAATAACAGTTAAAAATTCCATGGTTGTGGTACACCACTAGTAAAATTAAAAATTGGACAGGAAAGCACGGGACTAACCTTAGGGGTAATATCACTATGGATCCTGTGAAGGGTGGTCCAACAGTTTCAAGAATGGAGTCGATGGTCCATAATTGTTCACAAGTTCTTTTTTGCAGCGTCAGGCTGCTGTTGAATAAATGACAATAAGATCCAAAGGGTTCTGTTAGGGCAATGGTTTTGTAAGTGGCCCGCATTTTCATGTAAGGGGAGGGGGTACACAGGGCTTAGGCACCTGTATGGAAAAGCTCACCTTGTATAACGTTGTAGCCCCAATAGCTAAGCTGGAAAGAGTTGAAGGATTCCAGTGAAATGGGGTTTTTTTTCGTCCCCGATAGTGGATGTGGTCCTGTGGGATGGAGGGAGAAAACAGTGCAAAAAGCATGTTTTAGCTATGGGGGCTGGGGTCACTGCAGAAGGAGCCTTAGTCATGAGGTGGCTGGGAGCTCTATCTGTAAGAAGACAGCGGTCTGTATCCTACGCAAAGTCGTAGTATAATGGAACAGCTAGAGAGCTGTCCATATAAAGCTAGGAGTTTCACGGAGCCGGTCACAGCGCGCATGCACCCGGGGGGCAGTGTTAGGCAACTCTCGATGCGCATGTGCAGCGCAGGGTAGACTAATCCATGCATGCTTCGCGCGCGCTCGAAACGCAATGTCGAGCAAAATCCCTGTGCGCATGTGCGAAGGGGCAGTGGAGTCGGACAGTGTCCCGTAGTCAAGGGGACGCGTAACTTTGTGGAGCAGGGCTGGAAATGGACTGTGAGACGGACTCCGATGAGCCGTTAAGTTTGAATTTGAATGACTAACGGTATGTATTAGTATATAACAAGTCATATGTAGAGGTCATGCAGGTGGGCACAGATTGTAGTGGCCTGGCTCACCTTCATGCTTTATAGCTGTGAGTAATGTAGCAGAGTTGTAGTGGTTGGCTGGTGCCTAAATGAAGAAATCCCTTAGCACTAAACTGTGGATCTGTGGGACGGTGGGCTGCGTAAAATAAAAGTAGAGGCTGTCAGGTGCCCAAATAGGGGACACCCAAAGAGCTATACTGTGGAGCTGTAGGTTATATGGGTCCCATAATCCCGGATGAGGCCTCGGTACTATGCCAGGTGGAGGGGGTCAATCACCCATGGAAGCCAATAGGTTCAGCCTTGTTAAGTCCGTTAGTGATACTATTTAAAAATCCACCAAGCTTCCTTGTAATTTATTGAGTTGCTGGTTCCACTGGTATTAGGAACTGAGTCTGTAATCCACAAGAAGAGGTCATCTGGTCCATGGTGTTTTTCTATATAATGTTGGACCAGTGGAGATGTTAGGGATTTGCATCTGATGCGTGATCGGTGTTCTCCTATTCTTTTGTAAATTTGGTGAGTGGTTTTGCCAACATAGTGTAGACCACCGGGGCACTCAATTATGTAAATTACATTGGCTGTTTAGCAGTTCGTGAATTGTCTCAGTTGCCAATCCTTTTCACCGATCTTGAACAAATTCATTTTCTTCGTGAAACGGCAGATGGTGCATGTGCCGCATGGGTGGTGGCCTCTTATCTCACGCATATTCCAGATAGTTGATCTTTGGGTCTTGGTTTCAAGTCTGGCATGTGTTAGGATGTCCTTGAGATTTTTCGACCTTTTCAATGCCATTCTGGGCACTTTTTCTTCTGGTAGGCTCACCTGGACTAAGGGCCAGAATGTTCTCACTATTCCCTTGAGTTTGGTGGTATCTGGCCCAAAGGTGGACACAAAGGTAAGAGTGTCATCACTATTCGGGTTGGCCAGTTTTGGTGTTAGTAGGCTCTCTCTAGGTATATATTTGGCTCTTTTTGTTGTTTTTTTAATGAGCTTTCTTGGGTATCCTCTTTCTTGTAGTTTTTGTTGGAGAACTTTAGCATGTTTGTTATATTGATCTATTTCAGTGCAGTTGCGTCTTAACCTCAGGAATTGACTGTATGGGAGATTATCCCGCAGATTCTTTGGGTGGTGGCTGTTGTAATGAAGCAAGGTATTTCTGTCCGTCTCTTTGCTAAAGAGATTACACATCAGGGTTCCATTTTTGACTGAAATTGATAGGTCCAGGAAGTTGATTGTTGTGTTGCTGCATAGCATGGTACATTTTATTTCTTGGGTCTTGGTGTTGAGCCAGTTGAAGAAGTCAAAAAGGCTGCTTTCGTCTCCTTTCCATATTAGGATGATGTCATCTATGTACCTGTACCAAGAGGTGATTTCATCCTGATAAAGGTTGGAGTCATTGTGGACATAGAGGCGCTCGAATTCTGCCATAAAGATGACCGCCAAACTGGGGGCGAAGGCTGCTCCCATGGCCGTCCCGCTTGTTTGGAGATAGAAAGTTTCGTTGAATGAAAAGAAGTTATTGGTTAATGCAAGTTCAAGCAGTTCCACTATAAAGATAATAGCAAATCTTTTTTGTAGCATGAAGTGAGTCATATGGTTTCTAATACACTCCACAGCTGCTTCTTCCGGAATGCTAGTATATAGACTAACAATGTTACTAACCATGGTGACTAGGAGTTCTCGATCTTTGTTGAATGTAAGCCCTTCAAATTTTGTTATGGTGGACATGGTGTCTTTTAGGTATGTGGGCGTATTTTGGCTGAGTGGCTTGAGGAAATGATCTATGAATTTGCAAACTGGTTCAAGTATTGATCCACATCCTGACACAATTGGTCTGCCCGGCGGGGTTTGCCTATTTTTGTGGATTTTCGGCAGTACATATAGTGCGGGGGTCCTGTTTTCTGAGGTGTTGAGAAATGTTTCTTCTTTCGCTGTAATCCAGTTGTGCTCTAGTGCATACCTTGTCACTTCCTGGATTCTGGTCTTAATTTCTGCTGATGGATCCTTCCTGAGTTTTTTATAGTTTCCTTGTTCATTTAGTAGGAGCATAACCATCTCTTTAAATGGTGTAACATTTTGGATGACGATACCCCCCCCCCTTTGTCTGCTGCTTTAATAATGAGTTGCAGGCCTGGCTCATTAAATGCAATGAGAGATCTCTGTGTGGCAGACGCATCCCAATTATGTACGACCAGCAGCCCATTAACTCTCAAAGTACAAAAAGCCAGAGAATTGCAGTTTCAACATTTTTTCCTAATAGGTTCTGTCTCACATAGCTCATGGAAACAGAAACCAGCAGGGCTGAGCTGAGCTGTTTTTGAAGAAGGGAAACTATATATTATATATGTTTAGATGTAGATATAGACTTATATTGAACATGCAGTTTCATTCAGCAATGAATGAACTGTTATAATTACAGACTTGTGGAAGATGTAATTTTTAAGCTAATTTCAAGGCGGTTCGTGATGGTGATTCCCATGAAAAAGTGGAAGTTCAGAACTCTGTTATCTAGCCAAAAAGTAATCACAGCTCCCTAGAAAGTGGGAAGAAGCTGCAACTTTGGACAATAGTGGCAAACGGTATGACACAACCGGTTGTAAAGTTTGATCATAATCACTGCTATCACTGCTATCATTTTCATGTAATTGAGAAAAAAACACCAATTGAGCAGGCAACATGGTCCAAGCATGAGAGACATCTAGATAGATTTGTCACTATGAGAGTATCACAAAAATATATACATTATGATAATCATTCGTAAAATAAAGAGAGTTAACATGTTGGTACTTTGTTAGGTGAAACCTTGCAAAGTAACCTATAAAAACATGTAATTCTAGAAAGAGAATTTGCCTCCTCTTTCCTTATTTCCATAAATTAAATGTCACCACCCCTGGAACCTATTTGTCAGTGGGGTCCAGATTTCTAGGGTGGGGAGATGAATAAAGGACCAATCACATGTGCAATAATTCATGCAGGGCACTGCCCAATATTGAAATCTTGATTGTGTCATCACTGGTATATAACGTGGATGCACTATGAGAGAGGGGAGGGCTGCAAAAAGATTAGCAGGGTAGAGCTGCCCAAAATCATCAAAGGAGATCTGCTGAAATTTCAACTGTGGGCAATATTGGAAGAGAGCTGGATTTCTATTGCAGGGGAGACTAGACCTCAGAGACTGTCATTCTTCATTGGAGCCAGAAAGAGAGGGAAGTGCTGTGGGATCCAATTGACTAAAGTTCTGGCTAGAATCCTGTTTTCCCTACAAGCTCTGCTCTGCTCAGTCCCTGAGTGCCAAGAACAGAGATTTTCCAAAGTAACTATATTGACCAACAAAAGGTCAGCGTGGGGATTTATTAAACAAACCCATTCCCTTTCATTAGTGAATCCTTTTCCATTAGTGGGTGGAGGAACTGTGTAGATCCTTAGCATATGTGACTGAATAGTCATTTAATTAATTTCCCTTTGTCAAACCACCAAGGGGGGATTTTTGTTAACATTCAAAAGTAACAATGCTCATTACCAGCGTACGCTGAAAACTATAGACTTATTATAATTGGGAAATCCCATTGTTCTTGTTGACCCTGACATCTTTCAGGAAGAGGGTTGTCCATGTCCCTAAAGTAAAATAAATCCCTAGACTGTCTATATCTCCCAACATGAGCCTTCTGAAAATCAAAAATTCCCAATCATCCCCATTTTTCTGTTTAACTTCCCAAACATGCACCTTAAAGTGAAAGGGGGGGCCTGAAAATCCAAAATTCACAATCATCGCCATTTTTCTGTTCAACTTCCCCAACATGGGCCTTTAAGTGATGGGGGGGTCTGAAAATCCAAGATCCCAAATCATCCACATGTTTCTGTCCAAATTCAACCAGCACAGGCCTTTGAGTGAGGGGGGGGTCTGAAAAACAAACGTCTACACTGTCCCCACTTCCTAGACCTGGCATCTGAATAGAAAGGCGCTGCATGTAATTGATGCTTGCATTTTTGGAGCTGGGGAGGAGTGCTCTGCAAAAGTGAGGCCCCTTGTATTTAATAATGAATATGTGAAGTATCTATTGCTGTAAAGTCACCCAGTATTTATTCTGAAGCAACATTTTGGGTGAAATAATAATTGCCATATTCATTTGTACAAATCTGTAAACCAAACTGATAGCCCTTTTAAGCGTGCAGCAAAATAGAAATTTCACAGCACTGCATATATAAATTGATTGTGGTCATTGACCAGTGTTGACTATTCCTTCAATTGAAATCTGTAAAATAACATCTTGTGATTTATGCTTTCCAAATCAACTTGTGTAATATATTTATGTAATAAGTTTAATTGTGACACACTGAGGTGGTGTGTGTAGTTTTAGTGCCATCTTCATTACCTATAATTGAAATAACTATAAATATATTTTCTGCACACCGGCTTGGTTCTTGGTTCATTGGTGGCACAGGGGGAGGGATTCAAGCGGCATGATATGAGTCTGAAATAGGGCTGTACAAATAATCAATTGAACAGTTTATTATTTGACTCAATGATAGAGGAGTAAAGAAGCTCCTCTTGTTGAGGGCGCCCTCTTAAAGTGCTATACAGTGACATACAATGATTTGTCCAGGAGCACTGTATCATCCACTGGCAAAGCGGGAATCTGAGCCTCAACACTTCCATTCCAGTGTCTCAAATTTGAATACCTTATCACTTCTCCCTACTAACAATTAATACACCTCATTAAGGGGTAGCTGCCAGTTTTAACAATCCTTATTTCACCTTCACCAGTGTAATGCTATGTCACCTTTTATAGCTAGCACTAACTAGTGCAGTTACGTTACTGTCACAAAAGTATACACACTTAAGAGTTTATCCACATCAGGCATATGTGGTACTGTGATCTGGCATATGAACACACATATCTGTAACAAGTGGTTAACAAACTGAGCTATCTTCTCAGAAATCATGGCACTCAAATGTATCCAAAGCAATTTAAACTTTCAGTTTTTTCACAAAATCTATACATTCCCCATAGAAGGGTTAAAATACTACAGGAGTTGTGCTGGAGTGAATGGACAAGCTTGTGTGTACTAAAGTGAATACAAAAACATTATAGGATTAATTGATCAGAGCAGAATGTACTTGCTAGCAATAGCATGCAGCAGGTTTGGTGCCTCAGCAGAGCACCGTAGTATGTGTTATTTTAGTTATTTTAAATCAATGGGCACTTACTACTTTCAATCAGGTGGCCATGTGGGGACCTTCCCAGGGTGGGGGCCAGGGGCATGTGCACCTTTTCTTCTCCCATAAAGACGTCTATGGCCATGCCGTCTCTCCTGGATAGTTAAAGGATTTATTTTATGTAGTACCTGGAGTATACAGCATAACAGAAAACAAGTATTACTCTTATCAAATCAAAAATTTCCTTTTTGTCCATGTCTGAAGTATAGGGGGTGAGTTAGCAATGCTTTGATTTCAAACTATGGCCTGCAGGTCAACAATATACTTCAGCAATAACCAAGTAACTATCTGAGCATTCACACTCGGAGCACTTTGAGTAAGCATCATATTTCGGACACATAAAGCATTTCTTCAGATTCAAATAAACCTTGCGAACACAGTTCGCATGAGAAATGTGCGAACCACCAAAGGTTCGCACATTTCCCATGCAAACACACATACACAACCCTCACATACCCATACCCCCATCCCCACACACAACACACCCATGACCACCCCCACCACACCCTCAACACAATCCCCACCCACACCCCCAACAGACCTGCATTCCAATCTTGACTCTAACACCCCTTGAGTCCTCATCCTGCTTGATCTCTCTTCTGCCTTTGACACTGTCAAGAATGCCATCCTGCTTAATCATCTCTGTGACAACCTGGGTATCAGCGGTCAGGCTCTGGTGTGGCTGACTTCTTTCCTCTGCGACTGACGCTTTTGGGTCCAACTTGGGTCCTTCCTCTCTGCTATCTTTTTCTCCTCCTGTGGTATCCCCCAGTGGTCTAACCTCTCTGCCTGGCTATTCAACCAATACCTGGCACTCCTGGCCCACCACATTGCTGCTCTGTGCCCCAACTTTCAGTGTTATACGGATGACACCCAGCTCATTTTCAGGCTACCCTCGGCCTCCTCCTCTACTTCCCTCATCTCTGACTGGCTGTCAAATATCCAGAAGTGGTGAACCGCCAATGACCTCTGCCTTAATGCCAGTAAAACCCTGATTCTTCTCATTGGCACATCCTCTCCCGCCTTTCCTGTAGCTCTCTGGCCGGCCTTTCTTGGCCCTCTTCCTGCTCCCTCCTGTGTGGCGAAAAACCTCAGGGTCATCTTCGACTCTTCACTCTCCTTCTCTCCTTACATCTCTGACGTCTCTAGGAAGTCACACTACCAATTGCCCCTCCTCAGAGGTATTCTTCCTTTACTCTCCTTCCCCCATAATCTCACTGTCTCCAGAGCTCTGGTTCTCTCTAGGCTGGACTACTGCAACAGCCTCTTTCTAAATCTGTCTGCTTCTACTCTTCGCCTTCTGCAACTTATCCAGAACAGGACTGCAAGACTTGTCCTTGGCCTCAAGCACAGGGATCGTATCTCTCCAGGACTGAAATCTCTACACTGGCTCCCTGTGGCTGCGAGGATTAAGTTCAAAACCCTCTGCATTGTCCAAAAGGCCTTCTGGGGCCGGGGGCCTCAATACCTTCAACTCTCTCTTCCTAAATACCTCTCAAGCTCTTCGCTCATCTGCCTAAACTCCCTCAGGGTCAGTCACTTCTCCAAGCAACAAGTTGGTGGTAGATCTCTTTCTTCGGCTGGGGCCTCCCTCTGGAACAGCCTCCCTGCCTCCCTGAAACTTGAGGAGAATCATCTTCGGTTCCAGAAGCACCTCAAAACCTTTCTCTTTGCTTCTGCTTTTTCACCTGCTCTCCCTTGCTGACTTCCTGGCTGACTCTGACTTTGCACTGGTTGCCTGTCTGCCTTCTGATCTCGGGCCCAGGTCCCCTCCCCTGCCAGTCACACTCCTGCACTGCCCTCCTGGCAACCTCACACTTGGGGACTGTTTCTGTATCCCTACAGTCCCACTACCAGCACTTGACACCTGTTGGCCGTACTTTCCTATTGTTATTATTTTTCTTATCCCATGTACTGCACTGTCCTCTCCTCTTCCCACCCTGCACTTCTCCCTCCTCCCCTTCACGTGCACTTGCGTGATTTGAATGACACCCGGCCTAGTAGGATCGTTCTCTGTCTTCCCTCTGTTCCCCTCGCTCACCTCCTCGTGCCTTGAAACACCTGTGTATAGGTGTGTTATAAATGCCATATCATATCATATCATACCCTACTTACCTTTTTCTTCACGCTGAGTCCCTGTGGTGCCAGATCCCTTTCACTTCTGTAACGAGAACCAGCGCTGCAGGGTCCTTTTCTTTTCTTCTTTTAATTTTTTCTACGGGGCTGCAGGCCTGCAACCCCCGCTCACTATACTGTAAATATAATGAGTGCAGTGTTGCGGGGGACACCCTCACAGCCCCTGTTTTTTCTCATTTAAAAAATAAATGTTGGGTGTGCTGCGGGGGTGTCCCCCTCAACACCCCACTCACTATACGACTGAGTATAGTGAGTGGGGTGTTTGCGAGGGACACCCCTGCAGACCCTGTTTTTATTTTTTTATTTAATTTTTTTGGTGTGGTACGAGGGTGCCCCCCGCAACACCCTACTCACTGTACCACACAGTATAGTGAGCGGGGTGTTGCGGGGTACACCCCCGCAGCCACTGTAGTGTTTTTTTTATATATTTACCTATAATGCTACCTCCAAAGGTTCGAACTTTTGTTGTTCGAACCTTTGGTGGTAGTATTTTTAGGACCTTTCGTCCATACAAACTTTTGGATGCGGTCAAAACGTACCGTTCCATGCCCTCTCTCCTCGATATTGAAAGGATTTCTTTTATGTAGTACCTGAAGTACACAGCATAACAGAAAACAAGTGCTACTCTTACCAAATAAAAAGGTACCTTTTTGTTCATGTCTGAAGTATAGGGGGTGAGTTAGCAATGCTTTAATTTCAAACTATGGCCTGCGGGTCAACAATATACTTCAGCAACAATCAACTTACTATCTGAGCTTTCACACTGGCAGCACTTTGAATGGGCATCACATTTCGGACACATAAAGCAATTCTTCAGATTCATATAAACCGTGCTGGCAATTACCAAATAAACATGAAACACAATTTAAATAAATAATTGATCAAGCACCAAAAGACTGTGACATGTTCAAGTGTTTTACTAGATTAGACCTGATTAGTACGGTTGTATTGTGGTAGAAATGTGCAGTAGAAACCTTTACATAGAGCGTTTTCCGATTGGGTTTTGCTATTATAAAGCACATCTGTGAATAAGGCCTTTAGTGCCCTATTCATAGCATTTTTGAATGTTGAAAAATGACTTTCCCCCTTTTCAGCACGGACAACTCCTTTTCCCGATTCGTGGATCAGACTTTGCGTGTAATTCCACAACCTCCGAGTGGGTCCGTCTCAATGTTGCGTGCAGTTGAGCGATTTGCACGACACACCACGCAAAGTGTGGGACTGGCATGCACAAAGAAACCTAAAGGGCACGGAACTTGCATGTTCCACATTCCCCTGCAAAATGGGGAAGAATGAGGAATAACATTGGTGTGTTGGGGGACGTGCCACAAAAAGAAATCATATGCCCATTTAAGCGCAAACATAACCAATTTAATGGATTTCAATGGGCAATGTCAGGTCAGGAAAAGTCACATACAAACCGCAGGATCTCACCATCACATGATAGCAGACGCAAACTACAACTTGCAAAGGAAACAATGTGTATCAAGCTCACAATGGACATCATTCCAAAGTCAGTCAGCCTAGATGAATGCAGATATACTGGGAGCCACATTACATGGACATAGAAATAGGAGGAGGATGAGGATAGTGATTGACAGGATTTTGCTATCACGTGCCATGCTCTTTGGGATGCCAGATGACCAGGTGTATGCAAGGTACAGGACCCCCATTTTATACCTGGTCAGGGGTTGGGAGGAAGACCTTGCATCAGCCAGCATCTTCTCCCATGCCCTCACATCACTGGACAAGGTGCTGACTGCCCTACATTTCATAGCAACAGGATACTTTCAGTGCACCCGCCATTGGGCTGCATCACATCAGGTTAGTACGTGCGTAGGCACATATACATGCCACACACACTGCAGGAATGACAGAGAGTGTGGCAGGAATTCTATTCTGTAGCTCACGTGCCATGTATAATTGGAGCCATTGATTGCATGCATGTTGCATTACGGCCCCCCTGATTGGACAACATTTACTGCAAACAGAAGCATTGGCATTCCATCATTTTGCAGGTCATTTGTGATGCAGAGACATCATGCAAGTCAAAGCCAATGTTCCTGAAAGCACACATGACAGCTTGATCTACCGCCAGTCACCAATCAACTGGGCCCTGGCATTGGCAACCTTTGGCAACACCTGGCTGTTTGGTGAGCATCAACTATCATGCACATTCATGCAGTCACATGACACACTGAACAACCAACTATGGCAATCAATGTCAATAACAACCATCTACACATCTACAGGGGACAGTGCCTACCTGCTTTCACCATTCCTGCTCACGCCATTTAGGAATCCTGCCACAATAGCCGAGGAAAGGTACAGTGCAGCACATACAGCCACTAGGGGCATTGTAGAGTGCGCATTCGGGGTGCTCGAATCACTTTTTCGCTCCCTTTACCACTCTGGCGGGCTATATGCCCCACCAGTACTTAGCAAAACCTTTGTTGAAGCGTATGTTCTGCAAAATGTTGCCTCATGGCGTGGAATACCTTTAGAGATGCAGGAGGGACATTGCACTCAACCACAGGCACCACCCATGTCCTTGGTCAGCCAAAGGGGACAAGGAGACGCTGCATACAATCATCTTGTGCAATTGTAATTCACATGAATACGAGCTATTGCGGCACACACACAGTGAAGCCACATCCCAGGTGCCCACCGTACCCATAACAACACCCTGAGAATGTGTGCTGTGGAATGTCTTAACCCACTTCTGCTCTGCCATGCGGCATCAATGTGTTCTGATGGTGCCAGAAACATCAAAATGGCCGCAAAACCCTTCTGCTCGCCAAAACCTCTGAAAATCGCTCTTTGCAAAGCCCAAAAAGATGGCTGCCCAATCTGCTATGCATGTTGTTAGTGATGGAACAGAGATCTCACTCCTGAAACATGTCACTGGGCTCCACAACATGTGAAGATGGAGTACAGAAGGAAAAGCAGTGCTTTGCTAAAGGAAACTCCAAAATCTTGCTTTAAATCCGTTTTTCTTTGTTGCTGAAACTGCAGAATGTTGGTACAAAACACCCTCAAACATCCAAAATTCTTGCTGGGTGCTACAATTCACTCAGTATAAGAAATCATTGTGAACATACAATGTCCTGAAAAGCTGAAAGCATCAAGGGATTTCCACAGCAAAAGTGGCTTGTCTGTGGATCTGTCAAAATCTGGGTGCAGTACCCTCGGCCGTCTGAATGACAGCTGTCAGGGGCCTGTCTGAGTAAACTTTAAACATGAATAAACTGAAATTAAATGTTTGCAATCTAGGAGGCCTGTACTGATGGTAACCTATGTTGTAATTGTTTGATTCCATGGTTAAAAATTCTTGAATAAGTATTTAGCTGTGATCTGATCCTACAAGTTTGTTGTATGTTAAAGGAAAATTCAACAGAATTAACAGTTAAAATAAAGCTTGGCTAAAGCTACCGAAATGGAATAACAGCTTTCCTCACAGAGACAAGGCCTCTCCCTCCAGCTCCCTCCACCAGGAAATCACACCAAAGCGATAATTATAGGGTGGGGGAAGAACCTGGTCTGCAGTGGGGAAGGAAACAATGAACAGCTGCAAAGCAGGAAATGTGAAGTGTGAGGACAGTCGTAAAATGGCCTCTGCCAAGACAACAGAGAGTAGATGCTTCTGGACTGAATGGAGAGAAAAAGAGGTGGACCCAAACAGCCATATGTGGCTGAACATTCACAAAGAACATTTTGTTTAAATACATATAACTTGGCACTTAATTTTTCAAAAACAGAAAAATAACAGAATTGTAAATCTAAATTTTGGCTGCACATTTCAAGAGGTGGCAAAATCGTGTGACATATTTTGGAAGGAAACAGCAGAAAATGTGATTTTACACCAAATGCATTTCTGCTTAAAGTATGAAACGTTAGAGACTTATGCCCATGTTATACGAGCACACTTGTAGAAATCTTCTGATAAATTGGACATTGTGTTCCAGATGAAAAGGGCAAAAGATTGTCAAAAGCAGACACAAGATCCCACAGCTACGGGGTTTGGAGGAGTAGCTGCTGTGCAAAATATGTAATCTGTATATGTGGTTGTTATAGAGGTTGCACATGTATAAATATGTATTGTGTCAAAAGTAGATTTTGACCCTCATTCTGAGTTTGGAGGTAAGTAACGCTCCTTACCGGCATGGCGTGAATAGCATGTCTGGGCAGTCATCAGTCCGCTAATTGAGGACTATTACGACTTCGGGGGCACGAGCTTTACACCATGCCGGTAAGGTCATTAGCGCCATACCATTAAAGGCACCTAAAATGCCCTTAGCGGCATCAAACATAGTGCAGGTAACACTACCGACAAGGTCCAATGCGGCATTAGCGGTGACCGTTATTAGCGGTCACCGCTAATAACGCTCACTGCTATTAAGGGTCACCGCTAATAAGCGGACCCGGAAGTAGCATCATCGCACAGGAACGGGAAGGAGCATGGTGGCCATCTTTAAAAACACAATCCATTGCCATCCTCACCACACAGGACACTTCAGACTTTGCTGTTGCCGTTAAAAAAAACCCCTATAACACCACTATGCCCAACGCCCTGAAGAAGGGAGCTGCCTACCTGCGGAAAGAAAGATTCAATGAGGATGAGCTGCAGATGCTGGTAGACACACTGCAGGAGCACGCTACCATAGCTTTCTCAAATAACTGAAGAGAGAGGCAGTACTGAAGAAGAAGGATATCTGGGCACTTGTTGCTTAGAA
Source organism: Ambystoma mexicanum (assembly GCF_040938575.1). NCBI lineage: Eukaryota > Metazoa > Chordata > Amphibia > Caudata > Ambystomatidae > Ambystoma > Ambystoma mexicanum. Next base: position 251,124,908 of record NC_090923.1, on the reverse strand, counting down.
GGTCTGTGCTGTGGGGAACACCCCACGCACGTTCAAAGACTGCTGCAAGCACTGGGACGACCTGCGACTTAGGGTACAAAATATCCTCTCAGTGAACCGCAGCCAGGCAATGGGAACAGGAAGAGGTCCCAGTTCCCCAATCAAGCTCACCTCATGGGTGGACATCTGCACCCGCATGATAGGAATGGAGCGGATCAAAGGTGTTGGCGAGATGGAGTGTGTCGCCACAACATCGGGCGATGGAGGTAAGTGTCCAAAGTGAACCTTGTAATGCCAAATCTGATGAAAGTCAACCAATATATCAGTTCAAAGAGTAAAGCCATGGTCCAACACATACACACACTCCCAGCAAAGTAGCTGGACGCATTACAGACACATGCAGATGCCTGCTGCAAGGCAATATCGTAAATGTCACATACCACACAAAGATTTAAATGCCATGAGTCACACAGCGTGCAGGCCCAAATTACTATGCATGACAGATATCATGCCCCTGAACAGTCCACACCGCAGAAGAGGTCCCGGGATGACAGCAACTGCCCTTTGACCTCAAGGGGACAAACCAGGGGGTGCCGTGCACCAACTGGTAATCCACCCCAGGTACCCATCACACCGGTGCCACCAAGGCCCATAGAGGGTGAAGCACCACCACCACCCATTGGTCATCCTGATGTTCCATGCGAGGCACCACAATCCGATGAGTCGATTTTGGCTGGAAAGGTGGCAGCCACTGCACCCCTGGCTGTGGAGGACCCACAGGATGACATATGGGTGCCCATTGAGGACGATGTTTCGGAAGTGGTCCATACCCCAAGTCCACCGGCATCCCCCCTTATATTGTCCCTCGATACAGAGCACGCCACCAACCCGGAGCAGTCTGGTCAGGAGCAAACGGAGGGCCACTTCAGTCCAATTTTGATGACTAGGGAGGCTGAGCAGGCTGGGCAGGACAGCCAAGGACCCACTTCCTCCACAGGTGCACCCGCAGGGCCACAGCAGTCTGACCTGCTTACTGCTCTGTGCGTGAGTTTATCGAGGACAACAGACTGGCCAGACAGGAGTGGCATCAGGACCTAGCCTCTCTAGGCAGGTCCATCATGGACAACACTGCTTCCATGGCCAAATCTTTCGCTGACAACACCAGCGGCCTCTGCGATGAGATGTCGGCCCTCCGGCAGGTCTTAGGCCGCATAGCGGATGCCATGGAGACAGGGCATCCCACTCTACAATCACAGCAGGCAGCCACACTGTCTTCCTCAAGTTCGACACAGACAAGCCCTCTCCGCAGGTCGGCACCTACCCTGCTCCAGCAAGACATTGCCGCCCCCTGGACCAGGGAGTGACAATTGATCGTCAGGGCAGCCTCATGTAGGCATTGGGGACTCGATGGAACATGTGTGGGGGAGTTGTGGGGGGAGGGGAAGGGGGTGAGTGTGTGTGGGTGAGTTGTGGGGGGAAGGTGTGGGGGAGTTGTGGGGGAAGGGGGTGAAGGTGTGTGGGGGAGTTTTGGGGGGAAATGGAGGGGGGATGGTATGTGGGGGAAGTATGGAGGGAGGTGAGGGTGTGTTGGGGAGTTGTGGGGGGCGGAGGAGGGTGGTGGAGGGTTTTTGCACTTACATTTACATTGTTATATTTAATACACCCGTTATGTGAAAAACAAGACCTGAGCAGACATTCATCATTGCGCATGTGCCATTTATTCATTTACAGTGCATAGTGTAAATGTACCCCCACACCCAGTGCTCTGTGTCCGACAATCATATCATCCTCTGCTGCCATGTGTGTCAGAAAAATTGTGCAATCACTGACTGGCGCACAGCACGTCCCTCCTGTGCATCGGCACCGCCATGATGGCCAAGCACATCTTCTTCTTCCCCTTCATCGTCACCAAGTGGTAGCAGTTCCATATCAGGGGGCAGGAGCATGTTCTGGCAGATGCACATATTTTACAGCATGACACATGCCATGATGATCTTGTCCACCTTCTCATGCCCGTAGAGGAGTGCCCCGCCCGACCAGCTGAGGCAGCGAAATCGTGCCTACAACAGGCCAAAGGTCTGCTCGATGACCACACGGGTACGGGTATGGGAATGATTGTAGTCCTCCTCGTGCCTGTTCTGTGGGTTTCAGTCAGGGGTGAGGAGCCACGGCTTCAAGGGATAGCCACTATCACCTGCATGAGAGGCAATTAAAGGTAAATGTTAGGCGATTCATGATGGACAGCTGTACTAGTCACACATGCCTGCAGGTTATCGTTGCCCACATGCACATGTCCTTGGATGTATTGATGCCATTTTCGGTCCGTCAATGTGTCCTGTACCATGGACTAATGGTGTGGGTTGCATCTTCAAGATGATACATGGTGTGCACTGAAGTCTTGTTGCACATGCATCGTGTACGCATTCAGCTGTGTTAGTGTCACATGTGTGAGGTGTTGTGTTCTGTGAGATTTACTTAGAGGGAGCGTTGGAAGTAGTCTGTGCAATATTGGGCAATCAGCACTGATCATTCCCATGGTGACATGCAGCAGACGTGTGAGTGAGCCGGCCCTATGACAGACAGTGGATTCCCTAGTAGGTTCAGTTTGATGCACTCACAGGGATGCTTGTCCTGTGTGGTGATATGCTGGAGACAGCAACATAGTGCATATGTACTGCAAGGTGCTGGATGGCGTTATGGAGGTTGACGGCTGCTGATGAGTGGTGCATGTGTTATGGGATGTGGGGTGGTTACCTGTTAGTCATGTAGTGATTGGTGTCGACCTTACTTCATTCATATGGGATTTGGGTGTCATGTAGCATTTGTGATGGTTTGGGGCACAGTGTTAGGTGATGTGCACATCGTGCAGTCACATCAACATTGACCGCATGGTGGTGTGTGCATCTCTCCACCCATTTCAATGCCATGTGCGATGTACTGCAACTTACCAAGCAGCCAGGCACGTCGTCCAGCATGTCGCTCCATGTACCGTGGTATCGTGGAGTTCCGCAGGACCATAGAGTCATGAGTTGATCTGGGATATCGGGCACAACAATGTGTGATGATCTTGCTGGCGTCGCATACCATCTGCACATTGATGGAGTGGTATTGCTTGCAGTTGCAGTACACCATCTCCATGGCATGCGGGACCACCAACTCCACGTGGGTGTAGTCGAGGGCACCTACACAATTTGGCATGCCTGTCAGTGCATGGAAGGCAAATTCTGTATCAAATATCTCCTGGGGAGTCCGTGGTAGAGATATGTAGTCCCTTCTGTGCTTGAGGAGAGCATCCAGCACTTGGTTCAGAATCCGAGAAAATAAGGGTTGTGATATGCCATGCATGTGCCCCACTGTGTGCTGGTAGGTGCCTGTGGCGAGGAAGTGGAGCACAGATACTAGCTTCAGTAGAGGGGGGATGGTGGTGCATATTTCAATGAGGCTCACTATGTTGTTGTGTATCAGGTCCACAATGGTGGTGATGGTGTGCGGGTCCAGACGGTACAGGGTGTGGAACTGCTTAGGGGTTAGGTTGAAAGGACTGGCTCTGATGCGAGGTATTGGGGGCTGCCGGCATGGTAACAGTGGCTGCACTGGTGGGGCATGCTGGGCCTGTCTCACCCTCCTCCTCCTACGTCTCCTCTGTGGTGCCGGCTGTTGTTGTTGTTGTTGATGTTGTGGCAATGCAAGCATGTCCTCCAGCTCCAGTAATGCTACTACTTTTGGAATCATCTTGGTGTGGGAGGGGGTGTGGTCTGTGGGTGTGCTACTTTTGTACTGGGGCAGACTCCATTTCCTCCACATGTGCTGATTGTGTGCACCTGTGGCAGTTGGGAACACTGCTCAGGGCATTTTACAGTAGGTCGGCGATGCCGGTATTTACGGCATACCTGTAACCACTTTTTCCGCCTTCCTGAGGCCGTTATTTGCATGTCCGCTTCACTTGTGATCTACTCCAGTTTACGGCATGCCGCTATTGCCAGCATGGTGGGTCGTGTGCCTGCGCCCAGACTGCTATTAACGGCACCGTACTTTACGATGCCGCTAATAGTGGTTGGGCTGGTCAGAATAGCCCGTAGCAGTAATCGATGCCGGTATTCCTTTACCAGCATCGTTGTTCCCTTAGAACCAACCTCGGAATTACACCCCTTGTGTTCAAGAGGCTAGGGGCGGACTCTAAGCCTCATAAACCCACACCATAAAGGAGACACCCTGTTTTTCTCCTCCTATGAAGGCAGAGAGGAGATTCTGACCAATCCCTGTCAGAGGGGGGAGCTTAGGCTAAACCCCCTTTATCATAGCATAAATAGAGACAGCAGAGGGCAGAAAAAGACAGACAGATTCACCCACTATCTGAATGCTGGTGAAGCACCCTGCTGCTGAACTTTCCATCTTCATTGCTCCAGACTCCAGAAACTTGGCAAAGCAGAAAGGCCCAATCCAATCCAGTCCTGTGCCGTGCTGTGACAAGAATGCATTGCAGATCCAGTCCTCTTACGTCCTGTGAACAGAGCGCCTTGCAGATCCAATCCGAAGTGCCCAGCTGTCGGTCCCAGAACCATATTTCCTTCCCTGACCATAATCTTGATGGACCAGAATCCTGACGGTTCCATTTAAAAACATATCTAGTGAGTATCTATAGATAGAACTGTGTCACTAGCATATGTACTGTCCATAGTCAATCCCTATCTTAAACCCATCCTATCTTGTCTTCAGAACCTGCATTTTTAGGAGTACTTTTGAAATGTCTGAACTCTCCATCCAATCCCTCCTCTCTTCCTTCTGTGCTAGTATTGTTAAAACTATCTTTGAGCCGATCTTTTCTCATCTGAAGTAGGCGGGACCATTGCAGGCAGTCATTCTGATCAAGTGGCTGCGTTCTTGTATGGTATTTGTTTTGTTCATAGTCATCCTCTAGTGTAAGAAATCCTTTTTGTCATTTTAAAAGTGCATTCCTGTTTTCCATTCTTACGCCTATCTCGAAAAAACGACCTCCACTAAAACGTCCATAACTTCCCAGTTTTCATGCTAGAAACACAATTTCTGCTTGTAGCTAACATCCACAGCTTTAAATCACATCAAAACCACATCCCAAATCCATACAGTTTTCCCGTTATCGCGATTATCGCACAGTGAAAGGTTTGATGCGAATTTCGTTTTTGGGAAATTCTGTAAAACAGCTTTCGATTGCTCCCGACTTGAATTTTAGGATTTCAAATTGTTTCTTGATATGAATCATTGCTTGTGTTTGTGTGTAACTATCCAAAGCGGCTCCCATGAGAATTATATCAATTTCAGCAATTTAGACCATATTTAGTGTTTTTGCCCCATCCATTCTCAAGATAACTTTAAAAGCCATTCAGACAGCTTAACAGTCAATTCCGTTTTCTCTTGTGTTTGCTGGGGGAAAGTGGGGTTGTTATTTTGTTTGAATTCTGCAATTCCTGAATACCTGCTCTCTCCTCCTATCTCTTTACATTGCCTGTTGGGGGGTTGAGGGGTGTGCTGGGGGAACTAGTAACCACAGTGCTATCTGATTTGAACACACACACAAAAGTATTATTTCTGTGCTGAATTGTTTTGCTCACTATTACTCCGTGTGTATTAAAGAGATTATTTAGTGTTACATCACCCCATTGGTGATCATTGTGTACCCATTAAAACATAGTGTGATTAAATTGTGAATACCTAAATAAATATTTCAACTTTGCAAACCAGCCTGATTCCTGGTTCAGTGTGACTGGAGGGGGGGCGGGGGGGGGGGCCCAGGAGAGGGGTGTGATATGAGTGGTACATCGTTCAGAATAAAGAACTTCTAGACAAAAATAAATATGGATTTCAGTTGTGCATTACGCACTAGGAATTGACTTGGGTGTGTGCTGGATTGAAATCACTTACAGCTTGGGGGCTCATCACAGGATCCTGGATTAGACATACCACTCGTGACAGTCTAACACAGCGTGCTAATTGAAGGGGTACATACACCTTGTTGGGCTACCATACTGTGCTACACTGTAAAAACAGCCTTCAAAAGAAATACTCATTGGAGTTGGGCCGGTTTTGCAAAAGTAAAAGTAACCCTGAGATAAGTCAGAAGGAAATTAATATTTCCGGAATGGCGACCCCAGTGGAAATTAATATGGCAAAAGAACACCCACTGCACAAATTGTTTGTCTGGGGTGAATGGATTGAGCAGTATGAGAATGTTTGGCTGCAGGAAATCAAACAACAAGCCACTACCACAGTCTTAGATACATGGCAGGACCAGAGTCCATTACACCAGGCACTTAGTGAACTGTATATGGCCTCAAGGTTAAAAGAAGAGCAATGTAAAATTGCCCAAATAGCGGCATACCTGTACCTCCACATTGGAGTAATGCAGGAAAAATATGCTGAAACCTAGATCTGGCAAAAAGGCAAGTACAATCCCTAGAGAAACCCCAACTGATCTGGACTCTGCAGAGCAAAGTTTACAAAAGAGCCAAGATTCAGAGAGAGAAACCAGACAGTACCTGACAAAAGTAAAAGAAGATCTGGATCTACTGCAGCAAGAGAGGGTACAGCAAGACACCAAATTACTGACACTGCAAAAATGGTGTCAAGAAAGGTTGGACTCTTTGAAACAGAGCCAACAAAAACTGGTGCAACATTTAACTTTTAATAGAGTTTGCGCAGAACAGATGATCGCCTTACAAGACCAGATAGACAAATTAAAAGAAGAAAATAATAAATTAATTCTTAAAGACCTTGAATCCCAAACAGAGTTCGATGAAGAGCGCCAGAAAGCTGGTGCATTAAAAAAACTGAGGGACGACCTGGCTGCACAAAGGGTTACTCTAATTCAGGAAAGGGATGCCTTAGGCCTGGAAGTCAGCCATTTAAAAACCAAGAAGGAAGAAAATCACCTGGCCCTTCAGGGACTGGGTGAACTCAAAATGGACTATGAAAAACTGTTAGATCACACCAGGAGGTTGGAAGATGCTCTGGCAAAGAATAATCAGGCCAGTAAGGACCGAACTCAGGAGGTGAGTCTCCTGCAGCAAAAATTGTCCCAATACTCCCAAATCAGACAGGAAGCGCAGAGAGAAAATGAGGCTCTCTGTGAGAAATATGACAGGCTCCACAGACAGATAGCCAGGCAGGAACAACTAATAGAGAACAGTAAGGCCTTAATAGAAGAACAAAATGGTAAGATTCTTTCATGCCATCAGGGAGTAGGGGCTGAGATAGATGAGGTCAGATGGGAGAGGGAAACCCCTGAGCATAACCTCAGGAACTCTGGCACCAGAGACTTTAATCTCTTCAATTCCACGGACTATGCCACCCCCATGTCCGCTGGCTCATATGAGCCAGGGGCCATGTGGATGGTAGACTTCAACCCAATGGGGAATATGGGGCTAATAGGTCAGTGCCTCCCAGAAATGGATGGGCGGGCATCTATGTATAGGTTCCCAACTGCTAGGGCCATCTTCTCTGATCAGGGAGACTCCAGTGAGGGGAGAATCAGAGAAATGGATCTTCAGAAATATAACTTGCCAAGAGATCAGGCGGTAAAATTTGGTGGGGAATTTCATGAGACTAGGCCCACTAAGAGCATACTAAAAACCTCTTCCCAGCTAGGACAGTGGGGGGGGTACTCAACCAATCCTGGGAGCAAGGAAGAGCCAGAAGACTCTTCTGAGCACCCCAGGTCCCAAGAGACTAGGCCCCCACATTCTGCAAGCCATTCCTAAGCTTGCAGAATCCGGGAGAGTCTAGAAGACCAGACAGCCACCTCTGGTAGCAGTGCCTCTGAGCCAGAGGATGAATGGACCAGGGCGACAAGAACTAAAAAGGCTAACAAAGTTAAGAGGACTTTACTCAGGGATCCCCTGAAACAAATTAAAGCTATTAGGAGCGTCATCACGCCCTACCACAAAAATGCCTAATATTCGGTTTGGGAGCACCTTGAATTATTTTAGCAGATGATGGAGACTTTCCATCTGAAGGACAGCCAAAGCTGTATTCAGTATGTAAAGTGGACATTTTCTCCTGAGTACTCCAGCTTCTTTGCGAGGCTGGAGGATCAGAACCATTCCAGATGGTCCACCTATAGGGCGGCCATCCTGAAACATTTTTCCATTCATAAGAACCGTCAAGAGGCTCGTAAGGCACCTACAACTTACAATGTGGGGAAGATCATGCCCCACAAGAATTTGTTCAGGAATTGAAACGTGCCTTTGCGCAGACCACTAGAAGGATGCGCACTGACAGTAAGGAATTTGTGAACACCTTCTTTCATGCTCTCCCTAAGTATATTATGACCCAGCTATTGAGGGACTTTCATGAGAAAAGATCACTAGACTAGGTCATTGAACAAGCAACATGCAGCTAGGAAGTACAGAAGCCGTTGGAAAGTAAAAAATATGAGCAAGAGCCCCAAACCAACCAACACCCCTGCTGCTGCTAAGGTGGCAGTGGTGAAGATTGCCCCCATTTTAGATCTGGATATGGCGGGCCTAAGAACCTTCCCGCGCAGTATACAACCAACCCCAGACCCAGAAGGCCCTCGGGCCCATCCCAAACAGGGAGCCAGTGAAGTAACTCCAAAAATGGGACCCCTAACTCCCCTGACTACATCAGCCCATGCTACAAGGGAAATATACCCATCCTGGGCTATGTGTGGACTCCTCCAGCCCAAGCTGGGGGGGATCCAACCAAACACCTGGAAACCCAGGAAACGCCCCTCCTCACTATAGCCATGAGGGCAGTAATCCCCCAAATGCCGGACCTAATTTCTTTCCCCGGTACCAGCCAAACTTCAACCCCCAAAACAACCCTTCTTTCTTTCCCCACTTTCCTGAGCCCAGACAGCCCAATCCAGGAGAGGGGAGGTCAAGGGTAGAGGGGTACCCAAACAATACTAAACGTGGGTATTATGTGAGAAGGGATAGTTACCCTTCACAGGATCAACCCAGGGAGATCTGAGGACCCCGTACCAGACAGAGCGGGTGTCCCAACTAGAGCGCCAGGTCCAGAACATGGCACAGTATCTGGGTCGCATGCTGAGGGCTCAATAGAACCCTCAGATGAGCATGGTGGTCCAGAACTCCTCCATTCCGGGGTCTGGTGCTATAGAACAATGACGGGGGAAGAACCCCGATAGCCCACCGGTTCCTAGGGAGGAGGCACAAGGGGAAGGGGGTGTAAAGCCTTGGAGGAAACTTCCTTCCTCACTTGTGAAAAGCCCCTGGAAACCCAGGATCCTGAACCAAAATCTCCTGCCCCCGAAAGTCTGCAACCCAAGGAGCAGAGGGTGGGTAGGAGAAATAAAGAGCATAAAAAGGCCCATTTTTGTGGAGGAGGTACAAATCCTCCAGTTTGAAGGAGAGGGGTCCTCAGAGGATTCTGGGAAAAGGATATTCTCCTTCAGGGATGGGGGAACTCCTCCCAAAGAAAAATGGGTCCCAAAAGATCCAAATCCAGACCGGGTAGATGTGGGGACCGAGTTATAACCGCTCATCATCAAACCCCAGAATGACCAATATGCAATTCCCCTTGTTCAAACCCATTCTTTTGACTGCCTCTAAAAAGAGGGGGGGGGCATCCCAGAATCAGAACCAGGGGATCCCAAAACTTCCCCCATATCTATCTGTCATATTTTTCTTACAGGTTCCCAAGATTCCAAACAGAATCCTCACCAATTCACCTCTCTGTCAGTATCTAAAGCAAAGAAACAAACCCACCAGTTGGCCAAAAATGTGCATTATCTTTGCCCCCTTTAGGAAAAGGAGGGAAGATTTTATGCCCCGGTCTAAATACAGGGGCAATGTACAATTTTGGCACTGGTGGACACTGGATCCCAAGCTACCCCCCTGTCAAAAAGGGTCTTTGATCAGCTGATTTCGAGAAGGGGGGAGAAATACCAAATTCCTCTCACCCCTCTTCCTGGACAACTTCAGAACTTCGACGGGAAGGGAATTCCCGTTGAGGGGATTGCAGATTTAGACATTAAAATTGGGCGACACAAGGTGAAGCACCCGGTCATATTTGTGACTCCAGAGGGCACACATTGTTTACTAGGGAATGCCATCCTGCGATTGTCTCACCTCATAGATTGTGTAAACAAGGTCCTCTGGACCCAGGCTAACGGACCAATAAAATTGAAACAGAGTGTCAACCATGTTGGCTTAAATGGCACATGGCACATGGTTGAACAAAAACCTGACTAAATTGAATTTCACTTCCAGAATAATCAAATCCCAGACATAACAGTAATTGCAGTAGGACAACAGACTGGAGATGGGGGGTCCTCTCTATTTCTGAAAATCAACCTTCCTTCCAGTTTAAGGTGGCATTCCACACTAGAAGGAAACACTCTGAAATTCTATGCAAATTCACAATCAGAAAATCCCACCCCTATAGTCCAGAAGGATGAGAAATCAGCTCAAAGCTTGGCTGATATTCAGAAAATTAGAGAGCAGTTGTTCATCCCCATTCAGTTAAATGAGGGGAAAGACTCTGTTCTCGCCCGAGCATGTGTGAACAACGGTAAGAGCTTCATCAGCGAGGCCATGTTCCGCAAACTCCCAAAAGATCCAGCCATTCCCACATTTAAACTTATAGACAAATGGGAAATGGACCTGGAAACACCCAATTCCAAACATCTCCTGCCTAGCAGGTGTATGCTCAAAATTTCCATAAGCAACAAGAGCATAGTCCATAATTGTTGGGTCATGCGAGATGTCCCTGCTGCATTTTATTTAGGCAGTGACATTCTCAATAGCTTTGCCATTAGTTTGGACCTAATAAACTTCAAAGCTTTGTCCCGATTAGCGAGTAATGCCATGGACTTTGATGACCCAGAGAAAGCATTTCGGTCAGCTCAACTGCTACCTTATGCAGTTGAAATGCAGGTTGGAGAGGAAGTCGCCATCGCAGAATGGACCCGACAATTCTCACTGGAAGTAAAAATGAACAGATGACAGAAACTGAAAAATCCTGACACCTATTTCCATCATAACGCTCATTTCCAACAGCAAGGGTTGGGGTAAACCCAACACCATTAGTCAACACAGAACATGACACCATTCCAATAGAGATGGATAACAGCGACCTAAAGAGTATCACTCTGGGCGCAGGCACCATTATTGGAATGGCAGTTGATGACTGACATTTTTCCATAGATTTAGGTAATGAACTGTTAGGACCAATCCCCAAGGACTGTGTTGACAGTGATAGTGACGATGACACAACACCAGATAGGATCTTCACCCGGCATGGAGGGAATTTCCTGGTGTACTCTTCCTGCCCTTATGGTAAGGAGGATGTGACCTGTGACTTCAGGAGGGATGAGGTGATCTTTCATGTCCACAAGGACTGCCTTTGCCACCTGAAGCCATTAGTCCAAATCAGCAGTCTGACCAGGGAATTCACCACCCAGCTGGAGGAAGCCGCTGAAATAGCCAAATACCGGAACTCTTTCCAGGCCTCAGGCAGATGGTTGAAGAGAGAGTCAACCTAGCTGATGCCTGCGAGACTCCGAAGCAAAATCAAAAATTGAAACAAGTTTTCTTAGATTTTCAAGATCTCTTTGCAGTGGACTCATATGACTGTGGTCGCAGCGACATCCACACTACAACAATTCCCACGGACCCTGGAATGACTCCAGTGTTTGTGAAACAATATTGCTTGCCTCTCGCATCAATGGAGTCCCTTACTGAAATAATTTAGAACCTTGAGTCCCGTGGGATAATTCGTCCAGTTCACAGCACCTTCAATAATCCAGTGCAGGGGATTTTGAAACCAAACGGCCAGTGAAGACTCTGTGCTGACCTAAGGGAGCTCAACAGATGGGTCCATACTTCCTGATGGCCTCTTCCCTACATTGACCAAGGGCTGGCCCAGATCCAGGGGTCATAGGTATTCACTGCAATAGACCTTACCAACGGGTACATAAATACCACTATAAAAGGATTTAACGCGATCAAAGAAGAAGTGAGAGCAATCAGACTGATGACCCTCCAAAACAGATATGTGCTTGACATGATCACAGCAATGGATGGAAGTATTGTGCAAAGATCGGAGAATCATGTTGCACATTTGTACCATCACACGATGAAGAAAACGGAACCTTAACAGAGGCCATAAGTATGTTGACAAACTTGAAGAACCAGATGATCGATGAAAGTGATGAAGTGGACGATGACAGCTGGTTTGGAGACCTATTCTCGTGCGTCTCACAATGGATGGCAGATATATTCAAGTTTCTGGAAGCTCTACTAGCAATGGTACTGCTAGGATTCTGTGTTATCAAGATAATCATTACACAGTGCCAGAAAACTGCAAAGAAAGCCATAGGGATGAAAATAATGGTTGATGTCGAGCCAGGGTGGAAGCTCAGAGACCTAAATGATGAAGAAATAAGAAACATTGTGAAGGCCAGCAAATTTGCACCAGAAGGAACAAGGTTCACATATCCTGAGAAACAAAGAAGATATGAAGGAAAATGGATCTACTGCAGTCCAAATGGACAATGTCAGCTAATGACATGGAACAAAGACGAACATGTGACAACAGCAGGGAGTTTGAAAGGAGTGATAAAAATATGGACTCCAAAGATTCACACATTCACACCATCATGTACAAACCCTGAAGACGATGAACATGACAGAGAAGAATCAAAAGAAATAAATACAAAAGAGGTTGCAGAAGTGGTCGATGAACCGACCAGAGGGGGGAGTGTAGAGGAGGTCCCAGACATGGCCTGCACCCCATCCCCTCAATTCGAGGTACCGGGGGGCGTACTCACCAAGGTATGTGACGTATGAGGAGCAAATGAATCAACAAAGAGCTGCACTGGGACTCTGCCCATTATACATCAGAAGATCCATACCTGTTGAAGCGCCCATAACCAGACAACCCTGGGCAGCACGGTACCCTATCAGGCAGCCGTACCAGCCGCTGATACGAAACGAAGAGTACCTACAGATGGTCCATGAAGAGAGCCAAAGAGCCCTAATGGAAGGCCAGTGGAAATGACACAGGGGCCTGAACAGACTCGTGAATGAACAAAAGCGGCTATCGAAGACAAGCACGCCAGAGCGAGTAACTACAAAAATAAATGTAATGGACACAGAGAAGAGACAATGTTAAAATAAAAGAAACAAGCTACGAGACAAGATGGAAGCAACCAACCAGTTAAACATGTGTAAATAGCTTGGAATGCAAGAGGCTAAAGAAACTGCTTGCAATGCTTAGTAGAAGATTAGAGCGGCAAGCGCCAACTATATAACTACCTCAATAAGACACATTATACAAGTGCGACTCCATTTTGTAAAAGCAGAAATGTACTCAGGCTGCCAAAGGCCTGACAGACCAAGTTTCGTAACCCAGCCAGAGGGAGGAGAAGGACGGGAATCGAAACTCAACAAAGAGCGACTCATGTCTAGGAAATCGAGGTCAACCAGAGAAAGGGAGGAGAGCGTCAACTAACAAGACTCAAACTTCAGAGCATACCAGCATGCCCCATGAAGGTCAAGATAAGTGGCGCCCATGCAGGTAGCAAGGCTGAAACAGAATTAAATGCACTAAAAGCTGGAAACTGAAGCAGATTCATGGTGAACTAACACGTGACCAGCCAGGCGCAAAGAGGTACCACCGCCTGATGTCATCCAGGACCCGAGGATGCCATAACTTTTCCCGATAAGAGGCTACAGTTTCGAGGCCATACTCAGCCAGCTAATTGACACATAGCAAAAGATACTGATTTATGGAAGGGAGGCAGGGTGAAACTTGGGACACCAGGCACATGGATGTCCATTCTGCAAGCTGCTAATTAAAATGGGGATTTATGTCTAGGGGTGTAATCTGCCCAGTCAAAATGGACCAAGTTATCTGGAGTCCTATAGATAGTAGAACCAATAAGATGTCGTACTTGTAGTGACGTCAATCACGTGTGATGTAGTGGGATGTGCATAGACACCCACCCGATAAGAGTTATCCAATTTGCATGCCCTATTCTCATATACAGATATAGCACCTATACTTAAGTTACCTTTCCTAAACAATTTATTGCATGTTGCGTTTTTGTAGAATTAGACATCAGTGATGATGAGTTTTGCCCATAACTATTGCTGTTCAACTGAAGTTCGAGGAAGTTGGAGCGAGACAGGTGATCGCAATGCTACTGATTTCAATTTGTTTCTCTGTTTGATGTACTTGTCATTAAACGGACTTCCCTTTGCCAAATTACTGAGTCCTCATCATTGAGTCGTGTTGGAGTAAGTAAATCCTGCACCCCCAGTCCTCACATGGTGCAGCAATCTTGTCTTACAGGTACTAGAGGGTCCCACTGATCTATGGGCCCGTCAGTGAAACCCCGCTCCTCAGTAAGACTTTATCCTCTGTGGAGGAAAAATTCAACGATTGTGAGAAGGCACTCCTGGCAACGGTGTGGGCATTGAAGAATTACCGCCCTTTCATCCAGGGGGAACACATCATAGTGGAGACTCCACACCAACCTTTGCATTACCTTCAAAGTGACAGAATCCGGCCAGGAAATGTGAGTAATTCCTGAATTACTTCCTGGATTCTGTCAATCCAAGGCTTTCCTGTGGAGGTCAGATATGGCCAAAACAAGAAGAGTCCCCTCGCGCAAGGTCTGACTGACTTGCAGGATTGTGCCACAGGGACAAAAGTCTTAAAATCAAGGACAACATGGAAGCCTACCTTCATTAAAAAATGAGGGAATGCCCACTGTCTATGTGGATGGGTGCTCCTACCATGTTGACAACAACGGGGAAAAGGAACTTGTGGCCGGCGTAGGGAATGCATGGGTGAATGATGCCCCAGAACCCTCTGCAGGGTACAAAATCAGTCCCCGAAGTAGTCAAGTGGTAGAGCTGATGGCTGTGCATCAAGCCATATTCACTGCTGTCCGACACCAACTCCACAAACTGGTCATAATCACTGATTCAGATTATGTACGGAACGTGTTCGTGGAGCACCTGGTTAACTGGAAAACCAGAGGCATGCTATGTGCTAATAACAACCCATTGAAACATGGGAAATTAATACATAATATTGATGATCTGGTCACCTCGAATGAGATGACCGTCTACTGGGAAAAGATCAAGGGTCATTCTAAAGTAGAGGGACCAGACAAAACTGGAAATTACCTAGCTGATCAGCTGGCCAAAGATGAAGCCATCCAAGGGGATCTACTGGAGATTAAGTCCCTGTAGGTCACTGCTATCACTAGGTCCCAGACAAATGCTCACAATGAACTCTCAACTGCACAATGGAGTAAGGAGACACCAGATGCTGATTTGATTACGGATCAAAGAGGGGATCCAATAATTGGTAAGTTTTATGAACACTTTGAGGACCCTGAGAACTTTCCCCTGACGGACACCGATTACATTGGGAAAGAGGACCTCAGAGTGTTGATGAAATGTCCAAAAATGTTCTGAATCCAAGACGGTTTGTTGGTGAGGAGATCCATAGCTGGCCATGGTCCCCACCTCATTCCGAAGCCTGATGCTAAGTCACGCCCATGATGCGGCCACAGTCGGTCATCGGATTAGATACGACACTAGAAATCTTGCGAGAGGTTGCATACTGGCCACACATGGGGCAGGACCTCGACCAGTACATGAAGGGGTGTCTTGTGTGTGCACAATTTCAGCCAACATCACTCACACACCGTGCTCCCCTCCAAAAGAGGGGGATGACACTGCCTTGGTCAGATTTACAAGTCGATTTCATCAGACCTGTGATTCGCTCCTCTAGGGGGAACAAGTACATGTTGACCGTAACATGCTTGTTCACTAAATGGGTGGAATGTCTCCCAGCCCCAAATTGCAAGGCAGAAACAGCAGCTGCCCTGATGATCAATCACATCTTCTCGTGTTTTGGACTACCCTAAAGGATTGAGTCAGATCGAAGTAGCCACTTCACTAGCGAAGTGATGACATAGATGTGGGAGATACTTGTTGTCAAAAGGAAACTACACTTTGCCTACCAGCCAACCTCTAGTGGTGGAGTTGAAAGATACAACAAGACTATTGTGAGCATATTAAAAAAAAGTTTGTGGCAGATTCTGGGCCAAGTTGGGACATTCGATTACCCCTTGTCCTGATGGCCATCAGATCTATCCCTTCTTCTGCAACAAAAATGTCTCTGTTTGAGCTGATGACTGGACAAAGGATGGTGCTACCCCAGCATCTGCTCTACAGAACCCAAGAGCAGACCTTGATAAATGCCTCCACAAATCATGAGTATGTTGAGAATCTGAGAAAAAACCTTCAACATGCTTTTGCCTATGCTCAGTAGAATCTAGAAAGATCTGCAGACAGCATGAAGACCCACTATGACCTTAAGACGACTAAAAGAGAATACCAAGTAGGAGACCGGGTCTACTTGTACAATTTCCAAAGGAACCAAGCCAAGCACGCACATTCCTCCCTAGTTGGCGGGGTCCTTTTGAAATTGTAGACAGAATCTCACTATTCGCCTACAAAATCCATATCCCCAAGGGCAGTTTGGCAGAAGCTGAAGACAAGTGGGTCCACATAAACCAGCTGAAGATTTGCCATCCCAGGCATACTTTGCGACAACTAGAGGAGCCAACCGGAAACCCAGAGGGGGACAGTCGGGATACCTAGAAGAATCCAAACGTTAAAACCATTAGTAGATACAGGCGGGAAATATTGTAAATTGTATGTCAAATGTATGCATCTGCCCCACTACATGAATAGTAGTGGGGAAATTTCCATAACCATGCTCTGTTCTGTCTCATAGTATTGGAACCAAGAATTTCTAAGTACCTAGGAGTACCACTCGGGACCGAGAGGAAAGAGCCAATGAGCCTGGAGTATTGCTCCATAACCGGTGAGCAAAGCATGTCGATCCAGCACTGATGGGAGAAGCAGACGACTTTCTCCACCTGGACCACAGAAAGAAAGAATATCCCAATCTCCCGACTTCCCCTTGACGGGCGGTCAAACTCAAGAAATGATGGGAGGGGCTCTGTGGGATGTCTTAACCCACTTCTGCTCTGCCATGCGGCATCACTGTGTTCTGATAGTGCCAGAAACATCAAAATGGCAGCAAAATCCTTGTGCGCGCCAAAACCTCTGAAAATCGTGCTTTCCAAAGCACAAAAAGATGACTGCCCAAGATGCCATGCATGCTGTCAGTGGTTGAACAGAGATCTCACTCCGGAAACATGTCACTGGGCTCCACAACATGTGAAGATGGAGTACAGAAGGAAAAGCAGTGCTTTGCTAAAGGAAACCCCAAAGTCTTCTTTTAAATCCTTTTTTCTTTGTTGCTGAATCTGCAGAATGTCGGTACAAAACACCAAACATCCAAAATTCTTGCTGGGGGCTACAATTCACTTAGTATAAGATATAATTGTGAACATAGTCCTGAAAAGCTGAAAGCATGAAGGGATGTCCACAGCAAAAGTGCCTTGTCTGTGGATCTGTCAAAATCTGGGTGCAGTACCCTCGCCCGCCTGAATGACAGCTGTCAGGGGCCTGCCTAAGTAAACTTTAAACATGGATAAACTAAAATCAAATGTTTGAAATCTAAGAGGCCTCTACTGAATACCAGCTGCCAGGGGCATGCCTAAGTAAACTTTAAACATAGATAAACTAAAATCAAATGTTTGCAATCTAAGAGGCCTGTACTGATGGTAACCTATGTTGCAATTGTTTGATTCCATGGTTTAAAATTGTGAATAAGTATTTAGCTGTGATGTGATCCCACAAGTTTGTTGTATGTTAAGGGAAAATTCAACAGAATTAACAGTTAAAATAAAACTTCGCTAAAGCTACCAAACCGGAATAACAGCTTTCCTCACAGATGCCAGGCCTCTACCTCCAGCTCCCTCCAGCAGGAAATCACACCAGCGTGATAATTATAGGGTGGGGGAAGAACCTGGTCTGCAGTGGGGAAGGAAACAATGAACAGCTGCAAAGCAGGACATATGAAGCGTGAGGACAGTCATAAAATGGCCTCTGCAAGAGAGCAGGGACAAGATGCTTCTGGAATGAAGGAAGAGAAAAAGAGGCAGACCCAAACAGCCATCTGTGGCTGAACATTCACAAAGAACATTTTGTTTAAATACATATAACTTGCCACTTAAATTTGTCAAAAACACAAAAATAACAGAATTTTAAATCTAAATTTTGGCTGCACATTTCAAGAGGCGGCAAAATTGTGTGACATATTTTGGAAGGAAACAGCAGAAAATGTGATTTTACACCAAATGTATTTCTGCTTGAAGTATGAAACTTTAGACACTTATGCCCATGTTATATGCGCACACTTGTAGAAATTTGCTAATAAATTGGACACTGTGTTCCAGCTGAAAAGGGCAAAATTCTGTGAAAAGCAGACACAAGATCCCACAGCTACAGGGTTTGGAGGAGTAACTGCTGTACAAAATATGTAATCTGTATATGTGGTTGTTAGAGGTTGCACATGTGTAAATATGTATTGTGTCAAAAGTAGATTTTGTGTTCATGAGGCTAGGGTGGACTCTAAGCCTCATAAACCCACACCATAAAGGTGACACCCTGTTTTTCTCCTCCTATCAAGGCAGAGGGGAGATTCTGACCATTCCCTGCCAAAGGGGAGAGCTTAGGCTAAACCAGCACACACACACCCTTTATCATAGCATAAATAGAGACAGCAGAGGGCAGAAAAAGACAGACAGATTCACCCACTAACCGAATGCTGGTGAAGCACCCTGCTGCTGAACTTTCCATCTTCCTTGCTCCAGACTCCAGAAACTTGGCAAAGCAGAAAAGCCCATTGAATAGCTGAACCATGTATAGCTAGGCCTCAATTTCCAGAACGAGAACCAACCCCATAAACCCAAGGGATAGCATCAAAATACAGCCGGGCTGCGTTGTACTGCTTGCCTGCTGAAATAATTATCATTAGAACCAAGAGGGGCCGATCCAAGCCGTCCTGTGCGTGCTGTGAAAAGAGTGCATTGCAGATCCAGTCCCGTGACGTGCAGTGACCAGAGAACCTTGCAGATCCAATCCGAGGTGCCCAGCTGTCTGTCACAGAACTACATTTCCTTCCTTGACCAGAATCTTGACGGACCAGAATCCTGATTGTTCTGTTTTAAAACATATCTAGTGAGTATCTATAGATAGAACTGTGTCACTAGCATATGCACTGTCCATAGTCAATCTCTATTTTAAACCCATCCGATCTTGTCTTCAGAGCGTGCATTGTTAGGATTCCTTTTGTATTGTCTGAAATCTCCTTCCAATCCCTCCTATCTTCCTCCTGTGCTAGTATTGTTAAAACTATCTTTGTGCTGATCTTTTCTCATCTGAAGAAGGCGGGACCACTGCAGGCAGTCATTCTGATCAAGTGGCTGTGTTCTTGTATGGTATTTGTTTTGTTCATAGTCATCCTCTAGTGCAAGAAATCATTTTTGTCATTTTAAAAGTGCATTCCTGTTTTAAATTCTTGCGCCTATCTCGAAAAAACAACCTCCACTAAAATGTCCATAACTTCCCCACTTCTGCTTGTAGCTAACATCCGCAGCATTAAATTGCATCTAAAACCGCATCCCAAATCCATACTGTTTTCCCCTTATCGCGATTATCGCACAGTAAAAAGTTTGCCGCAAATTTCGTTTTTGGGAAATTCTGACACGTGCAAAACAGCTTTTGATTGCTCCCAACTTGAATTTTAGGATTTCAAATTGTTTCTTGATATTAATCATTGCTTGTGTTTGTGTGTAAGTATCCAAAGCAGCTCCCATAAGAATTATAACAATTTCAGCAATTTAGACCATATTTAGTGTTTTTGGCCCATCCATTCTCAAGATAACTTTAAAAGCCATTCAGACAGCTTGACCGTCAATTCTGTTTTCTCTTGTGTTTGCTGATACATCATTCAGAATAAAAAAGCTTTTAGACAAAAATAAATAAGGATTTCAGTTGTGCATTACATACTAGGCATTGACTTGGGTGTGTGCCGGATTGAAATCACTTACAGTGTCTGGGAGAGGAAATATGTATGTGTCCGTAGTCATACAATCAACTGCACCCACAAATGACACCGTCATAGAAGTGGAAACAGCACTATACATGTTGCACCCATCAAAGCACCCAACACAATCAACAAAACCCCCAGCAACTCACATGAGAACCCGTGTAAGAAGGCACAGTAAAAACATCAACCAGTAACTAACACATGTGAGCACTGCCCTGGCCACCCTCTGTACGTTGCACAACAACATACAGGTGGAGGGCCATCCCATTCCCTGACATGCACACAATACACATCTACATCAAAATAGTCATATGAAATGAGAAAACAGCAAGCTCACTCCAACAATGATGCACATATCACCTCACATCTTTTCCCACATGTGCCTCCACCAGATGTACCCAGGAATCAATCCATGTGCCACTCTGTAGGTCTTTAAACCAGCCCACACAGCTAAGGTATTTCGTGCTGGCACCCCACCGCATTGTTCCCTTGAATATCAGCAGCCATATGCCAATGCAGAATGCCTTAATCTAGAAACAGAATACAAGGTTACAGCAGGTAACACATACAGGCATCGAATGACACTGCACCCTGTTCCCTCTTGGATGACTTGCAATAATTGCAAGCAATGACTCACCAGCCTACCATCACCATGTCAACCTCGCACCCATGCAGCTGGACCTGCTCACCTCAGGCCAATGCAATGTAAAACACCCCACACAGTGACACCATCACCACTCACAACATCACCACTGCCTGCCCCTCTGAGCGCTATGCTGTGAAGGACCAGGTTCCACTTACCCCTTGTCCCGGCGAGTGGTCATTGTAATACATCGAATCAGGCTGTAGTCAGAATGACACTGAGAAAACTCCTGAATGGAGATTCCTGAGAGGCTGGAAACCCAGGGTCCTCTCGGTAGCCCTCCCAGTGCTATGATTTAGCAACCTTTCATTACTGTAGCATCAGTACGGTGTAGGAAACACTGGCAGGGGAGCCCATGATGTAATGTCCAAGGTGACGGTAGGTGAACTTCTCAGCGATTGTAGTGAAGACAGCAACTAGCAGAAACCAGCTGGGCAAACAGATGCAGTCCTAGAAAAAGGCAGGGCACAGAAGCAACAGGTAGAAAAGAGTCAAGCAAAGAAGACAAAGCAATGGGAAACCGAGGTCAAGGGTACTGTCACACAAAAGAAGCAGGTAACAGCCAAGAGGAAGAAAGGCAGAGTTCTGAGGGACTGGTCAACAATGAGCTGTGAACTAATGGGAGTGCTGAGATGCACTGAGCAGCTGGTAACAGGTGTCAAAATAGCTGCAGGAGTAACATGCATAGTATGATTTGCCACAGCAGACAACACCACCAGGCCTATGCTGTGTGCCTGGTGTCCGGAGATGGGACATCCACCCTGTTGTGGTCAGACATACAAGGCAGCCCCCACATGACCTGTCATGCTGTGCTGAGTGTGGAGTTGTCTGGAGAAAGCAACCCCATGAAGAGTAGAAGCACAAGGAACGGACTACCAGCATGGGTACACATGCCATGAAAAGGTGAGTGAATGGGATACCGTGTGGCAGGCATGACAAATAGAAAAATACAAGCAATGATTTGCCAGGCTCAAAACCCCATGTGTGCCCGCAACCATGTAGCCGTACCTGATTGCCTTAGGCCAATTATTAGGGAGAATTCTCAATATGTGCTAATTTCCCTTACCTTTTGAGACCCCCAGCAATTTTGCTGGATTTCTGGAATTTTATTTTTACCTGGGAAGCGTGTGAGCCCTTTTTTCCCACTCTTCCATGAATTTTTGGATGTGTTTTACTTTTGCGTTCTTTGGTTATGGAGTTTTTAAACAAACTCCAAGGCATTGTCTTTTCCTGTGTGTCACACAGCATCTTCAGTGCAGTGGCACAGGGATGTCTTTCAGACTTCCCAAGGTTTAAATACCTTCTCTGGGACTGACTACTGTCTACCAGAGCATGTGAAGTTAAATTGTGTTTACTAGTCTCTTTAAATTTACTGACCCAGCACACACTATCTTCCTATTGAGTGCTGGAGGGGTTTCCTAGCTTCTCCTGAGTCAAAACACTCATGTAACAGTAAATTGTTACCCTTTCCTGCTTTAAATGGCTGATTGCAGTGGTTTAGATCAAACTACCATGATTTTTCCCGACCGCTAACAACGGTAGCTAAAAATCGGGTCAGCCATGTTTTTCAATATGGTGCCAAGACCTACCTGTAAAAACAGACTCTGGTCATCTTTTTTCGTCATTTCTTTTAGGAAAGGTCCTTTTTGTGTTTGTAGCTACGAACCAATCCAGGTTTGGTCCCTTTGTTCATTGGCCTTTGGCAGGTTTCAGTGATGAAGCCCTTCTCTGGCGCCTGAGTGTCTGGGGTGGACAGATGTGAGGGAGGTGCCCGAAACTCCCTGTGCTTAGTCTTCTAAGAGACCTGAATGCACTCTGGCGTGATTGGTCGGCTGGCTGTCCGGCAAGGACAGCCACCCTGCTGTTTGACAGACAGGCTGGAATGAATGGGGGAAAGCTGTTTAAAAGCAGGTTCTGCGACTTGGAAAGCAGAGTCGACCACTGAAATGAAAGCACCGAAGAGGAGAGGAAGGAAGAGGACTGCTGCAACTACTGGATGACCGGTGAAACCCTGCTGCAGGTCCGAATTGCCTGAAATTCTGACAACAGAGAAGCCCTTCAAGGTTCACTTCTTCCCTTGAGTTTGGTGGGAACAACCAACTCGCAAACCACCTGGACACCATCCCTATCTGGTTGAATTTTCATCAGAGTGCTGTTGAAAACCGGATAGCCAGAGGGAAGGAAACCAGCTTGTGGACTTTAAGGCACTCACACCTTAAACCAACGTCTTGCTACAGCTTTTGGCATCTTCCCTGGGCAGTGCAGGAACCTCCTGATGTCCTCCTTCTTGTCCCCATGACTGAAGCTCAGAAACAGCGAGATCTATTTGAACTGCCAGGAACAACTGCCTCAGCTACAGCTTTCTTCATTGACAAGGTACTGTGCAAACGCAGTCCGGAAATATTTTCGGCCATGGAGAAAGTGTGTGAACCTTTCCTCAACTACGAAGGTTTGTCCTTCCCTTGACATTCGTCAAACTTTTCGCCTAACCAAATCCTTTAAAAATGTGTGGCAAAGACATAACCGTTATATACCAGAACTGTGCTATCCTATACAAAAGACTCTGAACCATTGACTTTGGCCCAGGCCTATTGAGAAGCATTTCTGGTTGTATTTAACTGAAACCCTTTGCCCTGCCTAAGAATGTATTTGCCCTGTCTATTCTTATAACGTTATCTTTTGCCTCCTTTATTAATTATCTGAAGTGCCATTTTGCTCCCACTTCATTTTGGAGCTAAACTTGTTCATTTACTCGCCGGTTGCATTTTGTGTTGTATTAGTGTGTGATATTGAACTACTTATGCTAGTGTAATGTTTTCTAACTGACTGAGTAAATAAATGTATATCTTTTACCAAAAAACCTTGAGTAAGTGTATATTTGAATCACTGTATTAGTTGGTCCTTTGTGTAACTTGTTCTACTGCTCACTCAACTCTTGAG
This sequence comes from Ambystoma mexicanum, assembly GCF_040938575.1. Taxonomy (NCBI): domain Eukaryota; kingdom Metazoa; phylum Chordata; class Amphibia; order Caudata; family Ambystomatidae; genus Ambystoma; species Ambystoma mexicanum. The sequence continues at coordinate 251,101,336 of NC_090923.1, read as the reverse complement.
GTACGTTTGGCTGCTCAGCCACTGTTACCACATAATTGTGTAGTACAGGTTTGTACCAAAGGAGAAAAATTGTACTAACACTTGTAGTCTTAATTGCCTGTAGTGTTCCCCAAGGGTACTGCAGGTAATTCTGCTTAACACCAATGCAATGAAAAACACCCCACACAGTGAAAGCCTCTCTTCCACCAACGACACCACAACCAATGCTTCCCTGAGTTCCTTGAATTTACCTGCACAAGGCACCCTCCTGTCTCGCCTGCATAGCATTTAACCTGAAACAACAATCTAAGCTTGCAAAAACATCCAATGCATGAAAGTGCAACCTTAATAACTTCAGTATGGAACAAGGCAACATGACTGCCATGACCCACTTATTGTCAACGAGTGAAAGTCCAAATCATATAGCATGAGCAACAATGAATCCAACAACATCAAAACTCATTGATAGAGCAATCACTGGCAGTGAAGAAAACAAATATCAACCACAGCATGACATGCACTCTGGACACAGGTGCTAGTCAGCCCCAAAATGCAGGCAGAAGGTGGCCCATTGATAGCAGGCATACAAGTGGAAAACACACACCAGCAGGTGTATGTGTGCCTTTGGTTCACCCATGGATGCAGTGGAGGGAAAGGGCCAACAAGTGAAGAGATGAAGTTCTGGTGAGAGGAAGTACAAATGTGGGAGCTGATGTGAAGGATAAAAGAGGGAGATAGGACACAGGGGGATGAATGTTTAGCTGTGGAGTGGGGAGAGAGAGAGAGAGAGGAATATTCGGGCAAGGAGGAATCTGGCTGCTGGTGTAACGCTCACCTGGCTCCCATGGAGGCGCGGGTGTGGCTGGCACTGCTGTGACCTCTTCTGCAGAGATGCGTAAGACCCGGAAGATGGACTGGACTGGATTCCCCAATCTGGCTTTTCTGGCTCGGAGCAATATCCCACTGTGTGTGAAAAGGAAGGGTTAATAGTCTGCGGGTGATGTTCCGACCTCCCACTTCCCTTCTCTCCCTCCGTGAAACCTTTTTGGGATTCCCTGCGAAGACTCACCTTAGGGACTAAAATGACAAGCTCTCCATCCTGCTTCTGATGCAGGGGCGCGTTGTGATTCCAGTTACTTCACTGGATTGATGAGTTTAAACTAGTTTGTCCATTCCCGTCGTACCGCAAATGTTTATGGCAAGTTTGGGTTTATGTTCACTCATCTGTTCTTTTCTTTCGCAAGTGCTGGAGAAGATTCCGGGCTGCAGGCAATTTGGATGAAGTCAAATTCTGGTAAGAATTCCGATGAGAGATTCCTTTGCAGTTTTAAGTATCTCCTTTAATGTCCAATGTCTTTTTCCCCAAAGGGGCCTGGGTACGGCACTGCCGGAGGTAAGGCGCCGACCCGAAAAGAGCTGCTGTGTCTCTCTTGCAAATGGGTAAGTCTTGAGTGAGCGTATTGCTAATGTTCTCACATGCTCTCACTAATACAATGTCTGTTTCTTTTCCCCTTAGGGGCCGGGGTGCTGAGATGCCGAAGGTATGGCACAAACCCGAAGGCGGAGAGGGAATTGAACCACAGGTAAGTTCTACTTAGATTCGTGTTTCCCTTCTCACCTCTCTTTCTCCTTCCTTCCAATAGGTGCTGGATGGCGGTGGAAGCTCCGGATGGACGTCGCAGGACTCGAAACGCCACGTGCAGGCGAGTGAAATGCAGCGTGCTGCACGCAACGCGATGCGCATTTAAAATATTTGCCTTCTTTGCAGGATCGTCGGCGTGCAGAATCCGGAGTGCAGATGTATCAGGTAAGGTTCTTGTTTTCACCTGTTCTCTTCCCTTTTCTTCTTTAGGTGTTTCCAGGATGCTGGCAGGCGTAATGGAGGACCAAGGCAGGAGCTGGCACGGTGAGCGTCCAGCTGCTAAGTGCAGAAGAACGCGAAGCGTGGTCTGCTGCTTAGGTGTGGCTTAAATAGCCTTTCAAGTAGTTCCAGGTATGTATTCTTCCCCCAGAAATATGTATTCCTCACCGGTCACACCCTAGAGATCAAGTAGTCCCTAGAAAAATAGTTCCTTCCAGTCTTGGACGTTGCAGCATGGTCTGCACAGGTGAGTTTACACCAAGCACTACTCCCAACCTACTTCTGTATGAGCCTGGCGCCGATGGCGCCAGGACTGATGTCCCCTATGAGCCTGACGCCAACGGCGCCAGGACTGAGTCCAAAGGGCCCCCATCTGGGGCTTCTGGGACTTCCCTTGAATGCATGGTGTCTGTCTCTGAGGGTGCCGGGCCTGGTTTGGCTCCTTGGAGGCAGGCATCATGACAGCTGGGGAGATGAGGAGAGTGATGGGCTGTTACAGTAGGTGGGGGCAGAGAGAAGGGGGTGAAGTGAGGAAGACAAAGAGAGAAAGACATGAAAAAGGAATCATGGTCTGAGGTTCTGGAAGGCACATTGGGCCTCATTACAAGTATGGACCACAGAATCCTGGTCTGCTAGCGGGTCCCGCTAAGCACGCCTGGTTTTCCCAGATGTCCTTTGCTGGACCCGCAAGCAGACCTCGTAATGAGGCGGTAGAGGGTTAACGGTGCCGGCAGCTCTACTGGCACCATTAACCCTCTTCCGCCTTCCTCGTAATGAGGCCCATTGATGGAAAAATATCACATGTTGTGGGTGAAGAAGGACAAAAGGGGGTGAGGGTGAAGGGAAGATTGGGAAACATAGTCGACTTGTGAAAGGGTAATCCTCAGCTTCTCATCACAAAACAATATGCTCAACACCTGGCATGTAAACCAGAAAGAGACCCAGGTAGGTAACATCCACACAAATAAGTTCATTCATCCACAACTCCAGACTCTGTACGACCCACTAAACCCCCTTTTGGACACCACAGTTCATGGACATGCCATGAATCTCCAGCTGTTGCTTCCCCCCCAACAGATCAAACACCCTGGATGAGACATTCCTTTCGGCATGCAGCATGTGTGTTGCAGTGTTTCACAGCAGCATGCAGCATCCAGACAATGCTTGCCATTTGTGATGTCAGACATCTGTTGATTGGACATGGGCTGGTATGTGCAATGTTGCTTGTTGGTGACTTGGGCCGCTCGTGCACAAGAAATATCAGTTGATGGTAACAGGTGCTCGGACAGTGAGGATGTTGGATAAGGATGTTGTGGCCATGTGAGGGGCATACAAGCAGTACTCATTTTGTGTAGTATATATTAAAGTGAAGCTATCCACACTCAATATCTGGAAGTGACACATGAGTATGGATGTCGGTGAATGTCGTGTTGCTGCATTGTCCTCTCAGGGATGTTGATGTTATCTGTCATCCCACTGCATGTACGTCTGAGATGACGTGTGATCATTCCATGTGTATGTGCTTGGGAAAACATCATACACGCTTGCACCTACGCAGTTTGTGCATGTATGTGTTGCATGCTTACAGGTCAGGCTGTCAGAGAGGCATGTTGCTTCATGTAATTTTGTCTACAGATGCCAAGTGCAGATGTGCAGGTATTTGCAAGGCCATGCTGTGCGTAGTACAATCATGAGTGTTATGTAAGTTCCAGCATTCAAATGGGTATCTTGCCACCAATGTGTTCCCAGCACTAGCCCAGTCCATCTATGCTTCCCTGCATTCCGTGGTTGTCTCCCCGAACAGGTGAGTCCCTGCCCACCCATGTACCCATGTGCCCTGACTCCTGGGGCAATGCAGCAGGTTACAGTTGGGTCATTTTGGCATTGCTATTGTTCCATGTAATTTTTCTTGCAATGTGTGATGGCAGTCTATGTGCTGTGTTGACATGCAAGTGTGTCATGATTGTGACTCGTCATTGACCCTACACGCATGTGCCCGTTTTCATGGGGATTGCATGACTTTGTGTGTGTGTGTGTGTGGGCGTGTGTGTGAGGCTGTTGCTGGTTGACCCCTGGTGACTTGATGTTACTGTTCATGTACTATATGCCACGGTATCCAGTTAAAATGTGGAAAGAAAAATGTCGAATGCAAAAATGTCGAAAAAAATTATGCCCAAAAAAATATTTCGAATGTGTTTTTTTGTAATGTTTTTGGGGGGTTTAGCTAATAAAAATACATAGTAAATAAAAACAAAACGGGGGGTTGAGAGGGACCGCCCCATTAAAAAAAATAAAAAATAAAAACAACATTTTCTTCGGCATTTTTTTTCGACATTATTGCATTTAAAAATATGTCATTCGACATATTAACTATAAACAGTATGCCACACATGCTTTGAACCTGTTGACTGATCTCAATGTTCTTTTTCTGCTTTCCTACAGCTGCTACAGCAGGCAAAGAGGGCAGAAGCAGTGCTCTGGAGTGTGGACACAAGTACCGGGCTAGCAGACCAAGGTGCGGAGCAGACCCCAGCCATGCCCCCATAACACATCCTCTTCGGAGAGCGATGTGGATGAGGGAGCGCCTGGACCATTGGGCATGGCTGTTGGTCTATGTCCCAGGAGGTGAAGGAGGCAGGGGACACCTCAGAAGTGATCGAACAGGGCGATGTGACCCAGGGGCCATCCAGAGGGGAAGATACCCTGGAGTCATCATGGTTGATGGAGGTGAAGGTGGAGGAGGGGCCCATTGAAGTCCAGACCATGGGGTCATGTGAGGGCATCAAGGAGGGTGTTTATGCTGCGACCCTGTCCCAGGGGCATGAGGCTGTTCAGGCCACCGTGGAGGTATCTGTGCAAAATCCTGTCCCTCTGCCATCTGCTGCATCAGTGCCCACCTTCAGGGATGCCTCCACCCAGACTAGCATCCCAATGCCAGCCGATGTGTCTGTACGCCATCATGTGCTGCCCCTGCTGGCTGGTCTCACTAGGTGGACCACAGTCATTTGTGATGATGTACAGGCACAAGGTACAGGCAGTGGATGGTAAGCAGGCACCTCAGGCCAGTGCAGGTGCCATATGCGCCCAACGACAGTCATCAGGTCAGATCACGTACCTCCATAGTTTGCCCTCTGCATGGCAGCAGCAGGTGGTGACCATGCAGAGGCAGAACGGTGCAGGGGTTTCCCTCCACGAGGAGGCATTTGGCTCCAGTGATACAGGAGGAGCAAAGGGGGCCACGCAGGCTTTGTCATCAATGTTTTGAAGGTAACAGATTCAACTGGTGGCAGAGAGGCAGTGCTCAAGAGAAGCATCTGTGATGGTAGCCAAGGCTAAGGTGGTTCTGAGGCTAGCAAGGAGGTGGGCTGCCATCCTGGAGGCTACTTGAAGGTTGGCAGAGGAGGCAGAGCAGCAGATGGTGACCACCCTGAAAGCCCTCCAAGTACCAATGGAGGCCTGTTCCAGCAAGGAGTATGTGGCATGTGACTCAGCCCTGGTTGAGACACTGTCGAGATTGGAGAGTACTAGCCTCCTGCCTGTGTATATAGTACATTAGTATTAGGTTTCATTTTTTTACTTTTATTGTTTCTCTCTGGATAATGCTGGGATTGTATTGTGTAGATAGTTGGATTTTATTGCAGATTTTGCATCAGTTCATTCCTCAATTCATGCAGTCTATTTGTCTGTGTACACATTAATGTTCTTATGTTCTACCAGTGCATCTGTTCATTGTCAGTCATGTGTATTGTGAACTCAAAGTGTGTGTCATGTTGATGCTGTGATGCTTGCTGGAGGAAGGGTGTGCATGTGCCTGACATGTAGGAGTGTGGCCATCAGAAAGCTTGAGAGTGCATTGGATGATTTTCAGATTCCATTCCGTGCGCAGAGACACTGCATGCTGAAGGCTTCAGTTGTGTTTGTGATGGTGTACATATGACTATAGCTGTTGTGATATGCGCATGTCACATGATGTTTTTTGTAGTCTCTCATTGGGGATGGATTTCCACTTGTTCATGTGTATTGCCACATGTTCCAGATGTTTTCATAGTGTGTTGTATATGGTGTTGTTAGGAAAGATTATGTGCAGTACCCTTTGGGAGACTACTGCAACCTTCACCTTCTGGCAATAGGAACCCAAACTTTGGTATAAGTCTGTACTACATAGGTTGGTAGTGTGGCTGAGCAGCCAGGCTTATTTCAAGAGGCGTCAATGTGAGCAGTAGGGTTTTTCAACAGAGATTCACAGTGACAAGTATTCCAACTCTTACACTCAAGGTTTTTTGATTATTTAATTATTAATTTATTTAACAGTCAGTTCAATAAGCCTTCTTCAGAAGGGAGAAATATAGGAGCAGCACACAAATGCACTTGGGATGGAACACAGATGATTCCTACACCCTGAGGTGACTTAAATACCTAGGACACTGTGGACATTAATTTATCACTAGTACATTTAGAGCAACACAGAGTTGGTGTGAAAGAAAAGGGTTTGTAATAAAGCAAAAGGTTACACAAATGTTCTGAGCCGGTAAGTACTTTTTAACCCTCAATGCAAAGTAAATGAACCCTTTCCTTGAGGAAAGGTAAAACCCAAAGTCAAAGGTAAGAAGTGTCTTTCAAGGAGTCTGGCCAGCCAATGACAATTGCACAAACGTCTAGGTGAACTGAAGTACTTCTTGTAGGTAAGTTAAATTCTTGCACCATGTTTTAGAAGTCGTTGTATGTTATGTTATGTTATGTTATGTTATGTTATGTTATGTTATGTTATGTAAACTTGGTAAAGCGCACGTACACCTAAAGTCATCTTGGCGCTAGCTACTGAAGAGGAATCAAGGAACAGAGCGGCCGACAACACCATAAGAGAGAGACAGCCTAAAATAGAGTGGTTTTCAGAAGCCGGCGGAAAGTGAGGTGGTCTTCAGTTGCACGAACAGCAATAGGCAGCTCGTTCCAGGCTCTAGCAGCCACCACTGAAAATGCACAGCCTCCCATACGAGACAAACGATAGCGGGGGGCAATGAGAAGACATGCAGATTGAGAGCGCAACAGATGAGCAGGAGTGTAGTGAATAAACTTTGCTTGGAGATACTCAGCACCCAAGCCATAAAAGGCACGATGCACCAGACACAATGATTTAAACAGGATCCGGCTGGCCACAGGAAGCCAGTGTAATTTCTTGAACAGCGGAGCGATATGGGACCCAAAGGGATGACGGAGTATGGAGCGGACGGCAGCATTTTGCAGCAGTTGAAGCCTTTGGATCAGATAGCGAGGCTGGGCCAAATAAAGAGAATTGCAATAGTTAAGAGTGCTGAGAACCAAGGCTGCCACTACCAGAGCCTGGCATTCAGCAGGAATAAAGGGCAAGACTTTCCGCAGAATGCAGAGTTTAAAGTGACCAGCACTACATACGCTAGCCACCTGGTTGTCAAGAGACAGAGAGGCAGAGATTTTAACACCGAGATTACAGACCGATTGAACCGGGAGAGGAAGAGGGCCACAGCTCGACGGCCAGAATTGCAAGGTCCAAAAAAGAAGGGGAGACGAAGTACGCACAACCAGGACCTCGGTCTTACTGCCATTCAATTTTAGCCAATTAGTCATCATCCAGTGCCCCAGATCCTCCAAACAGTTACTGAGTCGTACGGCGGTCTCAGCTTGAGTAAGATCGAGGCGGACGAGAATCTGTGTGTCGTCCGCATAAGAGTAATAGCGAAAACCATGTGAGTGGATAAGAAGCAGAAGAGATCTAATATAAATGTTAAAAAGAATATGAGAAGATGCAGACGCGACAGACAAGTGTAGCCAATTTAGATCGAAATGGGGGAAGAGAAATAGACTGAGAGCGATCAGACAGAAACGATGTGAACCAATCAAGGACTCGGCCAGAAAGACCAGCGTTGGAAAGACGAGAGAGCAAGATGGAATGATCGACGGTGTCGAAAGCAGCCGACAAATCCAAAAGTAGGACTGCTCCGACACCACCCTTGTCACCAAACATACCAGGTCATCCAGTACTGAGTTCAAGAAAGATTCAGTGCCCCTCCCGGGGTGAAAGCCAGACTGAAAAGTGTTGAAGAAATGAGAGGACTCAAGAAAGTTAGAAAGAAGAGGAGACACCAAAGCCTCCATCAACTTCATGAGAAAAAGAAGAAGTGAGATAGGACGATAATTGGACAGTACATCGGGATCAAGAGACGGCTTCTTAAGAAGAGGGACAACCAGGGCATGCTTAAGGGAGGGAGGAATAAGCCCTGTGGAGAAAGAAATATTAACAGCAGCGGTGATATGTTCAATGAGGTCAGCAGATACCTCCTTTAAAAGAGTAAGAGGTATAGCATCGTTAGGAGATGCAGATTTTAGTCTAGAAATGGCTGACAATACGTCAGACTTAGAAAACTGTGGAAACAAAGACCAAGAAGCAGTTGGAGAAGGGGAGGGAGTAACAATTATAGGGGCTGTGAGCGACGGCAAACCATTCTTTATGTGGTTGCGGATAGTAGAGATTTTTCCAAGAAAGAAATCCGAAAGAGAGTCTCACAGGCCTTGCGAAGAAGGGATCGAGGCCTTACCATTTTCAGGAGAGGAAAGGTATTGGACAAGTTCAAATAGGGCCTTAGGTTTATTAAGAGCGCATAGAACTTTCTGACTATAGCAAAGCTTTTTAGCAGTAGTCAGAGCCTTATGATAGGCCGAAAGAGAGCAGCGAAATAGGTTCTTAGCAGAGGGGGAGTAATCTAAACACCATTTTCTCTCTGCCTGACGACAGTGCAATTTTAGTGCTGAAAGATCATCAGTAAACCAAGGTTCAGGGGTGCAGGTTTTGGATTTACAAAGTTTGATGGGGGTTAGCAGGTCAGCTGAGGCCAAAAAGGTGGCTTCAAGTTTAAGTAGACAACAGTCCACAGCATTGCCAGAATTAGCAAGCAGGGCAGAGGTTAGATACTCTCAACCAGCTGCATTTAAGAACAGAAGGTTTAACAGGACAGGGAAGGGAAACCTGAAGAAGGTAAGAGAATGCTATCCGAAAGTGGTCGGACCAGAGCAAAGGACTGACAGAAATAGAAGAAAGAGCAGCTATAGGGGCAAAGACTAAGTCAAGGGTATTCCCACGGATGTGAGTAGGTTCAGAGATCAACTGGGGAAGACCCATGTCCTGCATAGAGGATAAGAAGTTGATAACCGGACACATAGAAGCAGTGTTGAAAGGGAGATTAAAATCTCCAGCAATGAAGAGACCAGGATATTTAACTTGAAGCTCAAGTACAAGATTAGGAAATTGTTCGCAGAATTGGGTATAGTACCCAGGAGGGCGATAGACCAGCAAAATAGACAGAGTGCACACAGGGGAAACCAGAATGCGACATAAACAACATTCCATTTTTAGATTGTGATCCAGAATAGAATAGAAAACTCTGAATTTAGTTTTAAAAATAAGGGCTATTCCACCACCAGGGTGAGCTGGGGGACGATCAACGTGTATTATATCATATTCAAAATGAAGGACCTGAACAATAGCAGGGCCAGAGGACTCCGTAAGCCATGTTCCAGTTAGTAATAATAGGTCAAATTGGTTGTTAGAAATGAGATCATGGCATTCCAGTGTATGGGCCGGCAGCGAGCGAGTATTGAGCAAGGCACAGCGAAATGCCGCCGTAGAGTTGTTTTTAGAGATGGTAGATTTGTAGAAATAAAGAATCACAGAAGGGCCACAGAAGGGCCACAAGCTGGGAGGCATGCTGGGAGGCATGTGAAGAGAAAAGCTGCAAGCAACTCTGCAAAAGCAACCAAGACGAGTCTCAACTGAGAACAAGCAAGGCTACACAACGAGAGGTAAGTCCCCTTAGTGTTACAGTACCTTTGGTTAGAAGAAATATTTCCAGCTGGCTTCTGTTCCTGTACAGCTCTGCAGATCCTGTTTTTCCTGAGCCTCAGTCGTGGGCGGGCATGTGCGGATTCCTGCACTGCGATGGGAAGGTCAGGGACAGAAATGGGCAAACTTCAATTCAGCAGCACTTCACAGTTTCAGCAGTGTCTATAGCAAATAGCAACACTGCTGTTCTCGGATACCAATTCAGACTTTCCTTGCATCTGGGGTCCAGCACTTTATTGCGGCGGCTCAGGCTTGGTCATTCCTGCTTCCTGGGAAGCCGGAGGATGTTCCTCGTGCTCGGGTCTGACTTAAAGACATTCACTCGATTCTGGTGTTCCTCGCCATGGTATGTTGGTTCCTGCAGCCGCTATGGAAGTACAGCCAGCTCCGAGAGGATTTCCAGATGAGCTTGTTTTGGGGTCAATTGGTCCAACCAATTCAAGGGGAGAAGTCGTCCTTTGCGGGTCTTCTCTAGTCGAGCAAATTCTGAGCTTCAGCACAGCAGCAGGGTTTCACCGGGCAAACCAACAATCCAGGAGTTGCAGCCGATGTCTATTCCAAGTCCTTCTTCGAATTCCTTCATCCAGTGGTCGGCTCTGCCTTCCAAGCCAAAATCCTTGCCTATTATGCAGGTTTCTCCCATTCATTCCAACCTAGCTGTCAATCATACAGCAGGGTGGCTCACCTTTGGGTGCATTCCTGTAACCAAGGGGATTAATCAAAGGGAGTTTCGGGCACTTCCCTCACTTCCTGCACCTGGCAGACATGCTGGAGCCAGAGGAAGGCTTCACTCGAAAATCCTGCTAAAGGTAAAATCAACCAAGGGACCAAACCATGTTTGGGGGGCAGAGTAATTCTCAAGAAGGAACTTTCCAACAAGAAATGGTAAAAACAGAAGACTGGGGCCATTTTTACAAAATGGACACCCATGGCGGTCTTACTGCAGCTGCAATTGCAGTCTGCAGTAAAAACACACAATGGTAGTAAAAAGTAAACCACTGGCACCAGCCATTAATTTTGTAGAAAGGGTAACATAAACATGTTACATGGGAAACTAGACAAAGGGGATACTAAGTAACCCCTCCAGCACCCTATTGTAAGATAGTGTGTGCTGGGTCTAGAAAGTTACAAAATGTAAGTAAAGTCAATTTCACTTCACTGCTCTTGGAAACAGTAGTTTCACTAAGTGAAGGTATTTAAACATTTGGAAAACTTAAGAGACTTCCATGTGCCACTGCATTGAAGGTGCTTTGTGCCATACTTCAAATATGCTTATGGAGTTTTTCAGGATCCAAAATCAAAAGAAACACAGAGTCCAAATCACAGAATAATACATGAGAGAGTGGGAAAAGGGACTCACTCTCATTAGATTAGAAATTAAAAGTCCTAAAGTCCAGCAAAAGAGCTGGGGGTCTCTAAGGTAGAATGGAATTAGCACATTTCTGAGAATTCTCCCAAACAGGTGTCATCTGTATTTACTCTGTACATTTGCTACTGAAGTTTGAGTTTATTGTGCATTGATTTAATTTCAGGTCGACTGTTGTTTAGGTGTTACCTTGGCACTTGCTTGGGATTGTGTATATGCCCACACATAATTCACTGTTGTGTGTATTTGTCATTGTGAGTTTTGCTGTGAGAAGTGACCTCACTGTGGATGGGTGGTCTGGACATATCACTTGTGCATCTGATGGTAGATTGTTGTGTCACTCCCATGTCATGGTCACCCATCCACACACATCTGCAGTCATGCAATACTTGATCTCATGTCATGCATCACCTCTGCCACCAGAATGCAGCTAAATCCTATGATTGATGTTTCAGTGTGGCAGCACACATTTCCTGTCTCAAATAGTTACAAACTCTCTGACTGGCTTCCCATCACTATTACACAGGCCTGTCATGATTTAGTCCCTGACCAGGATTTTCCCACCCCTACCACCCCGTCATTCTTTGTGAATATGTCCAATCTATGATTCTGTCTACTTTTGTCCTCTATGGGTTTTCACTAGCAGTGCATTGAGGCCATTACAATGGCACACGGGCACTTTAAACATGCCACTTTGGGTTGCATGTCCATGTCACATGGGCTAGCCACAGTGTAGGTGGTGCAATAGTGTGCTGTCCAGTTGAGGTGCTGCAGTTTCTGGTCTACCAGGGAGTCATATAAGCTGCTCCAGTCCTGGAATCAAGAGCAGAGCTCTCAATTGATCGTGTTTGAGAAGGATATGTGGCAGGTATACCTCATGGTGGAGGCAGACCAGAGAAGTTGAGGTAAGTTGAGGTAAGTTGTAGCTCCACATTGAAATGCTAGAGTGGAAGACTGTCAGGCTGCTGCCTGGGGAATGTGGCAGAGATGAAGGGGTGGAGAGGAGGTTCTACTGTCGGCGGCTGCATGGGGTAGTGGTGGAGGTGAGGGGGCTGGTGGATGGTGTCAGGACTTGAGGGGGCTGCCTCAGGGATGTGGAAGAGGTGAGGCGGGTGTGCAGAGGGGTTCTACTGTCAGGTGGCTGTCTGGTAGTGGTAAAGGAGAGGGAAGCTGGTGGGGGGTGTCAGGACTTGAGGCGGCCTCCAGGTGGTTGTGGTCGAGGTGAGGGGGGTGTGGGGAGAGGGTTATACTGTCATGGGGCTGCCTGGGGTAGTTAAAGCAAAAAGGATGGGTATCCCCTACCCTGTGGACCAGGGGAACTATATATGATACAAAACCAAGGCGGGAGATCACACAGATAGATATAATTATTCAAATAAATAATTGACTCAGGTGGGTGAAGGGGTGATAAGAGGCACAGTCAGGAAAACAATCAAATGCACATATTTTATTGATTATACAAAAATCACAATGGAATAAAAGATTATAAAACACACAATAACATTTTAAAATGTATATAAATACATATTTTTTTCAAAAAAGTTCTAGAAAGGATCTAAAAAATCTGCCTGAAAAGGCACTGATAAATGTAGTACATTTGGCCACTGTGTATTTAAAACAGTGTATAGAAATCAGTGCAAAAAAGATTTATCAAAAAGTGCTAAGTGCCTACTACGAGTATCTCAGCTGCAAAATATCATCATGGGCGAAGCATTGACAACCGGAAAAACAAGTCTAATTATGAAAAAGAAAAAGAAAAAAGAAAAAAGCTGTTAGTTGTCTTCATCAGGGCACACTAATGACATAACAATTAATCTTTAGACAGCCCACAATATTTATAACATAAAGAATGGCCATACGTAAGTCAGTCAATTAATAGCTGATATATTGTGTTTCAATTTTGATTGAAGATCTGGACCTTTAGTAGAATGCTAATACAAAAAACTAAAAAACATGTAGACAAACTTATTGTTAAAAAAACAATTTTGACTGGGCCTGACCGTGACTCTACACGTACCCAACACCCATTAAAGTTCAATTTATAGTACTGCCAAATTCAAGTTAACCAAATTCACCTTGATGGGTCCATCGGGGGCGCAGAAAGTAATTACTTCATTCGCGCTGCCCAAACAAACACTGATGATAACAGGTAGGACTTAAACCATAATCCCAATTTCTTGACCTAATTGTACTGATTAACTGACAGAAAACGTGCAAGGGCTGCATATATAAAACCCACACTAACTTTGTGAAAACCACAGGTAGGAGCATATTCGTACCTTCATCAAACATATGTTCGTCTGATATACTGAGTTTGTACAGATGGAATGCATATAAATAAATGAATCAGAGGAGTCACTGTCCACGTTGAAATGGAGAAGTCCGGCCACAGATACTGCCTCTAGATGAAAAAGACAAAAGCAAGTACATGTGGAGAAAGCCGTAATAAAAACACAGGTGAACAAGAGGGACAATAATTGCAATGCTCAGTCACCATCCCATATCGAGCAATGGAACCCATAACTCGAATGGCGAACAAGTTGAAAAGAAAAGGAAAGAAGGAACAGAGTTTATCAATTCTATGGAAGCTGCATCTTGATGGGTGTAATTAACAACCATCCAGAGGAACATCAAAGGGGATTAACCCGGATAAGGTGGTGTGGTAATGCCCCTTAAAATGGGCCGTGTGCCCGACTCGTAAATATATATCAATTGGACAACTGATAGCTGGCACATAATGGAGAAAACCCAGTCCACAACAAGAGTGATAAGATGCAGCGCAAGTGTACATTCGCAATATAAAAAAGCAAATCAGGCATTTCAAACCGAAGCAACCAGCATTTTCATAGAGACCGACAGCGGCTTGAACACTTTGAAACACTTACCGCGTGACACCAAAAATATACGTATTCAATCCATGAGCACGGCGCCCCCTGAAGAGAGTTTTCAGTAGCGTCAGTGAGATAGCTGTCAGCCGTCTTCAAATCAGTGGAACCGGAACTCGCGAACTATACGTGCTTCAATACAATGGACGTGAGATGATAAACAAAGAAAGAGGACTGGTCATAAGCTCCTCAATTGGAAAATAAAAGTAAACAAAGGCCTATTACACATACAGACGTTAGTCTGAAATAGTGGCCAAAGATTTATAATAGGAGATGGAATTGCAATCTTTGATTACCATTCAAAGGAATTGTGAATGATAAATAAAGTAAAACTCAGCCAAAGGGCATGAATATATCAGTTATCACATGGATGAATGGTAGATAATGCAATTCCAGTCACTCAAACAGAGATCGATGAATAGACGTAGTCACCTTGCCTGTGTTTGGATGTAATGGAAGGTCTCATGGAATGCAATGTAACCACTCTTCTTGACGGTTGACATCTAAATCATAACTATGGGTATCGTACATCCACCACTGCTCGCGTAGATCCAGTCTGGATGCTATTTTGGCGGCGTCTGCGCCTGAACATTTTTCAAGAACTGACCATGTCAAATCATTACAGCTATGATTATTATCTAGGAAATGGGTCACAAGGGGAGCTGTGAGAGTCTTAGTCCTTATTTTTGATTTATGTTCTCCAATCATTAGCATAATGGGTCTCAATGTTTTCCCAATATATGTTTTTAGACAAGGACAAAATAGAACATAAATCACATTTTTTGTGTTACATGTCGTATGTTGCTTCTGTTGCCAAATTTGACCATTTATAGTAACTGTGGAGCAAGCAGAAGTGTATGTACATTGATTACAGGAACCACATGGAAAATGGCCCTTAATGGTAGTGGCCCCCCATACACTTGTCAGAGTATTCTGTTTGGGAGCAGTAGATGCTCTATCTGCTCTAGTGAGCCAATTTTTTAAATGTTTGCCCTTTTTAAATGAATATGGCGGGCATTGTAAACTAGGAATATTCATTTGGAGAAGGTGCCAATGTTTAGACATTTTTTTTTTGATTTTGTGATGGCGAGTATTGAAGGTCATGGCACATACTATCCTATCCTTAGTAATGCTATCTCGATTGGGCTTAGCCAGAAGGGTTTCCCAATGTTATCTGGCCCTTTTGCGTGATTGTCTCAGTACATGGGTAGGATATCCATGTGCATGGAGCCTATCCTAAATGATGCCTGCCTGTTTTGTGTAGTCTTCTACCCTTGAGCAATTACTCCTAGCCCTCAAAAACTGGCTCTATGGTATACTCTCACGCAATGATTGAGGGTGAAAGCTATCAAATCTGAAAATAGTATTGCGGTCAGTCTCTTTTCGATATAGATCCACAATAATGTGTCCACCTCCATCTTTAACCAAAAGGTCTAAAAATGGTAAAGATGAATTGCTTGCAGACATGGTAAATTTGAGGTTGGTGTTCAACGTATTTAACCATATGAGGAACACAAAATGGTCACCTTTGGAAGTGTCCCATACCATAATGATGTTGTCAATGTACCGCTTATAGAGTCTGATGGCAGGTGTAAAAGGGTTAGTATCATTTAGGACAAATAGCTTTTCAAAATGCCACATATAATGGGTGGCATAATTGGGGGCAAAGCTGCCCCCATTGCCGTGCCCTTGATTTGTAGATAATAAGTAGATTTAAATCGGAAATCATTTTTAGCTAAAGCTATTTCCAATAATTGTATTAGCAGGCCACTCAAAATTTGTTGCCCACCAGGTCTAAGATCTAAGAATTCTTTGATTAAGTGAAGGGATTCCAACTATGTATATTGGAATACAGTGATTCCACATCCAATGTTAATAGGATATCTGTGTTGGAATCAAAAGGTAAACCTTCCAGATGTGTAATGGCATCTGTCGTATCGGAAAGATAGGTATCTGTAGATGCTGCTAACGGTTTGAGAAAGAAATCCAGAAATTGGCCAATGGGTTCCAACAGTGAACTGCAGAGGGACACTATAGGACTTCCGGGCACTGCCTGTGGTAGTGACTGAGGAGAGGGGGGCTGGTGGGTGGTGTCGGGACTTTAGCGGGCTGCCTGGGGGTTATGGCAGAGGTGAGGGATGTGTAGATGGGGTTCTACAGTCAGGCGCCTGCCTTGGGTAGTGGCAGAGGTGAGGGGGTTGGTGGGTGGTGTCAGGACTTGAGGAAGCTACTGGCGGTTGTGGCAGATGTGAGGGTGTGTGGGGAGGGGTTAGACTGTCAGAGGGCTGCCTGGGTTAGCTGCAGAGATGAGGGGGCTGGAGAGTGGTGTCAGGACTTGAGGGGGCTGACTGGGTGTTGTGGCAGAGGTGAGGGGTGTCTGGTGGGTGGGTTCGGGACTTGAGAGGGCTGCCTGCGGAATGTGCAGAATTGAGGGAAGTTGGTAGGGGGTTCTACTGCCAGGGGACTGCCTGGGGTAGTGGCAGAGCTGAGGGGGCTGGTGGGTGATGAGTGGTGTTGGGACTTGAGAGGGGTACCTGGGAGTCATAACAGAGGTGAGGGGTGTGTGGAGAGGGGATTCTGCTGTCAGGGGGAGGCTTGGGATAGTGGTATAGGTGAGGGGGGCTGGTGGGTGGTGACGGGACTTGAGAGGGCTGCATGGGATTGTATCAGGGTTGAGGGGGGTACAGAGTGGGTTCTACTCTCAGAAGGCTGACTGGGGTAGTGGTGAAGGTGAGGGGGGCTGGTGGGTGGTGGCGGAACTTGAGGGGGCTGCCTGGGGTGTGTGGCAGAGGTCAGGAGATTGTGGAGGGTTATACTGTCAAGGGGCCACCTGGGGTAATGATGGAGGTCAAAGAGGCCCCTAATAACATAAAATATAACATATTGTACTCACAATTGTACTAGTTGATATTTTGCAACGGTTTGCTTATAGTGGTCGATTTCTGTAAATTGCATTGAACATTATATGGGGTATACAAAGTCTTGGGCAAAATAAACAAGAGCGTATGTTATTGCTTTATAAAGTGTGCTTCTTTAAGGTTTATAGCCCTAGTCTGAGGGTCCTATCTATAGTTATGAATCCTGAAGACCAAGTTGAAGGCCGAGTGCATCAAGGCCCATAATATAGCTTCTTAGACCTGCAGCGAGGGCCATACCGGGCGTTATGGTCCCTGAAGACCGAAGTAATGAGGGCCCATAATGACGGTACGGCCCGAGAGTGAAGTCTATAAAGCTATTAGAACCCATGGGCAAACACGCAAAAAGTTTATGTAAAATGTATATTTTTAAAATATTTGTTTTTGGGGAGCTTAAATATTCCACGTGGAACATTTAAGTTTATAAAAAACATGAAAAACAACCTGACATAAAGTGAGGGATAGCAGAGAAAGGATAGCTGAGGGGGGTGAGTGAGTGCACAGTGAGGAGGGAGGGGGCACAGGGAAGTTAAGTGCGGGAGCACAGCCTGAGGTGAGTGCTCAAGCTCAGAAAATGGGGTGGTACTGAGGGGCGAGTAAAGGGTTCCCTCTCTGACTTCACTGCGACCCCCCCAGCCGTCATGCATTTAAACAAAAATGAAAAAACCATGGTATTTGTAGGCAAATGTTTCTTTAAAGAAGGCCACTAGAGGGCGGTGAAACACTACTAGTGCTCGACTTTCCGAGCTACAAAAAAGCAAATGCCAAATTTGCGGACTATAATGAAACTGCAAGCTTTACCGTTTCTTATAGCCCGCAAATTGACCAATAGGAAAGGGGAATACACCGGCCCAGGGTTATAATACCCGGTATGGCCGGAGGGCATTGCCTATAAGGCTTTTATGTCGCAGGAAAGGGGGACTAAACAAAAAATGCATTCTCCTTGGAGTGGTTGTTGAGCATTGCTTAGTTCCAAGCAAGCACATATACAATTTGATGAGGGGGGATGGGAGGGACTTACAAATGAGCTGGGCTGCTGCTGGATGTGGCCCGGCAAGTTATTGGAGTGGTGGCACGGGTCATGGAGAAGAATATGGAACACGTCTGCTAGGCGTGGCCCAGAGAAGATGTTATCCAAGGTTGGGTAGGTAGTGGCAGGGGCAGCCATTCACACTCCATTTGAGTGAGGTAATGAGAGAGGGAATTGTGAATTTGGTGCCAGTGCCACTATCTGCCATGTGTGGCCTGGGGGTTGAGAGCCACCCCCTTCAGAGCTTTCAGGTTTCTCTCTGATCACGCGAGTGCCACGCCAAGAGCCCTGAGGGGAGCAGTGCTGGCGGCTGGGTTCTTAGCGCTGGAGTCGCGTAATCAAAGGAAGCACCATGCCAAGAGCACTGACAGCAGGGCTCTCAGTGCAGCACTCCTGCTGTGATCAGAGGGAGTACAGCGCCGAGAGTTCTGCCGGCAGCACACTCACAGAGGGCAAGTCACGCAACTCCCTTTCATTCGCCAATTCTAGGCCGTTCACCAAACTGACTCGTATGGACCAGAAATTGGCCAAAGAGGGAGTGCAACATCACTCTCACGGGTCATACATATTACGTTTCAAACATAGGGGGTGTCTATTTCAGAGGATCGGTGTATATTGTATCAGTAAATAGTTATTAATGGCTCCTTCTACAGGCATGCCTGAGTAAGCATACTATTTGGTCTTGATATGTTTGCAACCAAAAGACTGATGATAGAGGCACTACCATACATGATAATAAAAGCTGCATGCCATAATTCTCCTTGGTCTAACATAAATATAGTTTTATTGTCCTTCATGGTGTGCCTTACCAAGCGTTATGGCCCAGAAGAGCATATCATTGGTCTAACCACAGCAAGGTACATTAACAAGGTCTCAGGGTCCATGGTGCGTGGTGCAGGCCACCAGGTGGGTCCATAAAGATAATATGTTATGAATGTTAAAGGAATTTGTTGAGCGCTGCTCCGACTCCAGGGGATCTTGACACTGATGAATCCAAAGTCCACAAGGGGTCACTCACAATTAAAGAGAAGCAAAACCCATCCTAATTACTTAGACAAAAAGAAACGTCTCTAGCTTTTTCCTGAAAGCCAAATGGTCAGAGAGAGCCCACAAATAGAGTGGAAGTTAGTTCCAAAGTTCTGAAGCCGCCACGGAGAAAACCTGACCACCAACTTAACTTTTAGAAACCTGTGGTACACAGAGAAGCAGAAGATTAGCTGAACGAAGGTTAGATGATGGAACATATTTACCAAACTTCTCACGAAGATACAGAGCTTGTGAGCCAAAAAAGGCCTGGTGAAACAGCCACAGTGACTTTAATTTAACGCTGGCCAATGAAGGTTCCATAGCACGTGTGGTGAGGTCCAAGGTCAGGCAGGCTACAGCGTTTTGTAACACTTGCAGACGTTGAATCAAGAACTTAGGTTGAAAAAGTAACAAGGCGTTACAGAAGTCCAGTGTTCCAAAATGGTAGCCAAAACTGCATTGCTTCTCAAATTCTCTGGGATATAGGAGCTAATTTTCCTCAGAATTCCACGTTTAAGGTGACCACAGCTGCATCTCACACTAATCTCTGATAACATCGATAATAGTAGCCCAATGCCAGGCTGCATGTTCAACTGCAGGCTAGTAGTACTAGTCATAGGCAGTCTGTTTGGAAAGACATAACTGGGGCATGACTAACCTGAGCATAGCAAGCCCGTAGATAATTCAAGCCAATGATGCAAGGAAGAGGAGTGATGTTGCCGGAGAAAAGGTATGGAGGCTTTTGATATGTGAGGGAAGCTTGAGTGGTCAGATGACAAGAAGCGTAGAAACTGTAAATGTCAGAGAATCACATTGCTCGTAATTGGAGACAAGACAGGTGGCAGAGAAAATAAGCTCACATCTCGCTTTAATGCATTTGTCAGATGTAGTCAGCTTCAGGAGAAGAGATACATATCAAACTTCTAACTTCCTCCTCTGTTCTGTGGTGCTCTCTACAACCTGTCTACTTTCTTCAGATGTTACATAACATAAACTATCCACAGTAAATGCCTTGTTGCATCATCCATCACATAATTTGTATGAAGGCTTCCACCCTACTGTACTTGAAACAGATCTAAGGCTCTGCATCAGCAGTCTACACTGTGCATATTTCCAAATGTATTGGACTTCGACTCACATGATTCACATGGCCCTCACCGTTGATTGTATATTTTAGGAATGAAGGGAGTTGTAGTCCAAACCATCAGAAGAGCCAAAGGTTGCAGACTTGTGCCCTATATGCTTGTTATCAGTTGTTTTAAGACAAGTAGCACGCTATTCTGATTGACAAGAAAGTGCTATGCTAGAGTACAATTTAACAGAGTTAAATCATGTAAGTCCTCATTGCATGTTCTGTGAACCACAACCTGGGAACTCACTGCCCTGACACCTTACTTTGACTGAGACACCACTCAGTGTAAGGAGCAACACAAGTTCGTCCTTTACCTACTTAACTATCCCTACACCCACATGTAATACCTTCCCAATAATTCCCTATTCAGCAGGAACAGTAAAACTTTGGTCCATTCAGCATTAGTCCAATTAGTCCAAGAGTTCTCCTATAAGCATGTGCTCTGAACAAGAATACAAACAAATAATGTTCAATTTGGGGGGTGATGTTTTTATGCCATATGGGGCCTGTGGCCATGACACTTTGTTTTCCTTGCAAGTGGTGTTCTGGGTTTATTTCCCTAGTGGGTTGTATTTTGTCTGCTGTAAGCATTGAGGGGTCTCTCTACATTTTGGTGAAGCAGAAATGATCCCAGAGACTTCCAGGCCGCACCCACCTACAGTGACCAGTCCCAAGCATGCAACCTGCACTGGTGTACAGGAGCCATTTTCAAAGAATTCCTGTCTGCCCTTTGAGGCAAGGTGCGGCTCCTAGGAGTGTGCAAGCCATTAGAGGGATCCTGTGATGGAGGAGCTCGGGTGAACATGCAAACATAAGTACAACTCTTGCGAGTAACAACAAAAGGTGTAAGAGTGAGTGGGGAAGTGAAGTGTGTGTTTGTGGGTGACAGGAGAGTGTGAAAAGCCCACGTGGCGGGTTGTGTATTTTTATATTATTATTTAGGAGATTTCAAGGAGGAAAAAAAAGGAGTGTGGAATTCTTTCTGAGTAAAGAGAGAAGGTGGCACCATTTATTATTGTGATAACAAGGATACAAGGGTAGGAGCTCCATATAATTAGAAGGCTCAGTTTTCTGTGCCCAATACATTTTGGGCGGAGGAAAGAACAAAAGTAGTGGTTGTTGTTTTAGCTTCTTATTTTTGTAAATTTTTTAGTGTTTTGAATTGTTATTGTGAACTTGGTGGAGGCCAAGGGAGGGCCAATGGAAATGGTGTGAGTGCTTGGTGTGCAAAGGGTGGGAGTGAGTGAAGAAGGGGGAAGGAGGAGATGAACAAAGGGTGACCGGGGATGGGTACAGAGGGCTGGTAGAGACTGTTACAATAATATTATGTCCAACGTATAACTACAAGTATTTTGTTGTTGAATATACTCTATCTAATATGAGGAAAATGATTCCACTGAAATATATGTATAGGTCATTGCCATTGTACAAGGATAAAATAGACACATTCCACAAGCAGAATTTGGTATAGACACATGGGGGAATGCCCCGCCCCTGGTCAGCGCACAGTTCTAATAATAGAGAATTATTAGAGCACATGAGCACGTGTCTAACAACTAAGTACAAGGGTAAACAATTGCAAAAGCGAAATTAGATTTACGACAAGTGGAAAATGGAGGAGGATATAAAGGACACTACTAGGTGTATGCCCCGATGCAAAGGTAGTGCCAGCTGAATGTAGTAACCACAATATCGCCAGAGGAAACACCACAACCCACACCTAAGAGGGGCTCTATCAACTCACTGCCAGCCCCACCGCTGGATATGTTGGAAAGGAAAAGGAACGTTCCCACCACCTAGGTGCTTTAGAGTGAGGTGATGTGCATAGACACACTTGCGATGTACCAGGGGAAGAGGGGTGCACTACAAAACCCTGCACTAACAACATGAAACATAGACGTTCTTGGGAAGGAGACAATCCTTGCCCCCCGTCCCTTGTGTCACTCCATAAATATAACATATGTAATAACCAGTAATAACCAGTTGGGGAGATGTACCCACCCCTCACAGCATCACATCCCATAGATAATAACACATACACTATAGCCCCCAGCTACGCCATATGAAGCCATTTTGAACTAGGCCCAACGTCATCTTTTTTACTAGGCCTGAAAATCCATCTCTCTATAGAAATGCAGCTCTGCTCTCCCCAGCACCTCGCACAGCCAGCCCACACTATCGCCTCCCCCTTGCCAGCTCCACGTGAGCATCATTCTTATGGAATCCAGCCATACCTTGTTACAATCACGTAGTATCATGTTCATAAGAATATGCTCTGTGGAGAGCGTGAGACAGTGACAAGTCATAGCCCAAGTGCCCATTCATCTCCACTAAACTGTCCGTGCCCTCTCAACCCACACGCCAACAGGCCTGAGCCCGTCAGCTCCGACCCCCCAGTTCCTTTATGCTGATACTCATCTGACAGTCCTGCGCCCCAATTAATCCAGGACCCCAACCACAGCGATAATCCTGTGTGGCAATATATTCTCCCAAAAAGCAACACAAATCTACCTATATCATGAGGACCCAAGCGGGGCAGATGGAAGTTCAAACCTTTGGGGTGGGCACTTGGGTGCAGAGATTGTGGTATCAAAGAGAATTCAAAGGATAGAGGTTAGAATGCCAATATATTAGCTCATGTGACGTAAGTACCCCTATTCATGCAAGCTTGTATGTGGCCCATTATTTCTGTATTATCAGTTCCTGTTGTTTGGTTTAGTTAAACAGATGTGTTGCTTCCTTTCCCTGACCTTCACACCATGGAGAGATGAGCCCAGCTGACCCACGTGTGCAAAGAGCAACTGAGAGACGGTGGCCAATTATCATCTTGTTTACCCTATAGTATCAACTGTTCTATAGGTCCCTCTTCAATCTGATGCTAGAATGTGCACCCTATTCATGTCATCATCAGTGATACTGGGTGCTCTTTTAATGTGCTGCCCGTGTAATGTTTCAGAAGAGCACTGCTCGGGCAGCAAAGTTCTTTGCTGGCAATGTTTAGGATCATATAAACTTTGTTATCTTTGCAACTCTTCTCCTGGTCTCATTCCCCTGATGGGGGTTTACTTTATTTGTGCATATTATTGGGACAAATGCTAGCAGGGTGCCCTCAAAGTATAGATTTAGTGCGCACTTATAAAGAGATGCCATTTTTGTAGTTATGGTAGGTACATTCAGCCCTGCATAACTGCGAGGTAAACACAGGTCCGACGAAGAAACCTCAACAGGTCCAAGAACTGACGATAGAAAGACCGCCGCCGCTAACTTCTCGCAGAAATGTCTCTTTGTTCCTTTACTGTTGTCAATACTTGTTATCCCAAAAAAGGAATGCACCATGCAAGGCCGCGAGACAGTACCTGGTGCCTCACTGTGCGCATCCATCACAGCAAGGCCAAAAGCAGACGTCCAAACCCCACCGAGCCCACCAGTATTTATGACACCCAAAACTGACCCAGTCCAAGACCCTTGAATTCCACGATAGTAGGAGACCTCAGACCACCAACCATAAACCTAGATGTCCAAGAGGGCACCTAAAAGGGCACCCACGGTCTTAGTACCACAGAATGTTCCAATTATAGAGGCACAATGCCTAGTTCATCTTGTGCTATGTAGAATAAAAGGCACCTTCCATGCACACAGCGTGCAACTAGAGCTTATTGATCCAGGTGCCCTGCAATTCAAAAACAACCCAAAAAACCTCAACTGGTTACAACAGTCATATTTAGTGATTGACAGGGTGAAGTACATGAACAGCAAGTGGAAGGCAATAACGCTCAGGTGCCTAGCTGAACGTCTCCTGGGATACAAAGAGGAAGTAGTGGCATTTGTAAGTAAACATGTGCACCAATATGGATAGAGCATGTAGAGAAATTGAGATGGATGGAGGCTATGGAGAAGCCAGTGAAAGTAGAGCTACGAGCTGTGCTTCCACAGTGAAGGAACTGTCTTTGTCGACACAAATTAACGATGCAACAAAACATTGTTAATTCCTGAAATGGAAAGGGGCACGGCAGCAGTGAAGGACTACTACTGGGTCTGTGGCAAACAAGTGTACTTGCACCTGCCACCATCATGGGGGGGCTGCTGTTCACTGGCAATGCTGCACTCAGAGCTCTTAATAGTGCCAGAAGATCACTTAAAAGGAGGGCCAATACCTGACAGAGCACCAACAGTTTCCATGGCATTCAATGAACAGAACCTAATGCCACCACCAGAGAATAGTATCTCTCCTGGCAAGAGCCAATATGATAAGCTGCGGATGAAGAAGAGGGCGTCAAACTACCTATCAAAACTCTCGTCCGCACGCTTGGGGAAATACCTAAAGAATAACAATTGTTTAACTCTGCTGAAAAATGTTTTGCCTTGCTCTTGCTGCCAAGAATACAGACAAGAACTAATGCTAAATGGCTACAGATCGTACACTGGGTACTGGTCCAGTTGGAAAATGACACAGAGCAAGGGTTTAATATCATAAAGTTTGAGCTTCGTGCCCTCAGATTGATGATGATGCAGAATAGATACGTCCTGGATATGCTGACGGCAATGGAACGAGGCGTGTGCAAAAAGTTTGGGGATTTAGGTTGCACATTCTTACCTCTCTAAAACACAGAAAATGTATCATACACCCACATAGTAGTGGCAGTGCACGGCCTGGGAGTGTGCATGAAAAAAGAAGCTGGTATCCGAGGAGGTGATTAGTTCAATGTTGCTTTTGACTGGGCACCATCCTGGCAAGCAGACCTTGTGAAGGTGCTGGTTCCTGTTATCGTGTTCATACTGGTTCATTTCTGCATGTGCCAAATGGGTCTTCAATGTTGTGCCAAAGCAGTGCCTAGTAGAGTAATGATGATAGTTTAAATTGGCGTTTCAGATGTACCTCATAATACAAAAGACATAGAAATACAAACTGACCATCCTATCCCCTCCATGGTCCCAATACCCTATGGAGATGAAGTAGACAGACTGTACCATACGATCATTGTTCCTCCCCCTGACCCTGAAAACTATAAGGAAGTATTGGTAGATTTAGCAGGGGATGGGGGATGTATATACATGACATGCAGCCCTGAAGAATATGTGCAAGCAGGAGAAAGCCTTTCGGATGTGAATACCACCATATGAAGCCATAGTAAGGAGAGAAAATAAACGCAAGCATGCAGAGGAATTTGTTGCTGTCGAAAAAATGAAAGTTGGAAATGTTAGGAAGGAAATTACCTTTGCCACCCTCTAGGCGCCCTAGAGCGAGGCAAATCCCATAGATTCACTTGCTATGTACTATGGCGGGAAAGGAGGTGTGTTAAGAAAAACCGCACAAACAACATGAAATTAAGACGTATAGATTTAGTGCGCACATTTAAGGAGACACCATTTTTGTAGTTATGGTAGGTACTTTCGACTCTGCATGGCTGCGCAGTAAACATAGAACAGACGAAGAAACCTTAACAGGTCCAAGCACTGATGGTAGAAAGACCTGCGCTGCTAAGTTCCCACAGAAATATCTCTTTGTTCCTTAATTGTTGCAAGTACTTGTTATCCCAAAAAAGAAATGCACCCTGCAAGACCCCAAGACCGTACCAGGCACGTCACCGTGGACATCCATCACAGCCAGGCCAAATGCAGACCTCCAACCGCTCCACAGCCCACCAGGAGTTATGACACTCACAACTCATCCAGTCCAAGACCCCCAAATGCTGCGATAGTAGGTGACCTCAAACCACCATTCATAAACCCAGTGGTATAAAACATCTGAAAGAGCACAACCATTCCCTCTTATTTCATAATGACACACTTTGTAATACGAGGTACAGGGAGGAATAAACAATATTCCAAACAGAGGGTGGAAACCTTGGGTGTAGAGAGTGTGATCGAACTGAGTGAAGAATGTGTTGGACAGCATGGGTTGCCTAATAACCTTCCGCTTGTACCATTTTTTGACAGAACATTCTCAAGCAGCAGAGTTCTTTGCTGGTATACTTATTTTGTGTGCTATTAAAACTTGTTATTCTTGCAAGAAATCTCTTGGACTTTTTTCCCTAGCAGGTTGTAATTCTTTTGGCGTGAGCGTTCTGGGGCATGCCTTCAGATTTACCAATCCACCATATGTGCCCCCGCCAGCCATCGGCCCATCCCCATATCGACCAACCCCAAATATCATTACACAGTGAACGACCAAAACACAGAAGGAGTTAGAGGAGACATTCGAAGCAACACAAGCAGAGTTGACCCGGTTGAGGGCAGTAAAAGTCTGGGAGAGAAAATAAGGGCAAGGGTTGGCAGAGTGGAGGGCTGGGGACATTTTGTTTAGATTGGACAGCACCGTCATTAAGGATGTGCATGTCAAGAAGTACAGGAGTAAAGATGGAGGGGCAGAAAGTGCAGGTTATAGGACAGGGAGGTCAGACATGGAGGTTCATGAAGAGGGACAGAAAGGAGATTGGGACAGTTTAGAAGAGTTTGATGATGAGGGAGGTGAGGTGCAAAGGGCTCTAAAATGACACTACAGGTAGAACGTTTGCGGGTGAGCCATTGAGGAGCAGGTTTGAATGGGTAGCAGTGGCTAGGAAAAAGGGAAGTGTCTAGTGGAGTGTGGGGCTAGGACTAGGGAAGCAAATGCTGCTACTCCACAAGTGCCCTGGGAGGGTGAATTCTGTTCAAATGGATACAAATAATTTGATCAAGGTGCTCCCAGCCCTTACTGCCGGGGCTGGGAAAAGAATATACGCCTTCAAGAAACAGACAGTGGGGGTTCCTTTGGCAGTAGGAGACATGAAAATCCAACTTTTTGCAATTGCGGGGGACCAGGCTGGGGATGTGTGGGTCAAGGCAGGATACCCTTGAGTAAAACTAGATAATGATCCGCATGATGGGGCACCTTTTCAATAATATCAGGGCACAATTGTGGGACGCACTGTAACTGGGTTTAGCGGACACCCCTGACTTACAGTCCATAATGCAGTACTCATTGAGGGATGATGACAATCCCGCTCAGTATATTTTAAAAGTACAGGGAGTGTGGTGAGCGAGACATGTGACCATTGGGACCAGTCATTTCCTGTTTTCTATTTTGCTATTTAAAGACGATTGCAAAAATAAGTTCAGCAGGTGCTTGACAAGATAGTTGGCATAGAGGCGAAGGGGTGGGCTGAGATTCAGAGTATAATAATAATACATCATTGCAAAAGGATTAAAGAACGAGAAAAGGAAATGGCTCAGAGGTTGCAGAGAGAGGAAGCAAAACTTGTACAGAAAATGTTAGCTAAAATAGCAGTGGAAGGGGTGGTGATGGCAAACATTGAGACAAATTCAGTGCAGCAGGCTGCAGCTCATGGCGACGTAAGGATAGCAGCATTTTGGAGAGGTGGAGGACAACGGCAGTGGGGTGGCAGACCCTTGTATCAATATCCTGAATGGCATCAACAAGGTCAGAAGCAGGGAAAACAGGGTTCCAAGGGAACAGAAAGGGTAGACGGGGGTTCAATGGGATGGTGGCATGGGACCATCTCAGTGTTGGAGTTGTGGGAAATGGGGACATTTTGTAAGAGAATGCAGAAGAAGGCATGGACCGGGGTATACACTATACAGTCATCCTGCCCCAACACTACTTCACCCACCCAGGCTCATCTCCATACCTTACGAAATACATCGTGCCTACACCCATTGCCCCTATTGCCCCCACACATGCAGGTGTAAGCACCACCTAGTGCACAGCCACAAGTGGCCCAGCAGAACACCTTGTACAGAAGCCAGATACCAACACCCAACGCAGTCCCTAATGGAACAGTAGCACCTTACCAAGAGGTTAGTCTCATGGGAGGAAACACCTTCACGTTCCTGGGTACTAATACGTATCCCGATTAGGACAGCCCACATTCCTGTCCATGATTACCCACCCTGACGAGGTACCCCTGGTGGGTGCTAACATAGGTAATAAGCAATTCATCTTCATGGTCTATACAGGTGCCACTAAATCATGCATCAGTGAAGGAAACTCCCTGCTAGCAGGTGAAACTCTTAACACACACAGATCTCTGAGGCTGTCGCAACAGTTCACTACACTGAAGAGGTAGCTATCAAAATATAAGGAAAATTGGTTTGTGTACCCTAACAATACTCAGAGGTCTTCCCCATAAATCTGTTGGGACAGCATTTGTTGAGCAGGCTGAACATGACCATTTCATTTACGGACCGTGGGGTGGTGTGTGCCACCCTGGGAATGTGTGCCTTAAGGGCAATGGTCATCATCTAGGCTCGAGGAGGTGCAGTGGTGGGCCGCGGCATCTCTGTAGACCCAGACATGTTTGTTTATTGAATAGAAGTGTTACTTGATGCAGTGCGCCAGATTGGCAAGGCGTGCTGGCGGGAATGATCAGATTTCTTTTTTTTGTTTTACCTGTGATAACCCCATAGCTTGTACAGGGCAAAATATTGTCGCTAGATTTACAGGGCCTGTTTGTGTTGACCAAAAAGATGGTTGTGGTTGGGTGCGAGTGGTGGACAGTGCTGTGTATTGACTAAACTGTGCCCCTCACGGAAGTGACAGATGCAAAGTTGTTTGAGGACAGGGATAATGCTGGAGAAATTGTGTTGGCAATTTTTGTCCCTTCAAACATTATGGTACAATACTTGAAGGTACAATGTTCTCTGATCACCCATGTTACGCCGTCCTCATTTACTGAGAGTAATTTAGAGCAAGTACCAGGTTATGGACAACCAGTGTCCACAATCTAGTGCTCGTGCAGTGACTGGAACCGGTTAGAATAACACTGAAACCATGTGCAGTGCTGCCCTGAGTTAAACTTTACACGCTGTCCAACAAAGTAGTGGAGGTCATACGGGATACCATTGTGGAACTCCTGAATCAGGGGATAATAGTGCCTTCTACCTCCTTGTGTAACACAGTGATCTATCTGATACAAAAGGTAAAATGGGGAGTTGGAGTATGATCCAGGACCTTTGTCCTCTAAATAACATTGTCCAGGCAGAATTTCCTTAGTTCCAAACCCGGCAACAATACTATCCAGCATCCTTAAGAAGGAGACCCACTTCACTGTGGTAAATCTTACAAATTCCTTCTTTTCCATGCCTATGCACCCCGATTTGCAGCTCCTCACTGTGTTTATGCATGGGGAATGCATTTCGAGCACACAAAATAGCCTCAGGGTTACTGTGAGTGTCCCAGCTTCTTCAACAGGATTTTACATGCTGACTAAGGGAACAGTCAAATGCCCAGTACTATCATTCAGTAGGTTGACGATTTGCTGATGTGTAGCAACAGTGCAGAGCAGTGCAGAAAAGATTGCATCACCCTCCTGCGGCTACTGGCGTACAAGGGGTACTAATGAGGCAAAGCTGTCATATTGTCTCCAAGAAGTGCTCCATTGTGCCAGTTGATATCTGTTCACAGGAAGAGAATTATACCTGATTGTGCTGTGTCAGTGGGCTGTACTCCACAACCCAAAACTATCAAAGATGCAAACAGTTTATTTATATATGTTTGGATTTATTTAGCGAACACAAACCCTCAGGCATCAGCGCGCTTTTGGAAACCAATAAGCATACAAATTGAAAAGCATATAGTCATTATCAGCGCATAAAGGTTACAACCATCAGAGATGCAATTACATATGATTGACGGAAATTCAGGGGCATAGAGTTACAGAGAGGGTACATGGTTTAGGGGGGTTCAGTCAGCATGGTAGGGTTTATGCAAAAAGACAGGTTTTGAGGGCTCTGCGAAAGGCCCTGGTGGATTCTTCCGCTATCAGACCAGTGGGGAGGGAGTTCCATTTTTTTGCGGCAATGACCAGAAAGCTGGAACCTCTGAGGCTAACGCACTTGAACTTAGGTTGTACCGACTGTGAGTGTATGGCGTTCTAGTTGGCCTATCCGTTTGGTGCATAACAATTTTTTGGGACAGATGAGGGGCTGATTTTGAGATGCATCTGCATGTGATGGTAAGTGTCTGAAATAGGATTCTTTAATGGATAGGAAGCCAGTGCACTGCTTTACAGGCCTCATATATGTGTTCAGACCTGGGCAGGTTTAAGGCAGCTTGTAGGGCATTGTTTTGAATAGTCTGAAGTTTATGTATATTGTGTGAGGATGTGCCAGTGAAAAGGGCGTTGCCGTAGTCCATCCTTGCACCTACTACTTCCCGCACTATCGTTAGGCAGCTATCTACTGAGAGATACTGGCAACATTAAGGAGTTTGGTGCACTGTGCTGCTGAGGAGGATATGGCATTTACTTGGTGGGATACGGAGAGGGTGGCGTCTAAGTAGACTCCTAGAGTTTTCACAGCAGGTGAGACCGAGATTGTAGTACCATCAATGTTGAAAGCTGTGTAGTCTGGGTCAGTTCTTTTAGCACAGAATGTGACCCAATTAGGAGAAGTTCAGTCTTCTCCTCAATATGGCAGATGCCATGGTTTGCCATCCAGGCTTGAATAGTGGCGCATGTAGAGTTAAGTAGGGCGGTGCCGTTGGTGTCGTCGCCAGAGAGGGGGGGGGGGAATTTGGGTATCATCAAAGTAGTTTGTGTAGTTTGTGTATACTATGCCTTGAGCGTACATTAGGTCAAAGAGAGGCTTTGAGAAGATGTTGTAAAGTGTAGGAGATATGCATGACCATTAGGGAACTCCAAAGTTGATAGGGGCAGGCACTGCATAAGCATTATCAGAAAATACTTTCATAACTCAACCTTCAAGGAAGGAGGTTAGTCATGCTGCTGCTTCTGCAGAAAAGACGGATGAGTTGAGATGGTGGCATAGTATGCTGTGGTCTACTAAGTCAAAATCTGCAGACAGGTTTAAATGAGCAGTAAAGCAGGCTTACCATTAGGTTTTTGAGAACGAGGAATGCTGACTTCATGCCGTGGCCCCGGCAGACCCCTGCCTGGCAGACACTTAGGTTGAAGAAGCTGATGCCGCAGAAACAGATGAAGATATCAAGTCATTTTACATGTGTACAGACGCAATTCAAACACAAGCAGCAAAGTAATCTTGAAAGCTAGCCTCAAGCTTATAGTAAATAGTTTGCGGCAAGCGCCAATATAGACACATATATAAATATATACTTCTGAAATAAATAAAAGATAGATGTTTCCACTTAACTTTATAAAGCAGTACTGAACATAAACATGGGCAAAGAAGGCCTCACCTTAAAGTGTAGCAGTTAAAAGCAATTTTAATTACAAATGAATCTCGGCAGAAGGAGTTGAATGAGCCAGGAAGCCAAAAGTCTTATCAAACAGGAATTGGCTAAAATTGGATACAAATTGTGTGAAGGAACAAGAGGATCCTGTTCAGCAAAACAAAATACGTCATAGGACCATTGAAAAATAATATTAAATTAAGGAAAAGCTCTATTTCATGGTGTCCAGTCACGTGGAAGGAACAAATTGGAAGGACGAGGTGGTCACACCTAAGCATGAGTGCAGTCTGTGCTTACACTCCTTAAAATTCTCAGAGCGGAGTACATACTGAAGGCCAAACTTCAAATCACTTATAGACACTGGACCATTGAGGTGATGATGGATTGATATAATAATTGGTGGGAAGTTAGTTTCTAGATGTGCCCACAAACACCTGGATGTTCAGCCTGCGTGCTTCTAAACATGAGTGGAAAAATACTGATGGGGGTTAGAAGCCAACCAATTGTAGAGGCCCGTGTAATCAAGGGTACTATAGTTTGTGTAGCCCAAGGAACATTGTGTATTTAGTGATGTTCATAGTGGGCATTTTGAGGGGAGGGCTTAGTTGCCCCATCCAATGTCAAACACCCTATCACTTTCTTTCACGGTTCTATACTGATATGGAACTTATACTTAGCTATTTACTTAGAGCCTATCACTTTCCCTGATAGGTTGTTGTATTTTCCACATAGGTAGTGACACATGTCAACATCAATGATGACGATTTTATGTAATATATCCCCAGTTTCTAATAAAATAAGTTGAGTAAGAGGATGGAGTGACTGCTCATGTTTGTTGTACTCCCTGTTTTATATACTTGTTAATAAAAAAGACTTGTCACGATGCCCGCTCCCGGGGAGCCAGCTCAGGCCCTACATCCCCGGAAGCAGACATCAAGTCCCCGGGGAAGGTCCCAGCAACCCCATATAGGGTCCCTTTGGACAGCGCCCTGGCGCATATGGCGCCAGGCTCATAGAAAACGTCAGTCCTGTCGCCGTAGGCGCCAGGCTCCTTATGAAAGTGTTTGGGTGCACTTACCTGATGCAGACCATGCTGCAGAACCCCGGCCTCCTTGAGGCCTGAAAGGAACTACTTTACCTGTGGGACTCATTTACCACCCGGGCGTGGTCGGGGAAGGATACATACCGGATTGGAGGAAGGACACATTCTAGGAACTTCTTC
This sequence comes from Ambystoma mexicanum, assembly GCF_040938575.1. Classification (NCBI taxonomy): domain Eukaryota; kingdom Metazoa; phylum Chordata; class Amphibia; order Caudata; family Ambystomatidae; genus Ambystoma; species Ambystoma mexicanum. The sequence goes on along the minus strand of NC_090923.1, from coordinate 251,068,898 downwards.
CAAGGCTATTTAAACCACACCCGATCTGCCACACGTGCTTCGCGTTGTTCTGCATCTAGCAGCTGGACGCTCACCGTGTCTGCTCCTGCAACTTGACTTCTGCCACACCTGCCAGCATCCTGAATCACCTGCAAAGGAAGGGAACAAGAGAACAGAAGAAGGAAAGGCCTCACCTGCTAAATCTGCATCCCAGAGACATTTTCGCCGACAATCCTGAAAAGGAAGACATTTATTTTTAAAAGCACATCGCATCGATCGCTGCAGCGCCGCATTCTACTCACCAGACAAGAACAAAGGTGAGAGAAAGAAGGGAAAAGGGAAGCTAAAACTCCATGTCAAGACTTATCTGTTGGGTCATTCCCTTTTCATTTCGGGTCTGCGCCGCATCCAGGCATTTTCGGACCCCGGCCCTTAAGGCGAAAAAGACATCAGCGTTAATGAGTGAATGAAAAGACATTACCAAAACACTAATTAAAGACTTACCTGATTTCCTCAAGGATTTCACCGCTCACCTCGGGTCGGTGCCTGTTCCCCAGCATTCCGTACCCTTTGCCCCTATGGGGAAAAAGACACTAGCATTAGAACATTAATGCATGGACACAAGGGGAACCACTTATAGAAAAACTTACCTGGAAGCCAAGCAAGTTTGGTTCTCACCCATCCGAAAATCCAGTGACGTAACTGGATACCAACACGCCTTCCAGACCCTAAGGTGAGACGCTACGGGGAAGCACAGAAGGGTTTGAGGAGGGTGAGAGGGGGAAGTGGGAGGCCAATTGCATTACCCCCAGACAGTTAACCCCCTATTCTCACCTACAGAAGGATACTTCTGCGAGTCAGACAAGCCAGATCTGGGGCCCGGTCCAGTCCGTCTTCCGAACCCTGCGCATCGCCTTAGATGAGGTCACAGCAGCGCGAACCAGGCCAGTGCCCCGTGGGAGTCAGGTGAGCGTTACAAGACTCCCCTTTTGCCAAACTACCTGAATCATTTTGATTATTGATGTATGAATAAAATCTGAATCCTCATCCATCATCTCAAGGGTATTGATACTCATATTAAATGGCTGGGTGACCCAGTTCACTGGTACTTTGCATGGTTGTCAAAGCTCCATGCCAGATAACTGCAGTCTCCACCAGCATTGCACCAGACTCATTTCCCCCAGTAGTCGAGGATGTTGAATGGAAACTCCAACACTGTTCCTGCCAGGAACAGAGGGCACTTCAGTTGTGATCTCCGTGCATTTCGCGTCCTTGTCTCTTCGTCTTCTTCAGTCTCTATGTCAACCAGAACTTTCATCCCTATGCTCTTTTCAGTGGTCTTTTGGCATTGCATGAAGGCTTCTCTGATGAAAGAAAAGACAAAAAAACACTAGTATCAATCCTCCTACCAATTCTTTCAGTCCATTTGCCATCCATCTTGGTATACAGGAGAAGATGTACGATAACCAGTCACCATCCTTACCTGCAGTGTTTGTTTCTGCCTCCATCTTGGCATGCAGCTCTGATACTTGGCTGATGGCCTCTTTCAGGATTCCATTTTCTTTGTCATGGACAGGAAGTAATATGCAGCAAGAAGTGCCGATCTTGGAGCACACGTCTCCCTCCGTGGCCATGAGGATGTCCAAAACATATCTCTTCTGGAAGGCCATTAACCTGACTGCTCTCCGTTCTTCCTTGATGGCATTGATCCTGTTGATGGTTAAATGTATCGTCTACATCAGCTCCCAACGTATTATTTGAAGCCATTTGGCATGTGTGTTTGCTTTGACTACTGGCTTTCCTAACAACATGCCACCAAAATCGGTATTTGGGCAGAAAGGCTACATGACAGTGGACAGAGACGGTATAACCAACTGCGGTTATACATCACGCATAATTTAATATCATGTATAACAAGAATGTGCAGAATTTCACACGCCTTCAATAAATCTACATTACAACTTGTGTTTACCTCTACTCCACCAGATAAGAACATGGATGGCCCATCATATCGAGGAACACCAAACATAGATATCAAGACTGGATATCATATCAATTTGCACAGGGGCAGGACCAACAAAATACGGTACTTGATAGGCTCGGTTGAATTTATATCCACTGACTTTCTTGCACTAATCCAGTTAGGGCATACTCAGGTGCACTGCAATTACAACACCATTTGTGGTCTCATCACAGGACTTGATTTGGGTTTATCCAGCACCTATAGATCAGGAGGGCAATTCCAATAATTATTTTTCCACAAGACTGGATTCTATCAACAGACACATGAGGACACAAATCTCCTAAGGTACATACTGTATTGATTACCTACAAAAACTCTCATGAATGCAGGTCATTTCAACACTGTTCCTCTGACATGCTACAAATCAAGATGCTGTCTGCATAATGCATGACAGTGCTTCCCATCTGTATGTTGCCAAGATCCATCTGGAGGACCCTATTAAAGATAGAAGGTGACTCACAGTACCCCTGTGGGAGTCTTGTGTGATTCCACTTCTGCTTTTTGTATATAAACAAGGTAAATTCCTGTGACTCTTCATGGAGTGGTATAGAGAAGAAGGAGTTCCTCCAGTCTATTAACCGTGAAATGGGTAACTTCTATCGGGATGCTACATAGGATTGTCGCTGGATTAGGGACTAACAGAAATTCTACTCCAGCATTTTGGTTCAAAGGGCACAAGTCTTGAATACAATGTCATGATCCCCCTGTCACCTTCTTCGCTGGGTACACAGCAGTCTTACACTGTGACTCTGGTGCCACCAGAATGCTTTGCTTCACTAACCCGGTGATTGTCTTGAAAATACGTTTGTCGGCTTCCTTTGACAAGGGATACTGTCTTGCCCATGGTAAAATAGCCTCTAGTTTAAGCTTTATCTTGACTGTGCCTATCCCTTTTAGCAACCCAACATCATAGGACACCTGGTCCATAGGACTCTGGGCACTCTCCCCAAGTCTTCTTTGATGAATGATGGTGGTGCTTTTTGCACCTCGGCCATTCTCTGTGGCACTTTTTCATCCAATGTGCAATGCTTATGTCAGACACCACCTTGTAATCTTCCTCATCTGTCACGTCAGTCAACCTGTATCCCTCTCCCACAGCAATCACCATCTTCCATGTATCGTTTGTCCCATGCAACAGTATTCTCTCATCCTTCACTATAAATGTCTCGAGTTCCATTGGGATCTCATTTCCTTCTTGTTCATCTAGGGATATTCTAGTCTAAATAGGAACTCATTGGGTATGCGTAACAGCCTAACCTGTATTCCTGGCAACCACGCTATAAAAACTTCCAATCCATATTGCAAGAGATAGAGGTTTGCTGGTACCTCTGTATCGTCTGCCCGCAACATGCCTGTATGCGTTCTCTCACGTTCATGTAATGAATACCTCGTGTCGAGCACTCTATCACTTGGTCTTTGAATGAGATGGTCATATTCAGTTGGCTTATCATGTCTCTAATCATTGTGTTAACTGGTGTCTGTCAGGACTATAGCAGTGGCATGGTCAGGTCATGGTCTCCTACAGAAAGTGGACATTTGTCAGTAAAAAGAACCAAGGCAGTTGTCCCAGAGAATCCCTGTGCATTCATGGCAATGCCTGACATTGGGTATCTCCCATAACTAATAAAAGACAGAGTCGACCCTGTATATACAAGAAAGTAAAAGGTCTTGCGAATAACTATCAGCCGTATATTAAGTTCCTCATTCGGATTGGCTATAACAGATAGGATTAAACACATTAGGTCTGTCTGTGGGCTATTCTATTGTGGATATCATAACATTACCGTCCCTGTGAATAAATTGCCCCCTATAACAGTTTTCACACAGGAGTCTGCATTGTGGAGTCTGCATGTGTAGTGGTGATATCGTACTGCTGTGTCAATCGGTGCTGCACTGGTTATGATGGCTGCATGTGTCCCTGCATCTGTGGTGCATGTGTCACGGACTGGTGTGGCTGCATTTGCATATCTTGTACATGTGTCTGTTGTGGCGCATATGTCTGTGCTTGCGTGTGGTCCTGGGCATAATAGTCAGTCTGCTCTGTCTGGGATGTGGATTGGTGCTGCATTCCCCCATTCTGTTTGAACCCACCATTATCCCTGCACACTAGAGATATGTGACCCATACTTCCACACACCCAACATTGTACAGAACCCCTATCAGTCTTTGCTGTCCCACATGGAACCCCTCTGTGCCCTGCTGCATTGAATATCCAAAGCCTCATGGTAGGTGTCATGACGAAAGTGCCCATCTGGACTATTATAATTGTCTCTTGATGGGCATTCTGAAAAAACAATTGCATAGGCTGCATAGGCTGCAAAAAGCCCAGAAAGCGGCGGTCAGATTGTGGATGAGCTTAGAAAGCACTTACAACATGCATTTGTGTTTGCACAGCAGAATTTAGAAAGAGCCACCAACAGTGCAAAGTCATACTGTGATAGGGAGACATCTGTGAGAGTATACAAAGAGGGGCATCCAAATCTATACGTTTGACTTTGGGAAAGGTAAAAATGAAAATGTAAAATTCCTCACATCCTGGCACGGGTCATTTGAAATTGTGGATAAGGTTTCCCCTGTGGTATACCGAATTGCTATTAAGGAAGGAGAGTTTACTGTGAAACAGTTTGTTCATGTTAACCAAATCAAACCATTTCACCCACAGTATGAAGCAAGAAGGTTAGAACAATTTGGAGAAATTTATAGGGAGTGAGAAGTGATTTATATTGTGAAAATGAAACACTTTTACCTTAAAGAGACTCACCATAGCAGGTAAGTAGGCATGAGTGTAACTGTCAATTTGAATTGATTCAGATAATATTGTTATGCATATTGTATCATGTGTATAATCCACATTTTGATTTCAGGGAATATTCAAAAGAAAGGGAAAAGTGCATGGATTGGTATTTGACGCTTAATCAGTCTATTTCTCTTTTGCTTTAGATACTAACCTGCTGCTCTGCCAGTGCTCCGGGAGTTGGAGGTTGCTGGGAACAGGAATCCACCAGAGGAAAGGGGCTCCCTGGAAGAAAACAAACAGGAACGAAGAAGGGGGATGAGGATACAGACCCCTGAAGGAAGCCCTACTTGTTGAGGATGGAATCTTGCTTCTCATTAAAGAAAGCTGTTAAGTGGGCAGAGACCGTTTTGAAATGTCCATGATCAGTGTTAGATTTTTGATGGCCACCATCAAGTTAATAGAGCTGTTATTTTGCACTTGGTACAATGCAGTCTATTTTTATTATTTGTGTGATACATCCGTGTGAAGGTGGAACACTCATTTTGGGAGTAAGATGTATTAAACAGAAACATTGATTTCGATGGATCACACATGTGGATAGACCTGAAGCTTGTTCATTTGCAATTGCCTTTCCCGCTCTTCTTCTACTTTACTACTTGCTACCTTGTCTAGCTCCCTCTTTTCTTCTCTTCTCCTTTTACTCTCTCTTTCTCCTGCTTGCTCTCTCTCTCCTTTTGCAATCTCTCATATTCCTCCATCTCCTCCCTTTCCCTTCTGTGCACTTCCTCCATTATAACCACACATTCCTTGGCTTCCTCCTCAGTGTCTTTACTACCCAGTACTTCCTTCCCCACATGCTCTGTCTCACTTGTGGTTTTCCCATCCAATTTTAGCAATATCTGTCCGCCATCCCAGTCATTTGCAATTATCAATTTCTGCCCCCTCTTGTCCTCCCCAAGTCATTTTCCTTTCATTTTGCTTGCAGCTTGCTGCGCCCCTTACCTTTGACAGCTGGTATCCTGCACCCTCTTACTTGCTTCCTTTGCACCACTAAGTGTATCTTTGCTATTAAACGAAGGAGGTGCGAAAGTGGGATTGCGGTATCCCGAAGCTGCTTTAAACTCCCTTGGGGGTACAAACCTTTACTTGCTACCGGATCTACGTCTGTGGTTGAAGGAAGAGGAGGTGGAGCCGAAGGCAGTTGGCCTTCCATATCACATTGTCTCAGCATCCCGTGCTTTTGGATCAAATCACCTTCCTCGTCCTGAAACATTTTCCACAACTCTAATATGGCCATCTGCTTACTTAATGTGTTCCCCTCAAAGGCTGCAAGTAAATAAGTGGTCATATGTTGCTGCACACATTCGGAAAAGCTTCTGTCTTTGGGCCATGGCCTTGCCAACTTGCCCTCTGTTTTGCAAGTCTATTCCATGCTATACTTGCGTATTTTGTGTTGATACCGTGGGAGGGACATGCATAGGTGTTGAATGGGTATGCCCCTCATTTTCGTCACTTTAACGCTTGTCAATACTTACTTGACCTCAAATCATGTTTTTTGCGCATCCAATTTACCACACAATTTTGCAATTCACAAACTCAGCACTGTCTCTTGAATATCATTTCTCCAGATCGTAACAATGAAACAAATCATTTTAATATCCTCTCCGGTTTACCACAGTCAACACGGGCATGCTACACTGACCACCCTCACTGCGTCTTCCACTAAGAGGCTCAATCAAGCACTCATGTGCTTCCAAGCTCCACCCCAATGGCACAACAGTGGTCATTAACTGCCTTAACAACCCAAAAACTGCAATCCACCACCTCCAATGAACCTCAAGTCCTATGAAACAGCCTTGTGGGTGACGTCTCCAATACGCTAGAGGAAAAGCCATCGATATCTGACCCTTCAATAGCTATATCCACTATTATTCACAAAAACACAGTAACAATCATGACGTAACACATACGGCGGTCTTCCTGCCTCACTAAAATGGTAAACCATTAAATCACGTGGTCCCTCTTCTATAGCATCACCATATAGGAATACATCTCCATGAGATGAACTAGGAAACCACCTTCTGTGAAATAAACTAGATTCTGTCGCTAACACCTATACACAGGTAACCAACCATACATAATCATCCATGAACCAAGCTGAATTATCTAACTCACACAGAAACCATTTTTTTCTCAACTGTTTTTATCCGCAAGCTAAGCAGATTGTTTCAGCTAACCGTCCAAACTAACCGCCGAATGTATGGGTAACCTTTAAACAAAAAAATTGAAAACCACAAAAAACAAATACACCATCAAGCGGAGCATTTCCTTCCCCCCACATTTGCCATATAGCTGAAACTATACTTACACTCTGTAATCCACTGAAGCACCTCGGACATCGACTCTCCCACAATCTGCCACTCTGCCTTCCGGTCTGCTAGGCTCTTCCAGGTCACGTGTATCAAGACCAAGAAATGGAGCTATCCTGCTTACAATTATGAGGATTTTAGCCTGAATTTCATGGCGGTGGCTTATTGTCTTGGTAACTGGAACTTTCATGCCTCTGGCTGCAGCAATCTTATCAGTCTTTCCATGTGTTTGAAAGCTGTCTCCGCTTGCTCATTCACTTCAGCATGCCTATGGTTTTCATATTCATCCTTATGGCTTCCCATGTTAGTGGCAATCAAGCATGTGCAAACTAGGCATACCTATACTTGGCGTCTTGCAGATTCGCTTTGGTGAAGTATTCAGATATATACAGAGATATGTATATGTGTCAGTCATTTACCTGCGTGAGTCCTAAACATGTTTTTTGTGTCCATGTGTAGCAAGCTAATGTGTGCTTGTGTAACTTTGTGAGTGGATGCCTAGGTACTTCATGTCTAATTGCACCTACGTCATGATGTCAGTGAATACGTCATTGATTTCTCTATTTGTGGCCAGTCAACTTGTTCGATTGAGGGCATCTCTGACTCCTCCATACCATTGTTTAGGTATGATTTGCATGGGTACCTAAGAGAATTACATTTCTCGCATCTGTGATATATTGATGATGGGGACGAAGGGCCTAAGAGTGAGGTGCACCTGTCATCTCTCTGGCTTTGCATGAGAGTTGTGTGGGGGTCATAAGAGCTATACGTAGACCTCTATCTTCAACACCTTTCTTGGGGAGTTAAGAAACTCCCATGTTGAGGGTGGCCTGCTATTAAACTGTTACAGGTGGCCGCTGGTGAGGGCTGTTTTTTGCAGAAAGGTACATTTTTTGCTGCTTTTTAGGTTCACCATGCTTCTCCAAGCTTGTAGTCGTGGCAGCCCCAACTGCTATCCCACCTCTCTGGTCACACAGCTCTAATGACTCCAATTATTGGCCCGTCAGCTAGAGTATCTATCTGCCAGGCTATCTGCTCCAGCTGACTATGCCCTATGTTGTCTTAGCTGCTTGCACCCTCACACATGACAATAACGGATCCTTAAAAGGCCCACCGTCCTTTTCCCCTTGCAGGGTATGGTATTTATCTTGTTATGTCAGTCACAGCCTTCAGTGTATAGCAATATATTCACCCCATGGTTGGCCCTGACTCTTCTGCAACTGTGGAGTCTACTGTGTTCTTCACCATGCAAGGCCCTCCTTGATGTGTTGTCCTCTACTAGGTTGCTGGTCCCGCATTGGGGTGTGGACGGTGGCCCCTCGTGCCACTGTCTCACTTACCAAATGTTTGCCGGGGTACTCGGCCAGGCCATGGAGGGTATTTGGAGTATCCCCCAAACACCAGTCTCAGCGCACCTTAACCAAAGTCACAGGGGCCGTCTCGCCTGCACTTGTCGTCTCGCCTTGGTCTCACACTCTCAGATCCCCATCTTAAGATAACACTGGGTGGCTGTGTCTGCCCAACTGGCATCATAAGCTTGAGGCACCGAAACAGGGACTCGCAGAAGCAGCCACAGTCCTCCCAGTCGTTTTCGCACTCTTGGATGGCGGTCACATGCAGAGGCGTTGCTAGTGGGGGCTAAGGGTGCTATAGGCCCGGGTCTTTTGGTTGTAGCCCCGGTTAGAAGCTCGGGTGCTACAACCAAAATGCTAGCTAGCCCCGAGTCCCACCCGTCCCAACATTAGTTTAGCCCCTGATCTTTTCCAGACCTAGCAACACCCCTGTTCACATGCCTACCTGCACAGCGGGCCTCAGTCCTGTATCTTGGCGCTCAACTCATCACCAGATTGCAGAGTTAGTATCCCAGCCTCCACAATCTGTGCTGGACACAAATCCGTCAGGAAATTTACACGAACTACTGCATGGGAAAAGTATCTTATTTAACAAATATTGAGGCCTGCGCCGCAGCTATCTCGAGGTACAGCCACCTTCGAAGACTGCTCAAATGCAACTTCCGGGAGTACAGCCTTTAAAGTTTTACTGTGTTGTTTTAAGTACATTTTTCTGCACAAACACAAAGCTTTAACGCCGCCCGTTTCAGGAAAGGCTCATGGGAGATGCGACAGTGAAGGAAGCCCCTCCCCTAAACTCACAATTCGACAGGGGCTGAAGCCAGTTAGTAATTCAGGACCCCTGTGTTGCACCTCATTTTGATGGTAACATGAATGTCTGTGTTTGTGCCGCTAATTGTGTGAAATTGTTCTTAATGTGCTTTTTGGTGTCATTCAAAGGTCTGCTCCGTTTCGGTATTGTACACTACATTTTTTATTTGTACCCAGTGTGTTTCCTGATGCATATGGAAGCAGCAACCTGGTATAGTAAAGTGCTTAGAAAATGCAGATGCAGCGATGGTTTGGAATGTAGCAACACTAATGCAGTTCTCCACCATTGCACAAGGCCCGGTCAGTTCCAACATTTCCAAATCTGAGGGTTCGCAATGCTATTTCCAGGCCGCAAATGAAACCAACACTACAAAACCAAAAGTGTTCATGGTTTTTAATGCAAGCCATGTTCATGAATGCGCAGCATAGGTTTGAAATACCAAAACAGTTAAAGATTTTACACCGTCACCAGAACCGGGCCTAAGTCATGAAGAGCGAAGAAGGACTCGCCCTAACTAACATGGTGTGAGTGCAGTGTCTGGACTGAAACCTATGAATCTACGCTCCAAATGCTCTGATTCTAGACCCTACAGAGAAGCAGACCCTCGCCTCGCCCCTGTCTCTGAGAATATATCCCTGTGGGCACTCTTTAAGACTCCATTTAGAAAGTCTTTATTAGCTCTTCATTGTTGCAAACATATTGCCCTAGTCCCTGAAGCTGCTCCCAGTGGACCTCTGGATAATGAAAGTATCTGTTCCTGACAGCACGGCATGATTTCTGGTTCCCGATTCCGCCATATGCGGCAGTCTCGGTTCACTTAACAATCTGTCCCTCTAGAGATATCGAGGTGCTGATGAGGCTCCCTCATTCTTGTTTTGCAAGTTTCCAGAGTTGCTGGACATGTCTCGGGAGATATCACTGGCGCACACAAACGGGGGACGTGGCAGTGGCACAATGTGAAGCCGATAGCAGCTGTGCAATAAATTATACTCATCACATTGACATCTCGGAACGTGTACCCGAGCCTCTGTTAGTAGCCATACATTCACAATTCCTAATGCACAGTCAATGCACAGACGATGTAAAATAAAGCCATGTCTAAAAAAAAAGAAGACATATAAAAAAGTATATTTGTGTCAGTTTATTTTCAGAGGGGGGACTATTAGGTCAGCTTGTGTCACCTATAAGCAAAGCTATTGCATTTTTAGTACAGAGAGAGAGAAAAATGGCATATGAGGATAGACACACAGGGTGTAGGGGTTGTTTAGTTATTTGCCCACCAATTGACTGCCCATGACCATGCTAATCCCTATGTTCATTACCACAAGTGCCTGCCGTTCCACATCCACAACACCTCCTCTAGGGAACTCTCTGAGCTTACTTTATTCAAGTCCACCCATCCAACTTTGCACACAAAGTGGCTGCCAGTGTTTTTTTTTTTTTTCAAAGCAGTCTGCCGGGAGTTAATGACTTCATTGGAGCTGTAATCCTGCTACTCCTGTATTAAAAATGTATTAACTTAACCAGGTCTGTCACCAGCTGCTTGATTTATAAGAAATATGCCTGTCATGTACAGAATCATGTTAAAAACAAGATTTGGAAAAGCTTGAGCTTGTGTATACGCATTAGGCGTTTGCCAGGCACTGCTATTAGATACGCAGGTACTCACAGCATTTTGCACCTCCTACCATCAATGGCCAGTTAATTCTACTACGACAGTGCTTGGCAAGCGGCATTCCCATGCCTGGATAAAAGCCAAGACTATTGGCATTGGCAATGCTTGTTTTATAATGGTGGGGTCATGGCTAGCTCCCCATTTCTCTAGATAGCAAGGACTGTTCACAGCTAACGTTGTACATCCTGCAATATTCCACCCACGGCATGTCCAGCCTTTGCTGGCTTGGGTTTTATAGTGGATGGCAGTGTGCCATAGCAAATAGCACTTTAATATTTCCAAATAGTTTTCACTGGATCCAGTTTCTGACATATGGGTTTTGGTAAATATGCTGATCTGCTTTGAAGATAGGTTTAGTCAGGGTTGGATTGGCCCCTCGGCCTTTCGGCCATGCCTGGGCCGGTTTGGAAGAAAAAAAAATGGAAAAAGATTTTTTTTTTCAATTTTTTTTCCAGATTTTTTCAAAAATCCTTTCATCCTTCTAAGGTCTATAAATGAGTACCCACACAGGTTGGGTGATATTGTATGCATATTTGTTCTATAAAAAAGAGCTTAAGCGTAAGTGCTATACAGTAACATATAATCATATAGCCTTGGACGTCTGCTTGGATTTGCAGTAATTTAGTGTACTTAGGGATAATGCTATTTGATGGCACTTCCTGTTTTGTCAAGGGGTGAAAGGTCGTGTTTCATCGCTTCCCGGGATGTCACTTTGGGGTGGGGTCAAATAACATCACTTCCGGTGATGTCATCAGAGGTCAAGGGTTGTGAGGCGAGGTGTGGGCCACTGTTTTTAGGCGAGGGGTGGGCCACTTTTTTTGGGTGACCGGGCCTATTTCTTGTCCCAGTCCGACCCTGGGTTTAGTGATGACTTGTCTCCACCCCTGTGCACTGCACTACCCTTACTCTCCCTGGCCGTACATCACAGACATTCCCATGCAAGCTCCACTCTTTCCCTGGTTAATCACCACCATTTTCCCTCACTCGTTCTCACCCTCCATTTTGTACACACTCTTTCCCTTACTCCCTCGTTCTCCTCGCCGCTATGTGTTGCTTCACTCCCCACAGACCGTCTTTGCAATACGAATACAAAAGCACAACTATTGCATTTGTCAATGCCATTGTTGTGCGAGAACCATGGTCCATAAGTGAAGCTGAATAAATAGTTCTAGACTTATGATAGGTAAAACAATAACAGCTTATTTTTACAGGAGAAATCATCTTAACATGAATGTTTATCTTCAAAAGGCAATAATGTAACAAATTTAGCAATGTATCTGTAATAGTCCATAAAGTGGACTGCCAATGCAAGTAAGGACACCTGGTGCAATTAAGAGTTGAGAAAAAGATAAACTTAACGGATCAATACATCATTCCGCATATCAATGCATGTGATTAACTGATGCATTTGAAAAGGAAGCGTCATGTCTGTTGGCGTTAAGCTGCACTCCACTGAATGCTGTGCCTGGTCAGATGTTAATGAGGTGAGTATAGCCTGGAAAGAGGGCCCGACATAAGGGCAATTAGCTGTGGAGGAAATCAGAAAATGAGGAGAGAAAGTACAGCTCGAGGAGCTCTTTCAGATTTGTTGCCCTTGAAGGTTGCAAAGCTCACCCTTGCCTAAGGTCTATCCTGACTGGAGTGGTGATGATACCTTGGTTAGACCAGGTGGTGAAGGAAAGTGGCAAGACAATGCAGTAAGAGCCCAGTGCTGTACTATAGCTGAGGAACAATCCCACGAGCCAGTGATTTCATGCATTCCAACTGAATGTAATGTTTCTGTAGGCAATCCTTCACAAACAACTTACAAAGTTGGCTCACTTCCACCGGTATCCAATTCATCCACACATTGGGTTTTGTGTGTGGACACATGCATTCTTTAACTCTTAGGTGGACAGCGTCCTAGTTATGCAGGCATCCATTTTGTACTCAACTGTATTCGTGTGTTTCCTTACAGGAAGTAGCAGGTTCTAATCAATGCACGGCGGATTTATATGAGAAGTGTGTTATGTTCAGAATTCACATATTCACATATTCACATATGTTTATATCTCAAACATAAGGTGCCTTGGATAAGATGAGATGTTAACACTAATTATTTATGCTGACGTAATTTCCAAGTGTGTAGAGTTCCCCATGCGCTGTCACATATGTTCATAGCTTTCCAGCTGCCAATTGTACAGCTGTGTCTTCACTTGTAAATGAAATGCACATTAGGGCACAGCATTATCTCATGGTGTAATGCCTTCTTTAATGCAGTGTAGAAGTATTATAGTTTTCATCGCCATCTGCCAGATGTTAGAGTTTACTTCACGTTTTTGAGGAATATGCATGTACATCATTTGGCCTATGGATCCCTGTTCCCATGTCAACATTTGGAAAAGTGTCTGAAGAAAAATGTTGGATATGTTGGTTATTCCTTAAAATGTATCACTACTGTATACAGTTCGAAACTGTTTATTAAAGCAGTTTAAAGGGAATTAAAAAATAAATATATATGGGACATGGCAAGATTACAGTTTACTTAAGTTCATTCACGAGAAGAGAGCAAAATCCATCAATCTTTCTTGAACAATTTCTTAAATGTGCTGAAGCCATTATTTTTTAAATGTATTTTAATTCTTATTAAGTGTCACATGCCCGTGGGCCTCAGTGCGCACAACACAGGACAGACAGAACATAACACATTTGGTGAGATGATTGAGAGGGGGATTTACTCTTTGTTAAAAAGCTGAGTCTTTACAGCCTTTTAAAAAGATGCTAGTTTTGTATTTGGCGTATAGCAGCAAGGAGTGTATTCCAGAGCCGGGGTCCCCGGGAGCCAAGACTGGTGCCTCCAAATCTAGCAACCTTAGATCTGGGATGATCAAGTACTGTAGCTACGGAAGAACGGAGGTTCCTGTCAGTTGTCTAGACTTTGATACGTTCTGACAGATAGGTGGGAGTACTTAGGGACACACACTTGTGTGTTATTGTAAGCACCTTGTGTGTTATTCGTTGCTTTACAGGAAGCCAATGTAGCTTCTTACGGTAGGTGGAAATGTGGTTACGGCGCAATTGTTCAAAGATGGTGCGCACAGCACATTAAGTGAATGAAACATGCCGCACAAAAAAAGAACATCACTTGGAACATCTCCATCTGATGCAAAGAGAAAATCAATATCAAGAGCTTCTGAAACTCAACAACAAACAGCAGCACGACTTACCGACCAGAGGACAAGAGTAACTTTCTCCAGGGCAAATGAGATGCTAGACCAAACTGAAGCAAGACTTACTGACATGAGGACAAGAGCAACCTCCTCCAGGTCACATGAGACACCACTCATTCAGGACACAGGCAATGCCGGGTACCCCAGTTAGTTAAATATATTTTTTGCAGGATGTATTCATGCAGTGTTCATGTGCAAAATTTAATTAAACAATGTACATTGATGGCATAATTTGAATTATTGTTTGATAATTTTTCATTGTCCATTGGGGTTCGTAGGAAAATATTGCCACATTGCATGTGTTTAGATGTGTTCGTGTGGATGCATGGATTTAATTTTTGGCTGTATTGTGGTTATCTGGGCGTATGCATGTTGGTGAATTAATTTTAAGTAACGCATATCTGCTGTTTTCCCACCAGTTTCTAGCTTATTGTTCCTGTCTATTTATAATGTCCCATATCTAGATGCTTCTCATGCGTTATGCTCCCTTGTCATCATGCTTGCCTTCAATGTGAACTCGGGTCCAGGTAGTTCCTATTGCCCTGATCGCAACAAACAGTGTGGAATGCTGGACTGTCCAACAATGTGCTGCCACACGCTTCATTTCTTGGCCTCTCTCAAAGAGCACTGCCACACCATTATGTTCTCATTTCCTATTCTATCGCTTTCAAGTCGTTTCAGTCTTCTGAGAACAGAGCAATGTTTCCGGGTCACTGTTTATTATATGTGCAATGGCGTTTCTTTTCTATGATTGCGGTCGAGAATGATGCTCTGTTTTATCTTCTTGGCAAAGCTCCACATCGCTTGTGTGTTGATTGAATGCTTAGCTCTGTGTTTCTCTGTTTCATATAGCTGCCCCACTGCACCATAAAGTTAACAATTCATTTATTTTCGATACGTTGCAAGCCTTTTCAGTGATCTGCGGAATGAACGGTGTTACTTGGTCACTGATTATCATATGTGTTAGGGTGGGTCTGTCTCTGTCCTGTGATTGTGCTGGAGAGGGATTTGCTGTCTTATCTTATTGGCATTGATGCATAACCCTTTCTCCTGAGTGATGAATGCTAAACTTTGTGTTTCTTGGTTTCATATAGGAGTTCTGCTTGTAGTTGGTTTAGCTGGTTCTTTGGTAGTGATATCCTTTCTTTCCTAGTGATTGTGTTGCCTTAAATTGGGGCCTTGCATAATGTTTCATGTCAAAGTCCAAAGTCTAAGCACGGGACTGGGATTTGAACCAGTGCTGCTCAGCGTGGTCTTGCTTCGAAGACAAGAAAGTTGCCCTTCTTCGAAGACAAGCATGTTGCCCCTAAGCTATCCTCGCGGCCCTTGCCGAGAATCCGGGAGCTGTCACCTTTTTTTTAAAATCCTGGGCATATTTGTACGCCATGAAGGTCTTGCAGGGTTTGTTGGCTGTTTGATTGAGGATAGGTTAAATGCTGGATTTCTTTTTGTATTGGTTCTCAGAGAGAGATGTGTGTGGTAGCCAAAACGTTGCTTACAGAAACACAGAAATAAAAATAATGCAGGAATTTACTAATAGTGGCACGTAATGTGCTTCTATGGTACATCATGTCATTCTACATTCTGTTTAAAAAAGAAAATCATGGCCATGGAGTGGTGGGGAGGACTAGGAGGGAAAGGCAGGGGGATCTGGGGGAGGCGGGGGGGGGGTGAAAATATTAGTACACCAACTACATTCCTTCCTTTCTGTGAGTGCATGCATTCCATTCTGTTTCTTCTGCCATGACATCGATAAACAATGTTAAAGAATTTTAAAGCATGATGCTGCAAACTTTATTTCACTGACCTGAAATTCTGCATTTTATGTAATGAAAGGAATGTAGCACAAAAAAAGAAACCAAAAAGTCAAATAAGCACTAAACCTCTATGTAAGGGAAAAACAAGGAGTATTACATACAAAGAAGTCTCAAGTAGACCCGTAGAACTTAACTGACAAGAAGCTCCCTGATTTTCTCAAGGGTTACATCTTTCATAGGCTGATATGCCATAATTAACAATACTAACATGATAATGAGAAACAACATAATCCCTCCACCCTCATTGGCTGCCACCTATATAACATGCTAATGCCGTCCTATAGTCCCTGGGCCGATTGACCACATCTAATCTAAGCCCTTTCCCCTATACATGTGGTTTGCTACATCATCACTATTGACTCCAAGACCAGAATGGGTGTTTTTACCTGATTGGCACATTGATAAATCGTACCCACCACGTGATGTGCACCCTTCTGGGCCAGACACGAACAAAGTAACTAGTCCAAATCAGCTTTTATATACAATAGGCCATCTCCTTACACCAGACACCATGGCATGAACAGGTTTTCTCCCTGAGCCTGTACTTAATTTATTGGCATCACCTCTGCTCCTCACATCCAAATTACAGAACGTTCAAGACATGGCTCTCTCTCTATCCCGTTCGAACCCCAGCTGCCAAGTAATGACATGACTCTTGAGTCAGAATTTCAGGGATTTATTTGCTTTTCGTGTTGTATCTACTTATAATTCATATGGGATGAGCGCTCATTGAGGAGAAGAGTAGTGGTCTAAATCTTCACCATGCCCATTGGCATCACAAAAAATTAAGCCCTATTTTCATGAATGTGTCCTTCACAGAGTGCAACTCTACCAACTCCCCATGCAGCTCACAATCCATTCCCACCTCATTCAGGCTCTACAGTTGCATACAATTAGCGTTTATCTATGTACTGCAGCTGCCTCTGACCTCGTCTTCTCTCCTGGGGAACGGAAAAGGGGATTTGTTTGTGAAGCTGATCAAAGCCGCAGATCCACATCAAGGCCTGCATTGTATTCTGTTCAAAATGTACCAGGCTTTCGCTTCCAATATAGTGATACTTCTGCCATGTTAACATGCTGACCTCACTTCTACCACAGTACCGTTCTGTCTCCATCTTTGACCTGCTTGAACTGTTTCCGCACCTCACTGCCATTCACAACTTTGAATGCATCAACTAAATACCTGACCTATAATACTGTCGTACCTATAACATCTTGAACCACAACAGTACGTGTTGCTCTTTCCGTGTTGCTATATGTAAGCATGCAATATGTGTAAACCCTAACTAAAAGGAATACCTGTGCCTTCTGCTGCGCAACCACCAGTCTATTCCCACAATATTTCATGCTAATGGGTTTTCCTCAATCTGAAAATGTGGGCCTGGCTGGGACGCTGTATGTGCATCCCAACAGTAAGCTAACCACTTCTTGCCTTTTGAAATGTGGCTGTAAAGCAGTGGGCTACTGTGATCTTAAATCTCTTTCCCTAGAGCAGACTTACCTCAGGCTGAAGTGGCACAATTCTTATCTCACTTGTGTAAGCAGTTACACATTTCCACACTTCACTTAAGGGATTAAAAAAAAATAACCAATATTTGATTTCCCCACCTCTGGCACATCGACGATTTCCAACAATGTTTTAGGAGTGATATTTCTAAATGTGCCATTATTTTTAACAGCACACAATATTTAAGAACTCTACCTTTTCAACGTAATTTCTGCAACACAATGTTTTAAAAACAATAATATCACATACAACCGATGTGAGTAGCATCATGCCCCCTCTTGCTTCTCCACTCTTTTTGACTGCTTACACTCTTGTTCTCTCTCCTCCTCCCTCCTCCCTTCCTCCCCTTACTTTCTTGTATGCACTTACTCTATCAGAATTGTCCGTGGACCTAGTATGATAGCATCCTCATCTGTCTCCTCTCCTTACTTGTTCCCCCCTCCCCGCTCCCTACAGCACTATCTGAAATGTCTTCAGGCCTAGCACGATAGTCGCTTGTTTTGTTACTCCCCTTCCTTTCTGCACGCCTCTCCCTCACATTTTGTTTTTTCTCCGGCTCTACCAGACATGTTGTCAGGCCTAGTACGGTAGTTGACTGTCTGTTTCCATTTCCTTCCCACTCTCCCCCTCCTTTCCTTATCTATGTCTTAGCTCTTGCATTTAAATGTCGTCAGGTCGAGTATGATAGTTAATTTCACATCCTTACTGTTCATGGCTTGTAAGAATGTCATTTTATTTTCCCTTGTTCCCTCTCTTGCCTTGAAGCGCTTTGAAACACATTGTGTATAGGCGCTATATAAATACACTATCTTATCATATCATATCATATCATATATCATATCATATCATATCATAGCATGTATGCCTGGTAATGCATCATTGTGCCTCGTGTCCCAGTGGAATGCTGTGGATGAAGTGTGTTTCCTAACCAGTAACTTAAATAATTTAACTTCCGTTTCTAAACTATATGTACTGGCTGGTACTTGCTTGTCCTCCTTTAGCTATCTAAAGCAGAGAACCAAAGAAGTGAATAAGGATTTGCACTGCCTATTATCTAAGGGTGGAGTCGCCTACATAACGGGGAGGAAGTGGAGGAGGTGGAGGAGGAAACACACCATGTTCCCCCTTATAAAGAGTGGAAAAGACAGGCAAAGGGGTACCAGGTTGCAAAGGCTTTTCAGCCCTTTGCACATGCATTATGGTTCTGGGTGTGGCAGTGCCTTTCCCTACAACCAGGGAAGGTTGTCAAGTATGATGAGTGTATAGGGGCTATGGGAAGAGCATGAGGTGGGCAATTAAACAAGGGGCATGTCTTGGGGTCAAATGACCTGCACACTCACCTTTCCTTAGTAGATCAAACTGTGCAATGATCACAACAGCGATTATTGGGGCCTGCATTGACTAGGGCTTTGGCCTTCTTCAGGGTGTTGGAAAAGGGGAACTGGCAAGACTCCAGGTCATTCAAAATAACACAGTGAGAGTGGTGGAGGGTCTCAAACGATTGGACCACGTCTCCACTGCCAGACAAGGTGTCCACTGGCTCCCAGTGGAAAAGCGAGTGATATTTCAGACCCTCTGTGTTACACACCAATGCCTCCTCAGAGATGTCCCTCAATTTCTCGCTCAGTTGGTTCGGCTGCCAGAGAGAAAGGTCCTGAGATCGAACAACTCAAATCTTCTGGTCATTCCCAAGGCAAGAGTGCCCATGGTTTCACGGACCTCCTTTGCCCACACAGTCCCCAGGTTATGGAATGATTGTCCCCCCGACCTGAGGGCTTGTAGCAGCTTTCTGAAATTCAAACAGGTACTTAAGACACTCATTTTCTGCTAGATACATCTGCCCACTCTTGCCTGGCCTCCTCACCCTGAGCTGTCTGTCTTATCTGTATGTCCTTGCGCTCTTATGCTTATGGGCCCTGTGTTAGGGAGAATTCTCACCCAGGTGCTAAATTCCCTCTACGAGCCCTCTAGCTCTTTTGCTATATTTTGGGACTTTGAACCTTTCATTTTCAGTATGTTTTACTTTTGTGTTCTTGGGATATGGAGTTTTATACCAACTCCATAGGCCTCATCTTTTTCTGTGTGTCACACAGCACCCTCAGTGCAGTGGTACACGGGTGTCTTTGAGACTCCCCAAAATTTAAAAACCTTCTCTGGGACTGACTACTCGCAGAGCATGTAAAGGTAAATTGACTTTACTAGTCTTTTTAAATATACAGACCCAGCACACACTATCTTCCTATAGAGTGATGGAGGGGTTGCCTAGCTTCCCCTGAGTCTAAACACTCATGTAACAGTCAAATGTTACCCTTACCCACTTGAAATGGCTGGTGGCAGTGATTTTAAACAAACTACCATGATTATTCCCTACCGGGAATCGGGTCAGTCATGTTTTCCAATATGGCGCTCAAGACCTAGCTGTAAAAACAGACTCTGGTCAACTTTTTTGCCATTTTCTTCATGCAAAGGCTCTACTTGTGTTTGTCTCTGCGTGCCAAACCAGGTTTGGTCCCTTTGTTTGTTGGCCTTTGGCAGGCTTCAGTGCTGAAGCCCTCCTTTGGCACGTGAGTATCTGGGGTGTACAGGATGTGAGGGAGGTGCCCGAAACTCCCTGTGCTTAGTCTCCTAGGAGACCTGAATGCACTCTGGTGTGATTGGCCTGGCTGGCTTCCGGCAAGGACAGCCACCCTGCTGTGTAAGTGACAGCCAGGCTAGAATGAATGGGAGAAAACTGTTTAAAAGCAAGTCTCTGGGACTTGGAAAGCAGAGTCGACCACTGGAATGAAAGAACCGAAGACGAGCTGAAGAAAGATGACGGCTGCAACTCCTGGGCCACTAGTGAATCCCTGCTGCAGGTCCGAATTGCCTGAAACTCCATCGACAGAGAAGCCCTTCAAGGTTAACTTCTTCCCTTGAGTTTGGGTGGAACAAACAACTCGAAAGCCACCTGGACACCGTCCCCAAACTGGTCGAATTTTCTTCAGAGTGCTGTTGAAAACCGGATAGCCAGGGGGAAGGAAACCAGCTTGTGGACTTTAAGGCACTCACACCTTAAACCGACGTTTTGCCAAGATTGTGGCCTCTTCCCTGGGCAGTGCAGGAACCTCTCAATGTCCTCCTTCTTTTCCCCACGACTGAAGCTCAGGAACAGCGAGATCTGTGGGAACTGCCAGGAACAACTGCCTCAGCTACAGCTTATCTTCACTTGCAAGGTACTGTGCAAGTGCGGTGCAGAACTCTGTTCGGCTGCGTTGAAAGTTTGTGAAACTTTCCTGACTTTGAAGGCTTGTCCTTCCCTAAACCAACATCTAACTTTTCGTCTGACCAAATTCTTCTAAGATCCCTGGCAAAGACTTAACCGTTTACTACCAGAACTGTGCTCTCCCATACAAGACTCTAAACCATTGATTATGGCCCAGGCCTATTGAAATGAATTGCTTGTTGTACTGAACTGAAACCCTTTTCCCTGCCTATGAAAGTATTTGTGCGGTTCATACTTATAACCTTGTCTATTTACCCCTTTTTAAAGTAACTGAAGTGCCATTTTGTTCCCACTTCAAGGGAGCTGAACTTGTTCAGAAACTGATTGGTTGTGTATTGTAGTATATTAGATTGTGATATTGAGCTGCTCTTACTAGTGGAATGCTTTCCAAATGACTGTGTAAATAAATGTATATTCTTTTACCAAGAAACCTTGAGTAAGTGTGTGTTTGAATCGCTGTATTTGTGGGTCCTTTGTGCAACCTGTTATACTGCTCACTTTACTCTTGAGATAAGTCTGGCTGCTCAGCCACTGCTACCACATTACTGTGTAGTACAGGCTTGTACCAAAGGTGAAATTGTACTTACACTTGTAGTCTTAATTGTGTGTCGTGTTACCAAAGGGTACTGCATATGATTCTGCCTAACACCCTGTCGATGCACATTACAAATAAATAAATAAATAAATACATAAATAAATATGCTAGTGGCATGAAGTAATTTACACAGTGAATGAGTCACCTGACATCACTGACAACACCAGTTATGTGTGACTGCTAGTATTTCGAATGACCACGGTGCAGCATGACAACATAGGACATGCTGTGCCAGCTGGGGAGAACCACATCCTCAAAGGCTGCCCAATGAGCGTTAGTAACAAGTGTGATTTTGGGAAGTTGTAGGACCATGTTACGGGCTCCACACTAGCAAGCAGATGGAGGTAGCACACCACCAGCAGTGCCTACATTTAATTGTGCATGCACACATGTACTGCTTGTATTGTTCCTCGTGGGAGGGCTGGCGCCCATCTCACCTTATCACCAGCCGGTGCTTTACTTCTGGAGAAGTGCAACACTCCGCCATCTGGCACCCTCAGAAGCAACATAATTGTGGAGCTTCCTGCCATAGACCATTCAAGGTATTTTCCGGCTGGGAACTGCGTGCACCACATTCAGAAGGTGCCCAGCTGATCTCCGTGCTCCATACGGCAGAGCTTTGTTTCATATCTAAACGTGTTTATACCGTGTGCAGCCTAGAAAATGGCCGCCATAACTTTGTTTAGCCATTGCTAAGCAACCCGCTTCACCGCCCGATTGGACAAAGCCCTGCATTTGTTGGCACAGCCTCCACTGGAAGGCTAGAGCAGGCCTTCCCCCAGAGGCAATCCTCAAAAGGCACAGGCCTGTCTGTGCCAGTCCACGGCCTTACGTGCCAACGGCCGGACACCCCATGCTGAACCTACTACACTCTACCTCTGTGAGTACTCCTTCATCAGCCATACCATTTGCTCCTTCCCATTGCAGTGTGTTTCTACTTTCCTCCTCTCTCCTATGCGCACCATCTCCCCATGTGTTACAAGATGTCTAGCACCCTCCATAGGCATAGATTCCAATCACCACCTTAACAGTGACCCGACCTACGTATTTGTAGTTCTGACGCTAAGCCCAAGCAGCACCCTACAAAGTGTCTCTCAACAACTTTTGAAAACACCCACCTGACCCTCTGCATGCAGCGGCGCCTGATCTTTCTTGACCTGCACCCGATCACGTTCTGCACCTGCTCGCACCAAGTAGACCCTCATTGGCTTATTTTGCCAACATTGTCCATTGTATTTTGTAGGCACTGTGCCTGCCTTTTCCAACTGACTACCTAATAGTGCCATATTCCCCATTTTATTTTGTATGCACTGTGCCTGCCTCTGCCAATTGACTACCTAATAGTGCCATATTGCCCATTGTATTTTGAATGCACTATGCCAGCTTCTGCCAATTGACTACCTTATAGTGCCATATTGCCCATTGTATTTTGTATGCACTGTGTCTACCTCTGCCAATTGACTACCTAATAGTGCCATATTGCCCAATGTATTTAATATGCACTGTGCCTGCCTCTGCCAAATGACTGCCAAAAGTACCATATTGCCCATTATATCTACCATTTTATCATTGTATGCTGTTAAACTACTCCCTTGTCCATTGCTTGACAATTACTAGAGGAGCATCAGTCCATCGCGCACCCCTGCCACCAATGCATTCTAAGTTTAAGCTACTGGCATATTAAATGCACACGCTGCAGTACATATATCTCACCACACTAACTATCTAGCCATCATATGCCTCTCTTACTGTTTGCCCTTATCACCCACCTTAGTTCTGCCCCTATAACAATGCAGAATTCCAATATGACCTACCGATCCTTCGTCCCCACATGGGATTGGAGTACCAATACCCAGACTTACCGGCAACAAGCTCTCCACAAAAACCTGGCCTCCCTCAGATGCCCCATTGACACAACCCATCTGTTGGCCTACTCAGCTTTGTCAAGGCTTGCCAGGCTCAGGTCTCACACTAAACGTATACAACATCATAGTCTCTCATTGCCCACAGACTTGAGAAATTGCAGGCTGGCCTCTCACTCTCGCTGTGCCTATGAAACAAAGCGGACTAGAGTCATACACACCAACGTAATGCTGGATACACTACCTAAAACACCCTTTCATGAGTCCTCCGCATACCCTAAATACCCGTACCACACACTCAAAACTCACGCCACATCACACCACACCACCAAGTCAGTCTTCTCACCTTTCCAGCTCAGTACCGCTCCCCTTCACCCTGCAATCCCCGCTTCCACTCACCCCACTAAGAAGAGCAGGCCCCCACCATCTCTCAAATGTGCACTAATGCACATTCTCTCCATGCCCATGCACTAGAGATCCATGACCACCTCACTGTCCATGATTTAGACTTACTTGCTATTACAGAGACATGGCTCCACAAGGCCTCCGGCCCTGCCACCTCACTAGCCCTCCCACATGGTTATTCCATGAGATTGTGGAGAAACATGAAGGAGCCAAGACTCCTGTCCAGCTGTGAGACCTGTGAAGAGACCGGTGACCTGTTTGAAGGCAACCATCTTCTGCTGCTGTCTTGGAAGATCCCTGCCTTGCTGTCAATATTCAGCAGTCCTGTGAAGGAGCTGTGACCCGTGGAGTAGAGGGAACAGGCATTACTGACATCTGCTCAGTACCCTGTGAAGAAGAGCCTTTCGAAGTGCCTCAGGACTGCCCTATGGCTGTCCAGTTCTGAGTTTGAGCTACCATGCTGTCGACGTCACTGTTCCACGTTGATGTCTGGAATTTCGGAGATCCTCAGCTTCTCCTACAAGACTTACCTCAGGAAAATGTCTGATCCCTATCATCAAGAGGACCAGAAATAGGAGGGAAAGTCTAACCACGACAAGTGAGTCCCTTTGCGTTGCCGTGCTGTGGTGACCGCCATCCGAAACAGCTCACTTGAGTTGAGTCCAGTCCTGAGAGGGGTCATGCATTGTGGTTTTCTGCATTCTGCCCTTCAGAGTCCGTGCGCCAGCCAAAGACACCAACCAGAGATCAGTTCGAACCTGCAAACACTGCGAATCAAGAGGTGAGGCTGATGGTGGGAAATGCAATCTGGGACCTTCTTCCTCCGGCCTGCCAAGTCCTGTGAAGAATTGGAGAACAACGGGTGAGTTACAGTGCCCCTAAACACCCTTTAAAGGTGTTGCTAACTTTTCTAAAACTTTTATAACACTTTGTCTTTGCTATTGCTTGCTTGTGCAAGCCTTTCCGAAAGTTGGGGACACTTTTGTTAGTTAGAATAACTTGTCCTCTAACCCTTGGAATCAATCACAGGACCCCAGAGATCCTACCTTAATTTCTACAGTGGTACAAACTGTCAGAACCTTTCCTGAATGTTTGAGCATAAGGCCCCTAGACAATTTAGTGAAAGGATGTTTGAAGTTAAGGCTAATTCTCTGTGGACCTGTAGTGTATACTCTAATCTGTACTTACCTTTACAGGCACATTTGTTCTGTATTATGCCCTACTCTAGTGACTGTATATTATGTTGTGTGATACTTCTACTTGTTAGTAGTCCTTTTTCATAGTGTTGTTTGGCCATAAATAAGTAACTGTATTTGTATACATATTGTCTAAGTGTAATTTGTGACTCCCATTGTCCGTACTCATTGTGGAACCTTTAGAAGCTCAACACCCACCACTTGAGACTTAGCCTAGACCACTTCTCACTGCTACCTTGAACTGCTTTGCATAAAGCTCCCAGAGTTGTCCTGTCATAATATAGGTTGTCATTCTATACATCTGTCCCCCAGGCCAGTGTATAGAAAATCAGTCCTAACAACTGTTACTGTATAACAGCGATTATAGCACAGCTATTTAAATACATAAATTCAGTATCGGTAAATACTTTTTTATAGGTGGATCTTAAAAGCTATTGTGATTTATTTCAAAATGATTCCCACAAATTGTATTTTATTATGAGAACCCATCTCCTTCTCCAGTAGCACTACTGTGTTTGATTTGTCAGAATCTGTTTTAAAAATGGTCTCAATTTTTCCACCTCTAAAAAATATATCATAAATGTACACCAATAGTATTTTGTCTTCAACTCCAGACCTGCTAATAGCACACCTCTCTCTCTTAAAAGAATATAAAAATACCACAACTTCTTGCAAAGTACACCTTGTATCAACCAATCACATATTCTTTTCAAACGTATAAATTCATTGGTCTAAACCTTTCACCTTTACCTGTATAATCATGGTTACAATATATGCAGGTAGCACCTTATAACTGTGGCTACCAGTGCAGCCATTAAATGTGAAGGAAATCGAAGCCTGCTAAAATACATGGCATCCTATTGGCAGACCAATAACCTTGGCTATTATAGTCATGGTGGAAGCATGGCTATTATGCGATAAATAAACTTTAAAATAACGCTTGTGAAAAAATCAACCCCAGGCCACACCACAATCAAACATTGGCAACTCATGTAAATCATTAAAAAGGCGATTTTCAGTTTTTTGTGGTTTAATAACACTGTACAATTTGTAAATTACTTTTATTTCACAATAAACTCTCCGAGAACATTCGACTATTCCCATATTCAATCAAATTGCATATTTGTTTCTTCGCTCGTGATCGAAAATGTTAATCGTGAGGCACACGTTGTTCTTTTCCCATACACATAGTCTTCATTTTCGATAAAGGAACCGCTTGGGTCGCACAGTGAATTCCAGGGCGTCGGCATGAACTTGGGACTAGACCACCATAAAAGATGTTATGTTACTCCTAATCGCTAGTGCAGCATGCGGACACATGGGTCCTGGACGATTGTCCCACAAAACAGTCACAGTGATCCAGCCGTTGATGAGTACGTGCACCTGGTGAATGAACAAGCCATCAGTGGCCGCTGGAATCCATGGCAATCACAGTAAGGCAGCATGTTGCTATTTGGAAAACATAACAGAAAATATTTATCAATACCCAACCTTTATTACAATACATCTATTGATTTCTTAATTTGGCATACAGTTTAATCTAATGATTAGCACACACAGCAAACAATCTCAAAAAAGACAAAAAGAACGTAGAAACTGATTCACAAATCGATATGATCATACATGAGGTTTTTAAAGAAATATTAGCGTTGAACCTGGGTGAATCTAGTGAAAGTCTACATATATTCTGCACTCCCCATGACCACAAAAAATTACAACCACACAGAAAGATAGTACATCAGTTACATTGCCAAAATGAATGTTCAGATAATAATAAATTAAAGCGTGTTCCGGTGTACAGTCGTCAAAAGCAAACTTACATGATATTCACTGTTTCCATTGTTTTTGTGTAACTCAGACTGCAATGCTCAATGCGCTCGCACCAAAAAATCGTCATGAACTGATTTTACATGTTCCTTACAAACTTTTGGAATGCATAACCTTATCAAATGTTCATTATTCCAAACCTCCTCTCCCTGCATTCTTACTGAATATTCCCTTTCCCTCAAGGTAAAAAAACAATTGACCCTTATAGTTTCAGTCCCATGAGTGGGCTTCCTTAGCTCTCCAACCAAAAAATCAAAGCTGGTGACCTTCACTCAGAATCCAAATACATTCTCACTTTGCAACAACATGGCTCAACACATTCATGAGAACTGGTACTCGCATACATGTGCAGAGCCGCTCTTTCCATCAAACACTGCAGGTGGTTGCCTCAGATGCCAAACTCTAGGGGGAGCCAGTCTGACTCCAATATTATTTTAAATACATTGTAACACAGACACATTAGTCCTTCACCTGTACTTTAAACTCTATGGGCACCAGTCTGACTCCAATATTATTTTAAATACATTGTAACACAGACACATTAGTCCTTCGCCTGTACTTTATGCACATTATATTGAACAACACCTCCAAATGTACAGTATAACTTTTGTGACAAAAAAACACCACTTTCTTACTTCTTGCTGCCACATCCGATCCCAGCCTCATCAACCCGCACCTTCCGAGACAGTATTTGATAAGTTTAACAAGTGCAATGTTCTGTTTTTTATATGTTTTTGCAGCAATGTCCGGGGACATCAAAACACACATCAAAAATGGCGGACGCATCGGAACAATCTGACTCACTTCACGCTCTTCATCATCCAATGAGCGAATGCATCACATGTCCGCAGACATGACGCGCCCGATTAGTCAATCGTTATCTTGTCCGCGGAGTGAACGGGGAAGTGTGACCGCGGAGCGGACATAGATATCACTAATTTTTTGAGACCTACTTTTTGATCGTTTAAAAAAAAAGTACTGGATGGATTTTCACCAAATTTGCAAAAGCCCGCTTTCGGGACCAAACCGCTGCTCCTGCCACAAAATTGTTGAAAATCCGTCCAGCGTTTTGATCTGTAGCCATGCACAAAGTTTTTCCCCCATTCAGTCTATGGGAAAAAAAGAAATGTTGGGACCCCCCCCTATAACTTTTCCCCCCCTGGAACAAACCTCACCAAACTTTGCAAAGAACTTCAGAGTGAACCATATACTTTTTTTGCAGAGTTTAATGAGAAAAATGTCCAGGGGGAGCGAAGTTATAAGCCGCCCAGAAAGTGCTCTTCCTATGGGATTAGCAACTTAACCATAACTACACGCCCACTACCGTGGGCGTGGCCGTGTGATATATATATATATATATATATATATATATATATATATATATATATATATATATATATATATATATATAGTGTATATATATATATATATATATATATTCAGTGAAAAAACTTTGTTAAAGGGACGTTATGGTTAAGTTGCGCTACTAAAAACCTATGAAATTCAGTGAAAAAACGTTGTTAAAGGGACGTTATGGTTCCAAGTAAAACCGAAAAACCCTTGAAATTCGCTAGCTATGGTAAGCTAAGCAACCATAACTCGCGCCACCACCGTGCACTGCTAAGACTAACACCCACGACATCAAAGATGACATCACAAATGTCAGTGATGACATTAACAACGTTTTTCCACTGAATTTCATAGGTTTTTAGTAGCGCAACTTAACCATAACGTCCCTTTAACAAAGTTTTTTCATTGAATTTCATAGGTTTTTATTAGCGCAACTTAACCATAACGTCCCTTTAACAAAGTTTTTTCATTGAATTTCATAGGTTTTTATTAGTGCAACTTAACCATAACGTCCCTGTAACACAATTTTTTTTTTTTACTGCATTTCATAGGTTTTTATTAGTGCAACGTCACCATAACAGCCTTTTTCAATAGATGAAGACCACTAGCATCTTAGGTCCTCAAAGTGGGAACCCCAGGTGGTAAAAAAAAAAATGTCTTCCCAAACGTCCGGTGCAGGAAGGAAAATCTTTTACCAAGATGGCCACCATGGAAAGGGAAGGCGGGGTGTATAAAGAGAACACAACAGGGCATGAGCGGGGGGTCGGGGGAACAGGAGAGAGACACGGGGCATGAGCGGGGTGGGGGCAACAGCAGGGAGACACGGGGCATGAGCGGGGGGTGGGGGGAACATGAGGGATACATGGGGCATGAGAGGGGGGTGGGGGTAACAGGAGAGAGACACGGGGCATGAGAGGGGGTGGGGGTAACAGGAGAGAGACACGGGGCATGAGCGGGGGGTGGGGGGAAACAGCAGGGAGACACGGGGCATGATCGGGGGTGGGGGGCAACAGGAGAGAGACACGGGGCATGAGAGGGGGTGGACACGGGGCATGAGAGGGGTGTGGGGGGTAAAAGGAGAGAGAGACACGGGGCATGAGCAGGGGTGGGAGGCAACAGCAGGGAGACACGGAGCATGAGCAGGGGGTGGGGGGCTACACCAGGCAGACACAGGGCATGAACGGGGGGTGGGGGTAACAGGAGAGAGACAAAGGGCATGAGCAGGGGGCAACAGCAGGGAGACACGGGCATGACTGGAGGGTGGGGGGCAACAGGAGAGAGACATGGGGCATGAGACGGGGGTGGGGGGCAACAGCAGGGAGACAGGGGGCATGAGCGGGGGCAACAGCAGGGAGACACGGGGCATGAGCTGGGGGTGGGGGGCAACAGGAGAGAGACACAGAGCATGAGCGGGGGGTGGGGGGAACAGGAGAGAGACACTGGGCATGACCAGCGGGTGGGGGGCAACAGCAGGGAGACACAGGGCATGACCGGGGGTGGGGGGCAACAGGAGAGAGACACAGGGCATGAGAGGGGGGATGGGTGTAACAGGAGAGAGACACGGGGCATGAGTGGGGGCTGGAGGGCAACAGCAGGGAGACACAGGGCATGAGCAGAGGGTGGGGGTAACAGGAGAGAGACAAGGGGCATGAGCAGGGGGCAACAGCAGGGAGACACAGGGCATGATAGGGGGTTGGGGGTAACAGGAGAGAGACACAAGGCATGAGAGGGGGTTGGGGGGCAACAGCAGGGAGACACGGGGCATGAGGGTGGGGTGGGGGGTAACAGGGGAGAGAAACGGGGCATGCGCGGGGGGTGGGGGGCAACAGCAGGGAGACACGGGGCATGAGAGGGGGGTGGGGGTAACAGGAGAGAGACACGGGGCATAAGAGGGGGGTGGGGGGTAACAGGAGAGAGACACGGGGCATGAGAGGGGGTGGGGGGTAACAGGAGACAGACACGGGGCATGAGCAGGGGCAACAGCAGGGATACATGGGGCATGAGCGGGGGGTGGGGGCAACAGCAGGGAGACACGGGGCATGAGCGGGGGTAACAGGAGAGAGACACGGGGCATGAGCGGGGGTGGGGGGCAACAGCAGGGAGACACGGGGCATGACCCGGGGGTGGGAGGAACAGGAGAGAGACACGGGGCATGAGAGGGGGGGTGTGGGGCAACAGCAGGGAGACACAGGACATGAGCGGGGGGTGGAGGGGAACAGGGGAGACCCGGGGCATGAGCGTGGGGTGGGGGGAACTGGGAAAACACGGGGCATGAGCGGCGGGTGCGGGGAGAAAAGGAGGGAGACACGGCATGAGCGGGGGGTGGGGTGGAACAGGGGAGACACAGGGCATGAGCGGGGGTGGGGCAACAGCAGGGAGACACGGGGCATGAGAGGGGGGTGGGGGTAACAGGAGAGAGACATGGGGCATGAGAGGGGGGTGGGAGGGCAACATCAGGGAGACAAGGGACATGACCGGGAGTGGGGGGCAACAGAAGGGAGGCACGGGACATGACCGGGGGGTGGGGAGCAACAGGAGAGAGACACGGGGCATGAGCGGGGGTGGGGGTTAACAGGAGACAGACACGGGGCATGAGCGGGGGGTGGGGGGCAACAGCAGGGAGACACGGGGCATGAGCGGGGGGCGGGGGGAAAATGAGGGAGACACGGGGCATGAGCGGGGGGTGGGGGGAACACGAGGGATACATGGGGCATGACAGGGGGGTGGGGGTAACAGGAGAGAGACACGGGGCATGAGAGGGGGTGGGGGTAACAGGAGAGAGACACGGGGCATGAACGGGGGGTGGGGGGAAACAGCAGGGAGACACGGGGCATGATCAGGGGGTGGGGGGCAACAGGAGAGAGACACGGGGCATGAGAGGGGGTGGACACGGGGCATGAGAGGGGTGTGGGGGGTAACAGGAGAGAGAGACACGGGGCATGAGCAGGGGTGGGAGGTAACAGCAGGGAGACACGGGGCATGAGCGGGGGGTGGGGGGCAACAGCAGGGAGACATGGGGCATGACCGGGGGGTGGGGGGCAACAGGAGAGAGACACGAGGCATGAGAGGGGGGTGGGGGTAACAGGAGAGAGACACGGAGCATGAGCAGGGGGTGGGGGGCTACACCAGGCAGACACAGGGCATGAACGGGGGTGGGGGTAACAGGAGAGAGACAAAGGGCATGAGCAGGGGGCAACAGTAGGGAGACACGGGGCATGACTGGAGGGTGGGGGGCAACAGGAGAGAGACATGAGGCATGAGACGGGGGTGGGGGGCAACAGCAGGGAGACACGGGGCATGAGCGGGACAACAGCAGGGAGACACGGGGCATGAGCGGGGGGTGGGGGGCAACATTAGAGAGACACAGGGCATGAGCGGGGGGTGGGGGGAACAGGAGTGAGACACTGGGCATGACCAGCGGGTTGGGGGCAACAGCAGGGAGCCACGGGGCATGACCAGGGGGTGGGGGGCAACAGGAGAGAGACACGGGGCATGAGAGGGGGGATGGGTGTAACAGGAGAGAGACACGGGGCATGAGTGGGGGGTGGAGGGCAACAGCAGGGAGACACAGGGCATGAGCAGAGGGTGGGGGTAACAGGAGAGAGACAAGGGGCATGAGCGGGGGCAACAGCAGGGAGACACAGGGCATGAGCAGAGGGTGGGGGGAACAGGAGAGAGACAAGGGGCATGAGAGGGGGTTGGGGGTAACAGGAGAGAGACACAAGGCATGAGAGGGGGTTGGGGGGCAACATCAGGGAGACACGGGGCATGAGAGGGGGGTGGGGGGTAACAGGGGAGAGAAACGGGGCATGAGCAGGGGGTGGGGGGCAACAGCAGGGAGACACGGGGCATGAGAGGGGGGTGGGGGTAACAGGAGAGAGACACGGGCATAAGAGGGGGGTGGGGGGTAACAGGAGAGAGACACGGGTCATGAGAGGGGGTGGGGGGGTAACAGGAGACAGACACGGGGCATGAGCGGGGGCAACAGCAGGGATACATGGGGAATGAGCGGGGCGTGGGGGGCAACAGCAGGGAGACACGGGGCATGAGCGGGGGTAACAGGAGAGAGACACGGGGCATGAGCGGGGGTGGGGGGCAACAGCAGGGAGACACTGGGCATGACCCGGGGGTGGGAGGAACAGGAGAGAGACACGGGGCATGAGAGGGAGGGTGGGGGGTTACAGGAGAGAGACACAGGGCATGAGCGGGGGGTGGAGGGGAACAGGGGAGACCCGGGGCATGAGCGTGGGGTGGGGGGAACAGGGAAAACACGGGGCATGAGCGGCGGGTGCGGGGAGAAAAGGAGGGAGACACGGCATGAGCGGGGGGTGGGGTGGAACAGGGGAGACACGGGGCATGAGCAGGGGGTGGGGGGCAACAGCAAGGAGACACGGGGCATGAGCAGGGGTGGGGCAACAGCAGGGAGACACGGGGCATGAGAGGGGGGTGGGGGGCAACAGAAGGGAGGCATGGGACATGACCGGGGGGTGGGGAGCAACAGGAGAGAGACACGGGGCATGAGCGGGGGTGGGGGTTAACAGGAGACAGACACGGGGCATGAGCGGGGGGTGGGGGGCAACAGCAGGGAGACACGGGGCATGAGCGGGGGGCGGGTGGGAGGGATAGAGACACACAGGGCATGAGTGGGGGGAGGGTGGGAGGGATAGAGACACACGGGACATGAGCAGGGGGTGGGGGGAGGGATAGAGACACACGGGGCATGAGCAGGGGGTGGGGGGAGGGATAGAGACACACGGGTCATGAGCGGGGGGGAGGGGAGAGACACACGGGGCATGAGCGGGGGGTGAGTGGGAGGGATACAGACACACGGGGCATGAGCAGGGGTGGGTGGGATGGATACAGAAACACGGGGCATGAGCGGTGGGTGGGTGGGAGGGATACAGACACACGTGGCATGAGTGGGGGTGGGCGGGAGGGATAGAGACACATGGGTCCACAGCAGGGGGTGGGGGGAGGGGAGAGACACACGAGGCATGAGCGGGGGGTGGGTGGGAGGGATAGAGACACACGGGGCATGAGCGGGGGGTGGGTGGGAGGGATAGAGACACACAGGGCATGAGCAGGGGGTGGGTGGGAGGGATAGAGAAACACGGGGCATGAGTGGGGGGTGGGTGGGAGGGATAGGAACACACGGGCATGAGCGGGGGGTGGGTGGGAGGGATAGAGACACACGGGACATGAGCAGGGGGTAGGGGGAAGGGAGAGACACACGGGGCATGAGCAGGGGGTGGGGGTGAGGGGAGAGACACACGGGGCATGAGGGGGGTTGGGCTGGAGGGCTAGAGACACACGGGGCATGAGCGGGGGGTGGGCGGGAGGGCTAGAGACACACAGGGCATAAGCGGGGGGTGGGTGGGAGGGCTAGAGACACACGGGGCATGAGCGGGGGGTGGGTGGGAGTTCTAGAGACACACGGGGCATGAGCGGGGGTGGGTGGGAGGTCTAGAGACACACGGAGCATGAGCGGGGGATGGGGGAGGGAGACTGTGAGGAGGATCCCGTCGGGCGAGGGGAAATGGGGGAACGTGGAGTACTGACAGTGGACCACGAAGCTGCCCAGCCCTTACCTTGGTTCGCCGGGGCGGCCGTCACAGGTGCTGTCAGGGGCTCGGAGCCGCGGCCGGCCGCGGTGCGGAGATGCGCGCACCCCGGCGTGTTCCTCTCGCCGCCGGAGCAGACAAGAAGAGAAAGGCGGCGGGCCAGACGGAGCGGGCCGCTCTGCGGGGGCAGTTCGCTCGGCGGGAGCGGGCGAGCAGGGACTCCCAAGCAGGGGGAAGGAGGGGCCTCGGGACACACATGGGAAAGTGGACGGGACTCCCCTGGCAGGCGGGAGAATCAGGAAACACAACCCCAGATGGCAGCCTTTAAAGGAGGCGGGACGTGACAGGAACAACCAATAGAAAGCCAGATAGACAGGGAAGGACCCTATTGGTGGGGAGACAAGTCACTCACGACATATAAAAGACCAGGAGCTGATCAACGTGTTGTTGTTTCCTTTTCTAGTCATACGGAGAGGGCGAAGAGCGAAGGAACGACTGGTGGGCCTATCCGGAGTCCCAAGAGGCTTAGGAAAGAAGGTTATTTTCCTAGGAAGCGGCCAGAGAAGTGAAGTAACTCTCAACAGCTAAAAACAATTGACTATAATTTCATTTGGTTAAGTTTCAAGAATAAAGCACTATTTCAGCAACTAACCACTGGGTGTGACCCTTGATTCCTACATTGGCGACGAAGGTGGGATCTAGCGACAACGCGATGGAGACCCTAATTAAGGCGCTGACGGACGGCCAACAACAGTTGCAACAATTACTACAGCTACAAACACAGCAAGCGGCAGCTGACCGCCAGGCATTCCAGCAAGCCATCCAATTGCAGGGCGCCTTGCAAACTACGGCGCAAGACAAACAACACGAGACCATTACTAGGCTCACGGACGCAGTAGCCAGCTCCAGGAACCAGCCCATGGTGCCGTCCACCCTGCTTCAGAAGTATAGGGAAGGGGAAGATCCGGCCTTTTTCTTCACCAGTTTTGAAAGAATAGCGAGAAATGCGCAATGGCCACCCGAACGTTGGGGACAATATGTGGCTCCCCTGTTATCCGGAGTGATGCAGGGAGCGTATCAGGCGGTGAACCCCAATGGCAACACTCCATACGGTGAAATCAAGGCAGCCGTACTGGACCGTTTAGGCCTGGATGAGGAGGCTTACCGTATCCAGTTAAGGGACACAAAGCTAAGGAATGGGGAAAGCCCCCGGCAGTTATATTACTGCATCAAAGATCTGACGGAGAAGTGGATCCAGGCACCTACCCCAGCTAACCAACCGCTCCTGGACAAAATAATACTGGAACAGTTCATAGAAGCCTTGCCAGGCCCAATGCAAAGATGGGTTCGGCAACACCACTGGCCTACCTTTGCAGAGGCCGTGGACATCGCGTCGGCTTATCAAAAGGCCGGGTATAGCCGTCTCCCCATAACCGGTGCCATAGGAAGGATGACCTTATCCAGCCTAGAACACCCAGTACAAAAGGGACCAAGAGGGATCCCCACCCGATGGAGGCAACCAGAGGACGCCCCAAAAAAACACGAAGAAAGGAAACTGGGACATGAGGAGAAGCAGTCTCCTATGGCCCAGGGGTTTCGACAGCCCCAATGCTTTGAGTGCAGTGAATGGGGCCACATTGCCCGGTTTTGCCCCAGAAGGAAGACGACAGAGCCCATGGAAATTGGCTATATGAAAACCCATCCAGAAGAACGCAGCCCTGGACCCTATGTTGTGGATATAAGGGTAGATGGTCGACCAACGCGGGCGCTGCTGGATAGCGGAAGTAGACAAACAGCCATATCTCCAACCGTGAGTACTACACCTAACTTGTCTAACATTTCTATACCGATAAGGTGTATTCATGGGGACGTAAAATCATACCCGGTGAAGGAGATACAGATAGAGATGAACCACGAAACCACTCAGTTAAAGGCTGCCGTCCTTCCTACCCTACCTACCCCCGTAGTCATAGGGACAGACTTACCACACTTTGATAGAGCACTAAGGACCATAGAGGAAGAAGGCGGAAGCAGGGTCAACCACAAAGCCACAAAAGAAGAGAACCCCAGAAACCCTCCCGGTCACAAAAGACGGAACAGATTGGAGTGGTGTCAAGCCAGTTATATGACTCGGCCAATCAATTGGAACCCCGAAGATCATGAAGATTCCCTGAGAGGCGAAACCCTGACTGATCCAACCCTTCGGGTAGCCCGAGAGAGAGCGGCCAACGAGATAGAACCAGATGTAACGAAGGGACCGGGGTTCTTGTTTCATCATGGCCTCTTATATCGCAAATACAAAGCGGACGATGGGAACGTAAAAGAACAACTGGTCTTGCCGAAAACACATAGGATGGTCATAATGCAGTTAGCCCATAACCACCCCTGTGGGGGGCACATGGCCTCCCTAAAAACCCAGCAGAACATCTTGAGACGGTTCTATTGGCCAGGCATATATGGGGAAGTAGCCCGGTTCTGCAAGGTGTGCCCCACTTGCCAGTTAACCAGTGGGGTTTTACCAGCAAAGGCCCCATTACAGAAAATGCCCCTCATTAACGTACCCTTCCAGCGAATAGGCATGGACATTGTGGGACCTATAGAACCTGCATCCCGAGGGTACAGGTATCTACTAGTCATCGTTGACTATGCTACGCGATATCCTGAGGCGTTCCCCTTGAAGGGAACCTCAGCCCGACAGTTATGTGACCAACTCATACCCTTCTTCGCGAGGGTGGGGCTACCCTCGGAAGTCATTACCGACCAAGGGACCAATTTCATGTCCACCCTACTTCGACAAGTATGCGAGAGACTACAGATTCATCAGCTATGTACTTCAGTGTATCATCCCCAGACAGACGGGTTAGTCGGAAGGTATAACAAAACAATCAAGAAGATGATACGAAGAGTAACAGGACCCGATGGGAAGAACTGGGAACGAGTATTACCCTTGGTCCTAATGGTATTAAGAGATACACCGCAATCATCTACAGGCTTCTCTCCCTTTGAGCTCCTTTTCGGAAGACAACCCCGAACCATATTGGATCTCGTAAAAGAGGAATGGGAGACTTCAGATGAAATTTCTTTAACGGAGTATACCGAAGAGCTAAAAGAACATCTGACAATACACCGTTCAATGGCCGAAACGAATCTAGGACAAGCCCAATTAACTCAGGAGAAAACATACAACAAGGGAAGTCGGATGAGAACGTTCAAGGTAGGGGACCACGTATTGACCCTCCTACCTACCAGTACGAACAAACTCCTGGCCAGATGGAGAGGTCCTCATGAAGTTAAGGAGGTCCTTAGTCCGGGGACGTATCGAATCCACCAACCCGACTGGGCCAAACCAGACCAGGTATATCATGTGAATCTACTAAAGGCATGGACCACACCCATATTAGCGGCAACGATGGAGATCGGTGACGATGGTTCAGAACAAAATGTGACCCGACAACAAGGCAAGCTGGAAGACGTTCAATGGGGTAAAATACTAACACCTTCCATGAAATCCGAACTGTTAGCCAGCCTGTCACCCTATGCAGGGGCCTTCTCGACCTTACCTGGAAGAACCAATCTAATCGAACATGAGATCAGAAGCGATCCCGGACAGACTGTCCAGCTAAGACCCTATCGGATCCCCGAAGCAAGAAGGCTAATCATCAAAAACGAGGTAGAAGACATGCTACGCATGGATATAATTGAACCATCCACCAGCTCCTGGTCCTCCCCGATAGTACTGGTACCAAAGCCGGACGGTACAATTAGGTTTTGTATGGATTATCGACAGCTGAATACCATTTCCAGATACGAAGCCTATCCAATGCCAAGAATGGACGAATTGTTGGAGAGCCTAGGATCCGCAAACTTCCTGAGTACACTGGACCTAACCAAGGAATATTGGCAAATCCCCTTGAAAACCACAGACCGGGAAAAAAACGCCTTTGCAACCCCCCAAGGCCTATATCAATTTAAAGTTCTACCTTTTGGCCTACACGGGGCGCCGGCCACCTTCCAAAGATTGATGGATGTCGTACTACGCCCCCATGAGAAGTATGCTGCAGCTTACTTAGATGACATTGTCGTGTATAGCACTACCTGGGAGGCCCATCTATACCACTTGGAACAGGTGGTGGCTGAGTTAGCTAGGGCAGGCTTACACATCAATCCCAAGAAGACGGTGATGGGTGCGCACGAAACTAAGTATCTTGGACACATGGTTGGTGAAGGCATGTTACGACCCCAAACTTCAAAAATCAAAGCCATTTATGAGATTCCGACGCCCACAACAAAAAAACAAATCCGAGCCTTCTTAGGCTTCATCGGTTATTACCGAAGGTTTATCCCTGATTTCTCCACGGTGGCTGCCCCCTTGACCGACGCTTAAAGAAATAAAGGAACTCCTGATCTGTCCAAAAATGTTGCGGCTTTGGATGCCATCGAGGTCCTGAAACAAAGGATTACCTCGAATCCGGTACTCCGGTGCCCCGACTTCCATGACCATTTTTTTCTGCAAACAGACGCTTCGAACCATGGTCTTGGTGCGGTTCTTTCACAGGAACATGATGGTGAACTTCAGCCAGTCTGTTTCGTGAGCAGGAAACTCGTTCCTCATGAGGAGGCCTATTCAACTGTGGAAAAAGAGTGTTTGGCCATCAAATGGGCAGTGGAAACTCTCAAGTATTATCTCTTGGGCCGCCCCTTTACGTTGTATACTGACCACGCTCCCCTACAATGGCTCGCCAAACATAAGGATACCAACCAGCGTGTTCTTCGCTGGTTCCTGTCACTGCAACCGTTTGATTTCCTTACCATTCACAAGCCAGCTGGATTCCAACTGGTGGCCGACTGTTTGTCCAGGAATGCTCCCTTGCCCGATCGGCCAGGGTTTGTGATGGGGAGATGTGAGGAGGATCCCGTCGGGTGAGGGGAAATGGGGGAACGTGGAGTACTGACAGTGGACCACGAAGCTGCCCAGCCCTTACCTTGGTTCGCCGGGGCGGCCGTCACGGGTGCTGTCAGGGGCTCGGAGCCGCGGCCGGCCGCGGTGCGGAGATGCGCGCACCCCGGCGTGTTCCTCTCGCCGCCGGAGCAGACAAGAAGAGAAAGGCGGCGGGCCAGACGGAGCGGGCCGCTCTGCGGGGGCAGTTCGCTCGGCGGGAGCGGGCGAGCAGGGACACCCAAGCAGGGGAAAGGAGGGGCCTCGGGACACACATGGGAAAGTGGACGGGACTCCCCTGGCAGGCGGGAGAATCAGGAAACACAACCCCAGACGGCAGCCTTTAAAGGAGGCGGGACGTGGCAGGAACAACCAATAGAAAGCCAGATAGACAGGGAAGGACCCTATTGGTGGGGAGACAAGTCACTCACGACATATAAAAGACCGGGAGCTGATCAACGTGTTGTTGTTTCCTTTTCTAGTCATACGGAGAGGGCGAAGAGCGAAGGAACGACTGGTGGGCCTATCCGGAGTCCCAAGAGGCTTAGGAAAGAAGGTTATTTTCCTAGGAAGCGGCCAGAGAAGTGAAGTAACTCTCAACAGCTAAAAACAATTGACTATAATTTCATTTGGTTAAGTTTCAAGAATAAAGCACTATTTCAGCAACTAACCACTGGGTGTGACTCTTGATTCCTACAGAGACACACGAGGCATGAGCGGGGGGTGGGGGAGGGAGAGAGACACGAGGCATGAGCGGGGGCGGGAGGGAGAGAGAAACACGAGGCATGAGTGGGGGTGGGGGGGAGAGACACACACGGTGCATGAGCGTTAGTGGTGGGGGAGAGAGAGACACACGGGGCATGAGCAGGGGTGGGGGGAGGGAGAGAAACACACGGGGCATGAGCGGCGGGTGGGTGGGAGGGCTAGAGACACACGGGGCATGAGCGGGGGGTGGGTGGGAGGCCTAGAGACACACGGGGCATGAGTGGAGGCTGGGTGGGAGGTCTAGAGACACACGAGGCATTAGCTGAGGGTGGGTGGGAGGGCTAGAGACACACGGGGCATGAGCAGGGGGTGGGGGAGAGACACACACGGGGCATGAGCAGGGGGTGGGGGGAGGGAAAGACACACATGGGGCTTGAGCGGGGATGGCGGGAGGGAGAGAAACACACTGGGCATGAGCGGGGGGTGGGTTGGAGGGCTAGAGACACACGGGGCATGAGCGGGGGGTGGGTGGGAGTTCTAGAGACACACTGGGCATGAGCAGGGGTGGGTGGGAGTCAGAGAGACACACAGGGCATGAGTGGGGGGTGGTGGGACAAACAAAAACACGGACATGCCGCACGGACATGAGTATGTGCGGCAGATCCCGCTCCTCGGCCCTCCGCTGGCCACTGTGTGCGATGGCGTGAGCGGGGGGCTGGAGGAACAGGGGACACACGGAGCATGAGCGGGGGTGGGGGGGGACAGGAAGGACACACGGAGCATGAGAGGGGGTGGGGGGACAGAAAGGACACACGGGGCATGAGCGGGGGGTGGGGCAGACACGGGCATGAGCGGGGGTGGGAGGAACAGGAGACAGACACGCTCCTGCTGACCTGACAAAGCCTCTCATGCGGGAAAGAAAGATGGCAGGCGTCTCTGAAGCAAGACGCACTGCACGCTTTCACTGCATCCAATGAGAGAGCACATCAGATGTCCGCGGACATCACGCAAGCTGCTGGCCCAATCACCGTCCTGTCCGCGGAGCGAACAGGGAAGTCCATCCGTGGACCGAACACAGATATCACTAATTTTTTTTGCCCTACTTTTTGGTCATTTTTTTTAAAAAAAACTACTGGACGGATTTTCACCAAATTTGCAAAAGCGCGCTTTTGGGACCAAACCACTGCTCCTGGTCCAAATTTGGTGAAAATCCGACCAGCGGTTTGGGCTGTAGGCGCAAGCAAAAAAAATGTCCCATTCAGTTTATGGGAAAAACAGAAATTTTGGGACCCCCCCTATAAGTTTCCCCCCCTTGCACGAATCCTCACCAAACTTTGCAAAAGAATTCAGAGTGGCCTATATACTTTTTTTGCAAAGTTTGGTGAGGATTCATCCAGGGGGAGCGAAGCTATAAGCCACCCCAAAAGTTCTCTTCCCATGGAAACAGCAACTTAACCATAACTACACTGCCACTATTGTGGCAGTGTAATATATATATTGCATGATCAAGCAATGTGTGAACCGCGTTGTTTTGGAGCTGCTTTTTTATCCACAGCAATATTGAATAAAGAATTATACGCTTCCTGATAATCTTTTGGTGAATCCTTGACTCTGTGCTCTACTGACATTTGCTATGTTTTACTGCTTTTCGGAGCGCATGCCATTTTCCTGTACTTTGGTACTCTGGCTTTCTTATATAAATATAAATAATTGTTTTTGTTTTTGTGGATACAATGCCTAGCAGTGTGCAACATTGTGGTGACTTTCGATACATCAAGCTTGGGGATCACTTTTGCATTGATTTTATTTTAATAAAACCAAATATTGATTCTAAAATTGGCCTCTTTGTAGTCCCCAGAATTGTGGAGTGGGACTGTATCTCAGAGGTTTTATATTAGGGATGCACGCTTAACGTAGAAGCCATGCATTGAACACAATATATCTCACAGGTCAAGCCTGCACAAACGTCATTCCTGCAGCAGGTCTGACTCAACCTTTCATCCTTCCCAGGATGATACAAATAGAGCACCACAATAAGGCAAGCAAATTCCACTTACTATTTCAGTGCTTAGATACGAAGGAATCTTGCACGAAGCTCTGTCTAAGAACACATCTTATTACATATGGAGCATTATAACAGTTGGTTACAAGCTTTATTTAATGTTCCCTCTGCTAGATGTGCTAACAAGGTTTGCATCTGAATCTGCGTTCTAAATGGTGCACAGGAAGGGATGGGGCACACAAGGCGAGGAAGGAGGTCGATAAGACCAGAGAAAAAGGGAGCAGTGATCATACAAGAGAGCTTGGCAGAGGTCGAAGAGCACATTAAAGGAATTGGACTCACATTAATCAAGGATTCTTTGGCACAGCAAGAGCTATGAGCAGGCGGAGGGAGAAGAAGCAATGCTGGAGAGGTTGGAGGACATGGAGATTGTGAGGGGAAGAGACACAAAGAATCAGGAATTTAGAGAGGAAGGGAACAATTTTAACTTGCGCATTCACAATGTCGGGGCCTAGTAATAATGTTTTTTGTTTGTTTCACCCCTGTTCCCCTCCCTTCGCCTGGTCGCACTCTGAAACACCTGTGTACGAGCACGATATAAATAAAATATCATATCATATCATAAAGAGAGTGTTTAAGAACAAGCCAAAATGCAACTGGATGGAAAAACGGCATTGAAGAAAGGGTGGAAGAGGAAACGTGAAAATATTGAAGAGTGAAATTTAAGATGAAGGAGGATCAGCAACTATGAATGAAAAACGAAGATGATGAGAACAGAGAAGACAGTAGGCGACTGAACCGAAGGACAGTGATTATGTGACATGATTTCTAGTGTGCAGTGGCTGGTCAGTATGCACTGTGTATATACTAGAGCCGCTGTCGATAATGATCTCCATCTCTTGCAAACTGACAGATTGCCAGATATTCGTGCCACAGTAATATCTGTACGTTTTGATGCAATTCTTTCTATATTGTCCACTCTTTCCAGCAATTAAAATTTAACTCTGGATGCGTTAAGATGTCTGATTGCAATACTGCAAGCACGACTCGCAATTGCCATACTGTGCAGATATTAGTTCAGATCAAAAAGTCAATCGAACAGTGTTCGCCTGCGTTACCTTCCTTGCAAATGGCCGGCACCATCCATGGCCTGGTCTACAAGCAATGTCAGTACAGTAGTACTAAACGCAATGCAATTAAGTACTGCTCGTGGTACTAAGTTAGGAGAAAGACAAGCTTTTTTATTCAAGATTTTCCAACAAATGATGTGTAAACTTATAATTAGTGCTCTTTCGAACATTCAGCAGTTAAAATGCAGAGCACACCAGAAAACTGAATAAGA
The DNA here is from genome assembly GCF_040938575.1 of Ambystoma mexicanum. NCBI lineage: Eukaryota > Metazoa > Chordata > Amphibia > Caudata > Ambystomatidae > Ambystoma > Ambystoma mexicanum. Next base: position 251,026,376 of record NC_090923.1, on the reverse strand, counting down.
GTAGCAATTATATGCCGCCTCCAAAACACAATAGCCATTTTGTAACTCTGCTCCTGCTTTTATGTGCAGAAAGTTTTTGCTCAGCGTTCAATTTGCACTGTTTAGATGATTTTAAGCTTCACATTCAGGTCATGAAAATTCTGCAGCACAGGACTTTTAAGACAATTTAGGTCTAATAGATTCTTCTCCGACCCCAGGCATTCTGCATGTGTAATTAGGTTAGTTGTTGCAATGCAGATGATGCGCTACTTCACCTTTCTTTGCCATTTGGAACCCGTTGAACACTGCCACAGATGTTCACTGCATACATGTATCATGTGAAGGATTTGACATATGTTAATGTAACCTCTTCTCACACAATGTTTGTCCAACAAGCATTTTCCAGTCAAAGATACTGTGAGCTACATACAAACGCTGTCCCTTAAGTCAGCTGTTGTTGCCACTGTGGATGAAATCTATCCTTTCAAAGGATGCTAAGAAAAGAGCACACAAGATTGCATCAGTGATTTATTTACTCAATGGTGAGTTATCATGGAAACTCAGAGGCATGGTTTGGAGGCAGACGGACTTTTTCCTTGAGTGTGAAAGAAAGTTGTAAGGCACATGGAAGAATGCAAAAGCAGACTAGATGGCTAGCCTAACGTTCAGACTACAATACATTTTTTTCTCGTTACTAACTTAAGGTTTGGTGCTGACAGTGTTCTATTTTATGTAGAGCTATCCGAAGAAGCAACGTGGGCTCCAATCTCCATAAAAATAACTGTGTTTACGACCTAGTGGGAGCAGTAGACTCAGAGACCGTTAGTTGTCGAAACTATGACTATGTGGATGTGGTGCCCACACCCGGATTGGCAGTAAGGGGCAAACGAACACATTCCCTGGATAATCATATTAATAATAATAATAATAATAATAATAATAATAATAATAATAATAATAATAATAATAACAATACAATATAATATTAATAATTAAAGATGGAATGGAAACAGTACTAACCAAACCATATAGCATGCATACATTGGCAAACACAAATAGTAGTCAATAGAATAGTTAACGCAGGGGGTGTTGACATTAGCACTGTTGATACTGTAATAATCAAATAGAGAAACATATGCAGAACATTCCTTAGCAGGCATAAACAAAATGCAGTTTTTAAATATTAAATAAGAGTCAATTCCAACCTTGCCTATAACCTTGCCTCTGAACAGAGAGTGGCTGTGGGCAAAGAACGGTGTGCACAATTAAACCAACACAATCCCAGCAAATGTCCATATCCATTATGATACTCTATTTTCTTCTCCTTTTTCATTCAGGGCATGGACCCTTCAGTCTTTCACAGTTCCCTTTAGTTAACACCCCATGTGTTCAGTTTGTGCACAACTCTACTTTTATGAAGTTCAAGTGTTTTTGATTTTGAAACACCTTGTAATAGTCATTCCTGAACATACCTATTTCTAAGAGTTAATGCTCAAAATATTGTAGGTGAATATTACCCCAAAAATATCATAAATAAAGCCAAAAGAAACCATAGGCCACCACACACTGAACATTAAATGCAAGCAGGCAAAATACCCACTTCTTTACACTGGCCTGTAATGGACTCTGATTTGTGCCTTTGGCAGGTGGAGCTGGAGGAACTGGTTTATCTTCATCCTAATGGATATAATTCTTCCCTTATGAATGATTGAAACTCAGGCTGGAAACGTTGTTGGATGTGATTAAGAATATGACTGTGTTATGACTTTTTACTTGCCTTTCCTCCTGTTGCTATGTATGGAATGTTATGAGTGAGGCAGAATGCTGAGAGGATGTTATCTGCTGTGTGTTCTGAATGAGAGAGAGGGTGCCAGTTAATGTCTACCTGATGTACCCTGTTATTGTACCTGAACTAAGTAAAGACGCGTACTTGTTTCACACCTGAGACTCAGAGTAATCTCTGTTGGACACCCAGAGGTTGGGGTGTTGGACACCCAGTAGTTTGTATAGAGTGTTGGACACTGTGATGAATCCTGGGGCGTCATCACTGGTCCCCAGCCTAAAGTCTCCTCCCATTTGGCCAGGGGAAGGTAGCTTCTATCTGATCCTGACCCCGGGGTTGGTATTCTGAGGGTGGATCAGATGGGAGGAGATGGCTGTCAGGAGTGATTGGTGACTCCAGTAGGAGAAATGGATATCCTTCTCTTTCTTTTGAGGAAGTTCCTTTAATTCCCATGTTTTTGATGGCATGTTGTCATTATTTAGAACCATTTAATTATAAAACTCTGAAAACTACTTTGGTCAAACAAAACCTTATTCAGTGTTCATGTGTGCATGATAATCCTAGAACATATATAACATCTAATGCTTGTTTTGAGTGTTGTCTGCATAGCACTGTTCAACAATGTAACTTAAAATCCTTTAGAACTTCCTTGGACTCCAAGTCCCAGAAAGCCTCAAATACTGAAACGAGGAAGAGCAGAAAGGAGTCAATGTGGAGGGAATGTGACATCAAGTGTAATGTGCAGGCTAGTTGTCAGGAACCAAGTCAGCTGCGAGGGACATTTAAACCAGGCAATTACCTAGAGCTGTAGGATTGAGGAAGGCGAGAGGAGGAAGGCTGCAGAGTGTGCACAGTGGGAAGTGAGACCAGTGGCAGAGGCAGTCCCATGGAGAAGAGCCACAGGAGACATCTGCCGAAGTAGGTTGGTGGCGTTCAGGACAGGAGAAGAGGATCTCCGGTGAAGACAAGTTGAACAGTGTGCAGCTGTGCCAAGAGAGACACAGTCCTGCAGAGCTCTGCGGGTTCTGACAGCGAAGGACTCCGAAGGTGACCCAGGAACCAAATAAGACTCTGCCAAGAAGGAGAAGCTGGCCCCATGCAAGCTCCTCGCAGCAGCCTCATGATGAACCAGTGAGACAGCCTAGACGAGTAGGAGGCCCCGGAGGTGCAAACACAATAAAGACTATTTGGGAAGCAATTTTAAATACAGATCAAATAGAAGTGAAGCAAAAGCAAATATGGTACAATTCTCTTAACATGGGATGTCAGTTGGGGGAAACCTGGAGCCAGCATTGCCTAAAACCAAAAGACATTACCAAACGAGAAGGAAAGGCAAATATTGTACAATTCTCCAAGATGAGATGTCAGTTGGGGGAAACTTAAAAAAAGCAATGTCTATTCCAAAAAACACTAAGAGAAACAAGCCATGAAAGTTGTACAAATCCCCTGACATAAGATGTCACTTGGGGGAAACCTGGAACAATTATTGCCAAGCGCCAAGGAGCGTGAAAGAAAGTTTGACAGACTGAGCTTGAAGAAACACTCATACATGGCATGGCAATGTGGGGAACATTGGTACAAGTAACAACTGAAGTCAACAAAGATACAATGAAGTGATACCTAATGAGAATGTTGCAGAGGGACTTGACAAGAGCATCAGCTAGAGACTGTTTTGGAAAGAGATAACTGGCAGGAGAGTAAACCAGTGGATTTCTGTGAGCCAAAAGGGGATATTTTCCTGGCAGGAGAGTAAACCAGGATATCAAGAGTTTTGGTTGAGAAGTTTCCTGGCAAGAGAGTGTTCTGGGAGACCCACTTTGAATTGGTTTGTTTGTCATATTAAGTTGTTGTTTCAAATGAACATTTTGCCAACCTGTGTACTAGAAAACACTTGCCTTTTGCCATACTGTAATCATGATTGAAGAAAAGACATTTGTTTAACCATCCTGAAATGTGGAAAAGGCATTCTGTTTTGCCATCCTGAAAGACTAGGAGAGGTTTTCTCTGTGTTATTTTTCAACCAGTTTTGTGGAAGGAACATTCTGTTTTGCCATCCAGAGGAGAGTATTCGTTAAAAGAGACATTTGTATTGCCTTTAAGAGACTGGTTGTGACACAGAAAACTTTGAACAGTTTTTTCTAAAATAGTCCTAGGGAAGGGAACCCACCCCTGGACAGACATAATGTTTTGGTTGTAGTTTTTGCACATTTCTGTTGAGTTGAAATTTGAACATTTACCTTGCACCTTTTGGTTGTGTATCTTAGTGTGAGGGTCAGATTTAGTTTGGACACAAGGTCAGCCTGCTTTCGTTTTAGTTTCATAGGAAGAAATATTCACATTAGAATAGGGAAAGCTAGGCCTTTATACAAACACTTGTCTGTTAATAAAATGGCTAATGTTGAGAATATTACTTTGTGTCTGCCTCTCATTTCTGACCCCTCACACCACCCATTCTTATTTTCAGTGGGTTAGACATCCAAATTGACTGTAGGGGTGATGAGCACCTGGAATTGTTATGACCAGTCCGGTGCAGATAACCTGGTGGTTTGGTAGTAGATGTGCCACTCCATGGCCTTGCCTTTGACACACAAAAGTAGTTATGTGTTCAGCGTTTTGCAAACGGTGCATGAGGGAGCAAGTGCACCTGTGACTGGAGGTACAAATTTATGTGTGCAGGGTTGTAGATACTGAAGGTAAAGTTAGTGTCCCCATTGGTTTTGTAGGCTGTGTTAAGTGATGTTTGGAGCTTGGTTTTGGGTGTGTGTTCCCTGCGCCCAATGGAGGTACACCCAACTCATGTTTGGGGCGTTGCTATGCCTGGGCTAAGTGATGTGGTTTTGGGGCTGGAGGCCTGTTAAGTGAGTTAAGTTTTGGTATCCTTTTGTCAGATATTTGATGCCTCTCCTTTCCTCGGTAGTATGGGGCTGGGCATTGATTGAGCAGATGTGTCCCAATTTCTGTAGAATTGGTGTTGAGTAGAGTTTTTGGGTGGATTTAGTGTTGGAATCTGTTCTGGAGTTTAGGTGTGTACATGTTTTTGGCTTTTGTGTATGTTTGTCTCGTTTTGTGAAGGTGGGAGATGTGGTTGGTTTAGGCTTGCCTTCCCTCCTGTTGCTATGAATGTTTGTAATGTCATGAGTGCCTGAATGCAGACTGCTGAGAGAAAGTTATCTGCTGTGTGTTCTGAGAGTGGCAGTTTAAGAGAACATGACTGAGAGAAAGGGTGCCAGTGGAAGTCTCCCAAGAGTCTTACCTGCAGTGTCCTGTTATTGTACCTATAACCTGTACCTGGAACTGAACTAAGTAAAGAAGCTTACTTGTGTCACACCTGAGACTCAGAGTCATCGCTGCCAAGAAACATCATTACAATACTTCTATTGATCTTAGTTTGTTGAGAAGTGTGTGCTGAGTGTACACTTCTAATTATTGCTCTTTCGAACACATATTCATTAGAATACAGAACACATCAGAAACTGGTGTAAGGATATCAATTATATAAGTCTTCCAAAACGCAACAACCAATTGTTAACTTAGCTCCAGCTTTTATGTGAAGAATGTGTTTGCTCAGGGTTCCATTTACTCCTTTCCCCCTCGTCTCTAACTCTGGGGCCATGTACATAGCAGCAGGGGATGGAGAAGTATCCCAATATTCTTCTGATTATCTTACTGGGGTTAGCCTTTCATTTTATTGGGCGAAAGGATCTAGCGTTTGCTGTGTCTTATCTGTGTGCACACAGATACTGGCATTGTAGGGGTATCTTTTACATAGGGTTTCCTATTCTGGATCTTCCTGTGAGAAAAAGAGATTGAGTCTATTCCATTTATTTGTCTTTGCCTACCCATAACAAGTAAAGACTAGAAAAACTGGGAAACAAAGCTACCTAATTTGTCAAACAGTAGTGCAGAACATGATCTGATGAGAAGCTTTGGTTGTCAGGATTAGTATTCTGGGTCTCCACACCTGGAGCAGTCTGGCAGGACCTCAGTACTGATTTTGTGTCTTATAATTAGCATCTGGATACTCTTAGGCAGGGTCCATGGGTATGTAGTGCTGCTTGGTTATTAGCAGCCAGTCCAAACGAGGGAGCACTGGCACGTGTAAACGGTGGTCCCACTGCATGCAAACAACAGTACAGACATCCATCGTTTGCTGTGCTATTTCTGGCATCTGGTGCCACAGTGTAATATGGGTAATGGTCTCTTCCATGTATGTGTGCAGGACTAGGTTTTGAAAGGACTTGCAGTGTCTTATCTAGTCAGTGCAAAGGCCCAGGTGTGAAGCGGATCCTGATGGCTTTGGAGGTTGGATGTGGTGCAGACCGGAAAAGGCGCCAGGGACTCATTAGTAGGTCGATATCTCTCCTGTCCTCCTCCATATGCACAGGGAGGAAAGGGGGCTTATATGGCCGGTTGACTTAGGTCTACTTTGGATCGTACTTTCCTCCTCTCACTCTTCACAGTTGTAAGCAGCAGACGGGGTGAATGATGCTGGGCAGTTACTGTTTTTCTTCATCTTGTCTGTGTTTGATGAGTGAACTGGGTCGACTGGTAGTCTGTTTCTTTTTGACAATCGTTTCACCCTGCTACATCCAGCTATTGCAATGGGCAGGGCAGCAGGTCTAATGTATGGCGATGCCTTACATTCTCTCCTCAGCGGCATTGAATGACACTCCACTGGGCCTCTTCTCACTTCTCACATGGATGCTGGAGTGTCAGAGCAACAGTATACTCCTGGGTCCTTCTTGGGTGTATTGTGGACCTCAGGATTCCTCCAGTTTTCTTCTCCCAGTTGGGTAAATGGCAAACTGGTGCAGCAATCTCAGAATATTGAGATAATTTTTAAAGGTGCCATTTATTTTCCTTTGTCTTTTACTTTATGTTTTAGACTGTTCTCCAGAGTGCTTGTTAATAACGCAAGCTCCCTCAGAATTGTCACTGTTCTGAACCTTCTTTAAGAATGGCTAGAGGTAGGAGCCTTCCATTCAAAATGTGACCGTCAAATACCTCGTAGTTTGTCTATGCTTTACTACTTCATTGCAGCTAGGGGGGCTCCTTCATTTGCACTGTTCCCAGAGGTGTGTTTGCAGGATAGTCGCAATATACCATAGAATTTTCTCAGAAAATAACACAATGCCCACCTGCTGTGACAAACCAAAAGAATCCATTCGTTGAGTTGGCCAATAAGGTAGGTCAGATTAAATGTAAATTTGTGTCAGTGTTTGCACATATTCTTTTCTTTCAAGAAAGCAACGCTTTCCCACAACATGTAATGACATGTAATGTATACAGTTTACAATTACAATCAGGTTATGTAATACAGTTGGAAGCACAGTAAAAGTATAAAACACATGAACAGCACCCCAAATGTAGATCACTATAGCACAGTGAATTGTATTTTCGATTTGAAATTCAGTAAATTGTCTTTCTTTATTTGTTTTATTTTTATTTTTAATGTTATTGTTTGTTATAAACTTTTTCATTATTTCATATTGCAAATTACTAACTTAAACATAAAATAAGACAAGAAGATCTAATGTCATCGCCAGTCTCTGCTATCATGTCTTTATTACATCTGCCATTTTCTCTTCGGTGGTATTGGAAATTATGGAGGTCCAAAATTGAATAATTCTAAAAATAAGAACTGTGTTGTTGCCACAAAGGATCCGTGCCCATCTCTCGTTTGTGTCGTATTCCATTCTTGACTGAGGAAGCATATCTCTGAACAAGTGTCTTTTATCGTTGAGGGCAGGACGGTCATGATGATATGTTGGATTGTCTCTATTTGGTCCTGTGTGAGCAGAATCTACAACATAGCAATGCCTCTGGTAGCTGTTTAGTCCTTACCAGCACTTCTCGAGTTGGTAGGAAATTAAGCCGGAGCCGTAGGAAGGTGTCCTTCATGATACGTGCTGGAAATATTTTGAGATATTGTTGTATTTGATTCAATGCACGTGCTTCTGTTTCACAATATAGGGCAAGGCGGTATTTAGCTTTCAAGTGTATTGAACAAATCCAGTTGTTCCGTTGGAGTCTTTTTCTTTACTTCTTGGGGTCGATTGAGAAGCATCTCTACCTTTATATCTTCATTCTCCATTATTTCAACAAATACCTTTTTCCACATGTTCAAGATCATCTGGTTTCATGAGTCATCTTGCCGGCATAGTATGTCAATTGCCGGGATATCATCATCTGTCAACGTTTTCCAGTAGAGGCTTAAAAATGTCCAATTCCTAACTGATTCTAATGATTGTAATGCCAATTCATAGCATATGTGCAGAGTTGGGTATGCAGATAATAGAGGGAGAATCTTACGCCAAACTTTCCCTTTTAACTGGTTCCAAATTTCACGTGGCAGGTTCAGCATTGCTTCACAACCATACATAAGAATAGCCACTATATTCTGATCAAGAATCGGTGAAAATGTTCCATATTTATGGTGTAAAATCATTGTTTGGGATGCTAATGATAGAGCTTTTGTTTTTATTTGGTCTGCCCATTATTTTTCCGTTTCTGATTGATTCAGTATAAGACCCAAATATTTAATTGTTTTCACTGTTGTTTTTTTTTTCCTTCTAGGAATACTGTTAGTGGTTTCTTTTTAAATTTTCGTTACTGAGTCAATGACATCACTTGTATTTTTTTGGTGTTAATCTCAAAATCATTCTCTGTCACATAACTTTCCAATTCTTTAATTCTGTTTTGCAACCCAAAGTGGGTTTTATCAAAAATTACTAATTCGTCTGCGTACATAATGTACGGTACCTGCGTGTCATTCAATTTCAGTGGATTTGCCACAAGGGACTGCTGGTTAACGCCAAAATCTGATGTGTGGAGATTAAATAATGTCATCGCCAGGGGACATCCCTGTTTTAGATCATTCCAAGTGTGGATTTCAGATGACAAAAATCCATTTTGGGATAACCTGATTTTTATCATTCTGTTTGTATATAAGGATTTGTTCCATTACCGGCATCAAAAGAAAGTTGCAAGTCGATAAAGGCAGCATGGATCGAGGTTTTACCTCTGATGGCTTCTAGTTTTAGAATATTGAGAAGAATCAGGTTGTTATTTGTTCCTACATTCTTAACGAAGCCAGTTTGTCTTGGATCTAGTCTTCTTGCTGTCTTTGCCCACTCAGTCTTCGCAACAAGAGTGACACACACACTTTGAGCAAGGGATCCAATAGCGCTATTTGGTGGTAGTTTGCTGGAGATTTCCTATCACTGTGCGTAAAGATGGGAATTAAAATGGCTGTTTTCCATGTAGTCGGAATGATCTTATATTCAGCAATAATCACAAATATTTGAGTGCATAAATCTGCCCATACTTCAGGTTTCTGACTGAGTATCTCATTACTCAGTCAGTCTGGCCCAGGGGCACAAGATGGATGCCCATTAGCATTTCTTCAGATTCCCAAAAGATGTCCCATTTCTGCTTCTTGTTTGTCAGTGGATCTTTCCAGTGGTTATTTATTTTCCTGTATAGAATCGAAAAATAGGATATCCATTCTACCTCTGGAACATGAAGTATTAGTCTCTCGTGTTGCAGGTAGTTTTCATTTAGTATGTTCCATAGGCTTCTGCTGTTTTTGTTTTACAGTGCTAGTACCATTTTTTCAGCGTCAACTTGGATAATGTCTGTTTTTAACATTTTAAGCCAATTCTTATATTGCTATTTAAGTTGTTTCACAGCTTTTGCACTATATTCTTATCCTAGCTTTGTTGCTTCTTTTTAATATTCCTTTGTAGATCTTTTTTTTCTCTGCTATCTGAGTGTTGTATATGTGAGTGTGTTTCACACTCGACATGTGTTTCTTCTTATTTACTACCATTTACTACTGTAGCCATTGATATTCCAGTTTCTTGGTGTCAGGAGGGGATGATAGCTGAAATGTGTTCATTAATTCAGCCAATTGTATCTCGGATATTCGATTAATTTCACTGTTAAGTTCCAAGGCAGGGATTGGCATTTTGCTTGTCGCAGAAATGTTAGACATCTGTTCAATTATAATTCTATGATGGTCGCTGGAGACAGTGGGTTTATTAGTGATCTTTATTATCGCATCTGTGATTCCATCTGAAGCATAAATGTAGTACAAATAAGCGGTCGATGAACCTCTCGACCAAGTTGGTTTTGGGGGGATATCGTTTATACGAGAGGCATTTATTAGCATCAAATTATTTCTTTTTGCCAACACTATTGTCCATATTTGGGCTCTCAAGGGTAGTTTTCATATTTTAATTTTCACTCTATTTTGCTCGAACAGATGTATGTTCATGTCTCCGCACACTATGAGGTCCAGTTGTTTGTATTTTCCGCAGATGTTGTCAATGGATGTTAGAACCGTGTCTATGAAAATGTCAGCATTGATGGCAGCTGGGTTCCAATAGAGAATCACTATCCCCAATTTCATAAGGCTTGTTTTTTTTTTCCTTCATAATTTGTGGGTTGGATTTTGCTTTTGTATTCAATGACAGTGATTTGGGTCCAGGCATTGGGATTTAGAGTCTTGATAACTTCCATTGAGCCATCTATTTTGACTAACGTTAACAGTCCAGACGAGGGACGTCCTTTGCGCTGTTTTATGATTGGATTCATAGAAGTCATGTATCCATCACAGATTTGAAGATTGACTAGCCACATTTCTTGTAAACAGATTATCTGATGGTCTGTTAGATCTTTATTTTCACCTTCCAACAAACGGCCCAAACTCCTAGAGTTCCAAGAGCAGATGCTGAGACCTGCATTATGATTTTTGGTTCATTGTTACTGGTGTCTCCAATTTTCAGGGTAATTCATAGAATTCAGCGCACAAGTAGCGCACGCGGCTGGCGCACAGCGTGCGCGTGCGATAGTCTGCGCCAGCCGCGTGCGCCAAAACCGAATCCGGCGCACAGCGTATTCATGGATTTTAGCTTCCCCAGGCAGCCGTGGCGCACAGTGGCGCAGCGACTCGCTGCAGCGCCAGTTACGCCCCCAGGAACGCCCCTTGCGCTGGGAAATCTCATAAAAATCACAAACCAGCGCAAGGGGCTGCGCTAACCCTGGACCATCACGGCAAGCGGCCCATGCGATTTTCAAGAGTGCGTGGGAAGTTTCACACGTCAAATCCCAGGCTACGTCCATTTTCAGGGGTGCGCGGGAAGTTTCACATGCGAAAAGCCAGGGTACGTCCATTACAGGGGTGCGCGGGAAGTTTCACACGCGAAAAGCTAGGCTACGGGAATTCCAGGGGTGCGCGGGAAGTCCCACACGCGAAAAGCCAGGGTACGTCCATTACAGGGGTGCGCGTGAAGTTTCACACGCGAAAAGCTAGGCTACGGGAATTGCAGGGGTGCGCGGGAAGTCCCACACGCGAAAAGCCAGGGTACGTCCATTACAGGGGTTCGCGGGAAGTTTCACACGCGAAAAGCTAGGCTACGGGAATTCCAGGGGTGCGCGGGAAGTCCCACACGCGAAAAGCCAGGGTACGTCCATTACAGGGGTGCGCGGGGAAGTTTCACACGCGAAATCCCAGGCTACTTCCATTTCAGGGGTGCGCGGGAACGTTTCACACGCGAAATCCCAGGCTACGTCCATTTCAGGGGTGCGCGGGAAGTTTCACACGCGAAAAGCTAGGCTACGGGAATTCCAGGGGTGCGCGGGAAGTCCCACACGCGAAAAGCCAGGGTACGTCCATTACAGGGGTGCGCGGGGAAGTTTCACACGCGAAATCCCAGGCTACTTCCATTTCAGGGGTGCGCGGGAACGTTTCACACGCGAAATCCCAGGCTACGTCCATTTCAGGGGTGCGCGGGAAGTTTCACACGCGAAAAGCCAGGGTACGTCCATTACAGGGGTTCGCGGGAAGTTTCACACGCGAAAAGATAGGCTACGGGAATTCCAGGGGTGCGCGGGAAGTCCCACACGCGAAAAGCCAGGGTACGTCCATTACAGGGGTGCGCGGGGAAGTTTCACACGCGAAATCCCAGGCTACTTCCATTTCAGGGGTGCGCGGGAACGTTTCACACGCGAAATCCCAGGCTACGTCCATTTCAGGGGTGCGCGTGAAGTTTCACACGCGAAAAGCTAGGCTACGGGAATTGCAGGGGTGCGCGGGAAGTCCCACACGTGAAAAGCCAGGGTACGTCCATTACAGGGGTGCGCGGGGAAGTTTCACACGCGAAATCCCAGGCTACTTCCATTTCAGGGGTGCGCGGGAACGTTTCACACGCGAAATCCCAGGCTACGTCCATTTCAGGGGTGCGCGGGAAGTTTCACACCCGAAAAGCCAGGGTACGTCCATTACAGGGGTGCGCGGGAAGTTTCAAACGCGAAAAGCTAGGCTACGGGAATTCCAGGGGTGCGCGGGAAGTCCCACACGCGAAAAGCCAGGGTACGTCCATTACAGGGGTGCGTGGGAAGTTTCACACGCGAAAAGCTAGGCTACGGGAATTGCAGGGGTGCGCGGGAAGTCCCACACGCGAAAAGCCAGGGTACGTCCATTACAGGGGTGCGCGGGAAGTTTCACACGCGAAAAGCTAGGCTACGGGAATTCCAGGGGTGCGCGGGAAGTCCCACACGCGAAAAGCCAGGGTACGTCCATTACAGGGGTGCGCGTGAAGTTTCACACGCGAAAAGCTAGGCTACGGGAATTGCAGGGGTGCGCGGGAAGTCCCACACGCGAAAAGCCAGGGTACGTCCATTACAGGGGTGCGCGGGGAAGTTTCACATGCGAAATCCCAGGCTACGTCCATTTCAGGGGGGCGTGGATAGTTGAACACGCTACTCCGATCGTTGGGTCTTCACAGGTCTTCCCTGTACAGCCTCCACGTCCCCTGCATGCAGTCCACACCACAGGGGATTACCCTGCACACCTGCTCATGACTCCCACCCCCCAGCAGTCATGGGGCACCCTCCACCAGGCCCCCACCCATGTCTCCCACCACCCCCACCCCCCAGCAGTCATGGGGCACCCTCCACCAGGCCCCCACCCATGTCCCACTCATGCCTCCCACCACCCCCACCCCCCAGCACTGTGGGGCACCTGCCAGCAGGCCCCCACTTATGTCCCACTCATGCCTCCCACCACACCCACCCCCCAGCACTGTGGGGCACCTGCCAGCAGGCCCCCACTTATGTCCCACTCATGCCTCCCACCACCCCCACCCCCCAGCACTGTGGGGCACCTGCCAGCAGGCCCCCACTTATGTCCCACTCATGTCTCCCACCACACCCACCCCCCAGCACTGTGGGGCACCTGCCAGCAGGCCCCCACTTATGTCCCACTCATGCCTCCCACCACCCCCACCCCCCAGCACTGTGGGGCACCTGCCAGCAGGCCCCCACTTATGTCCCACTCATGTCTCCCACCACACCCACCCCCCAGCACTGTGGGGCACCTGCCAGCAGGCCCCCACTTATGTCCCACTCATGCCTCCCACCACCCCCACCCCCCAGCACTGTGGGGCACCTGCCAGCAGGCCCCCACTTATGTCCCACTCATGCCTCCCACCACACCCACCCCCCAGCACTGTGGGGCACCTGCCAGCAGGCCCCCACTTATGTCCCACTCATGCCTCCCACCACACCCACCCCCCAGCACTGTGGGGCACCCTCCACCAGGCCCACACAGATGTTCCCCTGCCAATAGGAAATCACAATACAGATCCCAGGATCCCATGGGCAACCACATCCCACCCCATGTCACCCCAGTCCATACACACATCCAAGGTACACATCCATTCAAAAATCAAATACCCATTACATGATACATAACCAATGAGCAGTATGCGCATGAGTCCAAGTCCGTCAGACTCACACAATGGCAACACATGACTGTGAAAACCCAGATTGTGACAGTCAACAAACCAATGAGAGAAGTCCACACAATAGAATCAAAAGAACAATGTATTAAAATGTAAGAAGGAAAAAAAAAGAAACACCTAAATGAATACACAAAGTAACAGGTAAAAAACAAAAAAAATCTAATGAAAGGTGAAATCCAAAAGAACGGGTGCAAAGTCAATCAAAATGGAAATCAAAAACAAACACATTGCCCCATGGTCCAAATAATAAAATCGAAAATATCCACAAACTATGTACAAAGATGATTGTCCGGGTCCAATATCCCTAAAAACCATAAAATGAAACCTACCCAAAACCTAACTAATGCTAACTATATACAAAAAACGTGGGCCATTGTCCAATCAACCCAAATAATAAATAAAAATAAAGGAAACCTACTATCTACATAACTATATACAAAGGCGGCGGGCCAGTCCTGCGGCTCACTGAGAGATGTTATGGGCCAGGGCATCATCGAACTCCCTTTCTATCTCCCCGAGGCGTTCATCCTCAATGGCCCCGAGGGCCCGCAGGGCTGACGCAGTGTCCACCTCCAAGCCCCTGCGGATCTCCTCGAGGCACTCGGCACGCCTCAGGGCCCTCTGCATGGAGTCCACCGCCCTGACCATAGCGAGCCGCCCCTCTTCTGCCCGCCGCCTCTCCGCATCTATTGCATGGCCTAACCGCTGCCACACGGAAGACACATTCTGTCCAGGGTCCTCCTGCCCTCCAGCCGATGGCTGCCCCTCCGATGTTGATGGCCCCGAGCCATGACGCCTCCCACGTCGCTGCCGCTGCCTCTGCAGCCACTGCCTCTGCCAGCACGACGGCATCCAGGCTGATGGTATCCACCAACGCCGTCGTGCACGTGCCCTGCCTGATGATGCCGGCACATCCTCCACCTGCAGGGGTCCAGTTGCCATGGTGTCCACACCAGCTGGACCACCGACTCCCGACTGTGGCAGGGATGGGATCCCCACTGAGCCGGCTGCATTGGTCGGGGCAGGTCCACAGGGGGCCCTGGTGTCAACTGGGCCGGAAGACGGCAAGGAGAACGACCGGCGCATACTTTACCACATTGGCCATCACCTGCAGAAAACCCGCGCCAATGGCAGATCCCAACTGGGCCACGTCGGCACGGTGCTCTTCGTGATGATGTGCGTGCTCCTCCCGGGAAGCACGCACGTCATCACGAATGACCCCCGTGCGCAACGCGACCCCAATCAGGACCTTTTCCATGCGCCCACGGGTCCCCTCGTCCGCAGGTGGAGGGGAGTCAGATGACATAGACACCCCCTCCACCTGCGGACGGGCCTGGGACGGGGCATCCATGCTGGTGCATGGTGGTGCACTCACAGGGTCAGGGACAGCGACATGCACAGGCACCTCCACGGCGACCTGTGCTGCCTCCTGCCCCTGGCCCTGGACTGCACCACTTGCACCAGCAGGGATGCCCCCACCAGGCCTCAGGTGTGCCTCAGTCTCGGCCGCCTCCTCCTCTGTAGAAACCACCAACCTGGATGGCTCCTTGCCCTCTTCCGCTGTAGCTGGCCCCTGTGGGGGCTCACCCACCCCTTCCGCCGCAGCCGTGGGGGCATCCCCGCCGTCTACCTCCACAGCGCCGTCTCCGCCCTCTCCATCACTAGCCGCTGCATAGAGGGAGACATAGAACACAAGCATCAGGGCACTGTACAATGGTCCCCTACACAGGAAGCAATATCAGATGACTGGCAATGGTAAAGTACACTTCTATCATGTCCCTCCACAACACATGGGTCAGGCAATACACACACGCAACACCCATGGTCCATGGCATGCACATCAACATACATGTCCACTGCACTCTTCTAAAGTACGATGTCATGGAACTCACATGCATCATTGGTCATGCAAATCACACGCACACACTTCACCTCTGTCACATCCATGTGGCCTCGTACATCACAAACACAGTGGATACAAGGATGATTAGGCAGCATCAGTGAATCTGTACAGTGTCACAGACATGTGTCATGCATCCATGCCATTCAAAAGTCACAGACATGCAGGTCAAGCACACCGACCTCGACACCATACATGTACCTGGCATCAGCATCCATCCCTCACCCACACCCATGTCCACGAACATACACTTGCATGCTCACATGTGTCCAATCTGCATAGGCCTCCTCAGGTTGCATAGCAACACATACAACAACCATGTGATCCACAAATTACTGGTCGCACATGCATCGCCATGACAACACTGCACACATACATGCCTACAAGGCCCATTCCACACATACAGCATCACACAACCAGCACACTGCAACATGCACTGTCTCACACAGCAATGCCTGCACACTTACCGCTCAACTCCAGACGGGTCTCCCTCTCAAGGACCTGGGAGTGGAGCGCTGGGTGTATGCGTGCCAGGACCCTCATTTGGATCGAACTCATGTGGCCCCGGCCCCCCTCCACGAGGCGCCGGGCCTTTGAGAGGGTCCTGGACCTGCAGTCCTCCCAACGCTTCCTGACATGTGGGTTGTCGCGGACTGCCACCCCCTCCGCGTTGATGGCAGTCACAATGTCGTCCCAGATCCGAGTCCGTCCTTCATAGTTGGCGCGGCTACTTCCGAAGAGGGCATCATACTGCCCCAGGACTCGCTCCACCAGGACCCCAACCTCGGTGACACTGAAGCTGGGGCCCCTCTGCCTCTCTGGCTGGGGGTTGCCAGTGGTGCCAGATGTTTCAGTGCCCGACATGGCAACCCCAGAGGCAGGAGTGGGTGGGCAACTTGGTCCTGGGGCTGGGCTGTGGAGTGGTGTTCTTCCAGTCGGGAGTCTTCAGTTCCAGCAGGGGTGGACACAGCAACTGTACGCCTGCAGATGGCTGATGTGCAGGCACCAAATGGCAGGGCACGGTGGCAGCAGGCAGGCAGGCAGCAGCAGATGGCACGTGGGAGGCTGCTCGGGGCACTGGGGGGTAGTAACTCGGCCTTCTGGGCAGGAGCGTGGTCTTCCGTGTGTGAACGCGTGGCCAGCTTGATACGGAGTGAATTGGCACGTGAAAATCATGCACGTCTGTGTGGAATCCGAGGAAAGGCCCTCAGCGCGTAAGCACGTCAGCACGCGTACGCGATTTCATTGGTCCAAAGGGCCAGGCGCGTAAGCGTGTCTATAACGCACGGCCGTTTCCCAACCCGCGTGATTGGTCCAAAGGGCCAGACGCGTAAGCGCGTCTATAACGCATGGCCGTTTCCCAACCCGCGTGAAAAAATAAACCTCCCGCGCGAGCGCGTCAGCACGCGTACGCGATCTCATTGGTCCAAAGGGCCAGGCGCGTAAGCGCGTCTATAACGCACGGCCGTTTCCCAACCCGCGTGAAAAAATAAACCTCCCGCGCGAGCGCGTCAGCACGCGTACGCGATCTCATTGGTCCAAAGGGCCAGGCGCGTAAGCGCGCCTATGACGCACGGGTGTTTCCCAACCCACGTGAAAGAAACACAAGCCAGTGTCAATGCGTGTGATTGGAGGCTGGCCCTTCAGCGCCTACACGCGGAAGTGACGCAGGACCTGTGGGCCTGCATAAAAGGTACATGTAGAACGCCACTTCCTTGTACGTGCTTTTCGTGGAGAGCGAGTTGGTGTATTCTGTACTTCTTGTCAGTTGACACGCGATTTACTTCACGGCGTTCAAAGGTCGTACTCCCTGTTACCTCTGACAGCTTTTTCTCTATTGCTCTTTTTCCTGGGCCTGTTTCCTCACACAGCGTTCCCTTCTACTGTTGTCCTGTCTCCTCAGACAGCGTCCCATTCTTCTTTTGGCGGGGGTGTTGCCAACGCGCACACGCGCGTCTTTTTGACGCATTTCTCCCTGGCAGACGGTGAGTTGCGCACGCATCTATCATCTGTGCTTGCCCCGTGTGTCACGTACCTCTTCAGAGGTCAATCTAGGCTGCGTGTGACACGCATACGTTCATTCTTGTGTTACTGGATGCCACAGCGTAGTGCAGGGTTTTTTATACGCACACGTGGTCTAGGAGGGGTATCGTGCACGTTCCTTAACTTTTTTGGGGTGCCTGTGCGTTGCGTGACCCGTCATCTTTCCCCAGGGGTGTCATATAGCCTTGCCACTGCACTAGGGTACGAATACCATCTGGTACCCAACCCCTTTGACACCCAATTGCCCAGGACAATTGTGCACACCCACTCCCATACGCACAATAACATCAGTGCCATGGTTGGGAGGCGTGCAAGCCGTAAGGGTGGCAAAGGTGGCCGAGCCACACGTGGTGGCCGTGGAGGATCCACTAGGGGACGTGGTTGTGACTTGCAGGGTGCCCCTGTCCCCCCCAGTCTGGAGGACCAGTCAGGGACACCCATGCCCCCCCCTCCCCCCCCCAGGTTGAGGGTCATGTGGCTGATACCAACCCTGATCAGCCCTTGTTGGACCAGCCCATTGTGGCACCAGACCTGTCCGAGGGTGACTCCATCGCTGACATCCAGGTCAGCAGGTCCACTGCACGTGCACCGGTGCACATTGGTGTCATCAGGACACGCGCATCTATGCCAGATAGGTCATCTGCTGCCCCCCGTGGGCAGGGTGTGGCTCCATCCACCCCACCTCTCATACACCCTGCCAAGACTGTGTCGGTCCTAGTTCATGCACCTCAGATCAGGCCTGACCCTATCCCTCTACCCCCAATGCCTGCACCTACTCCCATGCTGAGTGTGCAATCCCACACACCCAGTACTGAGTCCACCACGGCTCCTGCCCCTAGTGTGCACAGCGGCGTAGGACACTCTGGATCCCCACCCCCTTCCAAGCGGAAGAGGAAGAGTGCACGTCCGGCACAGGCTGATGCCCCAGGCACGGCTGCACAGTCCGGCCCATCAAGGAAGCCCAGCTTCACAGACGCCGAACTGAATGCACTTGTTCAGTATGTGTCAGACCATGATAGGGAAATGGTCATCGTTGCAGGGTCCAAGACCACACATGCCAGACGCCAGGCACACTGGCAGACCATTGCTGACAAAATAAGTGCCCTTGGAGTAGTGAGGCGCACAGCTAGTGATTGCCAGAAGCGCTGGAATGACCTTAAGCGCAGGGCAAAGGAGAAGCTGGCCTCAAGTCATGCCGCAACCTTGGTGACTGGAGGTGGGTCCCCAGCACAGGAAATAGAACTCACACCACACGAGTCCGTAGCTGGATCCTACGTCACCGAGGGACAACTCCAAGGTGTGGGAGATCTCTCTGATTACAAGGCATCATCCGGTGAGTGCACATGCATGTGTGTTATATCCATGTGCATGGTGTGTGTGCGAAGCCTTCATGTTGGGTGCCTGTCAAGGGGGTGTGTGGCAGAGTTGATAGTGTCACCCATGTGCCTCATCCAGTATGTTCAGTGCAACACCATGTGCCCACACCACTATCCCTACTGGCAACAGTGCACATATGGCCCTACACCATGGAAGTTCCCCTTGAATTGTCATTTTGTCACGACATTGTTGCTCATTCTCCCCTGTCTATTCATCTTATGTCTTACATACCATTCCTACACTTTCCCCCAGCCATTCAAGTTCCATCGTCACATGCCTGACATGCAATGATACCACATGCTAATGCGTCCTCTGTATATACATGGCACTCAACATGCTGTCATACTCTGGAATTTGCCTTGACACCCACCTCCTACCTGTGTGCTCTTGTTCCGTCTGGTTTCAAGCCCCATTCCCTCACACTCCATGCTGCTCTTCATGGTCTATCTTCCCTGACTTCTACTGTTCAGACCATCGTGCCCTACTCACGACACCTGCTTGCAAACAGTCAAATGAGGGCACCCTGCCCTCCAATGCGACCCACCCTATTGCTGACAAGTACATCTGAGCCTACTCAAGGTTAACTCTCACTGACATCTGCGCATACATGCCTTTGCCTGTCCCATGGACCCTTCACATGGTCCCAGTCCTCTCTCCTTGCTCCTCTTCCACCATCAATGGTGTGACCCGTTGGGGTGTACTCTTGGCCTCCTTCCAATCCTCAGAGGCCACAATTGATGTGTATGGTAATGGGAGCATCTCAGTCCAAGGCCCTCAGGCCAAACTTATTCCCCTTGACAAATGCTACCCACATCTCATCAACTTCCTTTCCTCTCCTGCTGTCCCCCCTCCTCTCTCCTCATCTATCCTGCACTGCCTCCCTGCACCCTCCCATGATCCTTCTCCGCCTCCCACTCCAACTCCTACACATGCTGCACCTCTGATCTGTAGCACTCCCCGTAAGTCCTACAAGGCTGTCAACCTCCTCCACATTTACACTCCTTACTCTGCCGCTGCATCAGGCATTCCTCCAATATATGTCACTTACATGAGGTAATGCACCTTGACATCCTTGGTCTCATGGAAACATGTCTGACGGCCAGCTCTGTCTGCATCTTTGACACACTCCTACCTGACGTTCAGGAGATCCTCTCCTTGGCCCGGCACTACTGTGCAGGGGGGGTGTGCCCTTGCCTTCCCTGAGGGTATTCCTGCCACTGTCACTCCTACGTAGACCTACTCCCCTCTGGAATGGCTTGTGTGACGTCTCTCTCCATCTCACCTCGACATTCACAAACTGTGCGTACTGTGTATCGGAAAACTGGTCAAATGTACTACTTCCTTTCTGAGTGGCCTCACCTCTCCTCCTCACTCATGTCCCCAGACACTGAAATCCTCTTCCTTGGTGATGTACGCATCCACCTGCATGCTTGTTGTCCCCCCCACGTGACTTTTCTGTGACCTCAGCAACTCCCTATCACCCTCTAAACTCCCGTCTGTCCCTACTCATTCTGCAGGGCACACTCTTGATGCTCTGATCTCATCTGACCTTCCCCTCTCCATCCCTCTCTGCACTCCTCTCTCCTGGAGTGATCACTTTCTCCTCTCCTCCCACCTCACCCTCACCACCCCACAGGCAAAGCCACCCTCACCACAGTCACACACCTTCTTGGTATTCCAACCCATGAAGTGTGTGTCAGTCGAGGCTTATGCTGCCAAAATCTCCCCCCCATCCAGCTCCCCCTTAGGCTCACTCCCATCCTGACAGGGCCCACTCCATGCTCCACTCTATGTCAGGTACACTGGATGTCTTTGCCACGGTCATGACAATCCGCCTGAAGCCCCATGCCAATGCTGACTCCTGGCATGACTCGGATCTTGTGAACCCAAAACACAGGTGCCGGGTGGCAGAGAGGAAATGGCCTGCATCATGCTCATCCTCTGGCAAACTGGCCTGCCGCCTGCTCCAAAGGCAATAGCGTCTCACCCTTCTCACCAAGATGAGAGCCCCAATCCAAGGGCACATATCTGCGGCATCTGACAACTCTGCAGGACACATTGAAATCTGCAAGGACCTTGCCGAGCCAGATGCAGTGTGTACCTCCCCTGTCCCCTCCGAGCCCACAGCACTGCATGACTGTCTCTGTACCCCTATAGGCCACCCCCCCAGCACTTGTCTGCGCCTACCACCATCTGCCCTCGACGTTAAGTCCTACTTACCTTGTACAGCACTTCCAGCCGCAACTTCCCTTTGCACTTCATTGTGCCACCCACCTCTGCACTTGCGTTACATGAATGACACCAGCACCAGTAGGATTGTTGAATGGCATCCCCTTCTGCCCCACCACCCCTCAGTGCTCCGCTGTACCTTCATACATTTCTGTACAGGTGCCTCACGAATGCTATATGAATCCATTACAGGTGATGGGGAGGTGGAATCTCATTGTTTACTGCATTTTGTTAATGTTGACAAGGCACTGTGCATCGTGGCCAATTGGGACTAGCAGATCCATGTCCAACATGTTAACTTCTTGATGTGATGAAGCAATGTCAGGACCAGAGTGGCCAAAATCCAAATTAGTTGCCCTCCTCTCCCTCTTCACTTGGTGGCTATGTCACATGCCATGTGTGTGATGGCATGTGCATTTGACATGGCAATCACCGGCCAATGTGTGATGCCAGTGCTAGGCAGCATGGGGAGCAGGCGTTGCTCTCTATTCTCTGTGTCATCATTGTGTGCCCTGAGCCTCCCCTCCAGACCCAGTGATGGTGAATGCATAGGAGGTTTCCCAGTCATGTGGGACATGTGTCATTGAACTACTGGCTCTGTTGTTCATCAGCCCTTGTTGTATGCCATGGTGCTAATGCCTGTTTCCATTTCTCTCTTTCTTGTCTTTGCAGGGGACGACGCACTTGTTGATGCTGGGGATGTGGTGGTGGAACCGTCCCAGGAGGGCAACCCGGGCCGACCTTCCACAAGTGAGGGACATGGTGTGTTTGTGGGTGAAAACCCACAAGTGCTGCAGGTCGTGCTGTCGAGGGGTGTCTCTGGGGGTTCCTCCCCCGAGCAGTATTCAGGTGTAGACTCGGAGGATGACACGTATGTGCAGTCGCAGGTGAGTGTTCTTGGGAGAGAATCTCCTCTGTCCGACCCACCTGCAGCCGGGTTATTGCCCTCAATGGGGATGTCAGTGTCGGCAGCTCAGCCTCCGGTGGTTACGGATGCAGGGCCACACCACACAATCTCTGATCCTGTTCCTGCGGCTGCAGATCAGAGAGGGAATGCAGTCCTGCAGCCTGAGGCTTTGCCGGCACAGCAAGGCGCAGTCCGCCTTGCCCCAGGCAGGTGTGGTGCCCGCCAACGTGGTGGCCGTATGCCACCTGGCAATACCGCTTGGGAGCAATCCATCTACGGTATGGCCACCCAACAGGCAGCATCATCCGAGATGATTGCACAGGCCATGGATAGGGTGGCCACTTCCATTGTCCCCCCAGAAAGGCTGATGGAGCGACTGGAGCAGGCTACAGAGTCCATCTGCCAGGCACACAGGGAGGACATGTTGGCGTCCAACATGGACAGGCGGGCAGGACTGGCGACTCTGCGGGAATCACTTTCCATGGAGTCCCAGCGCCACAGGGAAGGCCTGAGGGAAGAATTCCATCACCTCAGGTCGACCCTGTCAGAGCTTGAGGCTTCATCCCATAGAAGGACAGAGGAGCAGCTGCAGCGTCTGACACGGACGCTCTCGGCCGAGATGCAGGCAACTCGTGCGGAGGTCAGGTCATCCCGGAAGTTACTGCATGGGGACCTCCGCATGATCATAATCCAGAACCAGACCTTCCAGACCCGCCTGCTTGCAGCCATGGAGGAGCAAACTCGGGCTTTGCGTGGGCTGCCTCCCATTGTCACACCATCTTCTGAGGCAGCTCCCCCACCTCCTGAGTCAGCTGCAGGGTCTGGCCAGAGCGATAGCAACTCATCTCCCACAACAGAGTAGCCGTGTGGGCCACGAGCCTATGGGGTGTTTTTACTTCCCATGATCCACACAGGTGGATTGTGGCGTGCATCCTGTCCTCGGACCTCATAGGTGGCCCCCCCCTCCCCGCCGGCCCTTTCATGGCCATTTTTTCATATCATATTTTTCTTTTTCAAGTGTGTTGCCTTGTGTGGGTACCTGGCCATACACTGTATTGTGGCTGGGCACATGCAGGCTTGTCCTGAGTTTGGTTTCGATGCTTGGGTACCTGGCATCCACACCCCTCCTGCTTCCGTTTCCATGGGCTTGCAAAGGGTGTGCCCAAGTGACAGCAAATTACACGGTGACATTGGACTCCCATGAGCTGTTGGGCAGTCCATAGTCAATACTGTGTAGACATTCATAGTGTACATTGTTGTTGCACCTAACTATGCATGATGGTTTGATATGTGCCTCAACTTACATATGTTACTCATGTTTTTCTGGTATTTCACACAGTTCTTCACACGGGCATACTCTCTGGAGTCAGACTACATGTCGGTAGATGTGCAGTGACACTTTTGCGTGGCGCCATCACTGTACATCTGGACGGTGAGGACATACCAGCACAATCAGGTATTGAGACTACCATTGATTACATGCATTGTGTCTTGTTTTGGTGGGCTTCAGGGTGGGTTGGTGTGTAATTTGATTGAAATGACTCTTACACAGGTGTGTAGTAGTGCCTCCATCACGGTTAGCTGTTCAAGTGCGGCTATGTTCCATTTGGGGCACTGCAATTTGTGACACCGGTGTCATGTTGTGAGGGTCAGTTTGTTTGCTCTCACATACCATGACATGGTGTCCTCTGTGGCGGGACTGTGAAGGGATTGGGTGACATGGCAATGTTGTCATGTAGCAATTCGCCTGTGCCAATGCATATTTGATGAATGGAGTTGTGTCTTTTCATAGTTATGCATTGCTGGTGTATGTGTAGGTAGGGGTGCACACATAGTGACACTTCCATGTTAACAATCTCAGGCTGATGTGTTTCTGACAGTTTATTGTCAAGAAATTTTGTGACATTGTCAGGTAGTGTCATCATTGATCGTCAGATGGTATGTGCCAGAGCAGTGTGCACTAGCCAGCACTGTGATTCCTAGGTGAAGAAGTTGGCCACCAGTTGCGTACGGGCTGCCTCCCCCCGTGCCCTTTCCCCTCCCATGCGCAGCGGGCGTGCATGTGGTTGTGGATGTGGGGGCACCACCATGTCCACGGGCAGGCCCCGGCGTGTTGCAACGTTGTGCAGGACACATGCTGCCACTATGATCCTGCACACTAGTGGGGGAGCATATAACAGCTGCCCGCCAGAACGGTCAAGGGAGCGAAAGCGTGACTTCAGCACTCCGAATGTGCGCTCCACTATGCCCCGTGTTGCAATGTGGGCTGTGTTGTACCTTACCTCGGGTGGCGTGGTGGGGTTCCGGATTGGGGTCATCATGTGGGGGCTGATAGGGTAGGCACTGTCCCCTGCGGAGGTGGTGATGGGTATCATTAGTGGTGTTGTGACATGACCCTGTATCTGACATGCATGCATGTGCAGTGGCATTCATGCTCACCAAGCAGCCATGTATCTCCATGCCGGCCAGCCTCTAGGTCCCGGCTTAGGGTAGACATTCTGTAGATGAAGCTGTCGTGGGTGGACCCGGGATAGTTGGCATATACTGATGTGATGATTCCCTTGGCATTGCATACAACTTGCACACACCATAGAATTCCTGGATGCACGCCCGCCTTTCTGCAGGAGTCCTGGGGATATATATGTGCCTGCGGACTGATGGCCGTGCAGTGATGATGTTCAAGACCTGGTGTAGACAGCGTGACTGCGTGGCCTGTGACACACCACCCACTATGGCACTTGTCCGCTGAAAAGATCCAGTGCCCAAGAAGTGCAGTACATTGAGGACCTTCTGCAGGGGGCTGAGTGCTTGGGAGCACAGGGTGGGTGATGTGAGGTCATCCTCCCACTCACTGACCAGGTCCAGTATGATGTGTGCTGGAAACCTGTACCTCCCATACACCTGGTCATCAGGCATCCCGAATAGGCTGGTTCTGGGTGAGAAAATTCTGGCCCTGACTCTCCTCCTCCTCCTCCTTTGGTAACCCACAGCCACTGCTGCTAGGAACGGTATGTTCATCTTTGCACTGAGCTTGTAGGATGTTTTCACGTGAATATTTAGACGTGCCGGGTCACGTACGCCTGCTTCCTGCAGGCGTACGTCTTTCCGTATTGCCTGTTGTAATTTTGCACGTGTCGTGGCCGAGCGTGTGTGACTACATGCTCGAGGTTTACCAGGTTAAATGTACGTTATTAATATTGTAATTGTATTCAGATGTAAATGGTAACCGGGCGTTTTTCACGCGCGCTGTTGAATATGCGATTACTCGCTGTGTGCCTTTGGACCAATGAAATCGCGTACGCGTGCTGACGTGCTTACGCGGCCTTTCCTCGGATTCCACGCAGACGTGCATGATTTTCACGTGCCAATTCACTCCGTATCAAGCTGGCCACGCGTTCACACACGGAAGACCACGCTCCAGCCCCGAAGGCCGGAATCCTGCCCCCCAGAGCCCCGAGCACGCTCCCACCTGCCATCTGCTGCTGCCTGACTGCCTGCTGCCCACGTGCCCTGCTGTTTGCTGCCTGCACATCAGCCAGGGGTGCAGTTGCTGTGACCACCCCTGCTGGAACCAAAGACTCCCGACAGCCGTACCATCGCTCCACAGCCCAGCCCCAGGACCCAGTTGCCCACCCACTCCTGCCTCTGGGGTTGCCATGTCAGGGAGCACAACATCTGGCACGACTGGCAATCCCCGGCCAGGGAGGCAGAGGGGCACCAGCTTCAGTGCCACCGAAGTTGGTGTCCTGGTGGAGCGAGTCCTGGGGCAGTATGATGCCCTCTACGGACGGATGCGCCTCGACAAGGAAGGACGGACCAGGATCTGGACGGACATTGTGACTGCCATCAACGCAGAGGGGGTGGCAGTCCGAGAATTCCATCAAGTCAAGAAGCGCTGGGAGGACTACAGGTCCAGGACCCTGAACAAGGCCCGGCGCCTCATGAAGGCAGTGGATGCCAAGGGGCGGCGGGGCCACTTGTCGCAAGATGAACTTCAGGTCCTGGAACACATATCCCCAGCGCTCCATGTCCAGGTCCTTGGGAGGCA
This sequence comes from Ambystoma mexicanum, assembly GCF_040938575.1. Taxonomy (NCBI): domain Eukaryota; kingdom Metazoa; phylum Chordata; class Amphibia; order Caudata; family Ambystomatidae; genus Ambystoma; species Ambystoma mexicanum. The sequence continues at coordinate 251,000,303 of NC_090923.1, read as the reverse complement.
GACCCGTCTGGAGTCGAGAGGTGAGTGTACATGCATACTGATTGTAAGCTGTGTGTGTGGTGGTGTGCCAGGAGTGTGCATGTTGCACATGTCTTTGTGTGGCCATGTATAAATGTGTGTGTGCAGGGCTGTGAGACAAGCACATGTGTGCCTGTGATGTGTGAGACAAGGATGGTGCATGTGTGTGTGTGTGTGCTTGCAGTGCAAATGCTTGTGTGTGGTCACATGTGTTTGACTGTGCATGTGAGTTGGCATGCTTGTGGTGTGACACATGGATGTTGATTCCAGGTGCATTAGTCTGCAGCGTGGGCGTGTGTGTAGTTGTGAAGGTTGCAACAGTGTTGCTACATGGATGCAGGTGACACTGTCATGCTGGAGAGTGAATTGCAAATGTGACATGGATGTTCATCTCATGACTGACAGTTTGCGGAGTGGTACACATGCTTGGATGTGTGCTTTGCATGTGTGCATGTGTATTTGAGTCCGTGTGTATCATGTGATGTGTGGCTCACCTTTGTCTGCTCATGCTGCTGTATGTGAATGTATGTAGCGGGCTGTAGCAATATGGCTGTTGAATGACTCATGTGTGTGCGTTGAGGAGACAAGTGTGTTGGGGATTGTGATGCCAGGTCTGGAGTATGACAATGCCACTCTTGTACAACTGTTATGTGTGTGAGTCAATTGTACAGTGTCCTGATGCCTGTCTCCTGTCTCTCCCTGCCTGCAGCGTCATCTGATGTGGAGGGCGGAGAAGGTGCTGTGGAGCACAGCGGCAGGGATGCCACCGCCAGCCGGAGACGCAAGGCCCGGCTCCCCTCCCCTGTTGTCATCTCGTCGGGGAGTGAGGAGTCCGGTGCTGTGTCCCAGGTCGCAGCTGCCGAGGGGAGGTCCAGGAGGCGCAGGAGGAAGTTGGACTCCTCGGCAGCAGAAGGGGCAGCTGAGACCCCACAGGGTTCCGTGGCGGAAGATGGCAGGGAGTCATCCAGGTTGGTGGTGGGTTTGGTGGAGGAGGAGGCCGTGCAAGGGACTGAGATGGGGTCTGGAGGTGGGCATTCCACTGGTGCTAGTGGTGCAGCACAGGGGCAGGGACAGGAGGCAGCACAGGCCGCCGCGGAGGTGCCTGTGTGTAATCCTGTCCCCGGTCCTGTGTCTGCATCATCTTGCACCAGCAGGGTTGCCCACGTCCGGACCCATTCTCAGGGAGACCAGGCTGTGTTCCTCCATACACTGGGCCTTGTTCCGACCCCCTCCTCACCTGAACCCCCTATGCGCCAGTCGTCCTCCGTGCCATCTTCCTACCCACCTGTCACCTGGGTGCCCTGTGGAGCTGCCTCTGACGATGGGGCCAGGCTGGTGGAGGACACATCCCTGCCCCAGTCGGGAGTCGTGAGTCCAGCAGGGGTGGCCACCGCAACAACAGCACCCCAAACAATGGAGGATGTGCAGGCAGCAGGTGTCAGGGCACCGGCACCAGCACGTCAGCAGCAGGAGGAAGAAGGTGGGAGCCTTGATGGCTCGGGGCCATCACCATCAGAGGGGCAGGCATCAGCCGGAGGGCAGGAGGACCCTGGACGTCAAGAGGCTTCCGTGTGGCAGCGGTTGGGCCATGCCATAGATGCGGAGCGGCGGCGGGCGGAAGAGGCGCGGCTCGCTATGGTCAGGGCGGAGAAGTCCATGCGGAGGGCCCTGAGGCGGGCCGAGTGCCTCGAGGCCATCCGCAGGGAGTTGGAGGTGGGTACATCGGTGTCCCTGCGGACCCTCGGGGCTGTGGAACGGGGCCGCCTCCGGGACATCGAGCGGGAGTTCGATGATGCCCTGGCCCGGAACAACAATCAGTGAGCCGCAGGACTTGCCCGCCGCCTTTGTATATAGTTCTGTAGTTTACTTGTAGTTAGGTTTCCTTTGTTTTAATGTTATTATTTGGTTGCCAAAGGACAATGCACCACATTTTTGTATATAGACATTTTCTTACTTAGTGTAAATAGTTAGGTTTCATTTATTAGGGCTCATGGACCCGGATCATCATGTTGATAGTTTGAGGGATGTTAATATTTATTTTAATTTTTCACATGAGGCAATGTGTTTCTTCTTTCATTTGTACTTGGATTTAATTTTGGACTTTGACTTTGGACCCCTATTTTACTTTATTTTTGATAATTAGTGTTCCTGATTTTTTTGGTTGTACTTTTTTATTATTTAGTTTGCATTGCTTGTTTATTGTTATTTTTTATTTTTACCATCCTTGTTTATTTTTAATACATTTTCATTTGATCCTTCAATGTGTTGTATCATCTCATTGCTTTCATGCATGACATGTGGGGTGTTTGGACATTCACTTGCAACATCTGTGTGTGACAGACATGTGTTCATGCATATGATTTACATTGGGTGTGTCACATGTCATTGTGTTTGATATGTGGGTGGATGGGATAGTTGTTTGGGAATTCTTGCAGGGCAGACTGTCCATTACGGTCATGATTGTGTGGGGTTGTGACCCAGGTGAAGGTGGACATGGATGGTACATGGGTGGGGGCCTTCTGGTAGGTGCCCCTGACTGCGGGGGGGGGGTGGTAGACATGGGTGGGGGCCTTCTGGCAGGTGCCCCTGACTGCGGGGGGGTGGGGGTGGTGGTAGACATGAGTGGGGGCCTGGTGGAGGCTGCCCCTGGTGGCGGAGGGGTGGGGGTGGTGGGGGGCATGGGTGGGGGCCTGGTGGAGGCTGCCCCTGGTGGCGGGAGGGTGGGGGTGGTGGGAGACATGAGTGGGGGCCTGGTGGAGGCTGCCCCTGGTGGCGGGGGGGTGGGGGTGGTGGGGGGCATGGGTGGGGGCCTGGTGGAGGGTGCCCCTGCACTGCTGGGGGGTGGGGGTGATAGGGGACATGGGTGGGGGCCTGGTGGAGGCTGCCCCTGCACTGCTGGGGGGTGGGGGTGGTGGGAGACATGAGTGGGGGCCTGGTGGAGGGTGCCCCTGGTGGCGGGGGGGTGGGGGTGGTGGGTGACATGAGTGGGGGCCTGGTGGAGGGTGTCCCTGGTGGCGGGGGGGTGGGGGTGGTGGGAGACATGAGTGGGGGCCTGGTGGAGGGTGCCCCTGCACTGCAGGGGGGTGGGGGTGGTGGGTGACATGAGTGGGGGCCTGGTGGAGGGTGCCCCTGGATGGTGGGGGTGATAGGGGACATGGGTGGGGGCCTGGTGGAGGCTGCCCCTGCACTGCTGGGGGGTGGGGGTGGTGGGGGGCATCGGTGGGGGCCTGGTGGAGGCTGCCCCTGGTGGCGGGAGGGTGGGGGTGGTGGGAGACATGAGTGGGGGCCTGGTGGAGGCTGCCCCTGGTGGCGGCGGGGTGGGGGTGGTGGGGGGCATGGGTGGGGGCCTGGTGGAGGCTGCCCCACGGTGGCGGGGGGGTGGGGGTGGTGGGAGACATGAGTGGGGGCCTGGTGGAGGGTGCCCCTGCACTGCTGGGGGGTGGGGGTTCAGGGGGACATGAGTGGGGGCCTGGTGGAGGGTGCCCCTGGTGGCGGGGGGGTGGGGGTGGTGGGTGACATGAGTGGGGGCCTGGTCGAGGGTGTCCCTGGTGGCGGGGGGGTGGGGGTGGTGGGAGACATGAGTGGGGGCCTGGTGGAGGGTGCACATGGTGACTGGGGGGGTGGGGGTGGTGGGTGACATGAGTGGGGGCCTGGTGGAGGGTGCCCCTGCACTGCTGGGGGGTGGGGGTGCAGGGGGACATGAGTGGGGGCCTGGTGGAGGTTGACCCTGCACTGCTGGGGGGTGGGGGTGGTGGGAGACATGAGTGGGGGCCTGGTGGAGGGTGCCCCTGCACTGCTGGGGGGTGGGGGTGATAGGGGACATGGGTGGGGGCCTGGTGGAGGCTGCCCCTGCACTGCTGGGGGGTGGGGGTGGTGGGAGACATGAGTGGGGGCCTGGTGGAGGGTGCCCCTGCACTGCTGGGGGGTGGGGGTGGTGGGAGACATGGGTGGGGGCCTGGTGGAGGCTGCCCCTGGTGGCGGGGGGGTGGGGGTGGTGGGAGACATGAGTGGGGGCCTGGTGGAGGGTGCCCCTGGTGGCGGGGGGGTGGGGGTGGTGGGTGACATGAGTGGGGGCCTGGTGGAGGGTGCCCCTGGATGGTGGGGGGTGGGGGTGGTGGGAGACATGAGTGAGGGCCTGGTGGAGGCTGCCCCTGGATGGTGGGGGGTGGGGGTGGTGGGAGACATGAGCAGGTGTGCAGGGTAGTCCCCTGTTTTGTGGGCTGCCTGCAGGGGCCGTCGAGGGTGACAGGACCCACCCAGCCTAATCGCGTGTGTAACTTCGCACGCACCCCTGTAATACACGTACCAAGCCAAATCGCGTGTGATAATTCCCGCGCACCCCTGAAATACACGCGCCCAGGCTATTCGCGTGTGGAAATTCCCGCGCACCCCTGAAATACACGTACCCTGCTGTAATCGCGTGTGGGACTTCCCGCGCACCCCTGAAATACACGCGCCCAGCCTATTCGTGTGTGGAAATTCCCGCGCACCCCTGAAATACACGTACCCTGCTATAATCGCGTGTGGGACTTCCCGCGCACCCCTGTAATGGACGTACCCTGGCTTTTCGCGTGTGGGACTTCCCGCGCACCCCTGCAATTCCCGTAGCCTAGCTTTTCGCGTGTGAAACTTCACGCGCACCCCTGTAATGGACGTACCCTGGCTTTTCGCGTGTGGGACTTCCCGCGCACCCCTGCAATTCCCGTAGCCTAGCTTTTCGCGTGTGAAACTTCCCGCGCACCCCTGTAATGGACGTACCCTGGCTTTTCGCGTGTGGGACTTCCCGCGCACCCCTGAAATACACGCGCCCAGCCTATTCGCGTGTGGAAATTCCCGCGCACCCTGAAATACACGTACCCTGCTGTAATCGCGTGTGGGACTTCCCGCGCACCCCTGTAATACACGCGCCCAGCCTATTCGCGTGTGAAACTTCCCGCGCACCCCTGTAAATGACGTACCCTAGTTTTTCGCGTGTAGGATTTCACGCGCACCCCTGGAATTCCCGTAGCCTAGCTTTTCGCGTGTGAAACTTCCCCCGCACCCCTGTAATTGACGTACCCTGGCTTTTCGCGTGTGGAACTTCACACGCACCCCTGATATCGACGTGGCCAGGGCAATCACGTGTTGGACTTCCCCGCACCCCGGGATACACGTACCCAGGGCAATCGCGCGAGTGACTTCTCGCGCAACCCGTTGTACACACACGCGCGAATTGTTGAACAGTGGGTGTCCGTGTTAATGGCGTACACCTTTGCACCTCATTTGTCCTTTGGGGTCACGGTATGGCCCATTGCTGTATGTGGGTGGTATTTGTTGGCGCAGGTTTTGGCGCACTTTCGTTAAGTGCGTCGGGACGCTACCGCCTGCTTACTTGTGGCGTACGTTTTTGGGCCTGTGCGCTGGTTTGATCGAGCGCTGTTTTGCCCTGTTCGAATCCATGAATACGTGTTGCCGGAGAAAAATAAGCTTCATCAGAGTTCTCCAATTATTCTCTTCCTCATTCTCTGGATGGATTCTATTCTCTCTGTTTGTGTTGTCTTTGTTCTTCTGTTCACTAGCCACACCAGTGTTTCTTTTTGTATTGCCAGAGACTTCTTGAAGTACTAGATCATATCCAGGTCCATGTGTGTTACTTCAAAATACTTTTCTGGACTTCCTTCTGGGGTATGCAATAGCTTCAATGTCTTCCAGTCTAAATTTCAACTCATCTTCTAATGGCAGGAGGTGATTGTTGTTCTAGATGATGGTCTCTTCGGCTGTACAGTGTGCCCACCCGGCTTTCTGCATCACGGTTCTGAGACAGGCATGACTGCACATTTGCATTGATGTGGCTGACCTCTGGGTGAAAAACATGCTGACAGCCATGGGCTGACAGGGCAGCTAGCAAGTGTTGACCATCGGCATCCAGCTTCTCAAATTTCAATATGTAAGTGAGAGGGTTATTATCGATCCTCGTGGCAAATTTAGACCCATGGAGTCAAACATGTAGCTTCTCAACTTCCCCCTTAAGTCCCAGGACCTGCAGTTAAGGTGCCAGTTAGTTTTCTTCTGATGTAGGCAACTGGCAACTGGTGAAGGCAACTGGTCATTTGAGTGTATGAATCTCCAGTTACATTATTTCACCTAAGCAGTCCATTCTTGCAGCTCGGTTGGGAATGCATGCCAGCTGTGTATTCTCCAAGTGGGAAAAGGTGTGTCTGCACTCATTGGTTTATAAGTGATCAAACAGCTCTCACATGTATAAGAGTGCTTTGCAGTTCATCTTCAGTGAGGAGCCCTTCTTATGCAGAGCAGGATAACCTTTAGTCAGCTTGTGCAACAGCTGGCCTTTATTGGTACACCCAGGCACAAACATCAGAAAATGCTTGTAGAAGCTAAGGAAATTCCATAAATCTCACTGGCTTAGCAGTCTGGATCAGTTGCTGAGACCTTCAGTTTTAGAAGAATACACTCTAACGGCTTCTGCAGATACCAAGTGGCTAATATATGTTGTGCTGGAAGAGCGGAACTGGCACTTCTCCAGTGACAACTTTATGTTGCGGGGGTTTGGAAGACCCAAGACATTTAGAAGTGTCTGATTGTGTAGGCTGGTGGAGGACACATCCCTGCCCCAGTCGGGAGTCGTGAGTCCAGCAGGGGTGGCCACCGCAACAACAGCACCCCAAACAATGGAGGATGTGCAGGCAGCAGGTGTCAGGGCACCGGCACCAGCACGTCAGCAGCAGGAGGAAGAAGGTGGGAGCCTTGATGGCTCAGGGCCATCACCATCAGAGGGGCAGGCATCAGCCGGAGGGCAGGAGGACCCTGGACGTCAAGTGGCTTCCGTGTGGCAGCGGTTGGGCCATGCCATAGATGCGGAGCGGCGGCGGGCGGAAGAGGCGCGGCTCGCTATGGTCAGGGCGGAGAAGTCCATGCGGAGGGCCCTGAGGCGGGCCGAGTGCCTCGAGGCCATCCGCAGGGAGTTGGAGGTGGGTACATCGGCGTCCCTGCGGACCCTCGGGGCTGTGGAACGGGGCCGCCTCCGGGACATCGAGCGGGAGTTCGATGATGCCCTGGCCCGGAACAACAATCAGTGAGCCGCAGGACTTGCCCGCCGCCTTTGTATATAGTTCTGTAGTTTACTTGTAGTTAGGTTTCCTTTGTTTTAATGTTATTATTTGGTTGCCAAAGGACAATGCACCACATTTTTGTATATAGACATTTTCTTACTTAGTGTAAATAGTTAGGTTTCATTTATTAGGGCTCATGGACCCGGATCATCATGTTGATAGTTTGAGGGATGTTAATATTTATTTTAATTTTTCACATGAGGCAATGTGTTTCTTCTTTCATTTGTACTTGGATTTAATTTTGGACTTTGACTTTGGACCCCTATTTTACTTTATTTTTGATAATTAGTGTTCCTGATTTTTTTGGTTGTACTTTTTTATTATTTAGTTTGCATTGCTTGTTTATTGTTATTTTTTATTTTTACCATCCTTGTTTATTTTTAATACATTTTCATTTGATCCTTCAATGTGTTGTATCATCTCATTGCTTTCATGCATGACATGTGGGGTGTTTGGACATTCACTTGCAACATCTGTGTGTGACAGACATGTGTTCATGCATATGATTTACATTGGGTGTGTCACATGTCATTGTGTTTGATATGTGGGTGGATGGGATAGTTGTTTGGGAATTCTTGCAGGGCAGACTGTCCATTACGGTCATGATTGTGTGGGGTTGTGACCCAGGTGAAGGTGGACATGGATGGTACATGGGTGGGGGCCTTCTGGTAGGTGCCCCTGACTGCGGGGGGGGTGGTAGACATGGGTGGGGGCCTTCTGGCAGGTGCCCCTGACTGCGGGGGGAGTGGGGGTGGTGGTAGACATGAGTGGGGGCCTGGTGGAGGCTGCCCCTGGTGGCGGGGGGTGGGGGTGGTGGGGGGCATGGGTGGGGGCCTGGTGGAGGCTGCCCCTGGTGGCGGGAGGGTGGGGGTGGTGGGAGACATGAGTGGGGGCCTGGTGGAGGCTGCCCCTGGTGGCGGGGGGGTGGGGGTGGTGGGGGGCATGGGTGGGGGCCTGGTGGAGGGTGCCCCTGCACTGCTGGGGGGTGGGGGTGATAGGGGACATGGGTGGGGGCCTGGTGGAGGCTGCCCCTGCACTGCTGGGGGGTGGGGGTGGTGGGAGACATGAGTGGGGGCCTGGTGGAGGGTGCCCCTGGTGGCGGGGGGGTGGGGGTGGTGGGTGACATGAGTGGGGGCCTGGTGGAGGGTGTCCCTGGTGGCAGGGGGGTGGGGGTGGTGGGAGACATGAGTGGGGGCCTGGTGGAGGGTGCCCCTGCACTGCAGGGGGGTGGGGGTGGTGGGTGACATGAGTGGGGGCCTGGTGGAGGGTGCCCCTGGATGGTGGGGGTGATAGGGGACATGGGTGGGGGCCTGGTGGAGGCTGCCCCTGCACTGCTGGGGGGTGGGGGTGGTGGGGGGCATGGGTGGGGGCCTGGTGGAGGCTGCCCCTGGTGGCGGGAGGGTGGGGGTGGTGGGAGACATGAGTGGGGGCCTGGTGGAGGCTGCCCCTGGTGGCGGGGGGGTGGGGGTGGTGGGGGGCATGGGTGGGGGCCTGGTGGAGGCTGCCCCTGGTGGCGGTGGGGTGGGGGTGGTGGGAGACATGAGTGGGGGCCTGGTGGAGGGTGCCCCTGCACTGCTGGGGGGTGGGGGTGCAGGGGGACATGAGTGGGGGCCTGGTGGAGGGTGCCCCTGGTGGCGGGGGGGTGGGGGTGGTGGGTGACATGAGTGGGGGCCTGGTGGAGGGTGTCCCTGGTGGCGGGGGGGTGGGGGTGGTGGGAGACATGAGTGGGGGCCTGGTGGAGGGTGCACATGGTGACTGGGGGGGTGGGGGTGGTGGGTGACATGAGTGGGGGCCTGGTGGAGGGTGCCCCTGCACTGCTGGGGGGTGGGGGTGCAGGGGGACATGAGTGGGGGCCTGGTGGAGGTTGACCCTGCACTGCTGGGGGGTGGGGGTGGTGGGAGACATGAGTGGGGGCCTGGTGGAGGGTGCCCCTGCACTGCTGGGGGGTGGGGGTGATAGGGGACATGGGTGGGGGCCTGGTGGAGGCTGCCCCTGCACTGCTGGGGGGTGGGGGTGGTGGGAGACATGAGTGGGGTGCCTGGTGGAGGGTGCCCCTGCACTGCTGGGGGGTGGGGGTGGTGGGAGACATGGGTGGGGGCCTGGTGGAGGCTGCCCCTGGTGGCGGGGGGGTGGGGGTGGTGGGAGACATGAGTGGGGGCCTGGTGGAGGGTGCCCCTGGTGGCGGGGGGGTGGGGGTGGTGGGTGACATGAGTGGGGGCCTGGTGGAGGGTGCCCCTGGATGGTGGGGGGTAGGGGTGGTGGGAGACATGAGTGAGGGCCTGGTGGAGGCTGCCCCTGGATGGTGGGGGGTGGGGGTGGTGGGAGACATGAGCAGGTGTGCAGGGTAGTCCCCTGTTTTGTGGGCTGCCTGCAGGGGCCGTCGAGAGTGACAGGACCCACCCAGCCTAATCGCGTGTGTAACTTCGCACGCACCCCTGTAATACACGTACCAAGCCAAATCGCGTGTGATAATTCCCGCGCACCCCTGAAATACACGCGCCCAGGCTATTCGCGTGTGGAAATTCCCGCGCACCCCTGAAATACACGTACCCTGCTGTAATCGCGTGTGGGACTTCCCGCGCACCCCTGAAATACACGCGCCCAGCCTATTCGCGTGTGGAAATTCCTGCGCACCCCTGAAATACACGTACCCTGCTATAATCGCGTGTGGGACTTCCCGCGCACCCCTGTAATGGACGTACCCTGGCTTTTCGCGTGTGGGACTTCCCGCGCACCCCTGCAATTCCCGTAGCCTAGCTTTTCGCGTGTGAAACTTCACGCGCACCCCTGTAATGGACGTACCCTGGCTTTTCGCGTGTGGGACTTCCCGCGCACCCCTGCAATTCCCGTAGCTTAGCTTTTCGCGTGTGAAACTTCCCGCGCACCCCTGTAATGGACGTACCCTGGCTTTTCGCGTGTGGGACTTCCCGCGCACCCCTGAAATACACGCGCCCAGCCTATTCGCGTGTGGAAATTCCCGCGCACCCCTGAAATACACATACCCTGCTGTAATCGCGTGTGGGACTTCCCGCGCACCCCTGTAATACACGCGCCCAGCCTATTCGCGTGTGAAACTTCCTGCGCACCCCTGTAAATGACGTACCCTAGTTTTTCGCGTGTAGGGTTTCACGCGCACCCCTGGAATTCCCGTAGCCTAGCTTTTCGCGTGTGAAACTTCCCGCGCACCCCTGTAATTGACGTACCCTGGCTTTTCGCGTGTGGAACTTCACACGCACCCCTGATATCGACGTGGCCAGGGCAATCGCGTGTGGGACTTCCCCGCACCCCGGGATACACGTACCCAGGGCAATCGCGCGAGTGACTTCTCGCGCAACCCGTTGTACACACACGCGCGAATTGTTGAACAGTGGGTGTCCGTGTTAATGGCGTACACCTTTGCACCTCATTTGTCCTTTGGGGTCACGGTATGGCCCATTGCTGTATGTGGGTGGTATTTGTTGGCGCAGGTTTTGGCGCACTTTCGTTAAGTGCGTCGGGACGCTACCGCCTGCTTACTTGTGGCGTACGTTTTTGGGCCTGTGCGCTGGTTTGATCGAGCGCTGTTTTGCCCTGTTCGAATCCATGAATACGTGTTGCCGGAGAGCGTGTGGGCGTTCCGCGCACTTGCCTCCTGTACTTCCCCGTGCCGCCCACATTCTTCCCCATTCCGAGTGTTGTGCCCCATTTTATTCCCCATTCCGAGTGTCCCGCCCTGTGTTCCGCCTACTTTAGAGCTGTGCGCTGCGCTCGGAGTGATAGCGCAGTGGCCGTGGCGCACGCCGTTGGTTGACCTGTGCGCCGGCGTGCGCCGCGCACTTTTTCAGCGCACGTCCTATGCTTTTCTTACGCACGGACTTCCATGAATCGACGTGCGCTGGTTTCCCTGCGCTTTTCGCTATTTTTCGGCGCAGCGCACGTATAGGCCCCTCTGCGCCGGAATTTTCGGCGCACATTTATTCCATGAATCGGCCTGATAGTGTTTTTATTGCAGGTTCCTGCTCGTCTAATTGTCGCCAAATTGGTCGGTAAGGCGAAATCGATCTTCTTCCTGTGTCACGAGTTCTGGTTCGATCATTTTCAACCATAGAGCCATCCTTACTGGTAAATTCTCTTTTGTCATTATGTAATACATTAATGGGGAAAGGAAATGCTGACATAAAATAAATGTATAATAAAATGACGTGGTACCTTAGATAGGACTAATCTTCTAAGGGATAAAACCCCTCCCACCTCCTACTTCGAGATTAACATCATTCTTGAGGTTACATGATACCGCCTGGGGTTTATGTGGAGTAGGAACAGGGTTTCAAGGTGGTGCTGTGACATAACCCGCAATAGAGGGATTGAGGAAAACTGTGCTTGGTTATGCAGGGTAGCACAGGTGACTGAATGTATGGGTTCATCCACTTTCATCTTGTTTCACTTTTCCGTAGGGCTATTGGAACACATCATTCTAAATAGCATGACTCCTTGGTGAGATCTCTGTAGCTCAGGTGGAGGCTCAGGAAGTGGTTCACGGATGGTAATGTAATCCTACTGTGAATCAAGAGGCTGATCTATTAAAACAGTGTCAGTAGGCTATGGGATATCTCCTAACCAGAGTCAACATTGTTTTAGGGAATTGATTCTTCCCAATTCGAAAAATAAGCTTCATCAGAGTTCTCCAATTATTCTCTTCCTCATTCTCTGGATGGATTCTATTCTCTCTGTTTGTGTTGTCTTTGTTCTTCTGTTCACTAGCCACACCAGTGTTTCTTTTTGTATTGCCAGAGACTTCTTGAAGTACTAGATCATATCCAGGTCCATGTGTGTTACTTCAAAATACTTTTCTGGACTTCCTTCTGGGGTATGCAATAGCTTCAATGTCTTCCAGTCTAAATTTCAACTCATCTTCTAATGGCAGGAGGTGATTGTTGTTCTAGATGATGGTCTCTTCGGCTGTACAGTGTGCCCACCCGGCTTTCTGCATCACGGTTCTGAGACAGGCATGACTGCACATTTGCATTGATGTGGCTGACCTCTGGGTGAAAAACATGCTGACAGCCATGGGCTGACAGGGCAGCTAGCAAGTGTTGACCATCGGCATCCAGCTTCTCAAATTTCAATATGTAAGTGAGAGGGTTATTATCGATCCTCGTGGCAAATTTAGACCCATGGAGTCAAACATGTAGCTTCTCAACTTCCCCCTTAAGTCCCAGGACCTGCAGTTAAGGTGCCAGTTAGTTTTCTTCTGATGTAGGCAACTGGCAACTGGTGAAGGCAACTGGTCATTTGAGTGTATGAATCTCCAGTTACATTATTTCACCTAAGCAGTCCATTCTTGCAGCTCGGTTGGGAATGCATGCCAGCTGTGTATTCTCCAAGTGGGAAAAGGTGTGTCTGCACTCATTGGTTTATAAGTGATCAAACAGCTCTCACATGTATAAGAGTGCTTTGCAGTTCATCTTCAGTGAGGAGCCCTTCTTATGCAGAGCAGGATAACCTTTAGTCAGCTTGTGCAACAGCTGGCCTTTATTGGTACACCCAGGCACAAACATCAGAAAATGCTTGTAGAAGCTAAGGAAATTCCATAAATCTCACTGGCTTAGCAGTCTGGATCAGTTGCTGAGACCTTCAGTTTTAGAAGAATACACTCTAACGGCTTCTGCAGATACCAAGTGGCTAATATATGTTGTGCTGGAAGAGCGGAACTGGCACTTCTCCAGTGACAACTTTATGTTGCGGGGGTTTGGAAGACCCAAGACATTTAGAAGTGTCTGATTGTGTACCCCAGGGTCCTTCCAAAGATGATGATGTCATTATGTTAGACTAGAATCTCCAGATGGCTCATATTGCCGTGGTTCACTCCATCATCTGTTGGAAAATGGAAAATATGGATCCAGAAATGTCCTAGGACATCCTCTTGAACTGGTCGACACCTAGTGATTATATGAATACGGAATACAGATTTCTGCAGGTTTTTCCAGGTTTATGGGGATTTGATAGGCGGCACTCCTGAAATCCAACATAGTAAACCAGCTGCTCCCAGGAAAATAATCCAGTGTCTTATAGATATGTGGGGCAGTGCATTGGTTGGGAATCATCCAATTTTTGGGCCTGCATTAGTTGATGCACAAAACACTTTATTACTCTTCTTTCAAATCACTACAACTGGTGAGTCATTGGGGCTGCAAGACTCCTATATGATAGCAACTTGCATTAGCCCCTCCAAGTGGCATCAGATGTGTGCCACAAGAACTGAGGCAAGCCACCTCAATCTTTCCCAGAGTAGTGTGTTGTCATTTAGCCTGATGTGGTGATCCACCCCATAAATTAAACCTATATCCCAGTCGCACATTGAGAGGATTTTGGCCCTCAGCACCACCTTTTCCTGGAAACTGTCTTTGCACATTTCTGTCAGTTGTGGTTAGTTATTAGGGCTTGTTCTTCATGGCTCTCTCAGCAAGAGTAACTAAGGTACATTGCACCAGCAGACCTAAAGGCATATATTCACCCTCATGAGCCTCCATCACAAATACTAGGCATGAGATGTTATTGCTGGCGGATGTGACCTGCTACCATCTCAGTCTCATCAGGTGGTATATCAACTTGATTGTGATTGGTGGTGGTCATGTCTCCCTTTAACCTTTCAGGTCAGCAAGGATTCTCAATGGTCTCTTGAGGTAGATCTGCTGGCCAGCAGGCTAGCTATGTGTCTGCAGGGACACATGAGTGTCCATCACATAGATGAGTTTATCCCAATGATCAGCAGGAGGTCAGGTTTGGTGTTCTTGGTAATACAATCCCACTCTAGCACATTGTGGCGGGCCGGATGGATAGCTTGTGGTGATGCACTTGTCTTAGAAGCAAGAGAATGCAGAACAGCATGGGTTTGATACCCAGTCCCATGCTTACAGGCTGTACACCGTCTTTAAGCCAATTCATGATTACCACAGTGGCTTCCTGCACCGGGTGGATCTTGACTTTGAGATATGTAAGGTACTGGCGGGTGGCATTGCTGCCATTATACATGACAAACAAGCTAGGGTTCAGTAATTGACAGCTATGCATGTAACCTCAGTCAGTCTAAACATTAGTATTCTAGCAAAGGCTGCAGAGCCAGTTTTCTGTTATGGGGAACACGGGGCACTGGCGCAGGGGAGGATATCATGTTCTAGCAGGGAGACATTCCAACCAACGTTATCTGGTCACTGTGACTCATGAGCTGAGGGTCAGACAGTTCTGAGGCAGAGAAAATACCATCCTCCGTGAAGGAGCACCTTTAGTTGCATATCATTCACATTTAATGCCTTTTACAACAGAGCTTGCGAGACAAACTGGCACCATGAGAGGAAAACAATATATTTCTGTCAGTCTCTACATTCCTGTCTATGCTAGCATTTCAGTATTTAAGCCGTGGCCTCACACTGTGTGTGGATTTGAAGCATAGAATGTATTTGCAAAGCGTTACAAAACCCAAAATGGCCGGCATTTACAAAATGGACTCCCAATCATCACATCCAGGTTTCACGGTTTGCAATGTTTGTCCCATTATGCGATTTGCTTCTGGCCAACATGCTATTCATATAATTCGGGCTATACACTAGCATTTTCAGTATAACAAACCCTCCTTTTGGCCTTAAGCCAATAGCATCATCATCCAAACACTGCGTCTTCATCAGACCATGTGTCACTTTCTGAACTATCCATGTCGCTATCACCATCCTCATCAGAAATATTGATTGACATAAACTCTTTGATTATTCATGTTTGAAACCACCATTTATCATATGAGGTGTCGGCTTCACCATTTTTGTACTAATTGTACTAATTGTCTGTAATTGTGGAGCAAATGGCTGGCAAACGTTGTATGCAGCAACAGCAGAATATGAGGATACTGAATATCATAACAAAAATTGCAATTAGTTTCCATCCCCAGGATCGTAACAGTTCCCAGATCCATGAACTTAAGTTTAGATCCCAGCCACTTGTGGGAACATGAATTTCAGAACTTAGGATGTGTAATTTCTTAATTTCTTCAAATATAGTAGGGGAGGAGTCACTTACAAAAACGCAGCACGCTGATCCCACTAATTTGCATACACCTCCACGGTCAGCCAAAATAATGTCAGGAACCATTCTATTTTGAAGTGCAACTAGCCTGATTTCATTTTGTCACAGTGCCATGTTGTAAAGTATGTCAGTGGTTCTATTAATTGTTTTTTCTAACAGCCGGGACAGTTTTCTAATATTCTATGAATGTATTGCCTGTCCCCAAAAGAGTATAAAGGATTTTGCTATGTCTCCAAAAATGTGCCCAGAGGTATCATCTTGTCGTGGCCGAGATCTAGATATTTTTGCTATTTCAGAAGTTTTGGCGAGGAATACACCAGGTAATAATATCCCCAAGTAATAGGTACCTTCCCAATTTGGGCGCTAACCTTTTTTTCCGTAAGCAAAATGAAACAGAATGTGGACTATGATTAATAGTATAGGAGGGGGGCATGGCATCTTTGTTACCAACCAGAGCCATTTTGAAAGTAATTAGGGACTGGTAAAGCCTAGAGAGTCTATCAATGGTACTGGTCGATACAGTGTTCATTTTGCTCTTATTTGTGAACATGGAACAACCCAGCAGTGTTAATACCAATCTTTCGAATTCATTTATGTTTGTTCCGTCAAAGTTTCCAGTGATACTATCATTCCATCTTCCAAAAAATAGAGCTCTTAATGACGCATAAAAGGCAGTACTAAGGGGTAGAGGATGTATATACCAACCCATTCCTCCTTCCCCGTGCTGGGATAAACACACACACAGAAATTGTACGTAATCATAATCAATAATAGTGTATTGTTATCATAACCTTTTCTGTGTTTCACATCTCGTGTTGGAAGAGTGTAAGACAGCACATGTGCTGGGGTATTCATAGTGGGAGCATTGACAGTTGGCAATATGGCGTTCATGGGATTCCAAGTACCAAAACATACATAGAACGATCAGGAGCAGGCTAGTCTTTGTAGACCAAGTCTTTCTTGGAGCAAATCCAATGTTAGTGTCTATTGTTCTATCAATGGCAGCATCAGTGCAGATGGCAGCAGGAGCTAACACAGGCATGATCTATCAAGAAAGGTTTGTCAACATCCCGCGGAAAAGTTCTCCATGGCAAAACACGTATCATCAGCAAAGTTCACACAAAATCAGTTCAGCCTGCTTTAAGATGTCAGCAAGATGATGTAAGTATCAATTTTAATTTTTCATTGTGTCGGTACCTATTGCCCCCGCTTGTTCACGCTAGGTTGTAAAGCCCTTCACTTTCAAAGATAGCACTGAGAAATTGCATGTCAGAGCTCTCATCAGATACAGCTCATACGCTCCCTTTCCCTAAGCCTCCGTTTCCAGCTTCGTCCGTGAGCTAGAAACAAAGGTTGATGATTACTTCCGATTTCATGGACGCAGATTGTACCTTAAAGCTCCTGGTACAGTGTGATCAATAAACAATGCACTGTCGTTGTTTGCAGCAGATGCAGAAACAGTGCCAACCGGCGATGCAATCAGTGATGTTTCACTCTTTGTTGCAATCTCCCCAGACCCCTTCTCGGGCTTAGAAAGCAGTTCCAACTGAATTTCGGCGATGTCTTTGTGATCGCCCAGGGCTGGTTTTCTCTGCACGTCAAGATTATTGGTCTCTTTCTCATGTGGCAAAGGAAACAGGATTCTTTTTGTGTGTGTTGTGTGGATCCAGTGCTTTCGACCGTTCATTCGGACTTCTGTCTGCATGGCCAGAATCACCTGGTACGGTCCCTTCCAATGCAGTGCATGCAAAGATTTTCTTTCGAAGTTTTTCACGAGGGCCCAATCTCCAGGTTGCAGACAATGTCCTGGGCTTGTATATCTGACAGGAAGAGCCTCCTGCACCTGCTGATGAATCAAATGCAAGTATTGAGTCAAATGCAATAGTCAGTTAGTAATGGATATTCAACATCCTTCAATGTTCTCGGACGTGGCACATTCCAGACATTGGCTGGTCTTCTCGTAACTATTTAATATCGTGAGAGGCCCCTCCTTGCCTGCACAGATGTGTGCATACACAACAAAGCCAGTGGTAATGCATCGGGCCGTTCCTTCCAACTTCTGGCCCCCTCCACTGGAACTCCTTGCCTCTCTCTATCCGCTCTTCTCCTACTTTTTCCTCTTTCTGCACCTCCCTCAAATCTCTCCTTCTCCATTCCCTGCCATGACACCCCCTCCTCTCAATCCCCTCTCCTACCCCTTTCCCCTCTTCCCCCTTAACCTCTCCCCACCCCCTCCTTTCCATCCTCCTCCTACCTTCCCTCCCTCTTCCTCCTAGCCCCCTCTTCCTTTCCCCCCTCTGAATAATTGCTCTACATACTGTTTTTGGGACTGATTCATGTTTGTAATTTGCTTCTGTTGTTACAGTTTTTGTTATGTTAAATGTACCCTATTGTTGTAACTGTACAGCGCTTTGGTATAAAGCGTTATATAAGATTAATAAATACAATACAATACAATACAATACAATACAACTTTTTGGCCTTCTACCAGTCCGGCACTCATCGGGTGTCTAGCTGAATGGAATAGTTTATCGATTCGGAGACCTGAACAAATTTGTACTATCACGGCCGCTATAAAATGTGGGCCATTATCTGACCATATGACACGGGGCAGCTCGAACCTGGGAAAATACTTCTTTAACATAGATTTTGCCGTTGACATAGCTGAACAATCTTTCAGGGAGTAGGCCTCCACCCATTTTCTATATGCACAGACCACTACAAGGACATATTTATAGTGGTGGCATCTTTCCATTTCTATGAAGTCAAAATGAATGACCTCAAATGGCATAGAGGGAGGACCAAAATGTCCTACTGGTGTCACTGTCCCTTTTCCAATGGTATGTTGTAAGCAAGTCATGCAATTCTAAACCAATCTCTCTGCAGTTTTCCAATGTTGCAGTTGTACCATACAGAATCAAGGTGCTGAGACATCTTTCTCGCACACATATGTGTTGGATTATGGGCCATGGTAACCATTGCCATAACATATGCATTTGGCAACATCCATCTATTATTTTCTTTGTCCACCCAACAACCCTCGGGATCTAATTCTGCTGGACCCTCGGAATATTATTTTATTTCCTCAGGAGTGGCTTCTGCTTGTATCTCTTTAACTGTCTCAATTCCATGCTCTATCATGCAGGACACGCTCTCGGTTGTTTCAACATACATTTTTGTGTGCAATTCAGTGGCAGTTTGTTTCGCGATTGGGTCTGCAAATGCGTTTCCCTTTCCTAAATTACATGTAATTTTTTTATGTGCGTTGCATTTCATTATTGCTAACCTCTTGGGAAGCACAAGTGCTGACAACAGTCTCACTATCAAAGTGCCATGTTGAATCTTAGTTCCATGTGACGTCAGAAACCGCCTTTCAGCTCATAATCGAGCAAAATTGTGGACCACCCCAAAAGCATATCGGCTGTCAGTGTATATGTTCACACTAAGGTTTTCTGAAATTTTACATGCTCTGGTTAAAGCTATTATTTCTGCATCTTGTGCTGAGTTATATGAGATTTGTTTGCTCTCTACAATGGTTTTTAGTGTGGTAATGGCATAAGCAGCAGTAGATGTGCCATTCGGCAATTTAAAACAAGAGCCATCATAAAACAGTTCTCCATCTGGCTCTTTCAGGGGTGTATCCTTTAAATCAATTCTCACTTTTGTCTCTTGCTCAGTAATAATTAAGCAATCATGTGATGTTTGTTTCTCACTCCCTTTTTCACTGGGAGGGGGCAATATCTCAGCCAGATTTAAAGTGCAACATCTCTTAATTTGAATATGCGGTGCAAATAGGATTATTTTATCCCTAGTTAGTCGTGTGGATGTGAAATGTTGCATCTGCGTTCTATTTAGCAGACGTCTACTGAATGGCGTACCATCACAGTTAAAGGGTGACCTAAAACCATCCCCTCGGTTTGTTTTACTGACACGGCAGCTGCAGCAACAGCTCGCAAGCAGCGTGGCAGAGCACATGCAACAGGATCCAACGTGGAAGAAAAATAACTGCATGGTCTATTTCTGCCCCGTGTTCCTGAGTCAAAACAGCCAAGCGCATCCATCATTTTCATGTACAAATAAAATAAAACATTTCTCATAATTTGGCATGCCCCAAACAGGAGCTGAGCATAACACAGCTCTGAGCAGGTCAAAAGCTTTTTGACACTCCATGTTCCATGGCAAAGGTAAAGTAACATCTTTCTTTGTCAATGCCACTATGGGTTTCACAATGATAGAAAAATGTGCAATCCACTGCCTACAATATGAAGCCATGCCAATTAAAGCCCTGACTTCCTTTTGCGTGTTTGGAATAGGCATATCAGAGATGCTTTCTATGCATTCTGGTGTCAATCTTCTTCCCTCCTTCGATAGGTGGTAGCCCAAATAGGCCACCTCCTTTTGACAATACTGGAATTTCTTCAGTGATGCTTTATGACCGCATGCCGCTAAATGTGTTAATAGTGCGACAGTGCTTTCTTTGCAAATGTCCCCTGAATCTGCTGCTATAAGCAGGTCATTAATATACTTTAATAATATGCACCCTGTCGGTATTTCAAGCATATCTAGCTGTTCCTTCAATGCTCTACTATAACTACTTGGACTTTCAGTGCAACCTTGTGGAATATGTGTAAATGTGAATGAGCGCCCTCCTAATGTAAATGCAAACAAATTCTGCTGTCTGGATGAACGGGCATACTAAAGAATACATTTTTTAAGTCAGTGACGCTGAATTGTGATGCAGAAGCTGGAAACATAGTTAAAATCGTGGTCACATCGAGGACTAATGCGAATTGGGGATCTACTAGTTTGTTCACCGCATGCAAATCAATTATAAAACAGTAAGGGATTTCATTATCACCTTTCTTGTAAACTGGAAGAATCAGGCTATTCTAAGTACTACCAGAAATCTCTTCAATTACATTTCTAGGAATGAAATCTGACACAATGTATTTCAGTGCTCTTTCACCTTCACGCGAAAATTTGTATTGCGGAATACGTGGTAAAGTAATTCCTTCCTTCAAAATAATTTTTACTGGTTCTACTTTCAAACATCCTACATCATTAACGTTAACTGTCCATATACAAGTAAGTACTTCACTCAATTGAATCGGAAATTACATAGATACAAATTGTGACTCGGGAGTTTGTTGTGGCGAAATCGTCAAGTATACCCCATCAGGAGAACAATATATTACTGCATTCAATTTTTCCAATTGATTCAATCCCAACAAATTTTTGCCGCAATTTGTCGTCTAAAGAAACTGACAAGATTCAGTAAATGGACCCAGTGTGATTGGCAATGGTTGTGAAACTGGAATAACTACTGGTGTACCTGTGAACCCTACTGAAACATTTCTATGCCCTGACACTGGTATATTTGGAACCAGCTGATGATCGATTGAACATTTCTGTGCACCTGTGTCCACTAGAAAAATGTACTCCCTATTCTCAACCTTCATTTCTACATAGGGCCCTTTCTGGTCAACGGGAATAGGTACTGGTTCCAAACCCTGTTTCGGGCTATCCTAGGGGAACAGTACATCATCAGATGTAAAGTCTACAGAGTAATATGCATAGGAGGGATTATCAAAAACATTTACACACATTCATATTGTTCTGTTGTTGATTCTGATTAACCTGATTATCCCGAAATTGTGGCTGCATTTGGTTTCTATTCTGTCCTGCTATACCTGGCCGACCTCTAAACGGTCTTCTTGACATAGTCCCATTCCTATTCTGTAATTGCAGGCATTGTGCTCCTCAATGGCCTTCTTGTCTACAATAGGCACATTGGTTTATACCTATTGGACCCCCTTGCATGTTGGATGATAATGCAAATTGGACTCTAGGCAGTGCATTTCCGCCACCTCTATTATTTTTGGCTACCTGCTATAGTAACACTCTAGTTTTCAAGAGTCCTTTCTTTCTTATTTCCTTATCCTTTTAGACAAGTAGTCAATTTGTCCCAAACTATTATCTTCTCGGGCACTAAAGTTTTCAATTTCTCTACTATTCGTGAAGGCAAAGTTAGGATGACTTGCGGAGGTTTCTCCCCAGCCTTTCTCTCACTATCAACTCTGATCAAAGTTTCCCAAGTATCGCCTAACATCGGCACATCATTTATACTTCTAATCTGCTTCCATATGTCTGCAGGAAGTATCACAGGGAACAATAAATCAATGTCACTCAGTGTAAAAACAGATTAATTTAAAACAGATTCTATTTCCTTATAGAAGACCGCAGGATATTTCCTAATGTCAGGGACCGTCTGCTTTATAGTGTTCACTTCTTGCCTAGAAAAGGGAACATGTATAAACTGTGCAATAAAATGGGCTTCTATCGTTCGCGCTGGAATTGCTCCATTAGCAGCAACCTCTACTTTTGGGAAAAACGTGGGAGGCACCTCCCTCATAGGTAATTGCAATATAGGGGATTCTACATATGTTCGCTTATTAAGCAACAAAGCCAAATCAAGGAAAAAAGCAGTTGTTCCGGTGTCAGACGAAAATGTTCTTTTATAAATCGTCATCAAATCAGCAGGACAACAAACCTTCTTTTCCATGCATTCATCCTGTAAATACTCAACCATAACCTGGAACACTTATGAGGTAGAGGAACTTTTTTGTGTGTAGAGATATCTTAAGCTGTACTTTCGCGACCTGTTTCTGATTGCTGTTTGAGCTGATTATGTCTTCTTTGTTTAATATTTTCCTTTTTTTTTCATCATTTATTGTTAGGTTGTCGCATGGGTGTAGGTCAACACGGAGACACTGAGTTCCTCAACTCTGTTTGAAAATTGTGAAAAAAGTCAGTTTGTGCCTGCACCTCTTTGCGCCAATTTTAACACGTAGCAAGAAGTCACAAAAGCCAGTTTTCTTGAAAAAGAATTATTCTTAATTTATTGACTTGTCATTTAGCCCTTGTTGGATGACACGTATTTCGGCGTGTATCTAGCGCCTTTTTCAAATCCGGGCTGTTTATGTGCATGAAAAGTAAAACAAAACCAAATACAATTTTGAGTGCATTGTTAAGTAACATCCTCTTTAGTTCCTCATTACATAGTACAAATGGTGACTCTCATTGGTGCTGTGAATTCATTTGTAAAGGTTCCCCACAACAATAGAACAAAATGACACCTTTGCCATACACCTCGTGCAATTCTCTGTGTATCAATCAAAATAGAAAAAGCTAAAAAGAAGAGATGTAAATAGATTGTGTCTGTTACAGAAAGACGTGGAGGATAAGTAGGACTTATATTTTATCTTGTTAAATAACGAATTGAGCCATTTCTTACCCTTTCTTATTTGATTTTAGTTCCCCCTCTGGGAAAAGTCTCTCTTGGTTGATCACAAGACCGGAGTCCTGGGGCTCAATCCCTCCTAAACACAAAATTCGATATGATTGTCAATCTGTATTGATAATTATATAAGGTCCAATGTTCAACACTCACGTACTGAGTCCCTCAATTCTATGTTAATGTTTATATTGAAACCATAGTTATTCATTTATATATTATTATCTTTAATTATTTGTCCAAAGTCACTCATAGAATTCCCTCTGTCACCTTATTGTATATTTTGTATTTAGCCCCGTGGTTCTAAGGCTTAGTTCTGTTTGCCCACATCATCTACAAAAAGTTCTGTGTGCTACCGTAACATGGTGCTTCTCCGCACTACTACGGGAGAGATAGACATACTGGGCACGCGTGTTTACAACATTTGCCTCTTGCGCGAATTCGTTTAACCAAATGCTAATTCGTTCGCACGGTTAAGAACGTGCGTGCTTATTCACGGTGGGCTTCCCACCCAGAATAAGGGTTTACCTGAAAATTAAAATGCTTGTGCCTCCCGCGTCGGGGGTCCCATCTTACCTGGAGTAGACTCCTTGTTAATATGGAGTGTATTTCCTCCAGTCCCTCTTCGCTCTCCATGCGCGTTCCTTGGCGGCCATATTTTGGGATGCCTGCCTATATTTTACTATGCGGCACGTTCAACATAACTCTAATTTCCTGTGATAGTTACATGTTTTGTATCAGTATGTTTAACTAATGTTAGTTTACTAAAAGGCAGTGTTATTTTGGGGTGGTCGGTCAAAATATCGAATAAATAATCTCGAATGACAAAATGGTCGAAAAAAAATCTCGAATTTCTCTTTTTTTAATTATATATTTATTTTGGGGTCCGGGATTAAAAAAAATGGTTAAAAAAAAAAATTAAAAAAAAGGGGGGTTGGGGGGCAACCCTCCCCATTTCGAATAAAAAACGTCATAAAAAAAATTTGAGATTTTTTTTTTCGAGATTTGTAAATTCAGTATTATGACCATAAACCGTTATTTGGTTTACAATTTCAATGTTCTGTTTATTTCAAAGAGGGGGGACTTCTTGTTTTAAACTTACCCTGCGCAAAACCACCTTCATGTTGAGTGCAGAGGATTCTGGTTATAGTAGTCCCTTGATTGTTACGATATTATAATTCCTTTTCAATCATTACATTCTAAATGGCTGTTTCATTATTCGTTGTTTAAAATTTCCCAATTAGGACCTCTAAGTGAGCCAGGACTTTTGAGTAATTCCTATGTAATTTATATGTATGAACATCTTTTTGTCATATTTGTTTCAAAGGTCAATTGTTATACATTCATTGTGATTGAGCCCTTATTCTAGATAATATTTCAAAAATCTGAAAGAGTATGTATTCGTAGTAAGACAATTGTCATTTGTTGGTCAAGAATATCTCTAGGAGTTAGAGTCTCACAATGATAGTTAGAGCAATTACAATGACAAAAACACCTTTTTGAAAAGTCTCTAAAACTGGTTTCCAATCTCCATTCCATTTCAATCAAAGAAAATGTACCATGTCATTGTCTGAATTTAACCCTTTTTCCACCGTTTTGACACGGCAGATTAATCTGGCTCCTTCCTGCCGTAAGCATAGTTCTTGGTTTCCTCCTCGTTTTCCCATCTTTACTCTTTTCAGACCAACAAACCTTATATCTTGTTTGTTCTGCATTTGGTGATGGTTTTGCCAATGTACGGACAATGGGAGGTTCTTATTTTGGCTTCCAATAGCCGAAATATGTTCCCTGATTCTGGTTCTCAACTCGCGAATGGTACTGCCAATGTATATCATATTGCAAACACATATCACCGCATAAATGACATATTTGGATCTACAGTTGATTTGCTCTTTGATCCTTATTTTCACACCATCTTGGTTTACAAAAACATCTGTTTCTGGTACAGCATAGTGATACATCGAACAGAAGCCGCATTTTCTGAAACCTGACTGCGGTTGATGTAGCCATGCCTCTGGTCTTATTTCTTCTCCTTTTTCCGGCAAAAATGATGGATTTAGCATGCTTTGCCGCAGGTGCCTCTCTGCCCGCCAGGTCCAACATGGTGGCCAGAAAGGCATCCATGAGCACAACTCGTAGTTTGCCGGTGCGGGAACTACGGTACCGGCAAGCTTACCGGTACCATAGTTCCCAGACTGGCAAACTTGTAATGAGGCCCATCGTCTCGTACCATACAAAACAAATATAAAAAATGTTAAGCAAATGTTGCTCAATTCTGGATTATATATATGTCAACTCAATCAAAAATATTAAATTGTATCCTTAGCTAAACTGTGCAGTTGCCAATGTATGCATATTTCAATTGACTACCTGTTTTTAGATAGATAGATAGATGGATAGATAGTGAGATAGATAGATAGATAGATAGATAGATAGATAGATAGATAGATAGATAGATAGATAGATAGATAGATAGACAGATGGCTATGTTTATTTGTGGTATTTCGTAGCTCATGAAATACCACAAATAAACATATATACAAAATATATGCAAATAAAAGCTTATTTGATCAACGTATGCACATTTTATACAGATTGAAACATACATATTTAAAATCACCATACATATAAATACAATCCATGCATCAGTATTCATCCTCTAGCTATTACAAATATTGCACAGCCACACTAAACAGTGGATGTAAGTTTATGCTAGACATTCCTTGACCACTATAACCATTTGTTATAAAGGATACTGCTTGGGACTTCAAGTAGGTTGTTCACAAGTTCCTTTATTTAAGTTACATCAAGTCCACTTCAAGAAGCTGATAGGAACATCATTGGAACCAACTGACTCCCGCCACCCAGGCTTACAAATCTCCAACTCCCTGGGCTGGAACCTCGTTCATACACAAACATTCCAGTCACTCTCACAGCATTCTGTCTCTGGCATAATACATTCAGGCATCAACGCAAGCGCTTTCTAACACATTTATTTCTCGCAAACATGGCAGCATATACATAATTTGCTACTACAAACATCTTCTCTCTCCACTGTTCACCAATACAATGCTAAACTACTTCTTCCACAACTCATAGCTGTCAGAATATGTGGTATAACAGGAAGAGAAGTAGAACATTGAAAACATCTTTTAATGTTGCAGTGCAAAGCGGGCAGATTTGAATACCTTGCTTTTCCCATTTAGATGGTATATATATATATATATATATATATATATATATATATATATATATATATATATATATATATATATATATATACATATATATATATATATACATATATATATATATATATATATATATATATATATATATATATGGTGAGAAAAAAAGGAGGAGAGGGGCGCACTCCAGTTCCCTACTTTGGAGTGCCTCACTGTAGGCTACTCCCCCCCCCTTTCCCCACTGTGGGATTGGGTGTGAGTCTGTTCCCTGCAAACCTGATGACTACAGCTACCAGAAGTCCTTGCAGCACAATCCTCACTAAGTGTTAACACCTGCACTTGCTGTGAGCTGCAAGTTAAGACAGCCTCCCTGATGACGTGTATTGGCACAGAAACCGGTCGGAGGAGAACACCTGTGGCTGAGAAGGTGTACTGTGCAGGGAACTGGAGTGCGCCCCTCTCCTCCTTTTTTTCTCACCATATTTCCAAGTTTTCTGAAGGGTGGAATCTTCAGAAATCTTGTTGGGTGCTGCACCGGGGTAATTTATGCCCTACTTTGGAGTGCCTCACTGTAGGCTACTCCCCCCCCCTTTCCCCACTGTGGGATTGGGTGTGAGTCTGTTCCCTGCAAACCTGATGACTACAGCTACCAGAAGTCCTTGCAGCACAATCCTCACTAAGTGTTAACACCTGCACTTGCTGTGAGCTGCAAGTTAAGACAGCCTCCCTGATGACGTGTATTGGCACAGAAACCGGTCGGAGGAGAACACCTGTGGCTGAGAAGGTGTACTGTGCAGGGAACTGGAGTGCGCCCCTCTCCTCCTTTTTTTCTCACCATATTTCCAAGTTTTCTGAAGGGTGGAATCTTCAGAAATCTTGTTGGGTGCTGCACCGGGGTAATTTATGCCCTACTTTGGAGTGCCTCACTGTAGGCTACTCCCCCCCCCTTTCCCCACTGTGGGATTGGGTGTGAGTCTGTTCCCTGCAAACCTGATGACTACAGCTACCAGAAGTCCTTGCAGCACAATCCTCACTAAGTGTTAACACCTGCACTTGCTGTGAGCTGCAAGTTAAGACAGCCTCCCTGATGACGTGTATTGGCACAGAAACCGGTCGGAGGAGAACACCTGTGGCTGAGAAGGTGTACTGTGCAGGGAACTGGAGTGCGCCCCTCTCCTCCTTTTTTTCTCACCATATTTCCAAGTTTTCTGAAGGGTGGAATCTTCAGAAATCTTGTTGGGTGCTGCACCGGGGTAATTTATGCCCTACTTTGGAGTGCCTCACTGTAGGCTACTCCCCCCCCCTTTCCCCACTGTGGGATTGGGTGTGAGTCTGTTCCCTGCAAACCTGATGACTACAGCTACCAGAAGTCCTTGCAGCACAATCCTCACTAAGTGTTAACACCTGCACTTGCTGTGAGCTGCAAGTTAAGACAGCCTCCCTGATGACGTGTATTGGCACAGAAACCGGTCGGAGGAGAACACCTGTGGCTGAGAAGGTGTACTGTGCAGGGAACTGGAGTGCGCCCCTCTCCTCCTTTTTTTCTCACCATATTTCCAAGTTTTCTGAAGGGTGGAATCTTCAGAAATCTTGTTGGGTGCTGCACCGGGGTAATTTATGCCCTACTTTGGAGTGCCTCACTGTAGGCTACTCCCCCCCCCTTTCCCCACTGTGGGATTGGGTGTGAGTCTGTTCCCTGCAAACCTGATGACTACAGCTACCAGAAGTCCTTGCAGCACAATCCTCACTAAGTGTTAACACCTGCACTTGCTGTGAGCTGCAAGTTAAGACAGCCTCCCTGATGACGTGTATTGGCACAGAAACCGGTCGGAGGAGAACACCTGTGGCTGAGAAGGTGTACTGTGCAGGGAACTGGAGTGCGCCCCTCTCCTCCTTTTTTTCTCACCATATATATATATATATATATATATATATATATATATATATATATATATTACATGGACACGGTAGGGGCCATGTAGTTATGGTTAAGTTGCTGTTTCCATAGGAAGAGCACTTTTTGGGTGGCTTATAACTTTGCTCTCCCTGGACGGATCCTCACCAAACTTTGTAAAAAAAAGTATTTGGGTCACTCTGATTTTTTTTGCAAAGTTTGGTGAGGATTCGTCCAGGGGGGGGAAAGTTATAGGGGGGGTCCCAAAACTTTTGTTTTCCCATAGACTGAATGGGAAAAAACTTTGCGCACGGCTACAGCCCGAACCGCTGGACGGATTTACACAGCGCAGTGAAACGTGGATAAAAAATTGTATTTAGTGCCGTGTGTTGGTGTGTAAGAGTGTTTGGAGAGGGTGGGGGAGTATGAGATAGGTTCAATGTTTTGTTTTTTTATGTGCTAGATGTTTTTGTTGCGTTCGATTTGTCCGCGGAGAACACGGCTCTTCTGACATTTTGTAAATAATCTAAATGGTGGGGTGTTTAGAGGACGGAGTATGTGTCATTTTTGTTCGCAAGGAAGGTAAAAATGAGCTATGAACACTCGCGGTGTACTTAATTGTTCGTAAATACACAAACTGGGGGTGTCCTCATGACGCTGTCCGTATTGTAATCTGTCTAGTTGAATGTGTTCTAAGAACACTCGCAGTGTCCCGAAATGGTTGCAATTACACAAAATGGGGGTGTTCTGAGAACGTTGTTTGTATTGTTCGTTGTCAGGGTGAAAGTGTTTTAAGACCACTCCTTTTGTCCGCTAATAGTACAATTTCCTAGGGGCGTCAACCGACTTTTTGTCCACCAAAGAAACGATAAATCCGGCTGGTGTGCGCCGACATTATGTGATAATCCTATGACTGGCGCTATTGACCTGGCTGACTTGCTTTTGCGACACTAAATCATATCTCCCGCCCCTAAGCCTGATATTATCAAAGCATTCATATTCCCTGCCTCTCTCCGTGATGTTACAGGGTGTGTAATCAAACACGCCCAGTTCTCTGCAGTCCTAAGTGACTTTACACAGAACCCGGAAGACAACACATATTATGTCACAACACAACGCGCCACAATTCGGAATATGAAACAGTGATTTAAAAGCAAACAGCAAGATTGTAGATGTTGTAAAGTACATTTATTTGACATCAAATGTTTAGAGAATATTCAGCAATTTGCATTTGTCTTTGTTGTCGATCCGCAAAAGTTCATGTTGAGGCACGCGATGTTCCTTTGCGGTACAGAGGGTGTTAGATCAGCTTACAACTCAGTGCGCCACAATTCGGAATATGAAACTGTGGTTTAAAAGTAAACAGCAGAATTGTACATTTGGTAAAGTACATTTATTTCACATGAAATGTTTAGTGAATATTCAGCGATTTGCTATTGTCTATGCTGTCAATCAGCAAAAGTTTATTTGGAGCCACGCGTTGTTCCTTTGCGGTAGATAGGCTATTGGTTTATGATAAAAGCAGTAAATGGTCGCTCTGATAATCGGAAGGTTGCTCCAACAACGAGCCATTAGACCACCCTATTGGTTGGTATGTTGTTTGTAGCCGCTAGTACTGCGTAAGGGCATATTGGTCCTTGGCGATTGTCCCATAAAATGGTGATGGTCATGAAGTTGCATATTTGGACCTGCACCTGGCAGTTGAAGACCCTATCCGCTGGAGTCTGTAAATCGTGACATAGGCAAAATGGAGCCACATACTTAAAAAACATAAATTAGTCTCACCAGCCGATCTTCATTAAAAATCATCATTTTATTTATTAGGGCGTGAAACTATTTGCTATCGAATATAGTGCAACAGAGTATGTTAATAATAAAATAATAATATTTTCCCATTCATATAGCGCTAAGAACCGTGAGGTATCTAAGCGGTGCTTATTATTAACCACTGTGTGTGGTGCTCATTTATCGACCACGGAATGATGAAAGGCTGAGTTTGGCCTTGCCGGGATTCAAACTTGCGTTAGCAAGCTGTGCACGGATGTCAAAGCGAGCGCTGTACTCGCTGTGCCACTTGACAGGCTACAGTGAAGTGGCACAGCAAGTAGAGCGCTTGACCGCCTATAGACCGGTGAAATTATTTCTATTAACCCACCCTGTATCGTCTGCCTTTTTCAGAGCCCTCTAAACGACAGGGGATCAATTTGGCGGTGATAGTGTGCGGTAGAAAACATTATGCCACTTTCAACGAACATGTTCAACTTGAGCGGTCTTTAATGCTACGCTATTGTAATTATATTTGGTATAAAATAATCTAAAGGGTTACTTACAGTACAATTGCAATTTCCATTGTCTACAAGTGGTGCAGTCCCAAAATACGACTCCGCGTGTGCCAACGATCTTTCGCATAGTGATATAATATATAAAAGTGGTTTCGTTTCAGAAATTTCATCTTTATCTTCTCTTATGTTTTAGCAACACTCCTTCAAGAGAAGTCTTTCATCACAATCTCTGTCTGTCAAGGTCAAAACAGAATACAACCTTATAGTCCGCTTCGTGAGCCTCTCCGGGGCCCGAGAAAAAAATGGAAGCAGCTGACCTTCACTGTGAACGAGCATAAATTCTTACTTTGCAACATTCTGTGTAAAGCCATCTGTAGAAGTTGTGGAAGCAGCTGACCTTCACTGTGAACGAGCATAAATTCTCACTTTGCAACATTCTGTGTAAAGCCATCTGTAGAAGTTGGTTTTTGCACGCCATGTTTGTATATTGTTTGCGTGATATTAAAAAAAGTTTGTTTAAAGGACGTTATGGTTCTAAGTACAGCCGAAAGACCCCTGAAAATCGCAAGTTATGGTAAGCTATGAAAAATAACTGGCGCCACCACCGTGCACTGCTAAACTAACACACAGGACATCAAAGATGACATCGCAAATGTCATTGATGAAATCACTGATGACATCACATGTGTATGTACTTTTCATGGAATTTGTGTACTAGGGATTTTTATTATAATGTTGCGAAAAAAGTGTCAAGGATATTGCAATAAATATCATACCGTTATTAGTGCTTTGAACGATGCATTGATATAAATAGCATTGTATTATGGGATTCTATCTAGTATACTGAGCTACTAATGGAGAAACATAGCATTGTGTGCAGAGTACAAGATGAAAGTATAACATTTGTAATGTTAATATGTTGAATAATGAAATAATAATTGTCCTGAAATGTTCGAAAATTCACAAAATGGGGTTGTTCTGAGGACGTTATTCGTATTGTGTGATTGCTTAGCTGTATGCAATGAGGGAATGGCACAGAGAGTAAAGTGGACGCCGTCCGCGGTCACCGTGGCTGTTCGTGGACGGGGCGTGCTACATCCGGGTTTTTCCAGGAAATCCAACATGGAAAGAAGACTGTACGGATCAGCCAAACAGATGTCGAGGTTGTGGATTTGTGTTGAAAGAGACTGTGTGTGGTGAAGATGGCAGAAGTGGAGAAAGTCAGGGTGTTGGTGCTCGGAGATATGTTTGTGCATGGTTTACAGCAGTACGCTGAATGCAGGCATGTTGCAAAGAACTTTGATGTGAAAGGAGTGGAGGTGGTGTGGAGAAGTGTGCCTGATTGCAATGTACAGGGAATTGTACAAGTTTGTGAGGATATGGCCACAATGAACAGTCCGCATGTGGTAGTTTTGCACTATGGTGCTTTCCATTTGGGCAACGTCAGTGCCCCTACTTTGTTGGCTGACTTGGAACGCTTGGTTCAAGCAGTAATGAAGATCCTTCCAAATGCAAAAGTAATTTTTTCTGGATTACTACCTAGAGCAGTATGGGACAATAGTTCAGTTTTTTGTCCTCAGCAAAATATTGCTAGGTGTGTCATCAACCGAGGCATGTGTGCCTTCATGCTAAGAGTTGGTATGTTCTTCTGTAACAATGAGAATATTGATGCCAGTAATGCTGTTCATTTTAAAGAAGATGGCATTTCTTTATCTTTTACGAGAAATGCCTTTCTATTTTGGAATGTAAGGGTTGCTTTGGAGAAGGTTATGTGAAGATTTTAGGAGTAAATTAAGAAAAAAAAACAAGAAATAAAATACAAAATAACAGGTGTCTGTCAAGCATCTGTAAAAAAAAAAAAACGGCTCTTTTCAGAGCCAACTTCAAAGGGGAAATGGGGCACACTATTTAAATTTACATTCACCACGCTCAGATTTTCGATGTGTCCGCGGACATGGCGGTAGTCCGCGGACATGAAAATCACTACAAGGGGATTAGTATGTTCTATGTTACATGTATATGAAGTCAGGGATATTATGGTTAAGTTGTGCTACTAAAAACATATGAAATTCAGTGAAAAAACTTTGTTAAAGGGACGTTATGGTTAAGTTGCGCTACTAAAAACCTATGAAATTCAGTAAAAAAAAGACTTTGTTAAAGGGACGTTATGGTTAAGTTGCGCTACTAAAAACCTATGAAATTCAGTGAACAAACTTTGTTAAAGGGACGTTATGGCTCAAAGTAAAACAGAAAACCCCCTGAAATTCGGCAGTTATGGTAACATAAGCAACCATAACTCGCGCCACCGTGCACTGCTAACACTAACACCCAGGACATCAAAGATGACATCACAAATGTCATTGATGACATCACTGATGACATCACATGGCTGGCTCTCCCTTTTTATCCTTTACTGACATATCGAAGCCACATAGTTTTCTTCAGTAACAGTCAGGAAGTAAAAATTAGGGTCCAGTCACATCATATGAAACATATACATAGCGGAAGATACAGGCTTGAAAGAGAGCAATCCTTTCTGTGCATGAAGATAATAATTATGGTTATCAGCACTTTCTCATAGTTTTATTTTTATTACTCTACCTTCCCTCTAGATGCTCATATTTGTATACATTATACTCACTCTCCATAGACTGAATGGGAAAAAATATTTGCTCGTGCCTACAGCCCAAACCGCTGGACGGATTTCCACCAAATTTGGACCAGGAGCAGCGGCTTGGTCCCGAAAGCGTGCTTTTGCAAATTTGGTGAAAATCCGTCCAGTAGTTTTTTTTAAAATGACCAAAAAGTAGGTAAAAAAAAATTAGTGATATCTGTGTTCGGTTCGCGGACACACTTCCCTGTTCGCTCCGCGGGCAGTGGCCTGATTGGCCAATCGTCTTGCGTGATGTTCGCGGACATGCAACGTGTTCGCTGATTGGACGGCGTGGAGCGTGAAGCACGTCAGATTTTTCGGTAGCGCCCGCCACCTTGGATTCGCGGACGTCCCCGGGCAGCGCTGTGAAACTTTGTTCAAAATGTGTATTTTGTAGAGTGTGTTGGTGTGTAGGAGTGTTTGGGGAGGGTGGGAGTGTATGAGATAGGATGAAAGTTGTGTTTTTTATGTGTTAGACGTTCTTTTTGTGTTCGATTTGTTTGCGGACATCACAGGTGTTCTGAAATGTTCTAAATAAACTGACTAGGGGGTGTTCTAAGGAGTCAATATGTGTCCGTTTTGTTCGCAGGCAAAGTGAAACTGTTCTAAGAACAAGCGCGGTGTCCTGAAATGTTCGCAAATAAACAAAATGGGGGTGTTCTGAAGACGCTTCTAAGAACACTCGCGGTGTCCGGGGAGTGTTCGTAGGGGGTGTCCTGAAGACGCTGTCCGTATTGTTCTCTGTCAAGTTGAATGTGTCCTAAGAACACTCGCGGTGTCCTGAAATGTTCGCAAATAAACAAAATGGGGGTGTTCTGAAGACGATTCTAAGAACACTCGCAGTGTCCGGGGAGTGTTCGCAGGGGGTGTCCTGAGGAGGCTGTCCGTATTGTTCTCTGTCAAGTTGAATGTGTCCTAAGAACACTTGCGGTGTACTGAAATGTTCGCAAATAAACAAGATGGTGGTGTTCTGAAGACGCTTCTAAGAACACTTGCGGTGTCCGGGGAGTGTTCGTAGGGGGTGTCCTGAGGACGCATTCCGTATTGTTCTCTGTCAAGTTGAATGTGTCCTAAGAACACTCGCGGTGTCCTGAAATGTTCGCAAATAAACAAAATGGGGGTGTTCTGAAGACGCTTCTAAGAACACTCGCGGTGTCCGGGTAGTGTTCGTAGGGGGTGTCCTGAGGACGCTGTCCGTATTGTTCTTTGTCAAGTTGAATGTGTCCTAAGAACACTCGCGGTGTCCTGAAATGTTCGCAAATAAACAAGATGGTGGTGTTCTGAAGACGCTTCTAAGAACACTCCCGGTGTCCTGGAATGTTGGTAGGGGGTGTCCTGAGGACGCTGTCCATATTGTTCTCTGTCATGTTGAATGTGTTCTAAGAACACCCGTGGTGTCATGAAATGTTCGCAAATAAACAAAATGGGGGTGTTCTGAAGACGCTTCTAAGAACACTCGCAGTGTCCGGGGAGGGTTCGTAGGGGGTGTCCTGAGGACGCTGTCCGTATTGTTCTCTGTCAAGTTGAATGTGTACTAAGAACACTTGCGGTGTCCTGAAATGTTCGCAAATAAACAAGATGGGGGTGTTCTGAAGACGTTTTTGAGAACACAGTCCCGGTGTCCTGGAATGTTCGTAGGCGGTGTCCTTAGGACGCTGTCCGTATTGTTTGTTGTTAAGTTGAAAGTGTTCTAAGAACTATCGCGTTGTTCTGAAATGTTCGTAGGGGGTGTCTTGAAAACGGTGTCCGTATTGTTCGCTGGCAAGTTCAAAGTGTTCTAAGAACACTCACATTGTTCGCGGACATTAAAAGTTTCCCATAGTTCTTAGTTGAAATGTTTGACTCTATGGATGTGATATGCTGCGGTGGTTGTTGCCAGGGCATAGAGTCTTGGGTGCATGGCCATTTGCTCATAACTTTGGGTGAAAAACAAATGTATAAGGAACAAAGGTATTAGATACTATGGATGTGATATGCTGCTATGGTTGTCCTTATTATTGTATACTTACTGTTTGGTCTAGTAATGGGAGTTGATGTTTTTCTTCTTCATTTCTGTGATAAAAGAAAATAGCATGTTAGTATTAGTATTTTGTAATGACTTATTACATTGTATAAGCAATATACTTTTATTTTTTTTCGACCCTCATATTTAGTAGAGTACAAATCAGAGTACTGTGCAATTTGCTCAGTTTCTATATTTGTTGCTAAAATCATTGGGTCTGTGGGAGAAAAAAAAATCCATGTTGGATTAAAAAAAAAAAACCTTTTCTGTTATGCTACAGTTTATTTGTTTGTTTTCAGTGTTCACTTGTTGTTTCTGGCTAATGCTTTATACTTTGCTTTGTTGTATTTTTTTGGAGCAGTAACAGATTCTTCATTTGTTTTGATAGTATAAAATTTTGGAGCAGTTAGATACCAATTGGCGTATTCTAACTGTCTATTATTTTTAATATATTTTAGTGGTTTTGATTTATCTATTTGGATAGTGTTAAATTTTGGGACAGTTAGATACCAATTGGCGTATTCTAACTGTGTATTTTTTGGCCTAATTTAGTGGTATTCATTTATCTGATTAGTTGTTGTAGAATCTTTGAGCTGTTAGATAGCTTTTGGAGTATTCTAACAGTTTATATTATTTTAACACAAATTTATAATTTTGGGACAGTTAGATACCAATTGGCGAATTCTTACTGTGTATTTGTTGGTCTAATTTAGTGGTATTCATTTATCTGATTAGTTGTTGTAGAATCTTTGAGCAGTTAGATAGCTTTTGGAGTATTCTAACAGTTTATATTATTTTAACACAAATTTATTTAAAGGTTTAAATACAGTTTATTTATCAAATTTTGGTTTTAAGAACATCAAATAAGCGTTTGTAAGATTTGCTCGTAATCTCTGCTTTAGAGTAATGGTACTATCATTACATTCAAACCATCCACATTTCTTTTTTATATATGCAGTGTAGTGCCCTGAATTGGTTGTGGCTCCTGCGTGGTAGATTATACCTATTGTTGTGAAGGTTTTCTTACCAAGCGATATTTGACCATGTGTGAATCCAGTCAGCTTGCAGTTGTTTTTGGTACCATCTGCATTGTAACGTAGAAGCATTAGTATTACGTATTTACTATGTGTTTGTATTACTAACGTGGAGCGATTATCTGAATTGCAGGTAGAGCATAATCTACCATGGTTTGCATTTTGTACAAGTTGCTGAAATGGAATGGATTCACAATTTGGTATTGATATATATGAAGCGTTCATTGGGGATTTGTTCTTGTGTCACATTGTTGCAGAGAGTGCATGTATGTTTCCACATGTATGAAATCTGAAAGATTTCATTTATAGGTATGTTTTTGTTTTCCAGTACTTGTAGTAAGTACATTAGAAATTCTTGTGGATCTTCCTGTGAGTTTAGAGTGAATTTCACCATTCCAGCACAGTAGTCCAATTGTCGTCCTATTCCAAAAACACTATGGCCCTCATTACGACCCTGGCGGAGTGGGTTTACGCCAGCGTTATTCGCGGCGGACCCGTCCGCCCTACTACGAGTTCCCGTAGCGCCATGGAGCGTTTTCCGCCTGGTTTTTCCGGGCGGAGAAATCCATGGCGCTATGGGACCTTGTTGTTAATTACGCCACCGTATTTTACGGTGGCGTAATTAACGCCTTCCCCACTCCCATTATACCCTATGGGGCAAAAATGGGAATGGGGAAGGGTAAAATGGGGGATGGGGATTTACCGCCCCGCCAAGGTCGGCATGGGGCGGAAAATCGGCCAACCCCCATGGCGCTATCGGCAGCTTTCCGCCGTGCTCCGCGGTGCATTTAGCACCGCGATTTCCGCCAGGGTCGTAATGAGGGCCTATATGTGTTGTCAGGATTGTTTGCTGCATTTCTGTGAAGTACTAACATTTGCAAACACAATGGGCCTGTACTGTGTAAGTAAATGTTGTCAACAATTGGTGGTAATTGAAATAGCATATTCATTGCTACATTTGCATAGCAACTTACACCAACTATATTTGAGAATTTAAATGGTCCAGGTAGTTCTGTATCTAACTGCTTTTTTTGGAGTTTGTCTTCCTTCTTTAAAGAAGTACCTGGTTTACTTTCTCTAATTGATTCTTTTTTGTTTGTGGTACTTGATGAAGTATTAGTTTCTTTTACTCTCTTTGGAGGATGTGCAGTGATGTCCTGTTGCATTTCTGTTTGATTTAGTTTTCTTTTACAACGTTTTAGTTTTTGTGGAACAGAATATGTGTTTAGATGGGGAGTGTATAGTGAGCGAAGTCTATTATATTCTAAAATGCAAGGAATAACAGCGTTTACTTTACTTGCATCAAAGTTGATTAGAAATAGACCGTCAAGTGTACGTAAGCGTGATAGTGCTACGTAGCTCATGCCTTCTTTAAAGACTGTGTTACCAATATCTATCATTGCTTTGTCTAGGGTAAGACCTTGTGATTTATGAATCGTGACTGCTTATGCAAGAGTTAGAGAAAATTGTTCTCTGCGTACATACATATCTTTGAAGAGAAGGAATCTAGCTGTTGAGCGTCCTATCTGTTTTACTTCTGAAAGTTTGTCAAAGAGTATGTTGACAAACTGAATTTTGTTGTCACGTGGGTATGTTTGAAAGCCAACAACTGTACCCAGTGCTCCATTAACTAGTCCTTGGTCCACGTCAAGGTTACGTTTAAGCATTACTCTGCAATTTAAGGATAATTTTAACATCTTTTCTAAGCCTGCTGTGTTTGAGATTGATTTTTCTAAATTATTTAGTCTTGTTGTGGCTTGGTCACACATGGGTAGTGTCATACCATGTACATCTAGTTTGTCTGTGGCGCTAATTTCCATTATTGGTTGCATTTCTTTACTTAACATTATTTCATTGAATTTGAGACAGCTTGCAAGAGTTGGCATTAAGGCCATACAATTGACATTTTTGTGGGCTAATTGTTCTATAACATCTGTAGCACATGCATTATCGCCATAAAGTGCATTAATGTGCCGGGTTTTCAATGTTGCTTCTGCTTCTTTAGAAAGTATACCAAATCTCAAACTTTTTAAAATGTTGGCATAAGTGAGATCTGCAGATTGGCGCATGTTTTCTGTTAATTCTCTTTATTGGAAATGTTGCCAAAGGTTGACATTTCCAATGCTGCCAACAGTTTTACGGCAGAGTTTGTGCCCTAATGTTTTAAAAATAGGTTCACCTTTTACTGGTGTTAATTGAAGCAGATCTCCAAAAACAATAATGTGTTTTCCTGCAAAGAGCTCTTCATAGTCTGTTTTGAGTACTTCTTGTAATCTGAGGTGAATCAAAGCTAACATCAGGTTGGAGACCATGCTCACTTCATCTATTAGTAGCATTTTCATTTGTTTCAATACTCTGCGTAATTCCATTGCAGCTTCTGCAGAAAGTTTGTAATAGTCTAATTTGTTCTGGTGTTCTACTGGTAATAGTAGTAATCGGTGTAATGTAACACCACCTATGTTGTAGGCAGCTAAACCTGTGGGGGCAGTGACAACAGCTGACAGTTTTTTGTTTGTCAATTGTTGAAGGAACTTACTAATGATTTTGATTAGGAATGTTTTGCCAGAATCAGCTTCACCACTGACGTACAGTAGTATAGGTTTATAATTATGGCAGGAACATTCTTTATTTTCATGTTTTACACCATGTGCAATTTGTTTTGTTACTTCTTGAAAAATTCTACTTTGCTCATTGTTTAGTTTTGGTTGTAGTATAGTTAAGTCTTCCTTATCTTCATACTGACACATGGTGTTTTCTACTTCTATCATAGCTAATTCTGCCTCATTTGTTATTAGTGGTTCTCCCAGTGGTTCTTGGCTTCCTGTTACAGAAAGTTGACTGCTGTCAGGAGTATCCTTATCTAGTTGGGCTTGGAGTTCTTCTTCATGTTGCTGTTCATTGTGCAACATTGTTTTGTACTGTGTAAAGTTTACATCAGTTATAGTGCTTTCATTTGCTTTGAAAGCATCCTCATATGAGTCATAGTTATCTAGTAATTGTTCTTCTTTTCTCCATGGTTTGAAGAGTTGTAGCAGGGACATGTAATATACTTCTTTATGTTGAGGAGTCTTCAATGACAATTTGATATGATTAATTAAATTTGGTTTAGTGAGTTTAACTAAGCTGCCTTCACAGCCTGTCACTCTATATTTACCTTTTTTTTCATCAGATTTCATATTATTTTTGTATGTGTAGTTTTGGGCTAGTTGGTATAGACACATGTTTTCCTAAGTATTACTTCTGTTTGGGTAGTATGTGTCCGATAATTTGTTTTTTAAAATGTCTTGGCTGTTGGGATCATGTTTGGCTATTGTTTCTATATCTTCATGTGATTTTAGAACTCTTTTTCTAGATTTAGCTGGACCAAGACTTAGACATACTATATTTTCAGATTTACCATACAATGAAGTACCAGTTAAACGATCAGCTGCTTCATAATATCCACATTCTCTATGGGTGAGCATTTTTAATGCCCAAGCGGTATAATTTCTGAGATACAGTTTTATCTGATGACAGGTCATTCCAGAGGTCTTGGAGCTCTGTCTTTTCTGCTTTAGTTAAGTATGCTGTGACATATCGTGCAACTGCAGTAGAATTGTCTGCAATGTACTGCACATCTATGTTTGCATTCCATAAGTGGGCAATGATTGCATTATAATCATTGATATATTTTTCTTCTTCTTTTCTTTTTATGTAATATGTATTTTTAGGTGACTTACCTTTAACACTATGTCTAACTGAAGACATGAGGTTGTTTACTTGACCTGTATTTGTAACTGGTCTAGGGAAACCAAATCGACATTTGGTGTAGTATTTGCCTTTGTTTTTGTATTTGCGACGACAATATTTTCCACATTTGTGTCTTTGAAATTGTAAAATTTGTGCATGAAGATCACTATTTGTGGCTTCTGATGGAATTTCACAAGTGACATATTTTTCAATAAACTGTAAAACAGTGGCATCACTGTCTTGACCAAATTTAGGAGCATCTTTAATCCATAAAAGCATGTGGATATGTGGTGCTCCTCTGGCTTGGTATTCTTTTCTCCAAAAGAAGAGTTGCACTTCTCCAAGGGGAGGAACAGTTTTATTACAAATAAAATGTAGCATAGCAATGAAGCGATGGTGAAAATATCTTGAAACATTAACAGGAACCAAAGAACAAAGTTCTCCAGGTGTTAGAATATCTATGTTTGTTTTGTTTTTATTTGATATGCGTAGGAAATCATGTAAATCTTCCCATGCATATTCTGCACAACTTAATGTAACAAACCAAGTGGGTGGGCCAAGGTTTCTGATCATACAACGTACATCTCCATGACGTTGAAACCAGTACTCTTTATTACCACGCATATTTGCTAATAGATTTGTAATATTTGATTGTAAAACCTCATCCTTTTGTTGCACTTTCTCTAATAATTGTGTAGCTGTCATATTTTGAAAGTGTGATCCTGATTTTAATATGTGTGCAACTCCGTAACATAAAGTTGCTAGTTCACTTTCAAAGAGTAGGTGGAATATGTATTCAACATTTTGTCTAAATCTGGTATCTTCAGAATACATCCGTAATGAGCAGGATTCTGAAGCTGATATTTGAATAGGTCTATCATCATACCTTCCTCCTATGCCAGTAGGAAAGAGTAGAGGAAAAGCATGTGCTTCTATACTTTTTTCCATATACTGATTAGCGATCCTTTTGTTTGACGCATTTGGTAAGTTTCCAGTACATCTTGTACGGTGTCATTACAGTGCAAAGGATGAATTGTATAATGGTCTAAAGTATTTGATATTGTAGCAGGATCTAGTAGCTCAAATTGACCAGCTTCTTGTGTTTCTTGAATTATTTCAGTTGTATCTTTCAAGTTTTCTTCAATATTAATTTCTTTGTAATATTCATTATTCTCTTTAAGATATTGGAAGGCTTGTCTAACTTTATATAAATATACCAGCTGTTGCAATATTTTTTTGTCTTTTGTATGTTCTCCATTTACTAATATAATTAAAGATTGCTGCATTGGACGTTGCACTCCTAGAGTATGCACATTTTCTTTTAGATTCAATGGTAAATAAACTACTTTTCCACAAATGCCTTTTACCAATTCAGAGGGAGGTAATTTTGCTGTTTCTGGTTGAAGGCGTATTATTGCTTGAAATGGGTGTACTGTTTGAATTATGATGCTCTCATATAAATTAAGTTGTTGTAGAGGTTTTGGTACTGAGTATAATTCCAAATTATTTGTGATAGAACGTGAAGGAGTTTGGTTGTTGTCAAGTTTTGTAGTGCAATAACTGCAAAGTATTAAGGGCTCAGTTATTTCATATTTGTTTTTTGCTACAAGGTAGAGAGCTAATTCAAACCATTTAGAATCTTCATTGTCTTCTATTTTGTATGATAGGTCCACAGTTTTTGTGTTACTTTTATAAAAAATTCTACGGCAACATACATGGTTTGGTACTTCAGCTAATGTACTTTTAAATGTTAGTATTTCTTTTTTGTATGTGTTTAGCAAAAGGTTGCCATGTGTAGATTTGTTGCTTAATTGGTTTAAAGCTATTTCATTCTGTAAAAGGCTTTTACTTCCAAAATATTTTTTCTGGATATAGTGAATTTCTTCAAGTAGGTCTTTTGCTGTACCATGTAGAAGGATGTTATTTAACTTTGCTAGTGCTAAAGCAGGACTTTTAGCATAGTACAGTTTATAGACTAGATTTCTTATAGTTGAATGATGTGTTGATATCCTTTTGATATCATGGAAAGTGGTTTTACAAGTAGGTCCTGTAATGCAGGCCAATGAATGTCCTTGTAGTCCTGTGTACTTGCGCACTGGACAGGTATCTATATTTTGCAGTAATTTAATTTTGATTTTGTCTTTGCTTTTTACATATTTATTGAGGAATTGGCGTAAAGATTTGAAACATTGTTTGGGAATGTTACACATTGACGTGCATGGCCATTTGTACACTAGACGTTCTGATTCAGTTGAATGGAGGGGTAATTCTAAGTTTTCAGGGCATATTTTTGTAAGAAGTACTTCTTGTTCCATTATGGTATTATTCACTTTTTCATAACCTCGACCACTGCAATGTATGGCAATTGTATTTGTTTGCTTTTGTTTGTACGCTTCTTCATTAAAATATGGTTCTGTGCTTGTAGTGTGATTCCATTCACCTCCGCTGATACTTAAGAAGTTCTTTCTGTTGATATTTTGCTTATTGAGAAGTCTTTTTTGTAATTTAGTTATTAGTTTTGTTAGTGGTTTCATTTTGTTTAACAGTAAAATAAATACATTTCTTTTGAGAAGAATTGCACTGTCCATCAATGCTTCTAAGATTAATTTCCTACGATAGGTTTTAGGCTTTGAACCTGATTTCTCTCCTGTTTTTATAAGATTTTGAAGGACTTTGTGACGGTATATTTTGGCTAAAATACTTTTCTTGGTATGCTTACTTTGCACTATATTAAAATTTGAAGAAGTAGTTTTATCTGTACTGATAGCTGATTTTCTGTTAATTGTTTTTTGGTTTGTTTTACATTTTGATAGAGGAAGCAAAGTTGTTGTACTTGAAACTTCTTGTGTTTCACTAAATGATTGTATTAGCTGCTTTGTTTCAACTTTTTTTACAAATTCTGCTAGAGATGGATGCTTATGTTGGACACCTTTATTTTCATTTGCTCTACTTTTGCGTTGCTTTCTATGGACTTCACTTTTGGTAGGCAGATATGGGTTGGGGTGTTCTGGAATGTATGTGTGCTGTGTGCATAAGTGTTTGAGTAAGATGATAAAGATGTATGTAATGGTGTGTGATTGTGCATTGGGAACTAAAACTAGTAGGGATAGGTATTCTTGAATGTATGTGTTACTAAACTGGGGTTCAGATGACAAAAAAAAAGTAAGCTAGTGGTGTGGAAAAGTACACATAGTAAATCTAATGTATACAATTAAAACAGTTGTTTGTTCTATAATATGAAAATTGTAGTGGTTCAGTTGGGTAATTTGTGTGTCCAAAAATAGAAATTTGTGGGCCATTCTGGCTGTAAATCGCTGTTTAAGACATGGACATTTTTGGACAAAATGGTACAAAATCTCTATTTTTAGAAACCGAAATAGCTCGTATTAACGTTATAGTATATTTGATTAATAATACAAATATTATGCTGATATTTTACTTACTTTTTTTTTAAATTAACAGGTAACTTCTTAGTTTTTCTTTCTTCTTTAAATTTGGCTGCTTCTTTTCAGGAAACTGGTCTTCACTGCAATTGTAAAAGCTTCAAATTAGTAACTTTGTTTGCATATAGCACTGTTTTTAATTTAGATATTGATTTTTTTAATTGAAATCCTCAGTGCCTTCTGTAAAACCATTAAAGTAATTTATTTACATAAGATACATTGCATCAGTTCAGTACATATGATATGTTCTTAATGAACAAATTGTATTGAATGACTAACTGTAGCAAAAAAAAATATCTTTACTATGTCTTGTGAAATTTATAATATATTAGTGAATACCACTATTTCTGTATGTAAACTGTTCTAGGTAATAGCGCCTCAATGTCATGTCTAATTTAAAGTAATTACGTAAATAAATAAATAAAAACAAAAAATATGAAATTGTATAAGTATTTTTATAAAGGTTTAGACATAGATTGTGTTTGCATGCAATTTTGTTTGAATATATGTAGTCTATATATTTCATTTAAAAAATGTTAGTTTAACATGATTTGAGTGTGTGTGTATAAAGAAAGTAAATAGTATAAATGTTTATAAGTGATAGTTGATTTTAGGAAATTGAGAAAAGTACAGTAAATTCATTTTACAGATTTTACAAGGTAAAAGTCTGTTTGAAAATGTGTTCATCTAGTATACAGAAAATATGCATACCTGAAGTTTGTGTTCATGCATATGGATATGCATGGAGCTGCAAGTAGAAATCTTGAAGACTGGTACAGTATTTCTGTTAGATGCTGCTTGCCAATGATATGACACTTGTACTCAGAGAGATTCAGAGTACATTTGCAGTGCTGATCTATGATGATGCAGTTAGATGTAGAGGTCTTGAATGTGATTGTTGC
Organism: Ambystoma mexicanum; assembly: GCF_040938575.1. Lineage (NCBI taxonomy): Eukaryota > Metazoa > Chordata > Amphibia > Caudata > Ambystomatidae > Ambystoma > Ambystoma mexicanum. The sequence continues at coordinate 250,956,703 of NC_090923.1, read as the reverse complement.
ATGGTCATGTGATTTTTGAGGTACATCCAATGAGGGAATGGCAGAGAGAGTGTAGTGGAAATGGTAGAAGGGCTGTTCATGTTACAATATGTCTGCGGACATGGCGGTAGTTCGCGGACATCGGGAGTTACATCCGGGGATTTTTGGGTTCAGAAGTCATGCAAATGAGAATAAGCACTGAAAGGGATTGGTCAGGAAAGTTTGGTGGGTGTGTTGTGCCAGGAGAGATTTTCTCAGATACTCTTTTTGCTGAGAGAACAAAAGATAGCTATGGCTGTGCGTTTGGATTTTAGGAGATTCGTGGATACATTGGTTGAAGGTGCATGCAGAAAGCTGTGGAGTAGCTGTAGATCTTGGATTCCCACATGTGGAAGTACACTGGCATGGAGTACGTGGAATGAAGTGGTTGGACTTGCTACCTCTCTGTGCTACTTTGGAGACAGAGCAACATCCAGACATAATTGTAATTCATTGTGGAGGGAACAGTTTAGGACATGTGACTGGAATTTTTTTGCAATTTGCTATGAAAGAAGGATTTAGGAAGGTTATGGACATGTTTCCTAATTCTCAAGTGATATTTTCAGGGATTGCGCAGAGACAAATGTGGCTTTGTTCTTCTTCATTTGGTCCACAAATGGAAAAAGCAAGGCGCAATGTTAATAAGGCTGTTTGTGCCTTTCTAAGAGATTTTGGCATGTCTTCTTTTCACAATGAAAGTATTATGTTTTGTAGTACATACATTTTTTGCAGAGATGGAGTCCATCTTACTTATGCTGGCAATCAGATTTTTCTGATAAATGTACAAAATGCATTGCGACCTTTTTTGGAATTACAACAACGATTTTGAAGTAGATGTTAAGCATTTACAATTTTTGACTTACAAACACCACCCAAAGGCTCTTTTCAGAGCCACCACTTCTTTCCAGAGAAAATTACAATGTTTGTGATGGAGTAGCAACCCAATTTTTTTAATGTTCGCGAACTGTCTGCGGACTTCTAAAAAATACAAAGAGCCCTGCTTCATTTATTTTCACTTCTATTTTTTAACTGGGAAAGGCGGCTCTGAAAAGAGCCTTATTTTTTTTTTATTTTTGTAATTTTGTATTTTTTTTGGTTTTTCAGACACAACACACTAGGAGAGGAGGGTAAAGGAGGGTAAAGGGGGGGACACCAACCACAGGGATAAGAAAGGGCGAGCTGAGAGAGGAAGATTTAGAGTGGGTTTTATTTGGGTAGTGAGCAGGTCTTCTCGTGCTCTGAGACGATAGTCTCAAAAGCACTCCGAAAGTCGCTCCCCCCTGCAGAGTACTGTGTCACAGTACATACATACAACTGTGACCCTCGAAAGGTAAGGGTCATCAGCATTCTGTATGGCCTGTGAGGCAGCTTGAGGAAGACGCTGTCCCACAGAGGTTTGTCCTTGTGGTGACAGGATCAGAAACAGAGGATGAAGTAGAGGAAATCAACCTGCTACGTTCTACGCAAGGTACAACCCTGCGAATAGCCCCAGAGTGAAATGACCTCAGATGTCGCTTCATAGTAGTGGTCCCAAAGCTGTACTTACCGTGCTTCCCGTGACTGAGTATCATTTTGCACTCATTGCAGGTAACACGGTTCGCACGAGCCTTAGGAACATTACCATGAATAGTAAAAAACCGCCACACCCAAGACTCACGCCTAGTGCGGGTAGTAGGGTTTTCCTCTACCTCATTCTCATCATCCTCTTCTTCCTCCTCCGCATCCTCACTCCTGTTCCCCTCTTCAGGCCCTTGGGGATGTGGTGGTGGTGGAGGGGGTGGGGGTGGTGCTGAAGCAGGTGCAGCACCAAGTGGCAGTTCAGCAGCCAAGGATGCCATCTCGATGATGGTGTAGTCTGCAGGTGGCAGCAAAAATCTGTGTTCTGAAGAATAGCCAGAAACACAATGGGAATAAGCTCTTGGGCGTGGTCTTTTATAGGGGTGCTTGTGCGCGGTCCGCGGACATGCGCACTGTCCACGGACAGATCGAACACAAAAAAAGGATCGGAAAGTTTCAAAAGGTATATCGAAACTCAAGATTGCTATGTGGGACTTGTGCCATGGTGAGATTTTATTGAAAAAATATTATGGATTAACTGAAATGTACTTTTAAATTGTTCGGGGACACGAACAGTGTCCGCATTTCAGGACACACAATGAGCGTGGGCGCGGTCATATGATCCGTTCGCGAACTAGTCCGCGAAGGAAGCGCCTGTCCGCAGGACACCAAGTGCACGGAGATTAGTTAGCGCATGCACATTGATGTCCTACGGACACTGTTCGGGTTCTGAAGTAATTAAAAGTGCGTCACACGTGAAATGAACATTTCAGGACACCGCGTGTGTTCTTAGAACAGTTTAAACTTGGTAGCGAACAGTAAGGACAGATATAGTGTTCTTCAGGACACGTGTAATTTCGTTTATGTACGAACATTTCAGGACACCAATTGTGTTCTTAGAACAGTTTCAATTGGGTAGCGAACACTATGAACAGGTTTGGTGTTCTTCAGGACACCTCCATTTTCGTTTACGTACGAACATTTCAGGACACCAATAGCGTTCTTAGAACAGTTTGAACTTGCTAGTGAACAGTACCGGACAGGTATAGCGTTCTTTAGGACACTTTAATTTTTGTTTGTTTACAAACAATTCAGGACACCGCATGTGTTCTTAGTACAGTTTCATGTTGCTAGCGAACACTACGAACAGTTGTACTGTTGTTCAGGACACATCATTTTTGTTTATTTATGAACATTTCAGGACACCAATTGTGTTCTTAGGACAGTTTTAAGTTGATAGCGAACATTACGGACAGATATAGTGTTCTTTAGAACACTTTAATTTTTGTTTCTTTACGAACATTTCAGGACACCACGTGTGTTCTTAGAACAGTTTCAACTTGCTAGCGAACAGTACGAACAGGTGTGGTGTTCTTCAGGACACCTCCATTTTCGTTTATGTACGAACATTTCAGAACACTCGCACTGTCCGCAGACAATTTTATTGTTTTTAAAAAAAAAATGGAAACTATTCACAATACAATATAAAAATTAAACTTTATTTAACATATATTAATAATTTATGACAGAGAAGGTGAGGCAGAAACAGAAACAAAAACAGGAGAATTTGGGGTTTCAACATGATTGATATCAGGTGAAGAAAGGATGGAAGTCTCATCAAAACGTTTTGGATTATGGAGAGGGTTTGGGGATAATTGACTGGGATATGGTGAGGAGGGACAAGTACATGTGGGGCAATGGTATGAGGTTTTTGGTTTGAAATGATTTTCTACAAAAGTTTTAAAATTATTAAAATTAGCCAACAATACATCCATTTGTTCTTCTATATTGTGAAGACTGTTATCCATAACAGGGTTTTCTGAAGTTTTTTCTATTTTGGTATGCTCTGTACAAAAAGATAATATATATGTTAAATGTATATAAAAAAATAATAAATAAATGGTTTATATTATAAAGTGTTTACCTTTATTTTCACTATCTTCTGACATTTCTTCATGTGTGAAATTGTCCTCTAGCCATTCCAGAGTACTAGACATTTCTGTGAGAAAAAAAAAAGATAATATATTTTTAAATCTAATACAGAAAGTTTATAAATATATGAGTAAAATGAAGTACACTTAATATTTCTGGTAAAATAAGTCCTATGTATTCAGTGGGTCTGGTCTTGTTCTCAGTTCTGTTGTGTCTGTGAGGTAATTATGTTGGAAGCCAATTTATCTTCTTGTGGTATATTCCATTTCAGAACATATTGTATTTAAATGAATGGTTAGTGTGTTACATATATGGGTTACATTTCTTATGTATTACTATATATAATGTGTTTGTGTGCTGCTTTTTGAATTTGTTAAATGTTCCTATATTATGATATAACAATCAAACATACCCCCCCACCCCCCCCCACAGTTTTTAGGTAGTGGTACTGTTCTCCGAACATGTCCGCGAACATTAAATAAGTTTGCGGACATCAAGTTCATAAGAAGAGATCTAGTCAGTTCCATATGACATGTATATAAAGTCAAAGTCATTATTGTTAAGTTGTGCTACTAAAAAACTATGAAATTCAGTGAAAAAACTTTGTTAAAGGGACGTTATGGTTAAGTTGCGCTACTAAAAACCTATGAAATTCAGTAAAAAAAACTTTGTTAAAGGGACATTATGGTTAAGTTGCGCTACTAAAAACCTATGAAATTCAGTGAAACAACTTTGTTAAAGGGACGTTATGGCTCAAAGTAAAACAGAAAAACCCCTGAAATTCGGTAGTTATGGTATCATAAGCAACCATAACTCGCGCCACCACCGTGCACTGCTAAGACTAACACCCAGGACATCAAAGATGACATCACAAATGTCATTGATGACATCACTGATGACATCACATGTCTGGCTCACTATTTTTTCTTTTGCTGACATATCTAGGCCACATGGTTTTCTTCAGTAACAGTCAGAAACTAAGAATTTTATTTTATTTTTAGACGTATCCTTCTAGTAGGTTCTTACAGTAATTTCCTTAGAGTACAGTCACATCATATGAAACATATACATATGGGAAAACACAAGCTTGAAAGACAGCAATCCTTTTTGTGCATAAAGATAATCACTAGACTTATGAGCACTTTCTGTTGTTTTTTTTATGGCTGTACTTTCCCTGTATATGGTCATATTTGTATACATTGTACTCACACTACTTTCCTTAGGGTCCAATCACATCAAGTGATACATATACATAGGGTAAATAGCAGCTTTGAAACAGAGCAATCAATTATTTGCATGAAACTAATCAGTTAAGTTATGAATTGTTTCTGCTACTACGTGTGCTTTTTTGCTAACTTCACTTTCCCTGTATATACCCATATTGGTATGTGTTCTTGTGTCTTTGTGTTTTGTCTATAGTAATGCAATTATGTAATACATGGGTTTTATTAGCTACTTATTACATATTTCACAGTACACACAAATCTATTAAGAAAACAATTATCATTTCATTATTCAACATATTAACATTACGAATATCATACCTTCATCTTGTACGCTGCACACAATGTTAAGTTTCTGTATGAGTAGCTTAGTATACTAGATAGAACCCCATAATAGGATGCTATTTATATCAATGCATCGTTCAATGCACTTATTAGGGTATATTTCTTGCAATGATTCTTGACACTTTTTTCGCAACATAATAAGAATCCCTTCTACACATATTTCATGAGAAGTACATACACATGTGATGTCATCAGTGATGTCATCAATGACATTTGTGATGTCATCTTTGATGTCCTGGGTGTTAGTCTTAGCAGTGCACGGTGGTGGCGCGAGTTATGGTTGCTTAGCTTACCATAACTGGCGAATTTCAAAGGTTTTTCGGTTTTAATTGGAACCATAACGTCCCTTTAACAAAAGTTTTTTCACTGAATTTCATAGGTTTTTAGTAGCACAACTTAACCATAACGTTCCTTTAACAAAGTTTTTGTTCACTGAATTTCATAGGTTTTTAGTAGCGCAACTTAACCATAACGTTCCTTTAACAAAGTTTTTTCACTGAATATATATATATATATATATATATATATATATATATATATATATATATATATATATATATATATATATATCTCTGAGAAAGCAAAATTAATTGGAATAATACCCTAGTGTCCAGTCTAAGGCCAGTACGATCCATGATGGTGGTACAGATGGCTTTCACCCAGTGCCCCAGAGAGCTACCTCGGCAGTCCTCTAGTGCATGTCTGTTTTAGTAGAAGCTATTGGGGCAAGTGTTAACAACAGCCAAGGGTGCTGCAATATTCCTATTCACTGTCTGTGTTAAGGAAAAAGAAGAAAAAAACATACGCTTCAGGCCTCAGGCGTATACATAGTTTATAATACTGTAGGTAAGAATACTGTTCCCAGAATCCTCCCATATCATGGTTTATTCACCCATCATGGTCGTAGGCATTCATGGCAACATTTTATAGTACAAATCCGATCTTCTCTCCCTCGCGGGTCATCATCATTAACATCACAGATGACCAGAGCCATCACTAAGCCATCCTGGCTGTAATGGGTTTTGAGCCGGTTGACGTGGAAGACCTGATGCATCTGCCTCAGTGGTCTTAGTGTCAATGAAGTAGTTGACCTTTTCCAGGACCATGTAGGGCCCAGTCCACTTGTCATGCAATTCATTGTGCTTGATGATGGGTTCCATGTCCTGGCATGTTCACTGTCATGGTGGCCTTCTGGACATGCCAGTGCTTCATGAGCACCTTGCCTGCTTTCAGGTTCTGGATGTCTGTTTCCTGTACTAAGCCATCTTGGAGCAAATACCAAGCACATAGTCCAATATGTCATGGGAAGGAGTTTGGGGATTGCCCTTCCATCATTTCTACACCAGACTGTTTGGACCGACAATGGGATGGCAAAACAGAAGATCAAAGGGACTGTACTCAAGACCATTCTGTGGCACCTCTCGGTTGGAGAACTGCAGGCATGACAGGAGAATACCCCACTGTCTCCTGAGGGGCTCCTCTAAGCCACATATCATACACTTAAGGGTATTGTTGAACCACTGAACACACTTGTTGGTTTGTGGATGAAAGGCTGTGGAGTTCTTGTGTAGATCCACATTCATACCGCCTCATATTCATATATGCTGACATGAAGTTAAATTCCCTGTCTGAAATAACTTCCTTACAGAATCCCACACAAATGAATATCCTGATGAGAGCCTTGATGACCACAGGGGATTGATGTTTCTCATGGGGACAGCCGCGGAGTACCAGGTGGCATGATTGACTACTACAAAAATGTATCCGTTTTTCAAGGAGGTTTGGGGATCAAACGGACCCACAATGTCCACCTACATCTTCTCGAAAAGGCAGCACAACCATCTGAAGTATAATTATGCAGGCCTTGGAGGTACCATGAGCCTTGCTGGATGCTTGGCAAGTGTGGCAGGACCTAACACATTATTTGATCTTTGATCCAATCTGGGGACAGTAAAATGGGGTGACATCCCTTTGGTAGTCTTTTTAACTGGTTGTGACAGCGCCATGATATCTGAGGATTTTGTGCGCTGTAAGGAATGCAAGGTATCTACTGTAAAACAGACATATGTGACCATAGTTCAAGGGTGTTTATTGAACTTCAACAAGGGTACAATAAACGCCTATCCAATTGTAAATCTACAGATGGGAGCAAGCTACATCCATCAAATAATAATAACACAGTCCTAGTGGTGTCTTGTGAAAACAAAAGGGCCTATACTAAAAAAAACTATTGCCAATCCTTACATCTCAACACAAATAGTGTGGCGGTAGTGTTTATGAAGTGTTCACAAAAAAGATATGTCAGGGTGTTCAGGTCGTCGGCCTCCCTTAATGTACACAAGTATCTCAGGGTAAATTTTGTTATCCCCGTGTAACTCTAAGTAGGGTATCATTTATTAGATCGGTTGTTGTGACCAAGTCAGCTCTTCTGGTGGTTTGTTTGATACCTGAGTCAATTAATGCTTTCACTTGCCTCCTCTTTACCCAGGCCTTTTCATGTGTGAAGTCAGACAGAGACTGACACAAACATTTGCTGACCGTTTGGAGATCTTCTTCTGGTTCTTCCTACTCTTCTCCCTTTAAACAGCCTATTCCTATAGTTTCTTCTCTCAAGTTTTGTAGACAGTGTCTGGCCAAATGACTGGATTATACACATGAAAAGCAGATTGGGGGGGGTCTGCTTCCTGGAGGATCCCCCCATTTCTAGCGTCAGGTTTTTTACCTTCCATTCTTTCCTACGGTATCCATTCCTTGATTGTATATGACCCTCCTTGTTTGTCTATTACCTGAGGTTGGGGTTGGTGAGTAGATCTCTAATCTTTTTGTTCCTCACCTCGATGTACTGAGTGAAAGCATTTGGCTGCATCTGAGTGGTTTTGAGCAGTCCCAATGGCCATGGGTAGGTTAGGTTGCATTAATTGTAATACTGCCTTTTGCAAAAAAGGGGGTAAAGAATTTGTGAATTGTTCTAAAGTAATCATTTCTACCAACTCTATGAATGCCCAAGTTTCAGCTGTGTGCAAAGAGGGTCATTTTCATCTTAAAATACTGAAGATGGTTCTACCGCTTCTGCCTGGCTCTCTCCATCCACCAGTTGTTGCTGCCATGGTGCTCAGCCGACTGGACTACTATAAGTCATTATTTCTGGCACAGCCTAAAGGCTTAGTCCTGCGATTTCAGCGCCTGCAAACTCTGGCTGCACATACTGCTACTGGTTCCTCCTATGGGGCACATATTACTCTGGTACTTTGTACACTACACTAGCTCCCTGTTAGTCAGAGAGTTGAGTTTAAATCTCTATGTATTGTGCACCAAGCTATCCATGGACTGGGGGCAGAATATCTCCAGTCCAAGTTTATTCGCTATCTCCCCGTCCGTTCACTGCGTTCCTCATCTGCCGACCTGTTGGTGGTCCCCCACTACCGGCGTAAACGGATTGGCGGTCAGGCTTTCTCTGTGGCCGCGGCTCAATTGTGGAACAACCCGCCCTCCAAGATTAGGGCTATCTCCAACCACCTAGCCTTTAGAAAATCTGTGAAGACCTTGCTATTCTAACTCTGCCTGGCCTTATTAGTTCCACCCTCTTCTCTTAGTGCCAAGATACCTTTGGTGAAAGCGCGCTTTTTAAAAAAAAATTAAAAAAGAAAAGAACAAAGTTTACACGTTTAGATTAATCAAAAACATTCAAAACACTCCTCATATATCATTTATATCCTTCAGCTTTGAGTCAATGTTAGTTAGGATCGATAGCAATCTTAAAATGAGCTTAGTACTTTCACCCAGCATACATCTCTGCCACAATGATTCACAAGAGAAATTAGAGTTGGATATCATATAATTCCCAAACCTCGATTGTCGCAAATCTTCAAAATATTCGCAATAGACAACTAAGGGCCTCATTACACGGAAGGCGGTGATCCAGGGTGCTATTAGCACCCTGGACCATGCCGGTAAATTACCGGCACCGCCTTGGCGGTAAGGGGATTTACCGCCCCATCCCAAGGTCGGTGGGGCGGTAAATCCCCCTTCCGCCATTGCCCTTCCCCATTCCCATTTCTGCCCCATAGGGCTCTATGGGAATGGGGAAGGCGCTAATTACGGCACCGCAATTTTGCGGTGCCGTAATTAGCTCCGAGGTCCCTTAGCGGGTTGGTTTTTAACGCCTGCAAAAAGCAGGCGTTAGAGCACCAACCCGCTAAGGGACCTTGTAGTACGGCGGTAAGGGTTAACGGTCACCGTTGCCATTAACGGTGACCGTTAACCCTTACCGCCGTCCGTGTAATGAGGCCCAAAATGTTTAAGAGTCTCGATAATGGACACCTCCTTACAAAATCGGCAGGAGTCGTTGTTGGATTGTTTGTAACAGGTGCCCCATTTACACAGGCATTCATTGGTGTGAAAAAGATTAAGTTTAAATCGTAAGTAAATATTACGACCCGAAGCAGAAGGAAACTGTGTGATGTAACCTGGTCTATCACCCCACTTCCTTCTAAACTGGGCAAACTCATAGTAGGAGCGATAGAACCCAATTCTATCAGCCTGGCAACTCCAGTAATATAAGTACAATTTTTGTTTACAACTAGGTAAACCTAATGCGCGCTTTAAGATTTCACATAACAAAACATAACATAACATAACATAACTCTTTCATTGCTTTGTTATTAATCCTCAGAGCAAAGGTATTTTTAACAAGTTCACCCATTTCAGGAGGGGTGGGGGGAGTTTCTCCAAGATGTAATCTAATTGTCCCTTCATTTTTGCAGATAGAAGTTACAGGTTTGGCCTACTCTTTTCAATAGCCCTTCTTTTATGGTGGCTCCCTGGGCTAGATTAAGTAGTTGGTAGGCGGTCTGTAATTCACCTTTCAACTGAGGTCCTAAGTAACATCTCTTTAGATTGTCTTCCCATCCTAAATGCTTGGCTAATCATTCAAAATTCAGAAAGAAGTTCTCTAGATCTTCGCCTTCTAGGTATTGTTGAAGTATCCCCTGTGGTAGACGGGGTCTTTCTTTTAACTTGACCCATTTTGTCAAGTTTTCTTGAAGCCCAGCTTCAGCCTGAACTAGATGGGCAGTCAATTGGGCCATGACAGGTGTTAGGTCGGCCATTTCCTCCGGTGGGGTAAGGATTCCGTTGGTGTTTTTTTCTGAATCGGAAAAGAAACAGGTCTTGACTCCTTCAGATAAGATTTTGAAGTTGAGTGACACTTCTGAGTCTGATTCCCCCAAAGGGAATTACTTAAATAGATTGGTCTCTAACCCTGATGGACCTAGGACCAATGGTAACTGGCTACCAAAAAAGGGTCTGGGGTGAAGGGGGGTTTTCAATATGATTCTATCCCACTGTTGGATATTATAATGAGATAGTGTGAGTGTGTCTAATAAGAATTGGGTTTTAAAAAACAAATATTATTGACCAGTTGGGATGTGCAGCTGAGAGAGCAAAACCTCTTGGATACACGGTCATAGTCAAGAGGTTCAATGACTCTTTTTCCCCTTCTGGTGGTAACAACTATCAGCATGGATTCTAAAATGTTATCAATTGAGTCACATTCCACCCCTGACACCACACGTAAGGAAGGCATGGTATCAACAGTAAGGCAGACACAATTGTTTTCAACACGGGACAAGGCTGTTCACTCAAGCGTAGCACAATCTCTGGCTTCCTTAGCATGAGGATACAGTTCAATCATTAGCATCAGGGCCTTGTATGCCCAAGTCTCCTTGCCTATCAAAGCCTCTTCAAGCAGAAGGCTTGATGTGACAAAACAAACAATGCGTTATTTTTCTCTTACAAGTACTCAATTCAGGTGATTCACTATTCACCCCAGATCCCCCTCAGATGGGCTCAGATACCTTTAATACATTGATCGTAACTTTGGATCCCCCTCATCTGGGCTCAGAACGTCTTTAACAATTTTCATAGGATATTGGATGACTCACAGTTCACTCCAGATCCCCCACAGCCAGTTTCAGATCCACTTCTTAATAAAATTAGTCTCCCTCAGATGGGTTCGCACCAATTTCAGTTAGCACCAACTATCAAAGACTTTCGAATATGCACATGGTTTGGCTTGACTCGTTGCAGGACCACTTCAATTTCGCAATTCCTTTTTTAATTTGCCACCATCAGTTGGATACCTAGGAGAGACCTTCGAATGAACACAAATGTGGCGCTGGACCACTCTGTTTATGGTATCTGTGTTGGCTTCAAAAGTTCAGTCAATGATCTGCTGTTTATTATATTTGCATTGTTTGTCGTGTATGCTTCACACACTGTTCTCTTCAGTTTTCTCTATACAATGTTGCCCCTTGCAACCTTTGCTTCAACATAGAACGGTCTGGTATCAGTCTCCCCAAATCACTGGCTGTGCTGTCTTTACTGGCGCTGCTTTGTTGTAGGAGCCAAGGACAGTACCACGGCAGCCATTAATCCTACATGCCCTGGCTATCAACGTGGGAGGGCGCTGGGTACCTCCGACACACAATGCATGTTTCTTCAGCTTTGATTGCGGGTATTACATTTCTTATTCTCGAAGGCTCATGAAAGTAATGGATTTTCTCTGAAAAGGTCAAGGGCACTTCCCTCCTTGCAACCCTCTTTGGCCTAGCGGTCTTTCTCCTTGTATTAAACTGCCATTTTGGAACTGCTGATTCCTCGTGTGCCTTGCCTTGCCTCCGGTATGCTTTTGTGCTCTGCCTTTTATAAGTGTGGGTAAGTGTGATGGAAGTCAGGTGTGTGCAATGATCAGTAATTGCCTGACCATTGTATTGGGACATGTCAGGTATACGGCTCAGGTGTTAGTCCATTTTCTCTCACAGTGAGTTCCTAAGTATCCTACCTGGTATGATGGGGAAAAGATGGTACAGGGAAGGGGATACCGCGTTTCTCTGTCCGGTGTCCCACTTCCACTCCCTAAAGACCCCTCATCCAGGTGATCCTCCTGCACTGTTACACCCCGAGGAACTGGATCCAAAAGTGATGGCCGTGTCCTGGCCACCTGGATGAAAGATCCCCGGGGACTAGCGGGTGAGACATGTTCAGGTTTCTCACAGCACTTAATAAATGTAAAAATAATTATAGCGACCTGTGTTGGTCGGATAGCAGAAAGGCAGATGCATAAACCTTTGATGTTCATGGATGCAGGTCAGAAGTACCCATTACCTGTGTGTAGATACAAGCATCTCTATGTTGTTTGTAGTTGGTACCGAGCAAGAAAGTCAGTCATATGGGCAGCCCCCAAACAGCATGGTGTTTGATAGAAGATGGATAGGGATTGAATCTGATAAGTGCACTAGACCTAGAAGGTTATCTTTAGGAGTGTGGTAGGTGTAGCAATGCAAGATTCTAGTAATGACTAGTTAGTTGAGGGATGATAGGGTGGAGAGTGGGGGTGAGAGTGTTATCACCTCTTGGCTCTTGGTGGAAGATTTCACTGAGATTAAAGGTGTGGACCAGTGTCTCACAGGAGAGGTTCCATGAGTCAACCTGTTTCCAACAGATGGTCGTGCCAAGAGTTTTGAAACATTCTTGCTGTGAATTAGCACAAGTTTCTGGTGCACAATTTTTTATCGGTTGGTATTATTTTCCTTTTCTTTCAAATTGGTTGGTTGAAAGGCCAAGCCTTGAGCTGTTTCCTGAAAGTCAGGTGGTTCTCAAGGTGGAGAGTTTTGGGTAGGGTGTTTCACTGTTTCGTGGCCAGAACTGTAAAAGAGGATGTTCCTTGCTGATTCTTGTTGAAGTTGTGGACTAGTACTAGTGCATCATTGCTGGACCTTAGTGCTTTGGAAGGAGTGTAGTGTTGAAACTTACTTCTGAAGGAAGCAGGGCCCCCTCCATGGAATGAATGATGGTAATGCACAAGGTTTTCAAACTAACCCCTATTTTAATGGGGTTTTTAATTTAGTGGAGAATACGTAACACTGGCGTGATATGTGAAAATCACTTCATTCTGAGAAGTATACTTCCCGGTGAATTTGGAAATCTTTTAATTTTCCTCATTAGGTAATCTGAGTCTGAGATAGAGACTGTTTGCATAGTCTAGTTTGGATACAGTTAGAGAAATTATGGCCATGGCCCTGTGGGTGAATGTTAAGTAAGGTATAATGCAGCATTAGGCACCCCTTATTAGTTTTGGTTATCTGGTAGTGCCTAAGAGCTGCCTATGAGCCAAAACTTTTACACTGGATTACATATAGGAGATATATAAGATTTCAGGAAAGGCACACAGCTTGTGGGTGTTGTTTGGTTATTGACTCACCCATTGAATACCCCATGCTAGAAATCCCTATCGCCATACCAGCTCACTACCTGCATCTTCCCAACCAAAACATATCCTCATGAGAACTCTTTGAACAAGCTCTATCAAACGGTAACACCAAACTTTGTGCAGTAGATGGCCTTACAGTGTTATTTCTAAGCAGTCTTCTGAGAGTTATTGGCTCAACTCCCCCACCTATCTTGAGACTGGGGAATCTGCTCCCTCCTCTTTCCTCCCCTGTTTGCTTGCATATTCATTGCTGCTAAACTGAATACAAATTGTGAAATTGTGGGGGGGCAGATTTTTCCCCCTATGGACGGCCATGTCCTATGCCCATGGCAGCATACCATGCACAGCTGGGAGAGTCAGATTCTGATGATGGCTTTGACCTGTGGATCAAGAGTGAGGATGTTGTCCATTTTATTTCCAAGATGTCTTACTATGGCTGACGGGTTTGGGCACGGTCCCATCTCGTCAGGGCACAGGATTGTGGTGGAGTTAGAACCCGTAGGATTACAGAACACCACCTCTGTGTTGCTGGGAATGTTTTGGTCTGTTTGCTGCCATCCATGCGTTCACCTGTGACAGACAGTTTTTAATGTCTCGGGTGTTTGGTGACGGGGGTTTCATAAATGTGCAGATTTTGTGTGTGTCATCCACTTAGTTGTAGCAGAAGATATCAGATCTATTGATGATGTCAAGTAGGGGTGTCATGTAGATTTTTAAAAGTAGAGGTGAGAGTGTGGATCCTTGGGGTACTTCACAGGTAAGTGGGCAAGGCAGAGAATAGAAGGGGCCCAAGATGTTGGTTTCCATTCTGCCCATGAGGAAGGGGTGATCCAGTGTAGAACTGATTCTTTAATGCCAATATCTTCCAGTCTCTTCAGCAGGATCGCGTGATTGACGGTGCCAAAAGCTGCTGAGATGTCTAGCAGGATGCGTGCACTCTCTTTGTTTTCATCTCCATTGTTTTTAAGTGTATGCTAGATGGAGCACAGAGCTGATTATGCACTCTTGGAAGGTCTAAAATCACTGTGCTGTGCCTCATTGAAGAGTTGGTTTGCTTTGATAAAGTCTCAGAGTTGAAGATATATGATTTTTCCAGACGTTTCCCAAGGAAATGTGTTTTTGAGATGGGGCTATAGCTGGCAAGGTCATACAGCTCTGCTCTAGGCAAAGCTCTGATGTATGCAGGTTTCAACTTAGCTAAGACTCCTCTGGAGCTTGTGGAGTCATTGAGGAGGGATAGGAAGATGGGCACTACGTCTGGAGATTTATTGATTTCTAAAGATTGGGGGACATGGATCCTCAGTAGATCCTGATGGGTTGCATAATTCAATGATAGCTTGTAGGACATCTGCAGACAGAAGTAAGAAAGACAATACAGAAGAGGTAGTTGGAGGTAGAGTTGTCTAATTTGCCTATTGTGGTATTCTGGGCTGAGGAAATACTTTGATTTTAAGAGGGGTGTCAAGGTGAACCAGTACTGTAACTGTAAGGAACTCATGCTGGCAACAGTAAAGACAGACACAAGTGATCACAGTTCAAGGGTTTTTATTAAACTGTAAATGCAGGGTGGAAAAACGCCTAACCTAAACCTAAATCTAAGATGGGAGCAAGCGTTGACCATCAAATGAAAAATAAGGCTGTCCTTGTGGCGGTTTGTCAAAGTAAATAGGCCTATACTAAAAAAAAAAAAACACTATTGCCAAATCCTTACAACTAATTATAGAAAGAGTGTGGGAAAGGGTTTTCAATAAAGAAAGAAGTGTCCACAAATAATAAGTCAGGATGTGATTGCCAGGGGTCTACCTTCACCATGTGTTCAGCATAGGACAAGGTGGAACTACTGAGCACAGCACACACTTGAACTTTTCCAGAACGAGCCGACAGTCCTGCTCGAGTAATCAGGTTCTCCAAAGGTTTCAATAAAAAGTCTCTTGTCTTCAAGGGGGCCTGATAGTTTCAACAAACAAACACCAAAATTCTGTTTCACGTATGGCTTTGGGTGATGGCTTCACCCCTGGGTCCCCCTCTTTCGGGTGCACACCCCTCACAAATCATATTCAACAAATCGACTAAACAGTTCCTTTCTCAATGAACTTTGTGTGTTGACTTTTCACCTCTGGATCGCCCTTGGCCGGGCTCGGTCCCTAAATGACAAGTGGGACAGTTCACTTCTCCTTGTCTTGCAATACTTCTTGATTTCACCCATCTTAATGTCTTTTTAAACAACAGCACAAGATTCACCCCTGTGTGTCGGCCTCCCTCTGCCGGGTTCACTCTGGCCACCTTTTGCAGAACAGTTCACTGTGGACATCCCTCGATAGAGTTCACTCCTGTCAACATTCTGTACATAGGGACTTTAGGCTTCGGCCCTTTCCATTAGCATACCTCTGCCGGGCTCACTCTTGCCAACCTTTACAAAACAGTTCACAAAGGGTCTTTTAGACTTCACCCATTCTCATTAGCATCCATCCGCTGGGTTCACTCCTGTCAACACAGTGTTCATGGGACTTCAGATTTCGTCCCCTCTGGTTAGCATCTGTCTGCCGGGTTCACTCTTTTTACCATGCAGGATTTGTTCCCTTTTTCTTTCCTAATCATCAGTCAGTCAAAGACTCTCGACTGTGCAGAGGATTTGACCCGACCCCCATATGACCACTTTGACCACTCTTCTCGGCTTTCTCCCAAGGCCTTCTGGTTACTGTAGCCTAATCGCAGGGTAATCGCCTAGCCTTTCTCAATTGAACACTGTAGGGTATTTTGTGGAGATTTGGGGCCTGACGGTATTTTCTTACCGCCAAAAAATAACTTAGCAACAATCACTCCTTGTATTCAGATTGGGCCATGTACAACAATAATACAGTGGACATGCATTATTTCAGCACCCAGACATGCGTATTTGGTATGCGTGGTTGGTATGCGTGGTTGGTGGTATTTTGGTGAGCAAAATTCCCTTGTTTTATTTGTGGCCCCAATATCCAGAATCCCTTATTTTTGCTTAGATTTTTCGTGTAATCACTAGAGAGACCTCAGGCTTGCATTTCTGGAACACCACATTTTCATTTTTAGTGTGCCACCATGGGCAATTTCTCTCTGTCTTATCTACGGCAGCGAGCTATCATGTGGTATTTTCACTATCTTATATACGGTAGTGAACTATGTCCCGGGCCTCCCTTTTTGCCGACTCATAGACCTCCGACAAACTACAACACACACAGTTAGTTATAACTGCTCATACTGAATTACATTGTGCACACGGCTGCAACCAAATTTGATGTTTAGCTACCTTGAAAATGACAATTGCACTGTCTAAACATCTCCCCACATCATCAGCACTGCTTTGGTAAATATAAAACACACTACCCGTCTGCTTTCAAATATTTTTGTGTATTATAAAAGTTGCATTTAAACACGATCTCACTCTTTACAGAAATAAATAAAATAGCACAGTAACAGCATTGTCTGTGATACACTGAAAAGAGAGTGGCGGAGACAAGAACTCAATTTGCAACATTAACATGTGATTAAAGCACAGGAATCTCCTTTCCTACACTGACTGAATATTCCCGTACACACTCAGCCCCCACACTTCTGTAATTACCTTATCTGTTCAGCCTGAGTTTTCTTCAGCTGTTCTCTTTCTGAATTTGGCTCCCTTGAAGATTAACCCCGGTGAAAACAAGCGTCTTTCGTTCTCAAACCGGGTTTATTGCCTGGAACTCTCAGCTTTTGCAGCAGGAATGCTCCAGCCAGGAAAACAGGTCCTTCTCCCAGCTCTCCAAATCCCGACTATCCTCCCCCTCTCTTCAAACTCCCCCCAGCAAAACTCTCATCACTGCCTCTAGCATGATACTTGCTATGACGCTGCTCCAATCAGAAATTAATCATGCCATCTCCTCCCTCTCTAGACAATGGCTCCTTTTTACAGTAACCATTTGTAACCAACTGATTTCCTGTACCTTCGAGTCCTTGGCTTCCTGTAGTTATGTGGACAGAGCAGCAGAGAAAAAGAAAAAAAATGAATGTGCGTTTAAAAGTTCACTTTCAGAGTAGGCCTATTTCTGCAGTGGAGACACATTTTTATTAGTGGGTTATGTTAAATGCAGTTTTATTAGTCAGGTTAGTTATTAAGAATGTTAGTTATTAATTTTCAAATGTGTCTCTTGCACCATAGGCATTTCAGGTGAAAAATAGTGTGCATTTTTGAATGTGCACGTGTGCTTTTAACTGTAAAAATAGATTTGCATCTTATATGTTAAAATCGTTTTTGACTGAATAGCCTGTCTTTACTTATATGTCCATGTTAATCTGGTAACACATATAGCAATGCACCACACCCATGTGGTGGTGCTGCATAAAAAAAAAATGCTACCTGTGCAGTAGTGCTGTACTCTGTGCTGTAACACGCCAAATATCCTTACATACCCTCCTTTTGTTTTTAGAACCTGGCTACAATCCAAGCCAATTCCTAAAAACAACTTGTTCTTTTTTTTTCTTTTAAAATGCATGTGTATTGGGATATCTTTCTCTTCCTGACGTAGCTAGTAAAATCGGTAACATTTTCATTTTTACTGATAGCACAATCAACCATCCACCCATGATTAGCACCAGGACAGCCAAACCCACTATTGAGCGTTCCCCCCAGGTTCCCCAATTAAATCTTTCACTTCTATTATCCCCAGATTACTAATTGTAATATTGTTTTTTCTCAAATTCATTTTTATAACATGTCTTTCTTTGTGATTCAATAAATATTCCACATCCGGATCTATTGGAAAAGTATCCCTTTGAAAAAAATCGATATTTTCCACTTGGCTTTCCCAAACATCATTTGTTACATGAAACAATGTTAACCCCCCAATTGACACAATTGTATCCTTTGGAACCTGTAAATAAAAAATCATTATATTTCACCTGTTTAACCACGTATGTTCCATGGTTTAAATGTACTACCGTCATGTTCTTTAAACAGGTGCTGATCAACCATTTACCTCTGACCATCTTAGCCTGTGCCATTTCTTCACTCCCCATATTGCTAATAATCACTTCACATCCCTCTGATATACTTGGGTCAGATTTCAAACCACAAATAGCATCTGTGGCATCAGGAACAAACGGTTTACCTGGACACATATAATTTTGTTCTTTAAATTTTACACATGTTTCCAGGTTTGGTATTAAATAAACTTCAGGTTCCCATGACTGAAATGCCACCACTTCTGGAGTCTTAATCTTAATAAATTTGTCCTCTTGCCAAAATCCCACGTTGTGTACCCACTTCGTTTGATAAATAAGTTCAGGGGCTACATATG
Organism: Ambystoma mexicanum; assembly: GCF_040938575.1. Classification (NCBI taxonomy): domain Eukaryota; kingdom Metazoa; phylum Chordata; class Amphibia; order Caudata; family Ambystomatidae; genus Ambystoma; species Ambystoma mexicanum. Next base: position 250,938,050 of record NC_090923.1, on the reverse strand, counting down.
GGATGCATAGCAAAAATCCGATCTCTAGTCTTTCCAAGTCCACATATAACGGCATTGCATTACCCATTTCAAATGCAATTTTTACCTGTATTATATCAATTTCCCTCCTGGTCAATCTTTCTATCATTTGACGAATAATATCCTGCGAAACAAAATACAAGGGGATATGTCCTTGAATCAATTGTGAAACTGCAGTTTGAACTTCTCTCATATAATTCGTTAATAGTTTATCAACAGGACTCATTATGTTCAATATTTCATTTAAAGTTCTGTCATGCTTAAGTATTATTTTAGTCGCCCGTTGCATTACATCCGCTTGTTCATTTAGAATGATTGCAGTTTCATTTATGAATCTTACTTGTTCACCCAGTCCCCCTCTAATTCCATCAAAAGTTTTTTGTATTATTTCTAGGTCAATACTCAGTTGTTGCGCTTTAGTACTCAGTGTTCCTACCGAAATAGAATTGGCTGTTGATATTGTGGTACCTATTATGGCTCCAACTATAGACATTACCAATGATATCGCGAGCATCACCGCACCTCTCTTTCCTCTCTTCTTCTTAATGTCTGCTGAATTCACGAATGTTTTTTCCAATTGCATTAATATATCTCTTATTGACTGCTTAGTGTCCTCTTTTCTTATTTCCAGCCACTCTTTAGTCTGTTCAATCTTAATTCTGGTATTGTTCAAGTGTTTTTCAATCAAAATCTCAGGATTCAATGGTATGTATATATTTTGGAAAATCATCCTTCTATCACTCATGATGAATCCTGGTGCCTCTTCCACCGCGATACCAGATGCTGGTCCAGGTTCAATGACAACCTGTGCTTCTGAATTCTTGAAGATCCCTCCAAATATCATCATCATTAACCATATCATCGGTATCATCTTCAATGCTGATCGCTTTGCAGCCTTGGTCTTCACCCCTCTTTGGGGCTTTCCCGGAATCCGTCCACGTGGGCTCCAGGACTCCATCGTCTCCCGTGGGCTCTGATCCCGGAACCTCCGACCAAATAATGTTAATTTTCTAAATCAAATAGAAAATAAACAAATTAAGTACATAGCACAATACTAACTTCACCCTTTTGCCAAAAATAAAACATGCTTGGTAAAATATTTCGTTTATTTATTTTTTTTTTTCTGAAATTAAACACAAGTTAAAAGAAAACAAGCACATATAAAACAGCATTCAATATTTAATACATTTTCTCTCTGCACACCAACCATGAGCTTCCATTATATATTTATGTATTTATTTATTTATTTTATATTATATATTTTTACATATATTACAGTGTTTATGTGCCATTATAACAATCAACTTTTAAACTTCTTTGTCACTGCCTCCTGATTGTACCCATTTATTTTCTCTTTTTGTGTTCAAGGGACTTTATCTGTTCTACATGCTCAAGCTGCCTGATCTCATGTCTGGGATGGCATGGTTTGATTTGATTTACATGGACAAACTGCTCTATTGCCGTTTCACCTTCATTTTTCAAAATTTTATAAACTACAGGGGAGACCTTATCTATAATTCGAAATGGCCCCTGCCAGGCTGCTAGAAATTTAGAATTTTTCTGTTTACTTTTTCCAAAATGAAACTTGTACACCTGATCCCCTACACTGTATTCCTTTACTGATGTCTTTTTGTCATAATAAGACTTTGCACTGTCAGCAGCTCTTTCCAGATTTCTCTGCACAAAAGCAAATGCATGTTGCAAATGCCTCCTCAGTTCATCAATATATTCATGAACTGTGGATGCACTCACAAGTGTCTGCTCATGTGTTCTGTATAGTAGGTGTTGTGGTAACACCATTTTCCTACCTGTCAAGACCTCATGGGGGCTAACACCTGTTGCTTTGGCAGGAGTTGATCTGATTGCCATCAAAACCAACAGTAAACGTAAATCCCAGCTGGAACCTGCTTCTGCCACAAATTTCTTTAAAATATCCACAACAGACCTATTGCTTCTTTCAACTGTACCTGAAGACGCCGCCCGATATGCGATATGTAGTTTCCTTTTCACACCTAGTATTTGCCATACCTTACTCATTAGAGTACTTGTGAAATGACTTCCTCTGTCTGACTCAATTCTTTGTGGCAACCCAAACCTTGAGAACACATGGTTCACCAGCAATGTGGCTGCTGTTTGCGCACTACAATCTGGTGCAGGAATGCATTCAATCCACTTCGACATCAAACATACCACACTCAAAATATAACGGTGTCCCCTGCTCGACCTTTTTAAAGGACCTACATAGTCTATTTGCAAATCTGACCATGTGAGAGTTAGGCCACTTTTCATCAATGGTGCTCTATGCATTGGTGAAGCAGGTTTAAATTGGGTGCATACTAGACATCCTCTAGTATATAATTCCACATCTTGGGACATATGTGGCCAGTAAGCATAATCTTTTAGTATGTCTAATGTTTTTTGTGAACCTATATGGCCTGCAGTTATGGCAGCATGTGCATGGTGTAGCATTAGTCCTCTGAATGAAAGGGGTACTACCCACTGTATTTGTCCTGTTATGGACTCTCTAATCATGAGTCCATCCTGTAATCTAATTCGTGTTTTGTTCTTTAATAGCACCCTCAACTCTTCTTTTCCCATACAATCATTTTCTGTTAAAGAATTTTGTTCGGGATCTATCAAATGATTATAATAGATTCCCAAAATTTGATCATTCTTTTGTGCCTCAATCAAATCTTGGTCTGGTGTGTCATGACTCCACTGCACCACCGGTTGATCTACCTCCTTTGGTGCTTTAGAACGTGTGACTGCATCAATTTGTATTTCACCCATTAAATAATCAATAGGTAGCAATTCTCCCATCACAGCCCCAATCTTAGCCAGGTGGTCTGCCTTATCATTTCCCTCCTTATCCTCTCCTGGTGTTTTTAAATGCCCACAAATTTTTCTCCAGTATATTGTTAACTTATTCTCTGACACCAATTTGTCTATGGCTTGTATCATTTTTCCATGCTTAAGTGCCTTTTTGTTGTATGTAACCATGCCTCTTGCTTTCCAACCAGGCAAATACTCCACAAAGCTATTCCGTGCATAGTCAGAATCAGTCACCAGGACAATTTCACTGAACTTTTTTATCAACTGCAGTAGCAATTGCTTTATAAATGGCTGCCAATTCCGCCACCTGACTGCTCCTATCTCCAATCCTCATCCCTATACTTGGGACACCTTCACATTTCAACCAGACATTTCCTATTCCTGCCACTAACTGTTTATTACTGTCATTTTCAATGTGAAAAGCACAACCATCCACATATACAGTTGGCAAATCCTTGCATGTTTTTTCATCAAAAGCTTTGTGTGGTGATTGTTCAAATTCCTGCAAACTAGTTTCCACTTCCATTTCATTTGGTATTTGTTCAGCTGCACAGTCATGTAAGTGAGCTAACCCTTGAGCAATTGGGTTCTTTTTATTTTGTCCATATCTCACTTCTACGGGAAAACCTTGTAATGCCAGCGTCCATGAAGTGATTCTGGATTGCGCTAGATTACCTGATCTAATTCTTTTACTCTCTAAAAATTGCAAAGGTTGATGATTTGTTTCAATAATCACCTTTTCTCCCTGAACAATGGGGCGGAAATGTTGTAGCGCCCACACAGTGGTTAATAGGGCCTTTTCACATTCATTAAATTTCATTTCAACTTTGGAAAATGCCTTACTTGCATATGCAATGGTTTTGTGATTCAAATCGTGTTTTTGTGATAACACTGCTGACATACAATGTTCAGAAAAACCTATTTCTATAAAGAAATCCCTGTCCTTTATGGGGTATGCTAAACATGGTGCCTTTACAAGACATTCCTTTAATTTAGCCACTGCATCAGACTGCTCTTTTTCCCATTTCCAGGGAGTATTCAGTTTAAGCAGTTTAGTCAATGGTTGAGTGATTTCTGCATAATTTTCAATGAACTTTCTGTTATAGCCTGTCATCCCTAATAAACGTTTTACTCCTTTCACATTTTTAGGATCTTTTAATCTTTGTATGGCCTCTATTTTCTTCTTTTGTGGATTTAGCCCATGTTCAGTCACTTCATGCCCTAGAAAGTTCACTTTGTTCTTGCACCATTGTGCTTTTTGCAAAGATACTTTGGTGCCTGCTTTCTGCAATTGGCCAAGTACATGTCTTATTTCATCAAAATGGCTTTTCAGGCTTTTATTTTTTATCAGGACATCGTCCACATAAACTATTGTTCCTCTTTCTGCTGCATCCGGCATGGCCTTTCTCAAAAATATGCCAAATTCACTCCCACTATTGATGTACTCGAACGGAGCTCTAAGCCAGGCATATTGAGTAATGTCAAATGTAAAGGAAAATAAATGTTGTATCTCCTCTGCCAATGGCACGCACCAATATCCAGAGGTGAGATCTAATGTGGTAAATACATTTGAACCATGTATCTGAGCTAGGCCCTGATCAATGAATGGCAGTGGCCATCTAGATACTGGTACTCTTTTATTTAACTCTCTCAAATCTGCACACAGCCGCCATTGACCATTTGGCTTTAACACACCTAAAATAGGTGTATTGGATGTGCTATGAATGGGTCTGATGATTCCCCGCGATTCCAAATTTTTAATAATCTCTGCCAATGATTCTAAACATGCCAGCGGTAGTCTATACTGGCATACAAACACTGGATTTCTGCTACACCCTTCTGGTAGTGTGGCCACATGTAAATCAGTTAAACCACAATCATAAGCATCTTTTGCAAATACATCCTTAAACTCCATAAATATCTCCCTCAGATTGTCCCTATCTTCATTGCTTTCACACGCATTCGCTAAGGAGATCTGCTCTTCTACCATTTTGGAAAATTCTGGAAAATCTTCTGGGAAGGGAATCTCGGCGCTTTCCTCTAACTGTGTGGCTATGTCTTTTTGTAAAACTGCCACTTTTAAATATTTTGGCATATCAGCTTCCACTTCAATGGGCTGATTTTCTGTTTCATTTTCATTTAAATTAAATATTATGCAATCCTCTTGATGGCAGCACACTGTCTCATTTGAATCATAAGGATACACAGAATGAATTTTAAATATTCCTTTGGGCTGAGAGTCCAGGTATTCTGGCAACTCACCCTTGGCATCTACATACTTTTCAGGAATATTTCCAATCACCATGTTATTTAAATCTGCCGTATAATGTGATTTTTGTATGGCCATTCCTAATGGGGAGTTTTCCTCTAAATGAATATCCTGACAACCTTTATTATTTACCATAATTTTTACAGATCCTTCACCAATATCTACCAATGGAATGTATTCATAAACCAGGCCTTGCTGTTTTATGGATTCATTCAGGCATACAAATGCATCAGAGCCTTTCATCTGCTGTCCATTTTTGCACTTCAGTGTTATTGCAAACTGTTTTGTAAATGCAGGAATAATAGTATCTTTCCTCATTTGTAATTCGATTGCATAAGGAACCAGTTGTGCACAATGATAAGCCCTTCTTTTGTCTTCAAATTCAGGTGCCGGACCACCTAGGCGTGACCATATTTTTTGATTAAGGAAATATAACACCATACACATTCTGTGCATGATGTCATTGCCCATGTAAAATTCATTTTGTGCTCCACTCACTATCCATACATTATGGTAAATTGTTTTCCGCCCAATGCTAATTTTAAGCATGCATCTGCCTGCAATTCGGTTTTCAAAGTCTGGACTGTCCAACCCAGAAACATATTGGTTTTTAATCCTAAATCTCGGGATTTCTTCCCTCTCCATTATTTTTTGCAACAATTTCTCATTAATGAAACTCCTTTCATGTTCAAGCGCTAAAGTGGCTTTTATTGTTTTAAAATAGTCATTTATACCAACATGAACCCATGGTTGCTCATCTTCCATGTGTATTTCTGCCAGAGTGGTAATGTGTTTTTCTGAATCTGTTTTAGGAGCAATATTCTGTTTGCATGTTTTCTCTTTTAAATAAAAACGTAATGTGTGCTCATCTATGGCAGTCTGCCAATTTTTCCTTGGGTCCAAGTATATTTGTACAGGTAGTTTTTCATTGTCGCTCTGCATTTTGTCTTGACACATTAATATAACAGTGACACTAGGTATGCAGCTATTCTGGAGATATACCTCCACAGCATCATTTGTTTTGGCAATGGTGTGACATTCATTTATACTGCTGTTTTGTGATTTTAGTTTCTTAGGCCTCAAAGGTTTTTTGGTTAAGGACCACAGCACTCCATTCACCCCATCTATTAGAGGAGACAATCTTTTCAGACAATCTGTCCCCATCAGAAATGGAATTTCACAAATAGATGTGATCAATACCTCTTGTTTCATTCTGTGCTTTCCTATTTTTATGTCAACCTCAGTTACACCTATGATGGGCACCTCCTCCCCATTAAAGTTATGCACTGGGCCTTGATTTTCCTTCACTGTGATCTGACTACGTGGGGGTCTCCCTTCATTGATACTCTTTACCAGCTCCTTGGACATAATTGTGGCCTGTGCGCCAGTGTCAATCATAGCAAACGTGTGGCATTTTTCTTCTACAGTGATGGGTGCATAATATCTGTCCTCAACTTCCTCTAATACACATAAGAAATTTGAATTCTTACTGATTTCAGGGCTCACCTTTCTCAGGTCTTTTTCACTTTTGGCTAAACACATTGGTAAATGGAAAGACATTTTTCCCTCCTTTTTACCCATTTCTGCGCGAGAGACTTTATTCATTTCTCCATGATCAGAGGTTTTTTGGAGTGTGGCCACTGTTCGCCCATCCATCTGGGTAACATCAGAGACCACATTACAACCTTCCAACTGAACATGTGTAACAACATCATTCAGCAATTTGTCATTTTTTAATTCTGTGCATTTGTGATCATTTAGTGTGATACCAGCCCTTTCAGCCTCTTCAAAAATATGTGGCTCAACGAATTCTTCAGGTGATTGACTTGTACCCTCCTTGTGAGTATTTCCTTTTTCTGTCTGTGTTTGGTCATTGTTTTGCTTGCCCAGGGAAGGAGCTATAGCATCCCCACTTACTCCCTGTCCACTGGTATTCCCCATGCATGAGTCATTTTTCTTAAGTCTGTCCCTTTGTTCTTTTGGAATTCCTAATGTTTCTTTTTCATTTGTACAAATCTTTACTGTTTTATTTAGCTCTAGGTTAAACCGTACCTCTTTTTTAGAAGTATTTGCACTTTCTGTCACAAGTTAATTTACTGGCACTTTCACATTTAATCCATTAGGCATCTCAGAGTTGTTATGCAAAATTATATCAGAGCAATCTGTCATTTTGGCACTGCAGTTATCATGAGTACTTAGTCACTTTTCGGAAGCCCCCCGGTCATTGCTATGGCCATCAGCCCCCTCTTTGGAAGGTTGTTTTTGCGCTGTACAGAGCTTTCCTATTTGCTCAGCTAACATTTTCACTTGGGCCTCAAGGCACTGGAACCTTTCCATCTCTCTAGGATCCTCTTTCTGTGGTCTAGGTCGATATTGGTTGTTTTCCCCCTGATTGGATCTATTCTGATACCTCTCAGGTGAATGATGTCGGTTGGGATGGTTTCTGAACTCTTGATTCATTTGTGGAGGGGAGCGGGTTGCACCCATCCTTTGATTATAGTCCCCTGGTGGGGAATCATTCTACTGGCGTGGATTGTAGTTCACGTTTTGCCTCATGTCCTGTCTCTCAGATTGTGGGTACTGGCCCCTAGGTTGATTTCCATTATCAGTAAATCGATCCACATATCGGGGCCTATCCTGATTACCATATATCATGGTGTTGGGATCAAATCTGCTCTGTGTTCCCAATGACTGGTAGGGACCATCATTTCTTTGATCTTGATTTTGTCTCTGGTTATTGTTCATACCTGCCATATCAGGCCGATATCCTACCCGGGGTCTGTCCCCTAAATACCTAGGGCTGATGTAGCTCTCTCTATTACTAGGATCATGTGATTGGAACATTGGTACAGGAAATTACGATCTTTGTTGATTACCCCTTTGTTCAGGTGTCACATTATTTTTACCTTGGCTTTGAGCAGACTCAAGGGACATTTTGGCTGACCTGATTTCCATTACTGTGGCTGAGGATTCTTTAGATTTAGGTCTAGTATCTTTCATTTTATCACTTTCTCTACCCTGACAATAGAGTACCTCATATAGTTTTGTGCTTTGATGTACAATCCATTCAAGGGACTTGTCACGGTCAAATTCACGGACCAATTGGGATATGATGTCTTTCTGTAGCCCATAGAAGTATGCAGTTTTAAACTCATTGGAATTTGAGTCAAAAGATACATCAAAGCAAGAAAATGCTCTTTTTAAGTCTTGTAAAAATTGGCGAGGGGATGTATTAGGTCCAGCAGTAATTGTGTAAGCGACTTTCTTTGCCTCCTGCAATGACTGAAAAGGAGAAAAATGACGCCTAATTTCTTTTTCAAACTCCAACCAGGTCATATTCTGCTGTTCATTTAATCCCCTTATGATGCTGGCCGTCGGGGCATCTAAAGTTAAATGAAAATATTGTCTGTACTGTTCCTTAGGTATCTGGAGTGCTTTAAAAATGTCCTGCACCGCTTCTAAGTGATCCTCAATGCAGCATTCACCTCCCTTTTTAAATGGTTTGATCAGGGCTTTAATGGATTTCATTATTTTTATGGGGCTACTTGTTGCAATGCATGGAATTGCACTATTTTGTGATTCAATCCTGTTTTCAGGTGTATGAGATTGGTGGCTGCCCCCAATGGGAGTATCAAATCCCCCAAGGGCGCTGCAACCAAGTTCAGTCACCGGCCCAGTCACTTGAGCACTAGTTCTTTGGGCAGAGCTAGAATTCACCTCCACTCCATTGAATGTGGTACCCTGCCGCCTCTCCTGGGTCCTGGGAATGCACATTTGCTGTTCTAAGTTCTTACACTTTTTAAGGAGTCTGTTGGCTTCATTTTGCAAATAGTTGTTTTCATCACTCATCTTATTAATCACCTCCTGCATGTCGCACATTTGCATTTGGCATTCATTGAACTCTTTATTTCTCTTGTCTCTTTCTTGAATCATTTTAATCATTTCTTGTTCTGCGCTCTGGAGATCACATTCTTTTTCACAATGTTCTTTTTGTAAAATCTGCATTTCTGAAACAACCTCATCTTTATCCTGTCTAATGTGGTCCACTAAGGCTTTTAAGTGTACCAATTCTTGCTCACTATTCTCAAATTGTTTCTTGCTTTTGGATAACTGAGTATCAAAGTCTCTGCATTTTAATTGCATGTCTTTTTGGCATACATCCAATTCTGCTCTCAACATTTCCTGATTTTTACTTGCCCCATCTAATTCAGTCTTTAACCTGTTAATTAGCTGAGTATCATTCTCCTGCATTCGCAGGGAGTTATTTAAAATAAACCATATTTTGCCGCATAGCCGTATTAAACAGTCTTTCTCTGCACTTTTATCGGCTGCATTCAATAATCTTGTAAGGCAGACCTGAATTATGCTGCCTTCTGCAAAAATATTGTCTAGTTTTTCTTTCTGCACCTCACCCTGAATGCGTTCACGCCATTCTAACGTGCTATTCGATGACCAATTTCCATGTGCAAACAACTTTGCCTCTAAATATTGCACTAGATCTGAGAATGTGGTTTCCCTTTGCGACATTCTGAAATTCGTTTTTAGTGGCACACTGCTATTATAAAATGGGTTCCCTTTAATGTGCAAATGGCAGTGTGAGACACGCTTGCCACGCCCAGTAGGTACTCTATGATCACTTTCCCGGCCTGCAACGCACCATAAATATGTAGGGTATTTTGTGGAGATTTGGGGCCTGACGGTATTTTCTTACCGCCGAAAAATAACTTAGCAACAATCACTCCTTGTATTCAGATTGGGCCATGTACAACAATAATACAGTGGACATGCATTATTTCAGCACCCAGACATGCATATTTGGTATGCTTGGTTGGTATGCGTGGTTGGTGGTATTTTGGTGAGCATAATTCCCTTGTTTTATTTGTGGCCCCAATATCCAGAATCCCTTATTTTTGCTTAGATTTTTCGTGTAATCACTAGAGAGACCTCAGGCTTGCATTTCTGGAACACCACATTTTGATTTGTAGTGTGCCACCATGGGCAATTTCTCTCTGTCTTATCTACGGCAGCGAGCTATCATGTGGTATTTTCACCATCTTATATACGGTAGTGAACTATGTCCCGGGCCTCCCTTTTTGCCGACTCATAGACCTCCGACAAACTACAACACACACAGTTAGTTATAACTGCTCATACTGAATTACATTGTGCACACGGCTGCAACCAAATTTGATGTTTAGCTACCTTGAAAATGACAATTGCACTGTCTAAACATCTCCCCACATCATCAGCACTGCTTTGGTAAATATAAAACACACTACCCGTCTGCTTTCAAATATTTTTGTGTATTATAAAAGTTGCATTTAAACACGATCTCACTCTTTACAGAAATAAATAAAATAGCACAGTAACAGCATTGTCTGTGATACACTGAAAAGAGAGTGGCGGAGACAAGAACTCAATTTGCAACATTAACATGTGATTAAAGCACAGGAATCTCCTTTCCTACACTGACTGAATATTCCAGTACACACTCAGCCCCCACACTTCTGTAATTACCTTATCTGTTCAGCCTGAGTTTTCTTCAGCTGTTCTCTTTCTGAATTTGGCTCCCTTGAAGATTAACCCCGGTGAAAACAAGCGTCTTTCGTTCTCAAACCGGGGTTATTGCCTGGAACTCTCAGCTTTTGCAGCAGGAATGCTCCAGCCAGGAAAACAGGTCCTTCTCCCAGCTCTCCAAATCCCGACTGTCCTCCCCCTCTCTTCAAACTCCCCCCAGCAAAACTCTCATCCCTGCCTCTAGCATGATACTTGCTATGACGCTGCTCCAATCAGAAATTAATCATGCCATCTCCTCCCTCTCTACACAATGGCTCCTTTTTACAGTAACCATTTGTAACCAACTGATTTCCTGTACCTTTGAGTCCTTGGCTTCCTGTAGTTATGTGGACAGAGCAGCAGAGAAAAAGAAAAAAAATGAATGTGCGTTTAAAAGTTCACTTTCAGAGTAGGCCTATTTCTGCAGTGGAGACACATTTTTATTAGTGGGTTATGTTAAATGCAGTTTTATTAGTCAGGTTAGTTATTAAGAATGTTAGTTATTAATGTTCAAATGTGTCTCTTGCACCATAGGCATTTCAGGTGAAAAATAGTGTGCATTTTTGAATGTGCACGTGTGCTTTTAACTGTAAAAATAGATTTGGATCTTATATGTTAAAATCGTTTTTGACTGAAAGCCTGTCTTTACTTATATGTCCATGTTAATCTGGTAACACATATAGCAATGCACCACACCGATGTGGTGGTGCTGCATAAAAACAAAATTGCTACCTGTGCAGTAGTGCTGTACTCTGTGCTGTAACACGCCAAATATACATACAACACCCACATGGTGTTTGATTCTGTTATGCTGACTTCCCCTTTTCAGTAAGCAATAAGTTCTTTGTTTATTCAAAGTTCAATTAACCACTTGCTACTTTTGTTGAGCACAGTTTGGTTTCTTTATCGGCTCTCCGCTCGACTCAAAGACTGTGATGAACTGCTCTGCTTTCTTGTCTTGTAGAGTCAAGGGCGGTACCAATGGGCGTCTCTCCCTTGATTGGCTGTCAGCAGAGGAGGCGTCCGGGTACCATTGACATCTGCTGCAACACATGCTGGCTATTTTGCTTGCAGTTTTACAATTCCTTCTCTTGAGGCTCTGTCGATAAGGGCAAGGTCACTTCTCCCCTTGGTAGCCTCTCAACTCGCACCATCTTTCGCCTTGAAGGTGCCTTGCTGAGTTAGCGCTCACGTTGTGCGTTCTGCCTTGCTTGTAGTGTGCTGTTGTGCTCCACCTTTTATCCCTGTGGGGAAGGGAATGGGCTGTCATGTGTGTTTGATTCTGATCAATTGCCTGACTTTGCCTGATCCCTGTTTTGAGACATGTCAGGTAAACGGCTCTGGTGTTAGTCTGTTGTCTTTCGTGGGAAAAGACTGTGTTCGGGTTGGAAAAAGGAGGGCCTAGTGTGTTTGGTTGTTCTACATAGTAAGATGGGGAAAAGGTGCTATATAGAAATACAACCTTGCTACTCTCTGTGAGGTATGATTGAAAGGGTTTGTGAGACAGACGGGAATAGTATTGTTTTGTCCGAGTAAAGGGGTGTACAGGAAATAATAATCAGAGGGAAGGGAAAAAGAATAACTGGGAGTATTCGGGTAGAATGTGGAAAAGCAGGGATTCTTAGAGAGGGTGTTTCTGGATGTAACTGGGTTTGGGATCCTAAGGGATTTGTTATATTTAGGTAAGAGAGATTTAATGGGAGGAATGGGTGTAGAAGTATTACAGCCAACAAAGGCCTCCTGTATCTCGTCCTCCTCTCCTTCTTCCCCGGTACAATACTGCGTCTCTCCTGGGGTTCCTCTATCCAGGTGATCCTCTCTTGCTTGTCTGGTCCTAGGGATGGAGTTTCAAATGTTGGCCCTTCCCAGGTCACCTGAATAAGGGCTCCCCGAGGTCTGCTAGGGAGAATACCCACAGGTTTCTCACATGACCCAAACAGCACAGTATCACATTAACATTTTTTAAAGGGAGTGTCCAATCAGGGTTCCATAAAAACATATCTACTTTGATAAAAAGCACACCATCTGCATGTACACAGAAAAGGATCCAGGAATTTTGAAGACAGAGATTGTGAATTATCTCTGTATATAGAGATGCTAAGGAGGATTTGGTGAGAGAAGTTTAGGGGCAGGTTTGTGAGAGTAACAATAGATGTGATGATGGACGTGGTGCCAGATGCAACTGTATTCTATTGGTTACAACATAACGGGCTAGGGTAATGTTGTTCGAAGTCAATTGTTATAGTTATGCAGCACATACTGCAAAGGCTTGGTGTGGAGTGCTATGTGGCAACTGGGCAAGATTTTACGTGTTACTCAGTTGTATCCTATGGGTTGCAGCATGAGTGAGGGTGAGCGGGATAAGTGAGAAGCCTATTCAATCCTAAAAAAACTGATTTCAGTTGCATGCTTTGCTGCACGTGGTTACAGGCAGGTATATTGGGAGCGAAATGGATGGTCAACGCTGTATTTCCATTTATCATTACTGTCTTTGTGTTGAGCAGTAACTATTATGTTGGCTTTATGTGTGGATATGATATTTCGTAGTCACCTATGGAGGATTGAGCTCGATGTCCATGTTATTGCCAATCTCATGTCTCATGGGAGTATACGGACATCATGAGAGAGCCCACACATTATTCGCTGAGATGCTCCACAAATCTGAGTACTCTGGGTGTATGATTCCCCACTAGGGAGATTTATGGAGGAATAGGAAATTGTGTTGGGCAAGAGGTTTGGATTATGTATGCAAGGGCGCAGAGGGGAAGAGCAACCTAGGTTTTGAATGCTTTCTAGAAGGCGAGGATGTACTTTATGCGATGAATGGCTAATGGCAGGGAGTTCCAGCTTGTAAAAGGCATGATAGGTGATACACATCACCTTGAAGGAATATCGCTACAATATCTGAAGCAAGTGTAGGATACAGGGAAGATTTGATCTCTGGGGCCTCTAGTATAATTTATAGTGTTTTGGAGTACACTGCCACTGTATATGATCAGATTACTGCTATAATGAGGCACACATATAGCCAGCCATATGTCGCCAGTGTAACATATGGATATGCAAATGTCGACAGGCTACAGATTTAAAAGCACCAGAATATATATACATATATTTTTTCTTTTTCCCTCATTTGAAATGCCTCATTTACAGGAGACTACATTAGTTGTCTAATTGACTGATTTAATTAACAAATACGAACACTAGTACTAATCCAATAACATTATAATGTGCTCTCCATGTGGAAAAAGAGGCAGAAAAGACATGCTCTGAGAGTCATTTTTAAACGTGAATTTAGATTTTTTTTTTCTTGCTCTCTCTGTTCACTGTGTTACAGGAAGCGAAATCTGCATGCCAGGAAATGAGTTTAGATACAGTTGCTTACTGTAAAAGTAGAGCTATTGTTGAATGAAGGGAGATGCTGTCTCTTGAAATTGATTGGTGACACGTAATAATGGGGGGATGCAACAGAGGTTTGCTGGACGAGCTCTGACAGAATTAAGTGGAGATCGCTTTGGCTGAGCTGCTGGGAGGAGATCGCTTTGGCTGAGCTGCTGTGAAGAGTTTGCTTTGGCTGGGTTGCTGACCTTCAGAAACTGGGCATTTCTGGTCTCACTTAGCACGGCTTGAGAACTGTAGATTGAACTGCATGCTTTCGCTGTGCATTTTAATCCTTCAAAATTAAAAAGAAAACCCGGGCCCATTCCTCGGAGACGAGCGCAGGAAGGTCGCGTGTGGGAGAACTACAGATAGCTGGTAATTATCAAAGTGAATGGAGATTACTGTGACTGCTGTGCGAATTATCTAATATTAGGCAGGCAGAGTAGCGATAGGGAATCCCCTGTGTTTAATTGACACGCTGTAATGTTGCAAAGTGAATGTGCTTTCACTGTATTTTTTTCCTTCTTGTTACAGATGCCAAGAGGATCTCATTCTGCTGCTGTACATTTTTCTGTTTATCTCTGTAAAACAGAAGGGTGAGGTGTTATTTTGAAATGCAATTGTTTATAATATAAGTATAATGTACATAAATCATGTAGAGGGTCTTTGTGTTGTCATTTTCTTTGGTGCATCTAGAATAATATGATAGGAAATGGGGAGGATTTTTTTTTAGGTAATACATGTGTCAAGTTTCCAATGCAGATGAAATAATAACACTAGCAATTATAAATAGCTGCGTGTGTGTTTCCACTCAGTGTGGTGTTTGAGTGGCTTATAATACAATAGATATTCCTGGGCGTACATGAATCAGCAAAGAGGCCTATGGAAAAAATAGTTCACTAATGTATATAAATTAGTGATAATACCACATGCTATTATGAATACTATATGGAAACATAGTTCACTGGTGTAGATAAATCAGTGATAACAGCCACAGGTGGCACTCTAAATGAAAATGTGGTGTTTCTGAATAATGTAAGTCCAAGGCTCTCTATAGATCACAGAAATATTATAAGAATAAGGAATGTTTCATATGATGGGGCTATAATGAAGGGAAGGAAAATCATGCTCACCACTAAGTAATTTACCACCAGAAAATACCACCTACAAAAATGTATACCACTAAATAATCCTATATAATGTAATAAGGAATGCTCACTGAAAGGAAGTAAGGCCAAACCCAATCTAAATGCAAGTAGACATCACCAAATTACCATTATTTTGGGGGTAAGAAAATACCCAGGCCCAAACCTACATAAAATACCCAACATATTTATGGTGCGTTGCAGGCCGGGAAAGTGATCATAGAGCACCTACTGGGCATGGCAAGTGTGTCTCACACTACCATCTGTACATTAAAGGGAACCCATTTCACAATAGCAGTGTGTTACTAAAAACAAATTTCAGAATGTCTCAAATGGAAGCCACATTCTCAGAACTAGTGCAATACTTGGAGGCAAAGTTATATGCACATGGGACGTGGTCATCAAACACTGCCACAGAATGGCACGACCACATTCATGGTGAAGTGCAGAAAGAAAAACTAGACAATATTTTTGCAGAAGGCAACATAATTCAGGTCTGCCTTCTGAGATTATTAAATGCAGCTGATAAACATGCAGAGAAAGATTGTCTGATACGTCTATGCGCAAAGATTTGGTTTATTTTGAATAGGTCCCTGCAAGAAAATGATACCAATCTGATTAACAGGTTAAAAGCCGACCTAGATGGGGCAAGTAAAAAGGAACAAATGTTAAGAGCAGAATTAGAAGGGTGTACAAAAGACATGCAGTTAAAATGTAGAGATCTTGATATTCAATTGTCCAAAGGCAAGAAACAGCTTGAGGACAGTGAACAATAATTGGTACACTTAAAAGCATTGGTGGACCACATTAGCCAAGATAAAGATGAGATTGTTTCAGAAATGCAAGTTTTACAAAAAGAACATTATGAAAAAGAAAGTGATCTCCTAAATGCAGAACAGGAAATGGTTAAAATGCTTCAAGAAAGAGACAAGAGAAACAAAGAATTCAATGAATGCCAAATGCAAATGTGCGACATGCAGAGGTAATTAATAAAATGAGTGATGAAAACAATTACTTGCAAAATGAGGCAGACAGGCTCCTTAAGAAGTGTAAGGATTTGGAACAGCAAATGTGCATTCCCAGGTCACAGGAAAGACGGCAGGGCAACACATTCAATGGAGTTGAGGTGAATTCTATTTCTACCCAAAGAGCCAGTGCCCCAATGACTGGGCCGGTGACTGAACTTGGTTGCAGCACCCTTGGGGGATTTGATAC
This sequence comes from Ambystoma mexicanum, assembly GCF_040938575.1. Lineage (NCBI taxonomy): Eukaryota > Metazoa > Chordata > Amphibia > Caudata > Ambystomatidae > Ambystoma > Ambystoma mexicanum. The sequence goes on along the minus strand of NC_090923.1, from coordinate 250,921,634 downwards.
ACCCATTGGGGGCCGCCACCAATCCCATACACCTGGAACCAGGGTTGAATCACCAAGTAATGCAATTCCATGCATTGCAACAAGTAGCCCCATAAAGATAATGAAATCCATTAAAGCCCTGATCAAACCATTTAAAAAGGGAGGGGAATGCTGCATAAAGGACCACTTAGAAGCGGTGCATGACATATTTAAAGCCCTCCAGATACCTAAGGAACAATACAGGCATTATTTTCATTTAACCCTAGATGCTCCCACAGCCAGTATCATAAGAAGATTAAATGAACAGCAGAATAAGACATGGGAAGAGTTTGAAAAAGAGATTAGGCGTCATTTTTCTCCTTTCCAGTCATTGCAGGAGGCAAAGAAAGTTGCTTATACAATCACTGCTGGGTCTAACACATCCTCTCGCCAGTTCTTACAAGACTTAAAAATAGCATTTTCTCGCTGCTTTGATGTATCTTTTGACCCCAATTCCAATGAGTTTAAAACTGCCTACTTATATGGGCTACAGAAAGACATCATATCCCAATTGGTCCGTGAATTTGACCGTGACGAGTCCCTTGAATGGATTGTACACCAAAGCACAAAACCATATGAGGTACTATATTGTCAGGGTAGAGAAAGTGATAAAATGAAAGATACTAGGCCTAAATCTAAAGGACCCTCAGCAACAGTGATGGAAATCAGGTCAGCCAAAATGTCCCTTGAGTCTGCTGAAAGTCCAGGTAAAAATAATTTGGCACCTGAAAAAAGGGGTAATCAACAAAGGTCATCACACCCTGCACCAATGTTTCAATCACATGATCCTAGTAATAGGAAGAGCTACATTAGCCCTAGGTTCTATGGAGACAGACCGCGGGCAGGATATAGGCCTGATATGTCAGGTTTGAATAATAATCAGAGACAAGGCCATGATCAAAGAAATAATGGACCCTACCAGACATTGGGGACACAAAGTAGATTTGATCCTAATACCATGATATATGGTAATCAGGACAGCCCCTGATATGTGGATCGGTTTACTGATAATGGGAATCAGCATAGGGGACAGTTCCCACAAAATGAGAGACAGGACACGAGGCAGAATATGAATTATGCTCCACGTCAATACAATGATTCACCACCATCAGGGGACTACAATCAAAGGATGGGTGCACCCACTCCCCTCCACATACGAATCAAGAGTTCAGGAACAATCCCAAAAGAAATCATTCCACTGAGAGGTATCAGAATAGATCCAATCAGGGGGAAAACAATCAATATCGATCTAGGCCACAGAGAGAGGATTCTAGAGAGATGGAAAGATTCCAGTGTCTCGAGGCCCAAGTGAAAATGTTAGCTGAACAAATAGGAAATCTCTGTACAGCACAAAAACAGTCATCCAAGGAGGGGACAGAAGGACATAGCAATGACCGGATGGCTTCTGAAAAGTGACTAAGTGCTTGTAATACCTGCAGTGCCAAGAAAACAGATTGCTCTGATGTGATTTTCCATAATGACTCTGAGATGTATAAGGATTCAAAAATAAAGATACCGGTAAATAAACCTGTGATAGAAAGTACAAATACCCATTTGAAAGAGGTACGGTTTAATCTAGAGCTAAATCAAACATTGGAGATTTGTACAAATGAAAAAGGAAAACCTGAAATTCCAAAGGAACAAAGAGACAGATTTAGGAAAGATGACTCATGCATGGGGAATATCAATGAACAGGGAGTAAGTGGGGATGCTATAATTCCTTCCCTGGGCAATCAAAGCACTGACCAAACACAGGCAGAAAAAAGAAATACTCAAAAGGAGGGTACAGGTCAATCACCTGAAGAATTCTCTGAGCCACATATTTTTGAAGAGGTTAAAAGGACTAGTACCATATTAAATAACCACAAACCCACAGAGTTAGACAATGACAAATTGCCAAGTGATGTTGTTACACATGTTCAGTTGGAGGTTTGTAATGTGACCTCTGATGATACCTGGATGGATAGACGAACAGTGGCCACACTCCAAAAAACCTCTGAACATGGAGAAATGAATAAAGTCTCTCACACAGAAATGTGCAAAAAGGAGGGAAAAATCTCTTTCCATTTACCAATGTGCTTAGCCAAAAGTGAAAAAGGCCTGAGAAAAATGAGCCCTGAAATCAGTAAGAATTCACATTTCTTATGTGTGTTAGAGGAAGTTGAAGACAGGTATTATGCTCCCATCACTGTAGAAGAAAAATGCAATACATTTGCAATGATTGACACTGGCGCACAGGCCAAAATTATGTGTAAAGAATTGGTAAAGAGTATTAATGAAGGGAGATCCCCACAGTATCAGATCACAGTGAAGGAGAAATCAAGGTCCAGTGCATAATTTTAACGGGGTGGAGGTGACTATTATAGGTGTCACCGAGGTTGACATAAAGATAGGAAAGCACAGAATGAATCAGGAGGTATTGATCACATCTATTTGTGAAATTCCATTTCTGATGGGAACAGATTCCTGAAAAGATTGTCTTCTCTCTCAGTTGGGGTGAATGGAGTACTGTGGTCCTTAAGCAAAAAAACATTGAGACCTAAGAAACTAAAATCACAAAACAGCAATATAAATGAATGTCACACCGTTGCCAAAACAAATGATGCAGTGGAGGTATATCTCCAGAATAGCTGCATACCTAGAGTCACATTATCTTAATGTGTCAAGACAAAATGCAGAGTGAAGATGAGAAACAATCTGTACAAATATACTTGGACCCAAGAAAAAAATGGCAAACTGTCATAGATGAGCACACATTATGTTTTTATTTAAAAGAGAAAACATGCAAACAGAATACTGATCCTAAAACAAATACAGAAAAACACATCACCACTCTTGCTGAAATACACATGGAAGATGAGCAACCATGGCTTCACATTGGTATAAATGACTATTCTAAAACAACAAAAGCCATTTTAGCACTTGAACAGGAAAGGAGTTTCATTAATGAGAAATTGTTGCAAAAAATAATGGAGAGGGAGGAGATCCCAAAAATTAGAATTAAAAACCAATATGTCTCTGGTTTGGATAGTCCAGACTTTGAAAACCGAATTGCAGGCAGATGCATGCTGAAAATTAGTATTGGACAAAAAACAATTCACCATAATGTTTGGATAGTGAGTGGGACACAAAATGACTTTTACATGGGCAATGATATAATGCACAGAATGTGTACGGTGTTAGATTTCCTTAATCAAAAAATATGGTCACGCCTAGGTGGGCCAGCACCTGAATTTGAAGACAAAGGAATGGCTTGTCATTGCGCACAACTGGTCCCATATGCAATTGAATTACAGCTGAGGAAGGATACAATTATCCCTGCATTCACCAAACAGGTTACAATAACACTGAAATGCAAAAATGGACAGTAGATGGAAGACTCTGATGCATTTGTGTGCTTGAATGAATCCATAAGACAGCAAGGCCTGGATTATGAATGCATTCCATTGATAGATAATGGTGAAGGGTCTGTACAAATTATGGTGAATAATAAAGGTTGTCAAGATATTAATTTAGAGGAAAACTTCTCATTATGAATGGCTATACAAAAATCACATTATGCTGCAGATCTAAATAACATGGTGATTGGAAATATACCTGAAAAGTATGTAGATGCCAAGGGTGAGTTGCCAGAATACCTGAATTCTCAGCCCAAAGGAATATTTAAAATTCATTCTGTGTACCTTATGATTCAAATGAGACAGTGTGCTCTCATCAAGAGGATTGCATAACATTTAACTTAGATGAAAATGAAACAGAAAATCAGCCCATTCAAGTGGAAGCTGATATGCCAAAATATTTAAAAGTGGCAGCTTTACAGAGAAACACAGCCACACAGTTAGAGGAAAGCACAGGGATTCATCTACTGGAAGATTTTCCAGAATTTTCAAGAATGGTGGAGGAGCAGATTTTATCAGCACATGCATTTGACAGCAATGAGGACAGAAATGAATTCAGGAAGATATTTATGGAGTTTAAAGATGTATTTGCAAAAGATGCTTATGATTGCGGTATAACTAATTTACATGTGGCCAGGCTACCGGAAAGGTGTAGTAGAAGCCCAGTATTTGTGCGCCAATATAGATTACCACTGGCATGTTTAGAATCATTGACAGAGATAATTAAAAAGTTGGAGTCTCGGGGAATTATCAGGCCTATTCATAGCACATCCAACACACCTATTTTAGGTGTGTTAAAGCCAAATGGTCAATGGTGGCTATGTGCAGATTTGAGAGAATTAAATAAAAGAGTGCCAGTATCCAGATGGCCACTGCCATTCATTGATCAAGGACTAGCTCAGGTACATGGTTCAAAAGTGTTTACCACGTAAGATCTCACCTCTGGATATTGGTGCGTGCCATTGGCAGAGGAGATTCAGAATTTATTTTCATTTTCATTTGATAAGACTCAATACGCATGGGTTAGAGTTCCATTTGGGTATGTCAATAGTGGGAGTGAATTTGGAATATTTTTGAGAAAGGCCATGCCTGATGCAGCGGAAAGAGGTACCATAGTTTATGTGGATGATGTACTGATAAAAAATGAGAGCTTGAAAAACCATTTTGATGAAATAAGGCATGTTCTTGGACAATTGCAGAAAGCAGGTGCCAAAGTATATTTACAGAAAGCACAATGGTGCAAGAAAAAAGTGAATTTTCTAGGCCACGAAGTGACTGATCAAGAACAAAACCCACAAAAGAAGAAAATAGAGGCCATACAAAAACTAAAAGACCCTAAAAATGTGAAAGCGGTAAAAAGTTTATTGGGAATGACAGGCTATAACGGGAAATTCATTGAAAATGATGCTGAAATTACTCAACCATTGACTAAACTGCTAAAGCTGAATACACCCTGGAAATGGGAAAAATAGCAGTCTGAGGCAGTGGCTAAATTAAAGGAATATCTTGCAAAGTAGCCATGTTTAGCATACCCCATAAAGGATAGGGATTTCTTTATAGAAATAGGTTTCTCTGAACATTGTATGTCAGCAGTGTTATCACAAAAACATGATTTGAATCACAAAACCATTGCCTATGCAAGCAAAGCATTTTCCCAAGTGGAAATTAAATTCAGTGAATGTGAAACGACCCTTTTGACCACTGTGTGGGCGCTAGAGCATTTCTGCCCCATTGTTCAGGGAGAAAAGGTGATTATTGAGACAAATCATCAACCTTTGCAGTTTTTAGAGAGTAAAAGAATTAGGCCAGTTAACCTAGCACAGTCCAGAACCACTTTATGGACACTGGCATTGCAGGGTTCTCCTGTAGAAGTGAGATATGGCCAAAATAAAAAAGAGCCCAGTTGCTCAAGGTTTAGTAGATCTACATGACTGTGCAGCTGAACATGTATCAAATGAAGTAGAAGTGGAATCTAGTTTACAGGAATTTGGGCAATCACCACACAAAGCTTTTGATGAAAAGACATGCAAGGATTTGCCAACTGAATATGTTGATGGTTGTGCTTTCCACATTGAAAATGACAGTAATAAACTATTAGTGTCAGGAATAGGAAATGTCTGGTTGAAATGTGAAGGCGTCCCCAGTATAGGGATGAGAATTGGAGCTAGGAGCAGTCAAGTAGCGGAATTGGCAGCCATTTATAAAGCAATTACTACTGCAGTTGATAATAAATTTAGTGAAATTGTCCTGGTAACTGATTCTGATTATGCACGAAATAGCTTTGTGGAATATTTACCTGGCTGGAAAGCAAGAGGCATGGTTACATACAATAAAAAGCCACTTAAGCATGGAAAAATGATACAAGCCATAGACAAATTGGTGTCAGAGAATAATTTGACAATATACTGGAGAAAAATTATTTGGCATTTAAAAACTCCAGGAGAGGATAAGGAGGGAAATGATGAGGCAGATCACCTGGCTAAAATTGGGGTTGTGATGGGAGAGTTGCTACCTATTGAACATTTACTTGGTGAAATACAAATTCATGCAGTAACACGCTCTAAAGCGCCAAAAGAGGTGGATCAACCAATAGTACAATGGAGTTACGATACACCAGATCAAGATCTGATTAAGACACAAAAGGATGATCCAATTTTGGGAATATATTATAATCAATTAATAGACCCTGAACAAAACCCTTTAACAGAAAATGATTGTGTGGGAAAAGAAGAGTTGAGGGTTCTATTAAAGAATAAGAAACAAATTATACTACAGGATGGGCTCATGATTAGAGAGTCCATAAAAGGACAAATACAGTCGGTGGTGCCCCTTTCATTCAGAGGGCTAATGCTACACCATGCACATGATGCGATAACTGCAGGCCACAGAGGTTCACAAAAAACATTGGAGATACTAAAAGATTATGCTTACTGGCCACTTATGTCTCAGGATGTGGGATTATATACTAGAGGATGTCTAGTATGTGCCCAATTCAAACCTGCTTCACCAAAGCTTAGAGCCCCATTAATGAAAAGAGGCTTAACTCTTCCATGTCAGATTTGCAAATAGACTATGTAGGGCCTGTAAAGAGGTCGGGCAGGGGGAACCAGTATATTTTGAGTGTGGTGTGTTTGATGTCAAAATGGATTGAGTGTATTCCTGCACCAGATTGTAGTACACAAACAGCAGCTACATTACTGGTGAATCATGTGTTTTCAAGGTTTGGGTTACCACAAAGAATAGAATCAGACAGGGGTAGTCATTTCACAAGCGCTCTCATGAATAAGGTATGGCAAATACTGGGAGTGAAAAGAAAATTACACATTGCATATCAAGCTGCTTCTTCTGGGGGAGTTGAACGCTGTAATAGGTCTGTTTTGGACATATTAAAGAAGTTTGTAGAAGAGGCAGGTTCCAGTTGGGATTTGCGTTTACCTTTGGTTTTGATGGCAATCAGATCAACTCCTGCCAAGGCAACAGGTATTAGCCCCCATGAAGTGTTGACAGGTAGGAAGATGGTGTTGCTGCAAAACCTACTATACAGAACACATGAGCAGACACTTTTAAGCGCATCTACAGTTCATGAATACATGGATGAACTGAGGAAGCATTTACAACATGTATTTGCTTTTGTGCAGCGAAATCTAGAAAGAGCTGCTGACAGTGCAAAGTCATTTTATGATAAAAAGTCATCAGTGTATTGTTTGGGCGATCAGGTGTATAAATTCCATTTTGGAAAAGGTAAAAAGAAAAATTCAAAATTTCTGGAAGCCTGGCAGGGGCCATTTCGAATTATAGATAAGATTTCTCCCGTGGTGTACAACATTTTTAAAACTGAAGGTGAAACATCAACAGAACAGTTTGTTCATATAAACCAAATTAAACCATGGCACCCCAAACATGAGGTAAGGAGACATGAGCGTGTAGAAACAGATAGAGTCCCTTAAATACATTAAAAAATAAATAAATGAGTTTAGTCATAGGGCAGTGACAGAGAAATAAAAATAGATGTGATTGATTATTGTGATGGAACACAAATACTGTGACATATATTTATGTTATTAAAAAAAATAAAAAAATGGGGGCTGAAACTAATGGAGTTATTTTACAAAATTAAAATGTGTTAAATGTTGAGTGCTACTTTATGTATGTTTGTTTTCTCTCTAACATGTGCTTGATTTCAGAAGGTGAAAAGAAAAGGGCAAAGTGATTTACAAAGTGCATGGATATTTTCTTTTTGGCAAAGGGTGAAGTTAATATTGTGCTATATACTTAATTTGTTTATTTTCTATTTGATTTAGAATACCAACACATATGTGGTCAGAGGACACGGGAGGATGGAGTCTTGGTGTCCCCTGGATGAAGATCAAGTGATGCCTGCCTCCGGGTGGAGGTGAAGACAAAGTAACCGGGATGCCAAAAGAGATGACTCCTATGGAAAAAGCATCCAAGAGTGCCAGGATGAAAGAGTGTGCCAAATGAACCAGATGATGGGATGTTGCTTATCGGGACGTCTCAGGGGCAGACAACAGTAGAAGAATAATGAACTTGCAGCATTGTTGGTGCATGAATTCCGATGTATCCTGGAGTATAGAGTTCCACACCTTTATTATTTTAATTAATTATTTTAATCTGTTATTTGAATTTGTATTTGAATTATTTATATAAGAACAGGACAATGAACTATAAACACTTCAATTGGGAACAAATATGTAAAATATTTTATAAGAACTGATGGACTCATTTGGAATGGATTTTGATTTTATGGTGGTTGACCAGTGATTTTTCATTATTCATTTTGTTGAATTGCTATGATTTAAAAGAAAAAAAGGAACAAGTTGGGTTTCTTCCAATTGTGGCTTGGACCATTGCCAAATTCTCAGAAAAAGGGGGATGATGTAGTATAATTTATAGTGTTTTGGAGTACAGCGCCACTGTATATGATCACATTATTGCTATAATGTCGCACACATATAGCCAGCCATATGTCGCCAGTGTAACATATGGATATGCAAATGGAGACAGGCTACAGATTTAAAAGCATCAGAATATATATACATATATTTTTTCTTTTTCTCTCATTTGAAATGCCTCATTTACAGGAGAGTACATTAGCTGTCTAATTGACTGATTTAATGAACAAATACTAACACTAGTACCAATCCAATAGCATTATAATGTGCTCTCCATGTGGAAAAAGAGGCAGAAAAGACATGCTCTGAGAGTCATTTTTAAACGTGCATTTAGATTTCTTTTCTTGCTCTCTCTGTTCACTGTGTTGCAGGAAGCGAAATCTGCATGCCAGGAAATGAGTTTGGATACAGTTTCATACAGTAAAAGCAGAGCTATTGTTGAATGAAGGAGGATACCGTCTCTTGAAATTGATTGGTGACAAGCAATAATGGGGGGATGCAACAGAGGTTTGCTGGACGAGTTCTGACATAATTAAGTGGAGATCGCTTTGGCTGAGCTGCTGGGAGGAGATCGGTTTGGCTGAGCTGCTGTGAAGAGTTTGCTTTGGCTGGGCTGCTAACCATCAGAGACTGGGCATTTCTGGTCTCACTTAGCACGGCTTGAGAACTGTAGATTGAATTGCATGTTCTCGCTGTGCATTTTAATCCTTCAAAATTAAAACAAAAACCCGGGCCCATTCCTCGGAGACGAGCGCAGGAAGGTCGCGTGTGGGAGAACTACAGATAGCTGGTAATTATCAAAGTGAATGGAGATTACTGTGACTGCTGTGCGAATGATCTAATATTAGGCAGGCAGAGTAGCGATAGGGAATCCCCTGTGTTTAATTGACACGCTGTAATGTTGCAAAGTGAATGTTCTTTCGCCATATTTTTTTCCTTCTTGTTACAGATGGCAAGTGGATCTCATTCTGCTGCTGTACATTTTTCTGTTTAACTCTGTAAAACAGAAGGGTGAGGTGTTATTTTGAAATGCAATTGTTTATAATATCAGTATAAATCGTGTAGAGTGTCTTTGTTTTGTCATTTTCTTTGGTGCATCTAGAATAATATGATAGGAAATGGGGAAGATTTTTTTTAAGGTAATACATGTGTCATTTTTCCCATGCAGATGAAATAATAACACTAGCAATTATAAATAGCTGCGTGTGTGTTTCCACTCAGTGTGGTGTTTGAGTGGAATATAATACAATAGATATTGCTGGGCGTACATGAATCAGCAAAGAGGCCTATGGAAAAAAAACAGTTCACTAATGTATATAAATTAGTGATAATACCACATTTTATTATGAATACTATATGGAAACATAGTTCACTGGTGTAGATAAATCAGTGATTACAGCCACAGGTGGCACTCTAAATGAAAATGTGGTGTTTCCGAATAATGTAAGTCCAAGGCTCTCTATAGATCACAGAAATATTATAAGAATAAGGAAGGTTTCATATGATGGGGCTATAATGAAGGGAAGGAAAATCATGCTCACCACTAAGTAATTTACCACCAGAAAATACCACCAACAAAAATGTATACCACTAAATAATCCTATATAATGTAATAAGGAATGCTCACTGAAAGGAAGTAAGGAAGTATCACCAAATTACCATTATTTTGGCGGTAAGAAAATACCGCCAGGCCCCAAACCTACACAAAATACCCAACAGGCCAAGGGCTAGGAGGAGTCTTGCTGCAGTGTTTTGTACCTATCAGAGTTTTTTCAGCTGCAAGGTGGGAGCCCTTATGTAAAGTCCGTTAGCATAGTCCAGTCGTGAAACGATGCTTGCAACGATCACTGTGACTCTCTGTGGGAAGGTCAGGAAAGGGAAAAGGTGGCAAAGGATGCATGTGTGGAGGACAAAGCTTTTAACTACAGTGTTGATGTACTGTGTGTGGGTCAGGTCTGCGTCCATAAGACACCCATAGTTTTTTGCTGTGTTGTAGGCGGTTGAAGGTGAACCTAGGTAGAGTGGCCCCGGGGTGGGTTGAGGGAAGTGGGTGGTTTTCCCACATAACATGATCTCGGTTTTGTCTAGATTGAGTAAGACGTGATTGGCAATCATCCAAAATGTAATCTCAGAGAGGCAGGTTGCAAGATCTGCAGAGGTAGGGGCCTGTTTGGGATTTTGAATATATATGAGTTGGGTGTTGTCAGCGTAATTGTAGCATGATAAACCTTGAGATCAAATAGATGCAGGCAGCAGGCTCATGTACAGGTTATATATAACAGGGGAGAGAGAGTCACCTTGCGTTACTCGTGGGCAACTGGGATGGGAGATGAGTAGGAAGGGGGCATGTGTTCTATTTGAGGTCTATTGGAATGGAAGGATATCCAGTTCAGAGCCATATCCCTGATGCCTAAAGTATGCAATCTCTTGGTGAGGATTGGGTTGCTGGTCTAGCAGTTCGGGCTGGGCTGCTACCATTGGTGGCAGTACCTGACTGATTTGCATATTGCTGGACCCCTTTTGCAATGGCGCAGATGGGCTAAAAAACAAACAGTGGTGTGGAAGGTTGCCCAAATCAATGCCAGAGGTTCAGATTCATTCAGAACCTTCCACCCATGACTTTTGTGGTTATAGTTTGTCTCACTATGTGAACAAGGGTATGCCCAGACATGGGCCCTTTGCTCGCTGTGCCATAGGGAACCAATCTGCACCTCACTGAGGAGGCCCAACAAGGCTGAAACTTGTCTGGGGTTGCTTGTGTTTCCATGCACAGGGGACCTGGCCTAGCAGTAAAGGCTGTGCTGCTACCATTGGTGGCAGTACCTGACTGATTTGCATATGGCTTGACCCTTATTGCAATGGTGCAAACAGGCTAACAAAACAGTGGTGTGGAGGGCTGCAATGCCAGTGGTTCAGATTCCATCAAAACCTTCCACCTATCACTTTTGTAATTATTGTGGTCTATTGTATCAAATACTGTCGAGAGGTTGAGTAGGATTAAGGCACTGCAGCCATATGAGTCTGTGTGTCTTTTACGGTTGGTCCCAGATGGAGTGTAAGCAGCATTCTGTTCCTCTTAATGGTCTGAATCCTGATTGGGCAGAGTCAAGAATCTTGTGATTCTCAGAAGAGACAATGTTGTGTGAGTATGCCGCTCGGTCTGCTAATTTGGCTATGTAGTGGTTGCTCAAGATGGGTCTGTAGTTGGTCCAGTCAAGAGGGTTGAGGGAGGGCTTTTTAAGGTGGGGCTTGATGTACGAGGTCTAACATGCTGCTGGGAAGATACCAGATGTGAGTGATGTATTGATGATGGATCTTGCCAGATTGCTGGCACAAGTGGGTGTCAAGATTTCTTTTCATAGCAAGTGGGGCCAGGGATCTCCAGGGGAGCCTGATGGCCAGCTATGTGCTAGTAGTTTGAGGAATTCTAGGGGAAGAGTGGTAAGAAGGTGGAGAAAAGTGGGAGGGTGGAAATTGGTTCTGATGATATGGACTAGGTGGCAGAGGAAGGGTGGGAGTGTTGAGATTTTGGAGAGGTTGTGTCTCTGTGGGGTTTTGTTGTGGAAGTGGTTTGAAAGAGAGTCACAAAGAGATTGAGTGTTCCTGGTGTACAGGAGGGCAGAGCATCTTCTGACGGGCCCATAGGTCAGAACTCACCCTCTTGCACTTGTAAGACAAGATAGCTGCACCTTGAGGAGGTTAGGGAGCAGGATTAATTTACTACAACACACTTCAATAAGGACAACTCAAAGATTTGGGAAAGGGAAGTCCGTTCAATGACAAGTACAAAAAACGAGGAAACAAATGGTAATCATCAATGGTGCGATCGCCTGTCTCGCTTCAACTCCCACAAACTTCAGTTGAACAGCAACTTTTATACATAAAACTCATCATTCACTGATGTCCACCTCGACAAATTCGTTATGCAATATAGTTGGTTAGGAAAGGTAACTTAAGTATAGGTGCTATATCTGTATATGGTAACAGGGCAAACGGATTGGATAACTCTTATCGGGTGGGCATCTATGCCCATCCCACTACATCACTCGTGATAGACGTCACTATGACGTCCTATTGGTTCTACTAGCTATAGGACCCTAGATTATTTGGTCCATTGTGATTGGGTGGGTTACACCCCTAGGCATAAATCTCTATTTTAATAAGCAGCATGCAGACTGGATACCCAGGTGCCTAGTGTCCCACGATTCACAGTGCCTCCCTTCCATCAATCAGGGCTTTTGAGCTATGTGTCAATTAGTTGGCTGGGCATGGCCTCGAAGCTGTAGACTCTTATCTGGAGAAGTTATGGCACCCTTTCATCTGGGTGACATCAGACGTTGGTAATTCTTCACGCCTGACTGGTCACATGTCTGTTCACCATGAATCTGCTTCAGTTTCCAACTTATTGTGTATTTGATTCTTCTTTAGCCTTGCCACCTGCCTGGGCCCCCCTTATCTTGACCTTCACGGAGCAGGCTGGTATGCTCTGAAGTTTCGATTCTCTAGCGTTGCCGCTCTCCCCCTTTCCTTTGGTTGACCTCGAATTCCCAGGCATGAGCTGCTCTTTGTTGACTTTAGATTCCGCTCTTCTTTCTGGCTTCAGCTGGAATATTAAACCCTGACCTAGTACGCCTCTGGCCGACTGGGCATACTTCTGCTTAACAAAATGGAGTCACACTTGTATAATGTGCCTTATTGAGGTATATATCTGGTTGGTGCTTGCCGCTCTATTCTTCTACTAACCATTGCAAGCAGTATCGTTTTCTTAGCTTCTTGCGTTCCAAGCCTATTTACACGCGTTAACTGGTTGGTTACTTCCATCTTGTCTCATAGCAACGTTTCCTTACGTTTAACATCGTCTCTTTCCTGTGTCCATTACATCTATTTTCATAGCTCCTCGCACTGGCGTGCTATCCCTGATAGCTGTTTTCGTTCATTCGTGAGTCTGTCCAGGCCCTTGTGTCATTTCCACTGGCCATCCATTAAGGCTCTTTGGGTCTCTTTGTGGACCATCTGTAGGTACAGATGGTCCACGATGGTACATTTCGTCTCAGCTGCTGGTATGGTTGCCTAAGAGGGTATTGTGCAGCCCATGGCTGTCTGATTATGGGCGCTTCAACCGGTACGGCTCTTCTGATGTACTCTGGGCAGAGTCCCAGTGCGGCTCTCTGTTGGTTCATTTGCTCCTCATACGTCACATACCTTGAGTACGCTCCTGGTACCTCAAAATGGGGTGCAGGGGTGCCAGCCATGCCCGGGACCTCCTCTACACTGGGAATGAAGGTAGAGCATGCAGGGGCATTGAATTCAGAGATGAGCTCAAAGAGTTCACTGGATGGGTGGGGGGCTTCAGAGATTCCATTCCGACAGTTGGATTTTTTGGCTTTTCATACTTCTGAAATATTTTGAGCTGTGACGCATAAGCAATTCTACTGGATGAGGATGGGACTGCCCACCATCTACGGTCCAGGATATTGTTCAAGGGTTTCAGTTGCTTGAGGGCTGGAGTCACACTTCTGGGCGCATTGCATTTTCCGTTTGAGAAAGATCTGATGGGCGAGATTGAATAAACTGCGTCAGAGAGCCAGAGATTGAAGTTAGAGATGGTGACTTGGCCCTGTGATAGGGAGGTGGTGGTCTGACAGCCAAATAGAATCTCTGCAAGATCAGGAGTCATTTTAATTTTCATCTCAAAGGTGGGATTGGGTTAGTGGCCCTGGGGCTGCCAGAAGGGCCAGGGGCTCCACAGAGGATAGGATGAAGAGGATGATGGAGTGGTCTGATCCATCAAGAGGCATAGGGTTTGTGTGGAAAACAGGTCAGAAGATATTAATATTGCCTCAAGGGTCTAACCAGAAGTGTGGGGTGGGGCTGAGACTCATTGGGTTATCTGCAAAGTTTCCATATTGTCCAGTAGTGATCAGGTTATAGTGTAACAGAGCATGTCAAACTATATCTCGAAATCCCCTAATGCTGTGAGGTAGGTGTGGGAGACCATGATGCCTAAGATGGAATCACTAAGGCATTCTGTAAACTTCTGTTAAACAGGCTAAAAAGAAGTTCTTTACTTATCAAATTGAGAACTCTATCACTCTGCCTAAAGAGCTTTTAATGGAAGTGCGCTCTCTGACTGCCAAAGTATCTTTTGATGACTCTATTCTTCTGACCCAAGAACGTTGTGATTCCATGGCTGATTTTTGGGTCCGTAAAATAGACCATATTCGGGATCATATCTCTGCCACTCACAATCTGGTTGTGCTGACGCCAGACTTGTACTCGATGCTGCTCCCATGGCCTATGTTACCATTTGGTGTACTCTGGGACTCCTTTCTGCTTTTCACCGCTGCGCATATTACTTCAGCAGTTGACAGAATTAATTTGGGTTCTCCTACTGATGATATCCCTTTCAGAATGGTGAAAGACATCCTACCCCTGATTATGTCTAACATTATGGCTGCAGTTAATCATTCCTGTTTAACCGGGACCATTTCCTCTATTTTAAAATGTGACACAGTGATTCCACTGTTAAAAAAAATCCTCCTTGGACCATATAGTCCTTGCAAACTTTCACCCTATTTCACTCCTGCCATTTTTCATGAAGTTGCTGGAATCCCTGGTCTCCCCGTTACTTGGGCAGTTTTGTGAAAATATGTCCGTGTTTGATGATTTTCAGTCGGGTTTCAGGCCTGGATGCGGTACTGAGACTGTGTTGGTCTTGGTGCTTGATGACCTGGCACTCATTGCTGATCAGGGTGAAGTGGCAGCATTGATCCTGTTGGTCTCTCTTCTGCCTTTGATACTGTTGAATACTTCATCCTGATCAGTCGTCTATTAGCGGCTGATGTGTCTGTGTCTGTTCTCTCATGGTTCCATTCTTTTCTCTCTGACCGCTCACAGCTGCTATCACCCCAGCCCTTTCTTTTTGCCGTTTCTGCTTTGGTGTGTGGGGTCCCTCAAGGTTCCACCTTATCTCCCACTCTCTTTAATATTTACATCCAGCCTCTAGTCACTCTCATCTGCTCCCATGGGTTCAGATGTTACTCGTATGCTAATGATACTTAGATTCTTGTTCGGCTTGACCTCTCCCACCGAGCCCATGCCACTCAGCTTCAAGATTGTCTGCCTGCTGTGGGGTGCTGGATGAGCGACAATTGGCTCAAACTGAACGAGGATAAGTCTGAGGTTATGGTTATGGCTTCTACTGCTGTCCTGTCCCCTTGCACCCTGTCTTTTTGGCCTTCTTCCTTTGGTTCCTTTCCTGCTGTTTTCCCTGTGATCAAAAATGTGGATGTTAAGCTGTCTGCTTCTCTCTCTATGAATTCCCAGATCAGCTCAGTCTGTCAGGCAGGTCATTTCCAGCTGAAGATACTCAGAAGTGTTTTGCAGTTGATTCCTCTACATCTGCACTCTACGGTGGTTTCTGCTTTGGTCCTTACTCTGATCGATTATTGTAATTCTCTTTATCTGGCCCAGCCTCACTACCTGTTATGCTGCCTTCGAATTCTTCAAATTTCTCCCGCCCGTTTTGCTACGGGTGCTTCCTATCGGGATCACATCTCCCCAGTTCTTAATGCTCTACATTGGCTGCCAGTGGCTAAGAGTGTGCACTTCAAATATCTTTGCTTGATGCATATTGCTTTTCATGCTGTTGGCCCCGAGTATTTGCTGTCAAAGTTTCTTCCTTACATCACTGCCCGCATGCTACGTTCTAGAGACCGCTTCCTTCTTGTGGTCCCTAGGTTTCACTGTTCTAGAATTGACAGACATTCATTTCCTGGAAAAGCTGCTATGTTGTGAAATGCCCTACCCATTGATCTCCGCTCTGTGGCCACCCATATGCAATTTAGAAAGGCTCTGAAAACCCTACACTTCTAAACCCTTCTTCTCCCTTTAATAGTGTTACTCAGTCTTAGCGCCAGGTTGCCTTTGGGTGTTGGTTGCACTGTACCTTGGTACGAAAAATCCTAACATAACATAACATCTGTTGCGTCCCAGGATAAAGCACATGAACACGATGCTGTGAGCGGATGAGAGTGAGAGCAGGAATTCGACCAAGAGTGATTTGCAGTCTATGTTGCAGGCCTGGTTGTCAATGTGCAATGTGGATAGCAATGCTTTGTGGACGATGGCAAAGCTCCTGGCCCGGTTTTGGAAAATTAGTTTGTAGTCTGGTGGGAAGGCTTCATGTGCAATCAGGGCAAAGTATTTGGTGAACCAAGTTTCAGTGATATATCATTTCTTTGTGACTGATCTGACATGGATAAATGTGCAATTCAGTCTGTCTTCTATTTAGATGTTTATATTAAGTGTGGGTTAGGTTTTGGGAGGGTGCTAGGTGAGGTGGAGGGATGACTCCTGAAGGCTGGAGTTGGCTAGATGTGGAAGAGGGGATGGGGAGGGGTTATGCAGTGAAGAGGGCTGTATAGGTAAAGAAAGGCTGGGTGGAGAGGTTAGAAAGTCAACTTGTGATGTGACATAGTGAGAAGGAGGGGTTTGGTTGATGGGTGAGAGCTATGTGTGGAGGAGGGGTATCAGCAGAGGGAGATGGTTGGTTGCAGGCGGAGGGAGATGGGGCAGCAGCCTGACGTGGTAAAGGTAGATGTTTGGTGAGAGCTAAGATGGATGGAGAGTTCCGGAGGTCAGTTGCTAATGTGTCTTGGAGGGTTCAAGGAGTATGAGGGGTAGAGTGTGACTTAGTGAGGTGCTGTAGTCAGTGCATCGGATATCCTGTAGTGTAAGATTCGAGGGTGTATGCGGTAGGTCTCTGAATTGGAACTGGCGTTCCAGCAGGTGAGGCAGGTCAGGTGCCCGTCTCCTGCTAGTGCATGTGGGAAGTGCTTGGCGTGCAGGCATTGACAGCTGTTTGGCAGGTTTGGTAAGGATTTCACTGGATTTCGTGCTGCGTGGGTGCGGGTGAGAGTGTAGGCGTTAGAGTTATTACTATGTCTGGGAGGCCAGTAAGGTGTTTATTTCTCAAGTTTTCTGAGGGAGTTGGGGACATGTGAACAAGAGTAGGAGGCTTGGTTGAGAGGAGTGGTGGCAAGAATTGCTTGCATGGTGCTTAGAGATGCACAGTGAGGGACAGAGTGTGGTGGTTTTGGTAGAGATGAGCGGGTGGTGCCTGTAATATAAACAATAAAATAATACAAGAATTAAAAATGAAAGCCTACATACATGCCAAATGTCAGGTTTGTAGCATGTTGGGAAGTATGCTGAACATTTATAATTGTTCACACACACTTATCCACATATGGCTTTTGAGGGGTAAGCATTGCAGACCACCTAGAGAATTACAAACACATATATCTTATACTTTTTTCATTGTCTACACCATGGAACATATCCACATGCCAAATTTCACGTTTGTAGTATGTTGGGAAGTTTGCATGTCGAACAGACACACACACATATCCACATAATCCAGGGGTGAGCATTGCAGACTGCTTATCTTTTATTCACTATTCATTGTCTGCACCATAGAACCTACCAACATGCGAAATTCCAGGTTTGTAGCATGTTGATGAAGGGAAAGCAAATTACAACAGCAGTTCACCTCCACTGCAAAACAAATATTCCATATTGCACCAACAAATCATCAGGAAGCATCAGATGTACTTTAACTACACTACTCTACTAGAACCAGATATGCTGTGTAGGACACCTTTGGCTATATTATGAGTGTGGCGGTCCAAAAATAAGGGTACCGCTAGCAACGTACTGGTACCCTTTCCAGACCGCCACACTCCAACTCTGCGGGCGGGGGCAGTTACGCTCGACAGATCTGACCTGCCAAGTGAAAACTCCCCAGATGGCAGAGTTTTCATGGAAGCACCGGCACTGTTAGCAATGGTGCTGGTGCTTCCGTGAACCTATTCCCATGCCACTCCACGGGAATGGGGATTTCCCGAATCCGCTGTCTGATAATGTGCGCCGCTGTGACTTGTAATGTCCCTGTGGCAACGGGATATCAGGTAGCGGATTCGGTGTTAAGAGGATGGCAGCAACCCGCCGGTAGCACCAGAGGGTTACTTCCGTCTTCGTAATGAGGCCCATTATGTCATTCAGGTGCATGATGAAGGAAGTAGCCATCAGCATGTGAGGTTTACTGCAGCTCTCTACGTCTAGCAAATTCGGTAGGAACCTTTAAAACTTTAAAAACTTCCAAAATGTATACTTAAAATGTAGTTCTCAGGAACACACATTATACAGGACAGCATTGGAACAATCAAAGAAAACAAACTACATGAGATTGGGTGTGCATCTTCCTTCAACAACCACATTTCAGGAATGACTATTCAGTCTATAGTATTAATTACAGGTCATAAGTAATTATGCATACATAATTAGCCTATTATTGGTAAGCTTCTAGGAAACACGGTCAGTAACACAATACTGAAGGCAGTAATAGTAGCCGCGCTGCAGTAACATTCATGTGCATCATTGGCCAAACGCACATCAAACAAGAGCGAAATGAAAAAGCATATCATCTTTCAGAAGCCACAATGTATCTCTTTTACTTTGGAATTTGCAGCACTAAAACAAAATGCAAGGGCGACCTTCGAGCCCTGCTGAGAGCCGACCCCCCAAGCTCTCAAAAAAAAAGTGAAAGTCATGAAGAAGACTGCCTTTTTAGAATCAAGCCATACATATTTCACCTAGCATAGAAACAAGGGGGTGGAGTTCAAATGTACCTGCCGCAACTGCGCATGGACAGTAACATGTGAATGACTTTGATGGAGACATCTTTTGGTGTGTGGGCAGCTCTTGAGTGGGCACTGGTATTTTAAAGATGAAAAGGAAGTAGTGGTTTGTGAATATTTTTATAGGAGGGGCAGTGACATTGTGCATTAATGTGCATCATTGACCGAGCCGTAAATAATATCAAGGTGTTTGCATGGTATCTCCACTCTGAAAACATTTTTTTTAAAAAAATGTGTTTAAAAGGTGCATTTTACAGCACAAAGACACATTAGATAACATGCCATACAATTTACAATTATAATACATGGAAACATCCAGCAGATTTCATGTCACTAATAGTAACATATGCCAGTAGTTGCTCCCATGATACATACCACTATAAATCACGTCATGAAGCTGCACTCATAATACATGCAGCAGTTCCTGTGTAAATCATTTTGATGCTGCAGACTCAATCTATGCCAGTATTTATATTGTAAGTCACTTTGATAAATCACTTTCACAAACCTATGACAGTTTGGTCACTGTAGATCACATTTTTGACGATGTGGACACATTCTATAATTGTATGGTCACAGTAAATCATAAAATGGAAGCTGAGGACATTCTTTAACAGTATTCAGGATGTGCTTTAAAATACTCAAAATGCACAAAACACATTCTGATTTGCACACTTGCACAAAAGGGTTGACAAAGTTCATATATATGTACATATTCAGCTGCTGCTTGTAAATTCTGCACCATAGCTGTAAATCACTTTCATGTTTTGTGGGCAGAGTCTTCTCCAGTAGTATGAATTTTGTAAATCACTTTCATGAAGCTGCAATCACAATCTGTGCTAGTATCATTACTGTAATTAACTTTCAGGAAGCTGCAGCCACAAGCATTGCCAGTGTGGTCACTGTGAATTGCTTTCCTAAAGCTGCAACCACTATCGATGCTGGTGTGGTCAATGGAAATACTTTTCATGCAGATGCATACACAATCCGGAATATTCTTACACTTCCCTGCTTATGAAAGACACCTAGACCCATGTTCTTGTCCTGAGATTGTGTGATTTTAAGCCTATATTTAACATTGAAATGACAACTGAAAGTTCCAGAATGCCAAGCAAAGAAATGTGACTTGATGAGCGTGCTGAATCAATAATCGCATGGTCACTGTAAATTACTTTTAGGAAGCTGCAACCACAGACTATAGCAGATTTCTCATCATAACACTTTGCATGCATTATCACTCAACATAGCTGTCTTGATGTAGTCCAGTAGTAGCCTTTCCATCAACTAGGAAAACAAAGGCATGCATCTCTCTCTTTCTCCTTTCTCTCTCTCTCTCTCTCTCTCTCTTTCTCTATCTGTCTCTCTCTCTTGCTCTCTTTCTCCCTCTGGCTCTCTGTATTTCTCTCTCGCACAGACACACACAGCCAGCCAGTAAGTCTCACACACAGAGAATCAATCACACCTACAACCCCCCCCACCACAAAATACACACAGCCACAGACAGTCAGCCTCACACATACACACACACAGCTTGTTATGCATTCAAAGATGCATGCATATACATGCAGTTATGTTCTATTTGACTTACCTTGACATAATGCTGCTGTGGGCCCTTCTTGCAGCCCTGGTGTCTGAATAGTAAATCAGCTATGCCATTGACTGTCCTAGCCACTCTTCTCCACCACCACCTGTGGCCCGTGCTGCTACCTCTGAAGTCAAGAGGGGGGGAGTAAGTCACAGAGGCCAGGGGGACACCCCCACTACCAAGCCTCTGTCTGAGGATGCTGAGGGGTGGGAATGGTTCCAAAAATTCCTCATAAAGCAAATAACGCAAAATAAATGCAATTTGGAAGATTGAAAGCTGGAACACCAGGGGGCATAAAACATTTTTGACCAATAAGGAATCATTGTCGCTGCTGTCTGAGTTTGATATATTTCTCCTCCAGGAGACATGACTAACCTCCCCAGTGGTTTTTGATGAGTACATTGTGCATAAGGAACTAGCAGAAAAAGGTCCAAGGGGTCGCCCCTTTTAGGGAATTGATTGTAACCATAAAGCAAAAATTGGCAAACCACTCTACCAAATTACCATATAATTGTTGTAATGTCTTGGCGGTAGAGGTAACATTGAACAAGGGGATTGTGGCCCAGGATATTTTGATCCTGAATGTGTAAAAGCCCCCTGGGTGTTTCCAGTTTGGATAAGATCCATAACAACATTGACACACTATGTGCAGATTGGATAACTGAAAAGGGGCATGACATCGTCTTCTTCAGGGGAGACCTTAATGCAGGATGTGTAGACATGGATATATGTGCAAACTACCACTCTGTTAAAGCCAAAAGCTTAATGTAGCTCCAAAAGGGAAACTGAAAGGGAAAGCAGTGGCTTAACTTTATGAAGGAATGGGAGATGATCATGCTAAATGGTAGAACAGATGGAGATATTCCGGGCCAGAGCACATGGGCATCTTCTTCTGCAACAAGAGTGGCACTGAAAAAGTAGAACCGGTGAAGGTAACAGATACGGAATATATTGACCATTCTATCATTGAGTTGCAAATCAGCATGCACGAGGGAGAGAGGAGAATGTCAGGTGCACCGGCGATAGCAGTAAATCATGCTGATAATGGGATCAAATGGTCTGAGAAGAATGTAGATAAGCCATGTAATTTAGCAGGTTGTTAGGGAGAATTCTCAAGAATGTGCTAATTTCCCTTACCTTTTGAGACCCCTAGCAACTTTTCTGCATTTTTAAGATTTTATTTTTTACCTGGGAAGAGTGTGAGCCTTTTTTTACCACTCTTCAATGTGTTTTGAAGTGTGTTTTACTTTTGTGTTCTTTGGATATGGAGTTTTAAAACAACTCCATAGGCATGAACTTTTTCTGTGTGTCACACAGCACCTTCAGTGCAGTGGCACAGGGGTGTCTATTAGACTCACCAAGGTTTAAATACTTTCTCTGGGACTACTGGCTCCCAGAGTATGTAAAGTTAAATTGACTTTACTAGTCTTTTTAAATGTACACACCCAGCACACACTATCTTCACTTAGAGTGCTGGAGGGGTTGCCTAGCTTCCCCTGAGTCTAAACATCATGTAACAGTCAAATGTTACCCTTTCCCACTTGAAATGGTTGGTAGCAGTGGTTTTAAACAAACTACCATGATTTTTCCCGACCACGTACACCGGTAGCTAAAAATCGGGTCAGCCAATGTTTTCCAATATTTTCCAATATGGCGCCCAAGACCTATCTGTGAAAACAGACTCCGGTCTACTTTTTTCGCCATTTCTTTTTGGAAACGTCCTTCTTGTGTTTGCCTCTGCACGCGAAACCAGGTTTGGTGCCTTTGTTCGTTGGCCTTTGGCGGGCTTCAATGCTGATGCCCTCCTCTGGTGCCTGGGTGTCTGGGGTGGACAGGATGTGTGGGAGGTGCCGAAACTCCCTGTGCTTAGTCTCCTAGGAGACCTGAATGCACTTTGGTGTGATTGGCTGGCTGGCTGTCCGGAAAGGTGTGTGAGTGACAGCCAGGCTGGAATGAATGGGGGAAAACTGATTAAAAGCAGGTCTCTGGGACTTGGAAAGCAGAGTCGACCACTGGAACAAAAGACGAGCTGAAGGAAGACCACTTCTGCAACTCCTGATCCACCCGTGAAGCCCTGCTGCAGGTACGAATTGCCTAAAACTCCATCGACAGAGAAGCACTTCAAGGTTAACTTCTCCCCTTGAGTTTGGTGGGAACAACCAACTCGTAAGCCGCCTGGACACCGTCCCCATACTGGTCAAAGTTTCTCCAGAGTGCTGTTGATAGCCGATAGGAAGGATACCAGTTTGTGGTCTTTAAGGCACTCACACCTTAAACCGACATTTTGCCAAGCTTGTGGCCTCTTCCCTGGGCAGTGCAGGAACCTCCCGAGGTCCTCCTTCTTGTCCCCACGACTGAAGATCAGACCAGTGTGATCTGCAGGAACTGCCAGGAACAACTGCCTCAGCTACAGCTTTTCTTCATTTACAAGGTATTGTGCAAGTGCAGTGCAGAACTCAGTTCAGCCGGGTGAAAGTTTGTGAAACTTTCCCGACTTTGAAGGCTTGTCCTTCCCTAAACCAACATCTAACGTTTTGTCTGACCAAATTCTTCTAAGATCCATGGCAAAGACTTAACGGTTTACTACCAAAACTCTGATATCCTATACAAGACACTGAACCATTGACTTTGGCCCAGGCCCATTGAATTTAATTGCTGGTTGTAGTGAACTGAAAACCTTTGCCCTCCCTATGAAAGTATTTGTGCACTTGATCCTAATAACCTTGTCTTTTTACCCCTTTTTAAAGTAACCGAAGTGCCATTTTGCGCCCACTTCAGGAGAGCTGAACTTATTCAGAAACTGATTGGTTGTGTATTGTAGTGTATTGGAGTGTGATATTGAGCTGCTTTTGCTAGTGGCATGTTTTCCAAATGACTGTGTAAATGAATGTATAGTCATTTACAAAGAAACCTTGAGTAAGTGTTTATTTGAATCACTGTAATTGTTAGTCCTTTGTGTAACCTGTTGTACTTCTCACTTTACTCTTGAGATCTGCTCAGCCACTGCTACCAGATTACTGTGTAGTACAGGCTTGTACCAAAGGTGAAATTGTACTGACACTTGCAGTCTTAATTGTGTGTAGTGTTCCCAAAGGGTACTGCGTATGATTCTGCCTAACACAGGTATTTTGATATCTTTGGAACTTAGGGAACAGGCTCGAGCAAATTCAAACACATTTGAAGAACTCCTAAAACAACTGGTCTCTAATGCTGGGAAAGTGGTTCCAAGGGGATTGGCATTACAACCAGACAACATCAAAACCCCTTTCATAAAGCAATTAGAGACACAAAACAGGAAATGCACAGGAAGATCAGATGGGTCAAAGTGGCTGGGGACCCTGCTGACAAGACCCACACAAAAATAAAAAAAAATCAAGGAAAAATATGGGGCTTGGCTGAAGAGATGAAGATATTCCTCCAACAACATAAGGTGGCAACAAATGCTTGAAGCAGTCCGAAGTAATATATGGCAAATCCTCTCTTTGGCCAAAGTGGATAGTCGCGAGAATATTGTGATCCCCATCAGTGAGGAAAAGTGGATAGACCACATAGGTGCTAAGTCTAATGCCCCTGCTCGCAAAGCCATGAGAAGAGAAGGAACGACCCATGGCATTTATCAATAGTCTGGGAAGAAATACATGCAGCCATCAGAGGGCTGAAAAGCTCCTGCGTGCCGGGGCCTAATGGGTTATCAAATACAGAATTGAAAAGAGACCCTGGCAAGTGGGCCACAATATTGAATGTCCTTTTTGACAATGTCTGGGGGATAGAGATCTCCTTGAAAACTACAGACTCCTCTCATTACTGGACATGACCGTACATTATTTGGCTCTTTTGTGCTGGCAGCATTGGAAAATTGGGTTACTACCTTTCATGTATTGCACCCAATGCAGACTGGTTACAGGCCAGGGTCGGTCGCCACCCATAATATCAGGTTGCTAGACAAATTGATTCAGGAGGCCAGGATGCAAGGGATCCTAGGGCTGTACTTGATGTTTGTAGATTTCTTGGCAGCTTTTGATTCTGTTATTAGAAGAACCCTTTGGCAGAAGCTGCAAGAACTGGGCTGCACGGAATGGCTTGGAACAATCATTATAATGCTGCATACCAGTACAAGTATTCATGTGAGGCTGGGTGGACTGGGATCTCTCTTAGGTCCTTTGGGAAGCAGCACGGGGGGTGAAACAAGGTTGTGTGATCCCTCTACTGTTCAATGTGTACCTGACAGATCTTTTGGCATGCCTGTTGAAAACCGTAGGCTGCCCTGTCAAGCTTGGCGATATCCCACTGGTAGGCATGATATACGCTGACTAACTTTTATTAATTGATCGCACAATCAGTGGGGTTAAAGCTAAGTTTGACAAACTGATAAGATATGTGGCAGAAAATGATTTAACAATTAACATGACCAAGACAAAGGGAATGGTGGTGTCCAGCCGCAAATTTAACCATGCAGCATTGGGGTACAAATGGGACCTATTGAGTATGTGGAACACTATCGTTATCTGGGTCAGGAAATTGACAACCGCAGAGATTATAATGACATCGAAGTGGCCAAAAAAGGAAAGCGAACCGTATGACTGCTGTTATTAGTAAGTTTGCAAATTGAACGGCAGGATACTTGATTGAAGTTATTATTATGCTTTATAAGCAGAGATTCTGCCCTGCCATACTGTACAAATTAGAATCCTAGCCATGAAAGGCCTGAAATGGCTTGACATACTAGAACAGAACTTTTGGGAAAAGATGCTAAATCTCCTGCCTTCAAACCGGATGGAACTCTTATGCCTGGGGTTGGGTCTTGTCTCACTCAGTAGCTAAGTGTTGATGCGAGGTGGAACTTTGTATATCAAATCCAAAGCTAGCCAGCTTTGCCATATGCTTATCATTTTAGGGGCCTTGCAGGAGCCTCCCCGGTGTAATAAAAGGAATGGGTATTTTTGCAATATAAACCAGGCTTGCTTAATAAACTGGCAGCCTGATTGTCCAAAGAGTATGGGATTCTCGATGTTAAAATACATCCTGAAAAAGAAAATTTAACAATGGGGTTGGATACACAATTATGACCACCTAAGCACCCTGAACATCTAAAGATATGTCACCAGATTCATCCATGACTATTTTAAGCCAAAGGTGTACCTACTACAGTCCCAGAGCCTGTCCGTCTGCAATTTAACATTACAAATAAGAATGAACCAACTACCATTGTGGGCGGTACAGGAGGCTTATTTAAAATAATACCTTGCACCCAACGTTTATGCCGTCTGGGCAAACGCAGATGTTAGGGAAAATTCTCCAAAATGGCTAATTTCCCTTACCTGTTCAGTCCCTCAGCAGCTTTGCTGGATTTCTAAGATTTATTTTTTTCACCTGGTAAGAGTGTGAGCCTGTCTTCCCACTCTGACATGTGTTTTTGCTGTGTGTTGTACTTTTTTGTGCTCATGGAACGAAATATGGAGTCTCATCCACTCCGTAGGCATCATCTTCTTGCTATATGTCACACAGCACCTTTAGTGCAGTGACAAAGGGTTGTCTTTTTAGACTTCCCACTTTAAACTCCTTTTTCTGGGACTGACTACTGTCTCCCAGAACATGTAAAGTTGCCATTGACTTTAATAGTCTTTTTAAAGCTACTGACCCAGTAGAACATATCTTCCCATAGAGTACTGGAAGGGTTATTAGCTATCCCTTTTTGTCTGATTCTCATGGAACACTATTTTGTTTCCCTTTCTCTAAGATTTGGCTGGTGGCAGTGGTATCTACCATTTTTATTGTACCGCGGACTATGAAAATAGCCTCAGTACTGTTAGAGGTTATGGTGGTAGCCTCAAACTCTAACCCGCTGGACCATTGTGATTGACAGCCAGGCTGTGTGAATGGGGGAAAACTGCTTAAAAGCAGGTCTCTCGGACTTAGAAGGCAGATTCGCCACTGGAGCGAGAGAACCAACAAGGAGCTGAAGGAAGAGGACTGCTGCAACTACTGGACATCCTGGTGAAGCCCTGCTGCAGGTCCGAATCACCCGAAACTCTGATGACAGAGAAGATCTGCAAGGAATCTTCTTCCATTGAGCTTGGTGGGACCAACCAGCTCGCCAAACACCAAACGCTGGCCTCCCTCTCCAGTCGAATTTGCTGTGCATCGCTGCAGTGAACTGGATAGCCAGGAGGAACGGAATCTGTTTGGGTTTTAAAGTGCGCACCTTTTTTTCAATGCTTTCTCTGCTGCTGGTTTCTTCTTTGGGCTGTGCAGGACCCTGAAGTCTTCATCCTTCGTGTCACCACGACAGTCACTTCAGGAACCATGAGCCTGCAGGAACTGCCAGGAACAACCGCCTCAGCTACAGCATTCTTCTTCATTTAAGGTAATGTGCAAATTTGATTGTTCCGTCGGACCGTGGTGAAAGTGTTTGAAATCTTTCGCCTCTCGAAGGCTTGTCCTTCTCTTCTCATTTAAATAACTTTTGTTCTGACCAACTTTGTTTTGAACTCTTGGCAAAGACTTAATCGCAAACTACTCTAAACTGTCTGATCCTCTGCAAAGACTCTGAACCATTAACATTGGCCCAGGCCTATTGACTTGAATCCTAGTTGTAGTAAGCCTTTTCTAGAGTGCCCTGCCTATAACATGTTGGTGCTGATTGATTGTTGATAACCTTGTCTTTCCTCCCTTTTAAATTACTGGAGTGCCACTTTACTCACACTTCATTTTTTAGCCTATCTTGTCCAGAATTGATTCGGGGTCATTGTAGTGTATAAAGATTGTGATTTTCTGCTGCTTTATATCAGTGAACTGTTTTATAACTGATGGTGTATATAAATGTATATTATTCTACCCAGAAACCTTGAATCAGTGTTTATTTTAACCATAGTAATTGTTGTCCTTTGTGTAACCTCTTGTACTGCTCACTTTACTCTTGAGATAAGTCTGGCTGCTCATCCATTGCTACCACTTTACTGTGTAGTACAGGCTTGTACCAAAGGTGAAATTGTACTTACACTTGTAGTCTTAATTGTGTGTGGTTTTCCCAAAGGGTACTGCATATGATTCTGCCTAAGACTGGAAATGGCCAGACACGTTCTTACATAATGCTGTACGATTGGCCCTGTTTACATGTGTCTATTGGGTCAGTTTGTTAGCCATTACGATTCGATTAAGTCTGATGAATTCTGGAACTACTGCATTCTTTCTGAAATTTTTACCTTGCATATTGCACTTTAGAATGTTTGTCGTCGTTTCAATTTACTACTGAACATTGTACCAATCAATTAATGGTCCTTTTAACTCATCTAATACTTTTTATGATTCCATTTTATGAAGAACATGGAGATTTTATTAGTACTACAGGAGATGTGAAATGTTTTAATGCATGCATTTATTATTGCACAAACTGTTTGTAAAAGTTCGTATGAACTAGTACACATAAATTACATAAACAAGATGTTGCTTTTAAGTGACACATATACTCTAAAGCTTTCTACACCGGTGTTGTTTAACAAATAAATATATTTATGATAATTACCTGTGTGGAAAAACTGTACTTGTGTAAGTTAACTGTAGTAATCACTGGTGCCCTGATGTGCAGGTCCAGTAAGGTTGGCTTCGAAGACCACACACACACACACCACGCACGCACGCACGCACGCACACACTCTCTCTCTCTCTCTCTCTTTAAACTCTGTAGCAAGTGCTTAACTCACACAACAGATTCCTATCCACACACATCTGTTAGGCAGACGATTATTCACATATTATGTACCACTTTCATTGCACATCTTGTGATAAACCCCTCCTCCCCCAAAATAAACATTTTTGATTGCTATTTTCAAGCCCTAAAAGCAAGGAATAACCATCAATATGCATCATTAAGTTGGCTTAGTAAGAATCAAAAAATAATATATTTGTGTTTAGTTATGTCAGAAATCTTTTATACTGCTACGAAATCCGTGAAATACAGACAATTACTGTGAATTAGATCCTATGGGCCTCTCTACGAGTTGGGCGGTATTGTGGTGGTAAATCCACCACAATAACATCCAACGGAATTACCATTACTGCCACTTGGTCTGGCAGAATTACTGCTGGATTACAAATTGCAGTGGTGGAATTAATCCCTGAGTTCACTGGATTCTATCGGGTATTTTTGGCAGAATTACTGCCGGCGGTAATTCCACTGATTTTGTCAATTTTCGGTAGTAAGTGGGAGGATTTACCTCCAGCATGATACTGGGGGTAAATCCCCTGCTCCAGGGCCATACTCGTAGTATGGTGGTGCGGGAAATGTGGTAATTCGTTGCTGCCAATTTTTGCCAGCACTGCCATACTTATATCTTGAATGTACAAATTAGAATAGAAAATTCTAAGGTGTCTGTTGAATATTCAGGAGATTAGTATACAGACATATTCAAGATGTTTGACCTGCTCATTGTAAATCTGTTAATCTCCAATTTCAAAACATTGCTTGCCAAATGGAGGCTAGATAGTGCACGAGTCTGCATTTGAAATAAGTACAGTGCAATATTTTAACGAACACTGGTTGTTTATCAAACACGTCAGGCCATGCCCCACTTGTTCTCTCAGCGAATGAACGAGGAAGGTTTCTTCTGAAGATAAATGTTCTGCATGCTTTTGGGAAGTTTGTCGTGTTTTAATTGCTCAGAATATATTCTGTATTTGCTGGTGCCATCCTTCAGTAATGGGGAAAGATTTGCTGAAAGTGTGTCAACTATCCCAAGAGCTTTGGACTAATGACAGTGATAAATGTGCAGGTCTGGGCAATGGGGGAGGGGGTAAGAACGTAATTGTATCTAATTAATGAAGGTGGTATAACAACTCAGTTTGCCTAATTCCGTATTACATATGCATTGTGATGTGGGTTTCGGTGTTGAACATCAATAGTGGGTAATGTCAGGCTTTCAAGCACGTCATACTTATTAAGAGCAGATTGGAGGAAATCAGAAGAATTCAAGCACTTAGGCCATTTGAGGCTGATTTGCGAAGTAAATATATGCACGCACATGTCGTGACACACCCAACAATGAACGTTTGGTGTCTCTGAAGTAGAATGCAATTTGCTCTAAAAAATATTTGTAAGATGCAGCTTGAAAAAACTGTTAAACTTAACTGTGACTGTAGAATATGTAGTGTGTCCACAAATCACACTCAGGGACTCATTTACAAAAAAAGCACTATAATCTTGCACAGTAGTTAGTGCATGAAAGAATATTGCTCAAATGAAAAGATTTGTCCTGGGAGTTGATTCATGAAATTAAATGTGTGCAGAAACTGCAGTTAAAAGAATAACAACACGCTCCCATTACAAACAGAACACAGCAGCGTTGAATAGCCTTTTGCACTGGACCATGGAGAAAAGTAATCAGAGATTACTTACCAGTAATCACCATTACTCCCACTCCACTCCTGCAACCGACAAATCCACGTCCCAGCACCCCCCACGAAACTTCACATCTGCTACCAACTTAAAGCAGCACCACATACCCTGATGAAACTGCACCTCTGCCCCTTAACTTAAAGTAGCACCTATGCACCCCAACAAATCTGTGCCTCAGCACCCTAATTTTAAGCAGCACCTGCGTACCCCAACAAAACTGAAATTCCGGCCCCTAACTGAAAGCAGCACCCACGCACACAGATGAAACTGTGCCTCGGCCCCCTAACCTAAAGCAGCACCCGCCAGTCTGACCTCATCCCAGTCACACCCTGACATGTGCCCCAAACCCCAAACTCAAGGAAGCACCTGCAAGTCCGTCCTTGTCCCAGTACCCCACCAGAGCTGAGCCTCAGCCCCCGAATCCAAGGCAGCACCCGCAAGTCAGCCTTCGTACCAGTACTCCCACTGACCTGTGCCCCAACACCAGAATCCAAGGCAGCACCCGCAAGTCTGCCCTGTCCCAGTACCAAATATGAGGTCATACTTTAGCCGGGCATAGTAGACCTACAATCAACGTCTCCCCTAATTACACTCTCATCCTGTTTTTTCTGTACCCAACCATATGGCACATTCTACCTATTAACAAGTTGTCTGCTAAATATATAAGTGTATAAGTGGATGGTTTACACCTGAGGTTATATGTAAACATGCTACGTTGAACTTTTAACATAGCCATGTGTATGTTCATTACAATTGTCATCATGTACTGTCATGTATATATAAATACTTAAATATTTTGAAAAAGAAAAAGCATCAGCCAATGAATAATAAAAAGCGGGCACTTTCCATATGAGTAAGAGATATGTGTTTACCAGCAGCGAGCGTGTTGTTTCTAACAATGGCTGCCCCAACTGTATGGGCATCCAAAAGGGTCTAAAACCAGTTTGCACTTTAATTATTTTGCATTCCTTTGACTTATAGAGGGTAGGACAACCCCCTAGTTATAGCTGTCCCAGTACCGCACCTGACCTGTGCCTCAACCCCTGAATCCAAGGAAGCACCTGCAAGTCCCCCCTCATCCCAGTACCCCACTGACCTGTTCCTGAACCCTCAAACCCAAGGCAGCACCCGCAAGTCCACCCTCGTCCCAGTACCCCTAATGACCTGTGCCCCAACCCCTGAAACCAAAGCAGCACCCACAAGTCTACCCCCATCCCAGTACATCCACTGACCTGTTTCCCATCCCCTGAATCCAACTACTCTGGCCTGGGTCTGCCATGGAGCAGACTTGCCAGATATCCTCCTCTAACTTCAACACCTGCTAGCAGTGCCATTGAATCCAGGACTGTAGCCTCTTCCATGGCTCCCTCTTAGATCACTCAGTTGAACATCAACAGCTAACCATACTGTTACAGCAGCTACACTTTGATCCCTCGATGTACATGTGACATAGTGCACATGTGATGTGCGTAGCCCAGAGATCCACAGTGAGGCGATCCCTCCTCAACATCCACAATGCCAATGAGCCATACATGTGAATGAAGTGTGTCCACTTCCACATTGACAAGCAAATTCCAAAGGGGCTCCAAAACATCAGTGGACCAGAAAGGAACACAACATACAATAAACATAACCTCGAGAAGTGAATGGGTAGAGTTGAATGAGATGTCACCAGACACAACCATCATCTAAACCATATGCAACATGCGGCAAGACACATGCAGCAATTAGTTCCCAATCTCCAAAGAGGCCAACCACCATCATGAAACATCTCACCAAATGCATCCCCACATTAACAACATTAATCACACAAAATAAAGTCACTCAACAAACACTGTCACACCAACACCAAACATGCATTGCCCTATCACAAGTAATTGCATCAGAAAACCATCCCTTGGCACTTCTAGCCATCCATGTGATGGTCCCTCCCCTACATGTGAAACACAAGTCCACATGTCCAAGACAATCCAAGTAATGCCACCATGTCAAAGCCAAACAACCCACAACATTACTTAACATCCATGAACATATTCACCAAAGAAGTTCCATGCCAACCACAGCATACATCTATCACACACCCATGCACAACATATACGCAAATGCCACCATGCCTTTACTGCAAAGCAAATAATCAGTCAAGCAACAGATGTGTATGAAAAAGACGTGAAACACATGAATCCCAAAACATGTCAACTCTCCACATCTACAATAGACCACATATGTTCACACACACAAAGCATGCAAACAATTCCTCAGCAAACAGCACAGTAACAACATGACCCACAGAGGGTGTCCCTAACCCACATGTCAAACATAGGATATACTCACTTGGAAAACATGGCCAAACCATAGGTGCACATGGGAAAAGGACTGCTTGCGGTTTGGTATAATTGTGATATTAAAATGTATTGAACAAAAACTATGTACAAAAAAGGGACAGGGAAAAAGTGTCCATGAAAAAATAAATAAAAAGGAAACCTTCTACTAAAGAACTATGTACCTGAGTAAGAGTGCATTTTGATTTCCGACAAATGCCTCAGTCAAGGCGGTTTCCCCTTCCATCTCCAACACTTGCATGTGGGCCTCCATTGTTGCATTGAGGGTTTGCAGGACTTCCCTCATCCGAGATTCTATCTCCTCCACTGCCCTGCAAGTCTCCCCCAGCATGGCAGCCGTTCCCGCAGCATCCTCTCTTCCACCTCAGCCCTGCCCTGGTTTTCGTCACATCACGTTCCTGCTGCCTGTCCACCTCCTGCTGCCTCATATAGTACTCCTGGACAGACACCAGAGCCTGAATGCAACATCATGTCCCCAGGCTCACTTATGGCATGTTTGTGCCTGCTTGCTCCTGCTGCCTGTGTGTGTGCAGAGCAGGTACTCCCTCTGACTGGATGACAGTCTGCATCGGGGGAGTATAGCACCTGCACTGCTCTCTTGTGCCTGGTGTACCTCCCAGCCTGTGTCCCTGTAGTTACTGGGCTGGCTCAGTGACCACCTTATCTGACATTGAAAGGACTTCCATCTCCACAAGGGACACTGGCACATTCAGACTTGGGAATGGTGGGACAGGTGCACAGCAGGCCATAGTGGTAGTTGGTACAGAAGCCTCAGTGGAGGATGACTGGGGGACTGAATAGTAGGAGGCGGAAGGGTCCATTGCAGTGGCCAGCCCAGAGAGACCACCGGAAAGAAGTGCTATTGCCAATTGTATAAAGAGGCGGCCCATCTGCATGTGGTGCTCAACAAGCAGCTCAAAAGATGCTTTCACAGCATCAAACATAGAAGATTGCCACCGGAAGACACCCATCAGCAGGAGCAGCCCCTCATCCAGATGTCCACATCGGATGGAAGTTCAGTAGAGGGCCCTGGGACAGGAGATTGTGTTGAACCTTCCACAGTGGTCTCAGGGACAGGTGTGCAGCTTGCACACCCTCCTCAGTACCCCCACCTGACACTGTGGGCAGGGCTGAAATGGCGTCCTCCTCCATCAACCCAGATACCTCCAGCGTGATCTCCCTGGTTTGAGGCTACTGACGAGGTATTCACCACAATGATGGAATCCTGGGACTCACCGTAAGCAGCATTGCCCAATGTATGTGATGCTCCCCCAGCCACATCACCCTCAGAAGATGTGAACACAACTGGGAGTGTTTGGGGTCTCAGCCTCAGTCTGGGGGCCTTGTCCCAGGGTTACAGCTCCACAGCTCCACAAAACTGCTTGCACCATCTTAGTCAGCCTCAGCAACTGTGGGAAAGGGAAAATAACACTGCCATCAATCAACAGTGCCAATGCATGTTCAGGCTACACAATAGTACCAGTAGTATGCCAGTCAGCATGAGTCAACTAGCAACTGCAACACACACATGCCCATGCCCTGCATTCAGAATGAATACAGTCACACAGGTGTAGGTTAAATGGCAAGTCACATTTATGAGATGTGCACATGTGAACCCGGCACATTGACGTGTTGCCGCATACACATGGCAACAAATATTCCACATCACAGTACCAATGCTGCAGTGGCCACATGTGACCATAGCACCATAGACACATCTACATCCAACCACAACTAGCAACATTGCAGAGTATCAAGCAGCAAGGCTGCTCTTCCCAGCCGCAACAAATGCCACAATGACATTCCATGTATGGCCCCTCATTCAGGGACCTGATAGATCACAATGCTGTCCCAGATAGTAAAATACACTAAATTTCCATTACCACACATCTCTACACATATCCAATTCACAGATGTGTGCCATCACATATGCCCAGCAATGGCATGAGGCTGCATGGTAGTTAGGAATTGTGCAAAACACATGCTGTATAAAGAACAGACTTACTCACATCATGCATAGCCATGCAGGACACACATCCCTGTTTAAAACTGCACACTGTGCGCACTCACCAGCAGATTGGATCCGTGCCTGCATGTCAAGTACCTGGGCATGCATTTCTGGTTTAACCTTCATCAGGACCCAGAGATGCATGGAGCACCTCCAAAGTAGCACCTGACTCGAGGGACACCTCAAACTTTTCGAGGCTCCAGATCCTGAAGTCATCCCAGCACTTCTTGATGTGGTCCATGGTATGGATCACCACCACCTCAATGTTGATGGCAGCCATGAGGTGCACCCAGATCTTCACAGTCCCACACATTCCAATCTGCTGCTGTGAATTGAAGAGGGCATCATAATGGTCCAGAACCTGCTCATCCAGGATGCCAACTTCTCCAGCAGTGAAGCTGACAGCCCTCAGCCTTGCCTTGGCGGTGTCGGTTGATGTCCTGGACATGGCTCCACTTGAAGCAAGTGGTGTGTTTGCTGGGCCCTGGTGTTGCATGTTGTTGAGCAGTAGTGGCGGAACAAAGGTGTAGAAGTTCCAAGATTGCAGATGAGGTGGTCGCAGAGTCTGACAGGTGAGCCACATGAGGACAGGCTATAAGGAAATACGAGGTACTCCAAGGCAGTTCTGGAGGTCAACAACCACTCATCCTGTAACAGACAGCAGGAGATGGTGAGGTTTGGAGGCAATCTATGGCAGGAAGAGTCAGGTGTCTCCCATACATTCATGAGGCAGCAGTGTGAAGATCAGAGGAAGAAGCCTAAGCCTTAATTTATGCAAAGCATTCTTTGTGCCTACGTGCCAAATGCCGTATATGATGTGCGCTCCCTTGCATGCTCAGTGCCAGAGACGCTTGAGGGTGCAACACACATTTGGTGGAGTGCGCAGAGACTGAGACATGTAGGGGTGTAACGTGCAGCGCATTTCATGTTGTGCATGGAGACAGAGATTGTTAGGGGGTGCAACACTAATTTCCTGTCATGTTCGAAGACAGACATTGTTATGGGTGCAACACGCATTTCGGGGTGGTGCCACGGGGATTTTGTGCCCAGATTTATGGGTAGCTTCCCCTAACTGCACAATGAGTGGGATGGCCTTGATGGAGAGGGAGAGGACAAGGACAGAGAAAAGGGCAGAAGAAGGGTCCACCTGCTGTATGTGGTGGTGAGCCTACAGATACCCCTGCACAACCAATGTCCACCAGGGGCAAGAGGGGCTAGCCTGCAGAACAGGAAGAGGTAGCACCCCATGAAGAGGCACTGGTCAGGGAGCAGTGGCCACCAATTAAGAAGCACTTTCAATGAACACCCGGCTCACCTGTACTTTTGTATTGGCAGTACCCATGACCCAGCGGTGGAGGATGTGGCAGGAGGTCAGAGACCACATAAATGCTTGTGGTGTGGAGAGATGAATTGCGGAAAAGGTTCACAAGAGGATAGGGGACATCATGCAACAGTCCAAGGAGAAGCTTGGCAGCAATGTGGCCAAATCCCAGGCTACTGACCGTGGATCACCACTTGTGGATGAGATCACTCCATTTGAAGAGGTCACCAGTGGACTCATACGCAGTGAGCCGGTGGTTGGAGTGGGAGGTTTAGACACCAATCCAGCCACATCAGGTGAGTGCCAAGTGTGCATGTCATATATGCTTTCATCTACACATCATATGCTGTCAAATGAGTGGTACAGTTGGATGGGGTCCTCCTGACCCATCCTTGGGTACTGCAATAATGTTGCCATAGTCACTTCCATCACATGTTGTGCATTCTAGGAGGTGAATTCTTGGTGTCCATGTGCAGTTGACATTGATCTCACAGTACACATCACAGTATACAGAATTTCACTGCTACGCAAATCCACCTATGTTTGGAAATGGCATGCAAGACACATCTCATTGTAAACGCTCACAGTGTCATGTGTGCAGATTGTGCATTGTGAATGCAAATCATGACTCACATGGAATTACTGTTGAGGATGTTAGAGTCATCCATTCACAGTCCCTGGTCGTAGTGGCCATGATGAGTGAGACTGTCAGTGCAAAGACGCATGAGGGTATGTTCCAGACAGGCATTGCAGTGGCTGGCAAGAGATGTTTGAGTGATGTTCATTCCACATTTGGAGTGTCAGTGGCTCAGTCACCAATGAAGTTTGCAATGGTCATGTCCATTTCACATTCTCTTCACACATGGTGCAGATGCATGCGAGGATAACTAACCATGAATCTGACCAAGGGCAATGTGGCAATGGGGTTTATGGGGATAATGCTAACACATATGCCTGCATGCAGGTTTGGTAAGCAGATGTAAAGGTGTGACTTCTACATGTTGCGAGTAGAGATGTTTGGAGTAGGGTAGGGGCTCAGTAATGATGCAGACCTCCATCGATCCACTGGTGTGACTTCCATTCTAATAAATGTCTGTGTGTATGTATGTCCTCCTGCTCCTCCAAACCATGGCATGCTGCAGGGCCTAACATGCACCAAAGTGTCAATGATCTGTGCTGTTCAGGTCACACTGTTCTCAATTCCAATGTGTAATGTAGGTGTTGCTGTCCTATTATGCATTGCAATTCACAAATACATGTTCTGCCAGGTAGTCACCCCTCTGTATATTGTCTGTCTTTTTTCAGGTGTTGAAACAACAGATGAGAAGGACAAGGACTAGTATGGGGATGAGGAGGAGAATGAGGATGAGGCACAACCATCCACCACTGCAACCCGGGGTCCTGAGCACAGTGAGAATGCCCATGTGCTGCTGAGCATCATCAGAAGTCCTGCCGGCTCTTTTGATGATGCTGCCGAATATGATGTGGAGGGCATACTGAGGGACATGGTGGAGGGTCCACCAATGAGTAGTCCAGATGCTATGGAACTCCTTGAGTTAAATGAGGCTGTTGAATCTGATGAGGAGAGCCATGAAACCCTGGGCCCCGGAAGTAGAAAGCCCTGATTCCATGATGGATTCACTGTCTGCAAGATTTAAGTTCGAGGCTACCAAGATAGCCTAAAACATAGCTAACAACATAGGCTATTTACATAGATCGCGGTAGGAAAAATATCCAAGCCAAATCTTAAAGAAGGGGGAACAAAATAATGTTCCATGAGGGATATACAAAAAGGAATAATTATTAACCCTTTCCAATACTCTATGGAAGATAGTTTGTACTGGGTCTGTGTATTTAAAAAGACTAATACAGTCAATGGCAACTTTACATGTTCTGGGAGACAGAGGTCAGTCTCAGAATATGGAGTTTAAAGTCTGAAAAAGACAACCCTGTGTCACTGCACTAAAGGTGCTGTGTGACACACAGTAAAAAGATGATTCCTATGGAGTAGGTGAGGCTCCACAGTCTATGAACACAAAAATGTAAAACACACAGCAAAAAACATGTAAGAGTGGGAAAAAAGGCCCACACTCTTACCAGGTGAAAAAAAAAATCATCCTAGAAATTCAGCAAAGCTGCTGAGGGACTCAGTAGGTAAGGGAAATTAGCAATTCTGGAGAATTCTCCCTAACACCAGAAGGTCACCCTGTTCCAAGAAACTCTGCCCACCAGGTCAGAGATCAGAAATCCATCTTAACAGGCAGTCGTAGCTTCTTCTGGATGTTCTCCCTATAATTCCGCCACCGGCGGTCATCGGTTACCCGCTTGTCATCAATCACCCCCGGCTCTCGGTCTCTGCCATCTGGAAGGAGACCACATGGGCATCTCTGAAACATGACACGTGTGGGGGACACACCAATGGACCTGTGTGGAGTCGCCCTGTACTCCCTCAGAAACTGATAGAGTGCTTGATGCAAAGATTGTCCCTGTCCGTGAGCTATCCTGAACACTTTGTTCAATGTCCACATGAAGCACTCAGCTTCCGCATTAGCTCTGAGCCGGTATCTGACTCCACACTCATTCAAGAAGGTTGTAAAACTCTCCTCTTGGAAGGGCAGGCCGTTGTCGGTGCATACCTCCTCCGAGAACCCATATGACGCAAATATCTTTTACTCTGCTGGTACATTGTTCTCAAACGATGTTGACTCAATAAATTCCACTTCCGGGTATCGGTTCCACTCATCAATCGCCACGAGGAAGTGTGTCTCTCTTCCTACCGAGCCAAAATCCATATGCACCACTTACCATGGCTTTGTCCCT
The DNA here is from genome assembly GCF_040938575.1 of Ambystoma mexicanum. Taxonomy (NCBI): domain Eukaryota; kingdom Metazoa; phylum Chordata; class Amphibia; order Caudata; family Ambystomatidae; genus Ambystoma; species Ambystoma mexicanum. The sequence goes on along the minus strand of NC_090923.1, from coordinate 250,883,141 downwards.
CTTGGCATCAACTCGATCTGGGATTCCTTCTGCACAGGGGCTGCAGCCCTGCACCACACGCAGTTCCTCACAAACTCGTCAGCGAGCAGTTCTAGATGGGGGAACCAAACCTTTAACCTTAGCCGTGAATTGGTTTTGGCGGACCCCTGATGCCCATGATGTGCCAGAGCTATGACCTTGTCCACCAGTGCTGACGGTTTCACTATCTTCTGGGGCCTCATTAGACATCCCGACTCAGAGAAGGACAACTCATTTGTCACCTTCCAGAGTTGCTCTAGCGTGACCTTCACCTTGTCCATCTCCACAAGGGCCCATTCCCAGTCTCCTTTGTTTTCCGACGCAAACAGAAATATTTGTCATCGGCAGAGCGGTCTGCCATCTCCAGCACTGACATGGAGTTTGGTACATTAAACTCCACCACCATTTTCACATACTCCTCGACATCCATGTACGCGTTCTCCGCAATGGACTTCACAGGGTGCCTGGACAGATAGAATGCAATGTTGTTTGCCCCTGGCCGATGTACCAGAGAGACATCATACTCAAAGAGGACCAGCATCCATCGCCCGATGGGTGCTAGAGGCATTCAATGACAATCCTGCTAGTATGGGTAGCAGCAGTTTGTGATCGTCACCACCATCAGTGGCCTTCTCAATATGTAGAGCCAAAAATGCATGTACACCAAGAGCCCGCAAGAGCCTCCCGCACTGTCTGGGTGGATTGTTGCTCAGTGTCCGTCAGAGCCCTGCTTGCAAACGCTACTGGCAGGACGCCTCTTCTTGAGGTGTGCTGGGTCAGTACTGCTGCCAGTCCAAATGGGCTTGCATTGACCACGATCTCTGATGCCAGGGCTGTATTGAAGAATGCTGTAGTATTTTCCACCATCAGGGCTGCCTTGATCTCTTTGAATGCATTCTGTTCAAGCGGGCCCCACTGCCATGTGCATTCCTTCTTGGTCAGGTTTCGCAGTGGCTCTGACAGAGTTGCTAGGTTGTGGATGAAGTGTCTGCAGTATGTTACCATACCGAGGAATCTTTTTACCTTGGTGACTGACTCGGGAGGTACTGCTTCCTTGATGCCCTTAACCTTTTTGGGGTCTGATGAAACTCCCCCTTGGTGGAATACAAAGCCAAATAACTTCATTTTGTCTTTGAAAAACTCACACTTCTCATTGTGTTGAGTCAGTTCCAGTAACCAGTTTCTTTCAAGTGTCTTCTCCAGTCTCTCCATTTGCTATATTTAAGACACGGCAAACGCCAAGATGTAATCACTAATGTTAGTCACTCAGGCCAGGTCGGCCAGTACTCCCCACACTATCTTTTGAAAAACCTCTGCAGTCGACGATACACCAAAACTAAGCCTCTTGTATCTATCTATACAGGCCTCTGTGAGTCATAAACTTTGTGATGTATTGCGACTCGGGTACAGGACCACCTGATGATAGCCGGGTCTAAAGTCCAACTTAGAGAAGAACTTCGCCCCTTGCAGCTCTGCAATGATGTCATCCAGGGTGTGTGATGTGATGTTCTTGCTTGATGGCCTTGTTGAGAAGGCGCATGTCGATACAAATCCGGACTAAATCTGGATGTTTTGGCTTGCGGGCCAACACAATTGGTGACACCCACGCGGTTGCCCCCCCCCCCACCGTCTCAATGATGTCCATATTGACTAGACATTCTATTTTCTTGTCCACTTGGTCCCTGAAATTGAATTCGACCCTCCTGTGTTTGAGAGCCACGGGAGGATGGATTAATCTATGTGCAGCTTGATGGGGTCCACTTTTAACTTACCCACGCCAGCCAATACCTCCTCAAATCTCCACAGCAGCTCATGGATATCCTCTACGTAGACCCCATACGCAAATCTGACAATCTTCAGCTGCGGCACAACTTAACAGAGTGTCTTTGCTAACATTGGTTATGAAGAACCTCACTTTGATGGTGTTTGGCCCATGCCCTACTCTTGACACAAAGGACCCTTTTAGGGGAAGCGGTTCTTTGCAGACAGAAGTAAAGATTCTTACTTGTGTCTCTGCTAAGGGCATTGTACGAACGGACCAAAAAAAGTCTGAAAAATGCTAGTTCGAACCTTTGGTGGTAGTATGCATTGAAGGTAAGTTAAAAAAAAAAGACTGCAGGGGCTGAGGGTGTGTCCCCCGCAACACCCCACTATCTATACTGTATAGTATAGTAATATAGTACTGTATAGTAAAGTGAGCGGGGGCTGGAGGGGACACCCATGCTGCACACCGGCAATAAAAAATAAATAAAATAAATAAACAGGTGCTGCAGGGGTGTCCCCCGCAACACCCCGCTCATGCCATTGCTGGGCATATGTGATGTGATGCCAACACATTATAATGTGTGATATAGGGAGTGGGGTGTTGCAGGTGACACCCCACAGCACACCTGAGAACAAAATAAATAAATAATAATTTTTAAAAAACGGGGGCTGAGGGAGTTGGCCCCACAATGCCCCGCTCACTATACTTTACAGTATAGGCAGGGGAAACCCCTGCAGCCTTCTGTAAAAAAAAAAAGAAAAAACAAAAAAAAGAAAATGACCCGTGGCACCGCAGGGACTCAGCATGTAAAAAAGGTAAGTAGGGTTTGTTTATGTTGGGGGTGTGGGTGTGGGGTGTTGTGGGTGTGGGTGTGGTTGTGGGTGTGTTGTGGGTGTGGGTGGGGGTTTGGTTGTGCAGGGGTTTTGAATGTGTGTTTGCTGGAGATAAAAAACCTCTTTCTCTTCATCCTCGTGGTCTGGGTTGTGCACTTGCTGATTGACATCCTGGTCCACCTGTGCAAGTCTTGGGTAATGTCTTTGAGCAAAAGTGCTCATTTTGGCAGGACCTTGTGGTGTGGCAACCGGCCCGAGGCTTTACACATGTGTGCAAAGTCATCCACTGAACTGCTTATCCCACACACGCACCCTTTCACTGGGCATTCATTTGCACTGAGCATTGAGCTGTCATTTGCGACCAATGTCTTTCCTGGCACTCATTCCTCACCGACCACCTCTGGCGCCTTGCTGGTGTCCAATGGCACACACTTCCTCCAGCTTTACCATCTTCATGGCTTCATCCATTTTGTCTGCTTGTGCGCTTCTGTGTCCGCCAGCTCATAGGATCATCTCATTTCAAGTTTCCTGGCTCCCTCAGGATTTGTCTCTTCTGTTTCCCTGAGGCACATCCCTGAATCAGCTGGTTGCGTACCACCTCTTCCTCACTAGTCCATGCGCACATGGCTGCTAGGTGTCTTAGCCTGCCATGGAATGAGTCTAGCAACTCATTGTCCTGCTGCTTGGCCCCACACATTACAAACCTCTCGTAGTCCAGATTTACCAATGGGATGAAATGGTCCCTCAGAGAGTTCTTTGCAGCATTATAGGATCCATCTGCCGGCCTCAAAGTGTGAAATATCTTCGGGACCGCTGCTCCAGCCGCATACACTAGTGTTGAATACTTCGCCTGGTCGTCCACCTCGCCAACCGCCAAGAAGTACACCTCCAGGCGTTTCAGCCACAGTTTCCATCTGGGGCCCAGGGCTGCCGGCAACCCTGAAACATCAAATTCCGGCATACGAGCCAATGCCCCTTGTTGGTAATGCACCAGTGCCACTGCTGGGGCAGTTACATGTGCTGTAGGTTCATCCCCCATGCTGGCATAAAACTGTGCACTGTGATCTCATGCTCTGCGCACATGCACCCTCCTCCAACACAGAGCAGCCATGAGACAAGATGTGCCCAGTAGCAGAGTCAACCGAATTAATGATGAAGGCGTAAAGAAAAAATCTCTCAAAACTGCTCTGCCATTGGGAGAAAAACTGGAAAGAAAAACAATTCCTGCCTTTTTTTAAATGTCCAAATGTACTCTTGGGTGCTCTAAAAATTGTGCTCGAGATGCACGTGCACTTCCTTAACTTGGAAGCCGCATCCTCCTTTCACACAGCATTACAGGGCGAGTTTCACCTTCCCTCTGTGTGCCTTCACAGCTGCAAATGAAGTGAGCTGAACTGACGGGGGGCCCTTTTCAATTAGTAACACGTCATACAAGGATGGGGATGCAGAATAACTCTTACACCAAATAATAAAACCGGAATTGGCAAAATGAGTTACTACAGACATCAACAGACGTATGATCATGCTCTCAAACATTGTGCATAAAAAACACATTTATATATGAAAAATGTGTCATACATGACATCATACTATGTGGCAAACTAAGAAAAAGCTACGGGAGATTGTGATTGGCTGAAGGGGAACATCTAAGTATACTTTCCATTAGGGATCACAGTCAGGTCAACAACTCATGCCCACCCCTAGCTCAAGTCCTCTTCATCAGTTTCTAGATACATGATACACCATTGGCTATCAAACTATAAGGGCATTCGTTATATGGCCTTCTACAATTGGTTGGCATGCTTGTACCCTTCTGGAACATTCGATTCACTAGCAGCACGTAAGCTGGTACTCCAGGTGCCAGCGGGTGAACTTGAATGTGTCTCCAGACACAATTATCCCAACATCTCTCATCGCTCATGGATCCTGCCATTAAGATTGTCTTTCAACTTGGCCTTCCTATGTATCACTGCTCCTGAGAAAGAAGGGGCGTATAGGTATACAGTTATCGCAGTTCCGGTCTGTACGCCCAACTCCTATTTCCGTCCTTGAGTCACGTCCTAGAAGACCTTATGTCGGCATGTTTTGCAGCATTTAATTGTCTTGAATTAATAAACTTGGCACTCATGATGTTCTTTTGTGCACCTTAATAAGGTCTGCTTCAGTTTCTCATGTTTACAGTTCTTCAAGTATAGATAACCCGTTCTTGACTGCTCTATCCTTTCACACTAGGCCAGACAGCTATTCCAAGCCTTCCCCCGATCTTCAGCTGCTTTACTTACTGGAACACAGCTTTTGGGTCCTTCTTTCTACACGGGTCTGAGCTTACTAAATGTGTGACACTGATGTACAGAATTCTATATAATGGCTGCACCACCTGCAGTCTATTCACCACGTATAGCCAGCCTTTCAGATGACTTAATCAACTTGCGTTGCTGCATCTGTACAGTCATAAAACGGCTTGCATTTTCTGCGGTGCTCTTCACATGTGCAATCTTCATTTTGCGTATGAAAGTTTACTCGATTTTTTTACTTCGTCATCAGATTCTATGAGGTCTATGCATCTTCTTCTCTGACCACTCTTCTCAGTGCGTCACACTTTCTTGTGATGTCACCAGCCTCTTTTCCTCTTATCTTCATATTCCTTCGGGGACCTCCTCCAAGAGATTGCCATCTCTACGAGGGTACATCATATATGGTATTATCAATGGATACCTTTTCTCAAAGACTCTCTGTGGAATTGGCACAATCACTGGCGTCGTGCATGTCAGGATTTCTGGCTTCCAGCATGTAGGCAAAATGGGATGGGACTTCCTGCAAAGGCATCGAGCTGCTCGTCTACAGAGCATACTGATCCGTCTGTCAGCACAGATGATTGCACACGCGGATTCAGCAGAGCGGCTCCTTATCGCTATTGTGGTGAGGCCTAGCGGCCTTGCAGCATAGTAGCCCCCCTTTTATTCACCGCAACGGAGTTGTGTCACTCTGTCGCATGCCTCACGTCACCACAGCAATCAGCGGAACACAATGCTATTAAAGCTGACACAGTCCGGTAGAAGCACTCTCTTGTCGACCCATTATAATACTGCATTTTGCTTGGTAATTTGATTTAGGGTATATCTGAAGCCAACCCTGCTTTATAGTAGGTCCCATGACCTAATCCAAATAGCTGCACAGTCTGCAGGAAGTGTACTCTGATAGCTAAAACGTATCATCGTCAACTTTGGATGTTGTTATTGTTTTCACTGGTGTGAAGGTATTCATACAGATATTGGAAACTAATGAGCAGTAGTACTTGGTGAAGCTTAATCTTTGTAACCTCACATTCAAAGCACAGATGATTCAGAGATCCACAAGTAGCTCCTTCTGTTTCAGTGTTAGCAAAACTTCATTGGATCTCAGGATTGATGTTGTTTAGTGAGTGTTATTATATTATGTACCCAGTGAGTACTAAAGGTTAGCATTAACTTAGTATTTACGAAGGCGTGGCCAGCAGCCATCCGATGAGGACGTGAGCCCGTGCTGCTCCTGCGCCACTGGCCTTATCCTGCCGAAATCCTGCTAAAATATATATCCGAGCTGAATCTTGAAATACTCCAGTGGTGTGTGAGACGCTTCTGCACCGAACCGCGGTGCTCCGACGCAAATCCGTAAAAGGAATCGCCGTCCAGATCGAGTGGAAGTTGCAGGAACCTTGACAAGCGTGGAGCCCAAGATGGCCGCCATAACTGCGATCGCGCACTAACTGTCGGAACAGCTCCACCGGGCTCTGCAGTAAATATCCTGACCGCAGCGGCGGGGCGGTGCAGCGATCGCAGGTCCAGCCCGCCTGGCGAACGCCTCTGCCTGCGCGAGAACCTCCTCGAACCGGGGGCCTGAAGAGGGACCGGAGCGGGACGCTTGGTGTGTCAGTGTTGGCGCGGAAGAAGACACACGGCACACCGACGGGTGATCCGACTAGCGAGCCCCCTACAACCGGAGACGTGGTCCCGCTGCTCGAGGCCTGTAACATCCGGCGATGTGGTAAGGAGTGGGGAAGGTGGGATAGAGAGCGCTAGCGAACCACCTCCCCTCCCCCCACGGGCGAAGGACCTCCAGACGGATCCCTACCGGCACCTGCTGACAACTTGGGCTGTGAACCCCCCTCTCATTTCTGGGACACAACAACAGGCGGCCCTACAGCGGCGTGCAGCCCAGTGCGTGTGGCTGCTACCAGGGAACAGAACCACAGGGCCCCAGTGGGTGCTATAAAGCGGTGACCGATTCGCATATCACGCACCCACACCGTCTTGGCCCCCAGAACTGCTGAAAGTGTGGCTAATAGACATTGTTTAGACAAGGGAACTGTAAAGCTAGCACAAGCATAAATACCCGCCGGTCGCAACGTGCCCGGCACCACCATCAATAACTTATCAATAGTGCCTACCCCCAGCACCTGCCGGACCCCCCTACTCCGGGACCAGACATCAGCATACTGCAACAGTACCACAACAAGCAGAGAATGGGTAAGGAGAAGCCCGGGAAAACATCCACACAGAGCAGGATCGAGCAGTATGCAGCTATGCCAGCACCCCTTTCACCAGAGAGGCCACAGTCGGTCGACCCGGATCATGTGGACAATATTTCTCTAAGGGATATCATGAGCGCCATCACCAACTCCAGGACCTCGATGGAAAAAAAGATGGACAGTACTGGTGCAGACGTGTCCCTGCTACACCATGATCTGCAAAAGCTGACCTCCCGTACGGGAGAGGCAGAGACACGAATCTCTGAAACCGAGGATGGCCTGAGAGGTGTAAATCGGCAAGTGGCGAGTATGCTAGCACGGATAAAGACCCTGGAAGCAAGAGTGGACGATAGCGAGGGTAGATCCCGGCGCAATAATATCCGCATAATCGGCCTGCCGGAAAAAGCCGAAGGGGAATGTATGGAACTCTTCCTTGAGGACTGGCTGACAAATATCTATGACGGAGAGGCATTCTCTAAATTCTTCTCTATCGAGCGGGCCCACCGCATCCCAGCTGGCAAAGTGACACCAGGAGCTCCACCACGCACAGTAATTGCTAAATTTTTGAACTATAGAGATAGGGACACGGTACTCCAACTGGCAAGATCGAAGGGCACGGTCACATTCAACAGATCCAAAATAGCCTTCTTCCCCGATTTCACCAGGGAGGTACAGAAAGCATGACAGTCATTTGACCCGCTCCAGAAACGTCTACAATCAATGGGTGTCAAATATGGGCTGCTCTTCCCTGCCCAACTCAAGATATTCCATGGGGGCACGACCATGCACTTCACCGACCCCAGAGAGGCGTGGAACTGGGCCAAACGGCACATAGAAGGGGACTGGAACATGGAGGGAAGAAGGAGGGAGCGACGCAATAGTCCTCGCCCAGAGCATCCGCCAGAACAGGGCCAACAGCAGCAGCCACAACCAGGAAATCCGCTGTGGGAAGAAATATGAAATGGGCGCAGTTTTGGGCAGAATGCCAAAGCTACTAAACCTAGGAGCACCACAAATCTCTCACCCCCCACGCCAATCTATGCACGGAATACAACCAGGCCAGTGGCCGAACAGCCTCCCGCCCCACGAGCTAAGACTAAAACTAAAGAAGTCCGCGACAGCACCACGGACACGTGCTGTGAAATTTACGAAGTTCATGTGCCACTGAGGGTGGCTTAGTTAAGGTTTATTTGATCTGTTCAAATTTCGGGCGACAGATACTCCAGGTTGGGTGGGAGTATAGGGAGGGGGGTTAGGTAACACTACCGAGGCAGTAGATGCCTCCAGGGGAACGAGGGATTGAGTTGGGGGGAAGGGGAGTTCTTATTCTTGCAGTGGGTTTTGTCTTTATTTTTGTTCATATATGGTCCGACAACACTAAATATTCACTCCCACGAACCCGCATCACACGCCGAAAGAACAGACCGTGCTTCTTCCCGGAATCCTACATATACTGCCCAACAGCAACCCGCCCCCCAACCAGATGACGAATGCTAGATCTGATACAAAATCATTACGTCTCCTGACATGGAATGTCAATGGGTTGGTTAGTGGGATAAAACGCAGACTGGTCACCCAAGCGTTAAACAGGCAAGCGCGGGATGTGGCGTTGCTCACGGAAACACACCTGGCAGGCAACACATGCAACCTATTTAAACGTGGTAACTATCGCACAGCACTGCACTCGGGCTTCACTTCAGGCTCCAGAGGGGTCCTCATACTGATCCATAAGAAGCTGCCGCTCACACTTTCCAGTGTGTCACAGGACACAGGAGGCAGATTCGTGCATATGACAGGAACCCTATGGAATCAAACCATAACAATACTAGCTGTTTATGCACCACCCGCGCTGTTGCCAAATCTCATAGAAGAGATAACTCCCCTGACAGTACAGGACTCCTCAGACACACTAATTCTTGGTGGCGATTTTAATGATGTTATGAACCTGGGTATGGACCGTACACACCTAAGGGGCAGGAATCCCGACACACACACAAGACTAGCCACCTTCACATCAGCACTGGGACCGAGGGATGTATGGCGTGACCTTCACCCCGAGAATCGAGAATACTCATTCCACTCGGGCGTCCACACATCCCTCTCAGACTGGACTATTTTTTCGTTCCAACCACAGAGGTGCATAGAGTACTTAACGCCACCCTACTTCCACATGGCATCTCTGACCACTCGCCCCTACTAATAGAGCTATCAACGTCAAGGCCAATCCCTCCACCTTCATAGCGCCTTAACAACTATTACTTAGGCTTCCCGGAGCTTGTAGAACGTATTCAAGAAACCACAACCAATTACTTTGAACTAAACGCAGGGTCAATTGATAACCCAGGATTGCTATGGGAAGCATATAAGCCGGTATTGCGGGGAGAGATTATCTCCTGGACAACGGCGCACAAAAAAGCTCAAATGCAAAAAGTAAAAGAGGCTGAAGAAAAGGTGGAACGTGCAGAGCGCGCACATCAGGCGCGAGCCCTGCCTGAAACGAATCGAGCACTGGTCCTTGCCCAAAAAAAAAATGCTCAATGTAGCCCTAGACACTGCTAAACAGGCGCACACCACGATGCGCGCCAGGTTATGTGAGACTGGAGATAAGGTGGGGAAAATGTTAGCCTGGCTGGAGCGCAGGGATGAAGGGCACAAACAGGTCAGGATGATTAAACCCGACAATTTGGAACCGCTGTGGACAGATCAAGATATTGCAGAAGGCTTCGCAGCCTACTATGCAATGCTCTATGGGTCACCGGAAGCCCCCACTAACCTCTCCGTGTTAAATGGGATCACCCTTCCTAGCCTAACGGGCACACAGAGAGATCTACTGGAGGCAACCATTACTGAAGAGTAACTAGGGTTGGCCATGGCACAATTACACCCTGGGAAAACACCGGGGCCGAACGGCTTCCCGGTGGAGACATGGAAAATGATAGAACCAAGTGCGATACTCCCACATCTCCTGCAGATGTACACACACTCGAGGGAGCAAGGACAGCTCCCCCCAGACCTAAGGAGGGCAACCATAATAGTGATCCCCAAACCAGATAGGCCCCCAGAGAAATGTAGTTCGTACAGGCCAATTTCGCTAATGAACACTGAAACCAAAATCCTGGCGAAAGCAATAGCAAATCGACTGCAGAAAGCTATCCCGTCACTGATACATCCAGACCAATGCGGCTTCATGCCCCAGAGGTCTACGCGTATGAATATACACAGACTACATGCTGCACTCGAGAAATCCTTCCTCCTGCGAGGTCCCTTGCGCTATTAGCAATAGACTTTGAGAAAGCCTTTGACTCGGTGCACTGGCCAGCACTGTGGGAAATAATGCGTCGAATGGGTTTCGGTGACCAATTCCTGGGATGGGTGGAATTGCTATACAAGTCCCCAGAGGCCATGATCAGGGTAAATGGGTGGCTCTCGCAGCCATTTAAATTGGGCAAGGGGACACGACAGGGCTGCCCCTTGTCTTCAATGCTTTTTGCACTTGCCATAGAGCCGTTGGCGATTATGTTAAGAGAATCACAAATGTGGAAGGGCTTCCGGTGGACAGATGATTGGGAGGATAAGGTCTCACTATATGCGGACGACCTGCTCCTGTATCTACCAGACCCCATAACCTCTTGTCCTGCAGTGATACGCTTACTGAAGGAATACGAATCCTTTAGTGGTTTGAAGGTAAACTGGTCGAAATCCACATTGTTTCCATTGAGAGAGATGGGTAGCGTAGGGATACAGAATTGCCCCTTTCGTATAGAAGTCGACCAGTTTCGCTACCTGGGGGTTCAGATAACAACGAACTTAAACGATTACGTAGGAAAAAACCTCCACCCAATCACAAACCCCTTTGCAGAGGAAGTCAAACACTGGAACGCCCTGCCACTGACCCTACTGGGAGAGCAGCACTATTTAAGATGATGACACTACCTAGATTCCTGTACATACTCCAATCCAAAATGCCCCGTTATTCATCCCCAGACGGGAGTTTCACAAAATCGACAGAATCCTCCGGATACTCCTGTGGAACAACGGACACCCGAGAATAGCACTCCACATCCTGCAGCATTCCATCTGGGAGGGAGGCATAGGATTGCTGCGTATACAGACGTACTATTGGGCCAGACAGATGGCTGTAATAAACAACCTATTACACGACAACCCCTCGCTACCTCACATTAAATCTGATACCCTGGATGGAGCAAGCATAACCCCACTAGAGTCCCTATACCAGAAAACGAATATCAACACCACCAAAACAATGGCTGCTCACCGGGCATTAATCTGGGCAGAGGCGCATAAACATATAAACTGGGAAGGGAAAACCACACCAGTACAGCCACTGTGGGTAAATAAACACATCCCTGAGCTGGACAGGCTCCCAAAATGGCAGCACTGGATAGCTGCGGGAATAACAAAAGTGGGGGATGTTATTCGGGACGGGGGAATTGTGCCATTTGAGGGGTTGGTGGAGGAGTTCAACCTCCTTGTCACCGACCGATACCGGCATATGCCCTACAGCGGTACTTGCCTGGCCTGCGTGACATGGCAGACTGCACCCCCATAGAGAGGAACCTGGTCCTAGATAGCATAGACGCCAAAATCACCTTGGTGATGTATAATGTTCTCACCTCGTTTGCCACACTGGAGCTATCGTGTCTAAAGTCTAAATGGGAGAGGGATGTGGGAGAAATACTGCCTGAAGACTGGATAAAAATCCTAATGTACCCGAGAGAAACCGCCATTTCGGCCAGATTACGCCTTGTCCAGCTCAAAATCAAGCATTGAGTTTACTATCCAAGGGTCGCACTGTACCGATGGGGTAAAACCACAGACCCTAATTGCCTGCGCTGCCACCAGGAAGAGGGCACCTTTTTCCACATTACATGGGGCTGTCCGTGCATCACGCTATACTGGCAACGCTGCTGCGACACACTTACTAAGGTACTGGGCCGGACCGTGCCCAGAGATCCGAAATTGATGTTGCTAGGTGTCGAGGACGAGGGTGAGATGTCTCGCACTGATAAGCTACTGTTTGCAACCACCACGGCACTGATCAAGTGCAACATTGCCAAGCTATGGGTTTCGGATGTAACCCCTGAGCATGCACAATGGATAGATGATGCAGATGCATGCATTGCGATGGAGCGAAGAGTATATGCGGCCAGAGGATGTCCTGGGAAAGCGGGGAAAATCTGGGAAAAGTGGGAGAACGTACAATAAGACTTTTGTACGACAAAGGCCTGTGGCCAGAACGCAACTGAAATGCAAGAGTGTACAAGTAATTGTTAACATAACCTTACGTTGTTGAAAGATGGACCTTATTTTCTTTTATGATGTTCTTGGTTGCCGGACCCCTTCAGGGTCATTGTTCTTTTTTGTGTATTATGCATACTATTTACGTTTTTGGAATATTATTCCAGATGTTGTTAACTGTAGGTGACCTTCTCTGGAAATCGTTATTTATTTTACACGGTTAAGTACTATATGAGATCTTGTAGCATACCCCTATCTAAGAGATACAACTGCCCTTGTGTGTTATGATAAGTAGTATAATGTGCCATGACTGTCAATGTGCTTTAAGGATTGGCTATAATCATGTATATGTGCCAAGCTCTCCGGTACCCCTGTGTGTCTGGGTTTGAATAGTTTCTGTATGAATTAAAAGTATTCCCTGCCTGACGATGCTTGCAATTTTGTTTACCTTTCTGAGATTGTGTTTACCGAATATGAATCCTGGGACCGCCTCGTAAATTGTTGGTTTGGCAGGAATTAAGTAGCTAGTCTTAGTCTAGAAGAACACAGTAGTGTGGAGAGCTTAATCTGTAAGCAGATATGTCTTTGAGTTGCTATGAGATTGTAATTAGTCCGGGCAACTATATTTTTGAGTGATTCACTGCCAGACACATTTCAGCACAGTACAGGGATCAGCAATCTGATTTGTGCATTTGTGCCTCCCTCGGGAATGACTGGGAAACCTAGTAAGTTAATCATATCACCCACCTGTGCAAAAGAACCCCAAGCATTTCAATTTGTGAGTTTCTGTATTTAATTTGGTGGTCCGCGCAAAACTGCGAATCAATCTAAACAGCTTAATTTCCAAGTGAGAAACAGGATCCAATCAGATATGCAAACTCACAAAAGTGAGAGTTTAATTGGAGTAAGAAAGGAAGATGAATAGCAAGTAAAAATGGGAAGATACAGGAATCAGCATGTAGCCACGCTTTTCTTTAAGGTATATTTGGATATAATTTTATAGGTTTCGGTGCATTAAATGTTTGAGCATGCTCGCTTTTAAAGGAGTATGGTCTTGCATAACCTCATAGTGAAACCGTAGGGGGTAGCCGCTGAATCTTATATGGATGGTCTGATGGTGATTTTGACTGAGGAGCAGGCGCTACTTGATCAAGTGTCAGCAATGATGGTTACAGTTTAGGTGACATAGGAAGACCCACAACTATAACTATGTGCACACCATGTTTGTGTCAATAGATTCAAAGTTTTTAGACTTGCTTCAGATGGTACAAGTTGCAAATTGCAAGCCAGCCCAGAGAAACACTCCTGATCTTTGTGTTGTTGAGAAAACACAACCAAGTCTCCAATGTACATAAAGATCTTCATTGAACTCAGGTGCAATGTTATATTGGATACCAGGTCCTGTGAACCATGAGGAACTCATTCCGGATCTCAGGCCCCCATTTTATTTAGCTGTTTGTTAAACAATACTCTCAGATGAGAAGCCGCCTGACCAGCTTCAGACCAACTGGACTCTGAGACCCACCTTCCATCATCCAGACTGAAAAATCTAGAGAAAAAAAGAGAATGGCAATTCCTCTGCTTACTCCGGAAAGCCCAAACCAAGAGCTAAGGCAAAACTCAATCATATAAACAGGAAAGCATTCACCATGACTTATGGATTAGGAATGGCTTACTCTGTTGAGATGAATCTCACCCATCTCGACTATGGAAAATATGAGTGTTACAATGCTTTGCTTTGTCATTTTTTTTGTTGTTTGAATTTTTGATATTATTGTGCTACAGCCACAAAACAGCTTTTCACAAATTTGGATTGAGTTACAAAGTACATGCATATATCAGAAAACCAACCATGAAAACATAATAATTTCAATAATACAAATTAGTTCATTTTCCATGAAATCATTAAATAGAATTATTACAATTAAAATACTTTTATGTATTCAATTATTTTCCCTTCTGCTTCTTTTGGAAACCAGATTTAGCCACTGGAGGATTTTCAAAAGTTCTATGTCAGCCCGATTAATTGCCCAACACTAATCTTTCCCAAAAGGATGATATGGATTGCCACCAATTTTTGTCCTCAAATCTTCACACTTCTCTATTCTAAGTTTGACTACTCCCGCACACTCTATCATTAACATGCTGATTCATGGAATTATTTGCGTGCAAAATGCCGATTTGCGTGCCATTCGGCCTGAAAATCCCTATTTAAAGTATGGGGATTTTTGGCCAAAATGGCACGCAATCTGTGTTTTACACTCAAATAATTCCATAAATCAGAATGAAAATGTTTTAGGGATTGTGTGTATTTTCAAGGCATAAGTCACATTTCTTGTCTGGATAAGACTCCTTGTATCTTATGTGTAATATGTCCCTTGTTGTTAAGAGGTTGAGGCAGAATCTTAAGAATTCCATCTTCCATTGTCAATTCGGAAACCATCTCAGATACCTGGGACACCATCTTCTGGGGTTGTCACATGATGACAGTGACTGGAATAATTGTGATCCTGTCATCATAAAGATTGTATGAATCCAATCTGCCCTTTTTAAGGATTCTTTTACCTTCATTGGATTTTGCAAGAGATTTGTTTCTCCCCTCTCACACTTTAGCAGGATTTCAGACACCTGCATTTTTTATCCTTCTGAATAGGGATCATCATTCTCCCTTAACATGTATTTTATGTTTTCATATAGTGATTTCTTGCATTGATCTATGATCTTTAGATATGAGGAAAGCACTGTTTATTCAATCTGTGATCTTAAGGACTCTAGTCTTAACTCGTACCTCAATGGTGTTATTGGCAAGGACTGAGGCAAGTTTACCTTCAAACCTATCCCAGTTAATGCCTTGTGTCATTGGGCTTATGTCCAGACCATAGATGAAAGATGGAACTACCTTTCCTGTGTAGAATTTTACCAATGGGAGCAGAGAAATAGTACAATAGTTGTGCAGAATTGGTATAATTTGTGCACCCAACTGCATCACTTTGCGCTCTAATCTTGTGTCAACAGACCCATTGTAGGATGAAGCCTTAGGCAAAAACTGAGATATGTGACCTTGTTCGCCACTGGTATGGTTTGTCACCACATTTGCCAAACAAATTGTGGAACATGCTTCTGAGACCGTCTAAATGTGACAATTTTAGACTTGCTTGGATTGATCTGTAAGTCATTTGATCTGGAATATTCTCCCAGGGCTTTCAGTTTTTTATTTGTCATTTATATAGTAAACATGTCTGTTCCACCGACCTGTTTGCATGTAATTATATAGTTTTCTCTTGATATGAGGGTGGCAAATGCACTTTCCTAAATAGTGTTTTCAATGTTTTCACATTTTTCTACCTATTGTTGAAGCATTGTCTCAGCTTTGTCTGCCTCTCGCTCTTCTCTATCTTAGAATTACTTCCCCTTCGGTTTATCCTCTGCACTCGCAATTGTCCCACATATTGGTGGTGAATTATAAAACAGCAAATGCGTACATGCATAAATACTTAAAATAGGGGTTAGTTTGTCACTTCTTTGAGCATATTAGTTACGATCATTGTCCTCTACCAGTGTTCCATTGCAATTGAAAAGAGAGAACAAAATTGATTGAACACCTGCATAGAGACGCTCTTAGGGGCTAAACCAAGAGTGCTTGAGAGGTTGCCATTGTGAGGCATGGATATTATGATCCCAAGTGGTGATGAAGAGAGTCAGGGGTTCAATCTCTCCAACATTTAACAGAGCAGTTAGGGTAATTTATTCCCTTGACAGATAGCAGAGGAATCAAGGCTGATAATAGCTGGCCAATAGATAAACCCTGAACTCACTGGCAATTGTTTGCAGGTGTGGGGGATCCTATCATCGAGAATTACCCAGGTTGTGGGGGGAATATCTACCAGTGTTATCACAGTAGAACAGGCAAGACTATAACAGTTCCCCAGAGCAGAAAGGAGAAATATGCACCTGTCCATTCCAGGCCATTGATCCACATTTTGGTGGGCATCACTTCCCAGGAGGTGATAGAGCAAAGACACAGAGGAACAAGCTGGTGCCCACGGAAAACCGCTGGCAGGACAAATATGACTCCCTTGAGTTGTGTGGATTTTGTCAAACTTTGTCCTGAGGGGTACTCTTCCAATTACCCTGTGGTATATAGAATATGACCTGGACGTTTGGACATTACATTCCTGATCCTTCTAGAACATTCATTCTGACACTTGGTTGTTTAGAGAAATGCTTTTTCTTTTGATGTGTTATAGAACATCTGTTTCCCAAAGGAGTTTCTTAAAGAATTAACATAAGAACCATAATGCCTGGGTGTCCAGGGCAGTGAACTGCCAGTGGACAGGACATTGAAATGGAGCTGGATGGGTAGCTGGATGGGTAGCTCTACATTTTCAGACCATCCAATCCAATGCCATGAGGGCTAGCCTAGTTATTATAAAGGAATAAATAACTGCTGGTAGTGTGTGTTACTGTTTCATTGCAGGAGCACAGGGTTAAGGGGAAAATTCAAAGTTCTGCTTGAGAAGCTAGTAGGAGGAAGGGAATGTGCTATTTCCCCTAATGTTTGCTCAGTGGTTGAGTGAGTCTTTATAATTATTATTGTTTGTGCCCAAACTGTTGAGTTATTCCCCAAAACATACAACCTTCTTGTGTTTAAAAACATGTACTATGTAACAACTTTACACCTTTGTTTGTGGGTGGTCTGCATGTCTTTTTTTGCGACATGTGGGGTCAGGGAGTTGGATCACAAAATCTTTCTCCATGGGGATCAACCCAAAGCTAACCCACAGCAGAAATTCCGAGAAGGGGGGGGAGAGAAACTAGTCACAGGCTACAAATTATAATGATAGTAAATGGCTCAGAAGACTTTTCCAATTCTAGAATGGGGTCAAGATAGAGGACCCACATGTCTGGTTTGATTTTCCATCATGTAAGCCAACGTGCCTTAGCTCTGATCCATAGGTCTCTCTGGGCAAATATGTATGATGTTTCCAGTGCTTATGCCTACATGATCGCTAAGCAGAAGTCAAAGCACTGAGAAGGAATGACTTGTGTGTCCAAATTCTGGGGGGTGTCGTGGAATTCTCATTGCGCAAGTAATTTGTATCCCTGAAAAGGCATATATGATCTTCCTCATTCTGTTGGCAACAGACCATAGGAAAAATAACTATTGCTAACTCTAACTATTCCAGACCATCCAATCCAAATGCATTGATGGGATAGCTAATTATTTGACTCCATAGGGAAGTTCACAAATTATTAACTGGTAGTGCCTGCCACTGTTGCCACTGTTGCATTGCAGGAGCATAGGGTTAAGGAGAAATTCAAAGATCTGGTTGCTTAAATGTATCTAATAATTGAGAAGATAGTAGGAGGAAGGTGATAACCAAGCACACAATATCCAGTGCTGAAATGGTGAAGAAATGACTCTGGGATTCCTATTTTGTTAAACCGATAGGGGTTAAAATAAATTTAAATCTCATTTGTTGAAAAGAAAACAAGCTGACAATATTTACATAGATATGGGAATATCTTTAGCAAAAAGAATATGACAATAGCTTTGTTTTGCAACTCTTGAATGGAAGTCTACAAAATGCTGGTATGCGAAGTAATGTCAGCATAAAAAATGATAGTCTGGGTTAAAACTTACTTTCAAGACATAAAGAAACACAACAAAAGAAAATTTCTTTTTTTATTATTTGTGTTTATGGTTAATACAAGCCTTTACACATATCAATCCAATTTAAAATCCAAATATCATAATTACATACATCAAAACAATGTTCAATAGAAAAAAGTGTGTTACAACTACCAAATCATACTTCAAAATACTTCAAAATATTCACTGGTTAAAATCCTAAATTAATATCTAATACTGAGCACAGTCTTTATCTAAAATCACCTAGAAAGCAAAGATGCAATACCTCAAATACCTAAAATATTGACTTAATATCTACTACCACAAACCTTCTTCCAGGCATAGCATGCTGCCGCTATTATGAGAATGGAATCCGCACAGTATATTTTACCCCAAAATTGGTTATCTTTGATGTGCAATATGTTCATGACAAAATTCAAAAAGCTTTTAAGATATACATCTTTCTGTTTGGTACATTGTGTTCAAATGTGTGGAGCAGATTCTATGTCTAATTTGCATAGGAAACAAAACCTGTCTTTTTACAAGGGATCGTGGTCCATCCTCCTGTATGCTCTAACGTCAGATAGATGTTGGATTGGAAGTATGTGGTGAATCTTCTCACCTTGGAAGAACAGAGTTCTGTGAGCTATGAATAGGATGTCTGACTTAAACCTTGCGTATTGTATTTCCTTTAGAATTTGAATTTTGCCAAATGATCAACATTCCAACAGCTATTCAACTCTCTTGTTTTCTTTTTTAATATGCTTGATATATTTAGGTTGAGAATTACATCATCAATTGTAATATTTAATGTGCAGTATGCATCTGGACTGCGTTACTTTATTACATTAGGAACACATTTTTACTTTTATTGGCATATTGCTGCGCCAAATAGCTGCTCATAATATTAGTCTTGTGAGTAGCTAAGATAATTGTACAAAAGAGTGCATCTCTGTATCATCCATAGAGATCTAAGGGATATGGGCTGTATGACCTAAAAAAATGCTGTTTTGACCACATTTGTTGGTCAAATTTATTTTGATCAACTGCAGAGGGAGACCCCCTACATGCCCCTCTAATGTGGGGGGAGACCGCATGCACCTCTCCAACTTCCCCCCACCTCAACCTATTCCCTTACCCCTCCCCACACTAATTTTTTATTAAAATATACCCTTTGACCTACTGAATTCGACCAACGTTCGATCTGCCCATTTTACAAATGAAAGGTCTTAGTATAAACCATTTCTTGAGCCCTTTCAATCGTATAATATTATTATAGAAATCTTTAGCAGGGAAGCTTTTAATTGGACACGCAAAATAATTGTATCTATTAACCACTTCTATCTTTGAGTCATCAATATATCAGGAGGCGTTGCACATTGTATTTTTACCACCAAAATAATTATAATTTTTGTTTTCATAGTGTTGATTTTAAGGTGATTAAGACATGCATAGGTGGGTGGCAAGTGCAGATAAGGACCTTTGTAACCCAATTTGGATGAGGTCAATTATTATTGTATCATCTGCTTATCCTACCCTCAGGACCGCAATACTTCCAATACTTGGTAGGAAATTACGAACCACAGTAATGGCTTTTTCCATGTCACAAACACATAGATTGTATAATGCTGAAGACAAGACAAAGCCAAGTTTGATTGTTGTGTTCAGGTCACCCTCCTTGTTGATCCGGATAGAAACGTTGGTATTCAAATACAATGCTATTGTAAAATAAAACAAATTTGGGTCAATACCCCATTTCTTCAACTTTACCCAGAACAATGTTCTTACCACAGTATCAAATGCTTTGCTAGAATCAAAAAAACAAACATATATCCTATCATTCAGTATACTATTATATGCTGCAATAAAATATTGTAAAATACTAATGTTATTTAATATGTTATATCCTTTGCAGAATCTCGTTCGGAAAGGTGAGAGTAAGCCAGTTTGTTGCACCCATCTAGTTCATTTCTTAAGAAGTATTGTGGAGACGATCTTCTGGCTTGCGTCTATCAAGCCAGTAGCCTATATTTCAGGGGTTTGGCATGAGCTCCCCCTTTAAATACCGGGACCATAACTGATCTACGCCAGCTAACTGGTATGGCACAGCTTTTTAAAATGTTGCAGAAAAGTTGTTCCAGAATGAGAGCCCAGAATTTAGGGTTCTCTTTCAGAAGAGCATTAGACATCATGTCCGATCCCAGAGCACGAGAATAATTAATGGATTTAATACTTTCTAGAAATTAATATTTGGGGTATATCTGTTATCCTTTTCCTCCAGACATCCATGGACATAACATAGATCTTTAACTGCCCTAATCCATTCTCTTTCGCTGATTGAATTAGTCTCAATATTCGACATTCTGTTGATATTGGTTCTATCCATTTTCCAAAATCTCCTATTGTCGTGTTTCTTTATAAGTTCAAATTCCATTCACCAATTGGCATTATTCCATGATTATTTGTGAGGCTTGAGACAGTTTTTTTTAATGAGTAGCTACGAGAGCTTTTAGCTGATGTTTTCTTTGCCATGTATGACTAGGATATTTGTTAATTAATCTGCAACTAGTATGATGTTTCTTTTAGCTGACAGGATGTCAAAATCAAAGTGACACGGATGATTCTTATCCTGATTTTTGGATCAAATTAAGATCATGCTTTATTGCCAACATTAGTCTAGATAAATCCCATGTATGTGCAAGTAGTCAGTAACATATCTGAGAACTATTTATATTAGTCAGGTTACCCAGTTTACCTAAATTCTTATTACTCCATATAATTCTATTACCTGCCCAATTACCCTCCATCTGTTCATTATTATTTCTAATTTAGCATGATTTAGATAAGGTCTGCCTCCAAGTTAAAGTCACATGGTCACTCAGTGAATTAAATGATGGTGTTCTAGCACCACAGCAATGCCGTGGTGCTAGAATACCACGGCATTGCTGTGGTGATTATTATCAACATAGACATATTCCAAAAATTAGAAGTTGCCTCCATTTGACCAAGTGTCTTTGATGTAATCCCAGCTCCTGCCTTTGATAATAAGACAAGAGTTATCAAATAAACTAAAGGCCTGTGGCCATTTGATGTCGTCATAACTATTCATTAATACAAGCTCTTCTTACTGGTTAGTTTCTAATTGTTCAGAGATAAACCTGCTATATTTCTTCAATGCCAGGGCATTCAAATCTCCAGCGATCATAATACTTCCCGTTGGACAACTCAACATCCATCTATAATTTTGACTATCAAGTTTAGTATTTCATTAAGCTTTGTCTTGCCAGGAGGGGAGCAGCTGTTAACAATCAATATGCTAGTTGCTAGAAATGGTGTATGTAACTTTGCAGACAGTAGATAAGGGGAATTGTTTTCTACACACAAGGGAGAAATAGTAAGAAAGGACTGCACACCAATGGCCAGGCCCCCTCATCAGTCTACCACGAAGACTGCACATTGTTTGTGTGCATATAATACTCTAGCCATCGATGGTAAAGTCCTCTATGGCCCAAGTCTCCTGTAATATGCATATATATTTGGATCTCAATAAATCATTACCCTGCAGCTTCCTCAAGAAAGAGTTGAAGCCTAAGTATGGCAGCTGATCCATTTGAAGGATTCTAAGCTATGGCAAGGTCAATGATGAATTTCAGTTAACCTGTTATGGGGTTTAATTATCCTACCGGAGCTGTGTTGGTCAAAGTATGCTCCTATTTCCATCCTCTCGATCTGGTCCTTCCGAAGGCAATACCAAGGTAGCAATTGAGCATTATCTTGGGTCTTAGTCTAATTGAGCCCTATATCCAATAATGCAACAGAAAATGAGTGGCTAGTTCAACCACTGCACAATCTGTTGCACTGTGCCATTTAGGTACCTCTGCCCGTATCAGATCCCTATTGCTTATTGTTGATAGCTATGGTATAGGTTCCCAAAGTGATAGCAGTGTAGATCTTTTGAGGAAAGGATAATTCCTCAATTTTAACCAAATTACTGAGGGAATTCCACTTGTTCCTTTCACTTGATAGACTTATCATAGCCTTCTCCTTACAAATTTCCTTATTTAATCCCATACACAGACTCCTATTGTCTTTAAGGAGTCTTGTTCTCATTTCAGTAAGGCATAGATGATCTCTCTTCTTGTCTTTATCCAGGGCTTCTATACTGTTGATGTCATATGGTTGCTCACTACTACTAGCGGGAATGTTATTAGATAACCATCTATCCATGCAACCCCTTAGTTCGACTTGTCTTGACATTCCATTCCCAACGTCTCTATAGTGACCGTAGTCTTTTCACTCAGCACCGGAATTGTCGGTTGGTTAGAACACCCATTTATGTTTGCATCAGTCTTTCTTTTGGGAAACTCCACTCATTTTAAGCCACCGGCCAGAGTCTTGATGGTCGCTCTTTTCCAATTTTGTTTAATCTTCTTGGCTGAATTTTCAACCATGAAAATCTCCTGACACAGTGGGCCTCATTACAACTCAGGCGTTAAGGGTTAACGCCGTTGTTAACCCTTAACACCTGATTCCGATTTTAACGGCTGCTTTTAGCAGCCGTTAAAATCCATGGTGCTAAACCGCCTTGGTGCTAATTACGCCACCGTAATTTACGGTGGCGTAATTAGCACCTTCCCCATTCCCATTATGCCCTATGGGGCAAAAATGGGAATGGGGAAGGGTAAAATGGGAAATGGGGATTTACCGCCCCACTCACCTTGGAATGGGGCGGTAAATCCGTCATCCACCATGGTGTAAACGTAGTTTACACCATGGTGGTAAAGTTGGCGTACTTACTGCCTGGGTCGTAATGACCCCCAGTATGTCTATTGTGGCTTGTTCTGTTTCGGCAAAGTTCAAACAGAATCACTCTGAGACTTGGTAGAGCCAATAGAATCAGTGAAAGAACGATAGACGATCATATCAAATTCATATTCACTTTCCACACCAGCACTCTCTTGAGTGGCCATGCTGCCCCCATCTGTCAAGATTATGGAACTACTACGATTTGGTCTCCATACCGAAATAGACTCCACAATATCAGTTCTGTTATCTAAAATGATGTGCACCACTCTGGCAAGAGTGCATTTTATGCTGGGTTGTTTTGCTGCTAATCTCATACAAAGTTCCAGAATTGCCTCTATTTCAGCCAAAGTTGTGTTCATTGTCGAAGTGACTATGCCCAGATTTGACTGTATAGATTATTTCCCAGTTGATTTTACGCTTTCTTCTATCATGCTCTCCTCCGCCGAATATTCATAAATAGATGCCAGTTCCTCTAAATTAGGACTGGCTGACAAGTTTGTCCCAACAGCATTATCATTTTCAAAACTCACTGGACCCAAAGAGTTTTTTGTATTTTCATTATTCCAACGGTCTTCCGTTAAAGCGGTCCCCAGCTGCTTGATTTTAATTGCATGGGGTATTCTCGCGTTGCCAATTAGGAAACCACTAATTTTTGGTTGCAACATATCTTGCTTTCCAATGGCACAACCAGTGTCTTGTTTGCCCATTTTTGTGCACGATGTAACCTTTTGTTCATCCATGCACCAAACTGGGCTTCTAGGCCATTTACCAGATCTCTCCATCCCACTGTGCAAACCCAGCGATCGCTGTTTCACTGGCTTCATAGTATTCTATTACCCGCTGAATATGTAGAATTAAAATTAGCGGAAGAAAAGGGCGGCTAACCCTAACAAACTCAAACCTTTACAAATTTAAAAGGGGGGATAGAGGCCCGAAGCCTCAAGGAATTACACAAAAGCCAGTGCTGGTTCTAGAAAAGAAAACTCAGCTAAGTAATGGCAACCTCTTTGGCAAGGAATGGATTGTCAAAGCACTAAACGGATCTCACTCGGCTTCCATAGTTATTGCCTTACCCAACTGCGATGAAAACCAGCCCAGAATCACCAAGCCGTCGTTAGGGCAACAATAATCGCATAACCCTGTTTGGCATACTATTTTGCTTCTCTCTTCAATTGGAACACCGGAACACTGAAGCACTTGCTGCACTTCTGCTCCGCTTCCACCAACAGTCAAGGATGTATGTGCGTGCACTCGTACAATGTCCTTAAAGGGCCAGTCAAAACAGCAAGCAGTGAAGAACGCTGTTAACACAATCCGATAGTGTCCAATACTGAAACACGTGCCACACTTCTGCCTCTATAAATACATTATAAAATGGGTGTGTGTAAAACCCAGAACGTGCCGAAATGGGGCAGAACAGTACCCTAATATATAAAACAGCAGTGAAACTCACCTGATAATGATGCAAACACACATGAAGAACATTTTGAAATGAGAAAAGTGCAACAATATGCTGTCATTAACCCATTACTTCCCAAAGCCTACATTTTATCACGAAAAAGTACCCAGAACCGTTCCTTATAAAATCAATCAATTCAATAAAGAGAAAAGAGCATCAGCATTTTACACAATGTTGTGTACACAGTGCTGTGTGATAATTGAACATAGATTGTTTCTTTCCGCATATAGACATTCAGGAACAGCAGAAGACATAAGGTACTTAGTAGTATGAGGCGACCTTTACGTGGGCTGGTGTGACCCTTCTGCCACCAAGCCACTTTGTTTAATTTTTAATAATCTCTCTGATGCCTTTTAATCAATTCTCATTTTTTGTTTTGTCTTCTCACCAATATTTTTTAGTGTGCTGATGCTCTTTTCTCTTTATTGGATTGATTTGCATAACTGTTATAATTGTGATGTTGTTTCTATGAACACATATTGTGTCACACAATGATGACCACATGTTTTGTTCCAATAACTGTTGATTAATCTATGTTAAACTGTTTGCCTTGTACTCCCACTTGATTTTGGTTTGATATACGAATGTCTACATAATTGTCAATTGGGGTTCACCTAACTTTGTTATGTATATAATTCAGCCTCAGCCTCAGATGAAGAGCGTTTTAGCTCGAAACACGTGTTTCGAAAAGACAGGCGGTCTTTTTATTGCAATACAATGTACGCAACTAAGCTGTGAATTGTTTCTGGAATTTGGCACAGTACAACTGTTACTCGTTTTCAGAAAGTTAGAAATGTATGCACTTCTCATGATCAATTGCTGTTGTTAACAGGAGGGAGGACCCTACTGTTAGAACAGTAGGGGGGGCAATACCTATATAACACAGAAATGGGCTTAACAAAACAATTCACATTCCCTTTGTCGTGCGTATATTTTGTCATTTGACAATACATGTTTGAAACATGGTTTTGTATGTATAATCCATATATCAGCTTAACTGCAGCATGCTAGATGAAGTGCAGCCAGTGAATCTAGCAGATCCGCTGGACGGCCTAGAACACGTTGCTAGAGTCCAAAGTGACATTAATTGCAGAGCAAATTGCTAAGGATTTGTGCTCATGACTGACTGAAGATTCCAGAGATGAAAAAAGCAATTATTGGCGCCTGCAATCATTTGTTGTGTAAGGGTACACTGAAGAGAATGCCCACATGTTTTACTTTGGCAACAAGGAGAAGGCGTAGAATTAATTGCATTGGGGGGGAAAGGAGTTGGATATGAGATTGACTTTTGCAGCCAAGCTTCGCTTTTACAGATTACAAATTGGAGAGAGTCTTCTCGGGGGCAGATACGATTCCACCCCATGCATGTGTATACGTCGTGAAGGAATGTTTGATCGCTTGTAACCTTGATATACATGTGGGTGTCATCAGTGTATGATTGTGCTGACAGTGAGAGATCAGTCAGAATGCTAAACAGTAGGATAGACCCGTGGAAAATACTTTAAATTGTGCATGAAAGCTATTTGAACCCAACTACCACATGGGCACAGTCCACAGCATTAAAGGACTCATATAGACAAACATTATTTCTTTGTACTGGAATTTTTGTTGAGTGGTGGTCCTACTCAGAGAGTCATGTAACACCTTACACGGTTCAAAGGCTGAAAAGGTGAAAAATTAAATAGAAGTTAAAAATATTTTTGGGATAGGATTAGAAGATTAGGATAAACAAGAAATGGCACTGAGTTTAATGAACAGGTTTAATTGTAGGTAAACAGTTATGGTTTAATGCTGTTTCTGAATCTGGTGATGGAGTGTGCAGCATGGATGTGAAGAGGTAGGGTGTTCCAGTCTCCGGGTGCCCACTGGGTAAATGCTTGTTTTTGTCTGCATGTTAGTTTGTATAATAGTATGTGCCGGAGATGATGGCTTGCGTGTCAGGTGTGCCTGTGTCTGTTTGTGTGTGGGTGATGGGTTTGAGTTTGTTCTGAAGGTGAGATACGTTTTGTGGTGGATGGATTTGAAAACAATGCAAAACAATTTGATGGGAAATCCATATGGTACAGGGAATAAGTGGAATTGGGCAAGAACCAAAATGATCTGTGAATTCTTGGGTAGGGGGAGGATGAGCCTGGCTACTGCGTTTTGTATGGCTTGCAGTCAGGGCAAGGGTGCTGTGGTGAGTCCAGTGAGGAGACCATTGCTCTAGTCCAGCTTGGTGAGAACCAGTGCAATGCAGAACTCCTCAGTAGGAAGGATATGTGTACGTTTTTGAAGGAGGTTTAGTTGTAGGTTGCATGCTTTAGTGACAACAGCTATGTGGTGTGTGAAGCAAAGGTACACCATGCATAGTACGTTCTGCCAAAAGTGGAGGTGGGGCTATCTAAAGTCAATTTCATGGCCTAAATACCAATTCCAATACCAAATTGGCAAGGTTTTCATGTTTGTTGTGAAAGTTCTGAAGGTTGAAGGCAACATCTTTCAATGCTAATTTCGATTAAGCATGAAGCAAGTGACAGGAATTGTTGCATTTAAATGGGGTTTCTTCAGGAGGGGTATTCCCTTCCTTATTGTAGAGCACGATTAAGTATCTCTCCTACTGGAAGAGCAAAGTGAAGAGCACATTGTTTTATTAACCAATCTGGTGGTGGAACATTGTCATTGTGTGTGGGTCTTATATTCATTTCTGTCAGTTGGAAGGTGGAGGAGCCTATGACATAAGCTGCTAACTAGATGGAGCCAGTAGAGAGTCAGCTATAGGAGGCAGTTCAACCATCAATACCACCCATTCCTTACCATTAAATGTTGATGTTGGCTACACAAATCAGTTTAGATATTTATGGGAAATGGGGGTGAGATAGTAGAAGTGCGCTGGTTGTGTTAAATGGCTGACAAGATTAACCAATGTTTGGGATTGCTTTTCATCATTGGCTAAAGTAGTGGCTCAATATGATTTATAAACCTAATTCTGGCTGTTCTGTAATCTCTAACCTATAACGGTTCTTGTTGTCTGAGTTTACATTCTTCTCAATTATGTTTAACTCAGTTGGTTTACTTGTTTCATAGCTTTAGGCTGACAGTGCAACAAGGGGAAATGGCGACTTGTGTTATTGTGACCTAAAGTGGGAGCATAGAGGAGTTGAAGCCATGCATGGTGTAGGTATAGTTCTGAAAATAGCTTCACAAAGAATAATGATTTGTACATTTGCAAGAAATGCCAAGGCATTATGTTACTCCTAATCTTCCTTCAACATGTATTATTATCTATAGCCCTCAACCAATTAATTCCTCTTGAGAGTACCATTTCCACTTTTCCCTCTTTTGTTTCCTTTCTCCTCTAACTGCCTTCTTGTCATTTAACAGGGGTCATCCTGCCTGCACAGGAATGCTCCTTAACACACTGGAAGTGTGTTGGGATGACTATAGGTGTATATGTGTTCATGATTGTGCCACTGCCAGATTGTTAGAAGACCAGAGGTTCAAAGCAAGCAGCTGCAGATGCTGTGGGTTTACTCTTCCTCACAATTGATCTTATATAATGAATGCCCCTCTTATTATTTGTAACAATTATGTTTGCACTAATCAAAACCCACGATGTTATTTGCATTCTGGGAATTGCTGTCCTGCATTTTAATGAGTATATCTGGGGTACTATTGGTTGACTAACAACCTCAGAATTTACTGGATCAGTGTGAAACATGTGTGACAGTAAAGTATATGTTGTAGGTAATGTGCAAAGTCTGAGAACAGTAACCCCACATATATCTTGTTGTTCCTTCTTTACTTACCCTGGCAGCTGCTCTCAGTTACAACCCTGCAGTAGTGCGTGCAGATGTTTTGTAGTTACTCAGGAGCAGACCAGGAGTCTAAGTTAAACAAGAGAGTGTCCTTGTTTTTTTAGTTACGTGGAAAGAAAAGCACAGGCCCTAGATGTAGCACAAGGCATAACGCAGGACAGGACACCATCAGCACACCCTCTCACTCAGACAGCCTCCAACAAAATGTTTTGCTTAAGACATTCAGCAGGCCACATGCAGACAATATTCCATACCTAGGAGATTGATGGCATCATGTCAGGAAAGCAGAGAAGATAGAATAGGTAGGTAGCATACAGCAACAAGATGATTCGCTTCTGCTGCTGTCCTTGTGCCACAGCAAAAACGGTAACATTGATCTTTGGGTGAATACAGCCTCAAACTAAATATTTTACATAAAACTTTCAGCAGGCCATATACAGTCAGTATTCCATAACTAAGAGATTGATGGTATCATGGCAGGAAAACAGAGAAGATAGAATAGGTACGTAGCATGCAGCAACACGATGATTCGCTTCTGCTGCTGCTCTTGTGCCACAGCATAAAAGGTAACATTGATCTTTGGTTGAATAAAAACGGAGTAAAGAATGGCTTGAGTTAATGCAATGAGTTAATGCTTGCTTTCAAGGTGAACACAGAATCAGTGGCGTAACACAAAATGTTGGGCCCCCCTGCAAGCCCTGCTGAAGCCCCTCCACCACCAAGCTTCACAAAGAAGCAAATGACGTACCACAGTCTCCAGGGGCAGGCCTCGGTCGCCAAGCATGGCAATTCACAGATGACTGTGCTGTTGACGGGATGCATTGAGCACTGCACTTGATGAAAGATGTGCATTTAAAAAAAAACATTCATCATGCACCCAGTATAAGAACAAGGGAGTGGCATCTGTCCCCTGCATCGTAAAGTGCCAGGCACCACTGTCCGCAAGCAGTAAAAATTATTAAATTATTATGCATATGCTAATAGTCAGCTTTATGGTGCTGGGAGGGAGGGTGTATCAGGGGTGTGGGGGCACTGGCATTGTAAACAAATCGAGGTCGGTGGAGGCAGGTGAATATTTTTAATGGAGGGCCATTACCATCTCCCATGAATTGGTGTGAGCGAACAAGCGTAGCAAGGTAGCCCTAGTAATTGTTGGGGAGAGACGTGGTCTTTTCCACCCCCTCACCATTCCCGTGCTGAATAGATCCGGTGTATGCCAAGGGGTGGTTACACCCCCCCACTATATGCACTAACAGCAGTAAGCAAACAAATAACCAAGTCTGTATCGATGCCTAGAGACTTCATTTTGTGACACATCTGACGTCATCTTTTACTAGGCCCAAAAGAAATCTCTAAAATACTCTCACTCCTCTGCCCTGCACCTTGCAAAGAAAGCCCAGGCCAACTCTGCTTCCTGCCAGCTCCGCTCAAGCCCTGTTCTCACGGAAGTCCACCCATTTATTGTTGCAACATTTAGTATCATCCTAGGACAGATGAACTCACTGCACTGTGTGAGACCAGAGCAGGCCCCAGCTTGTATGCCCATCCATCTCCACAAACCTGCCTGTGCACTCCTGACCCCCACCCTACCAGGCCACAGTCGACAGGGCCCATGCCCCTCTGGTCTTTGATACAGGTACACATCTGACCCCTTGCAGTGACCAGATGGGGACACCCACCATAGCCCTAATCCTGTGTATCAATACATCCTTCTTAGGCCTAACACATGTCTACCTGTATCATGAGGCATCAGGTAGATCAAAACCCACGGGGCAGACACTTAGGTCTGGGGTACCATGCTTTATGCACCTCTGGGTACATGGGTTGGAATGCCAATATATCTGCCAATGGGTTCTTAAAGTACCCACATTCATGCTAGAATTGTATGCTTGCCATTTGTCTCATTTCAGTCAGTTCCTGTTGTTTTAGCTATTGTAGATAGAAATGTAGCACTCCACTGATATGACCTTCAACCACGGAGAAGAGTCCAGTAGACCCACGTGCGCCCGAAGCGAAGGGGAGACATTTCCAATTTGCATCCAACCTCCCCTATGTGATTGAGTATGGCATAGGCCTTCCCCAAATCAATAGCCAAGATTTGTGCTCTCAGGCAAAGTTTTTTGCTTGCATTTATCTTATAAATTTTATTTGCAATTATTCTCCTGGTCTCATTCCCTAGTTTGGTGTGTCCATTATTCAGTCTAAGGTATACGTGCATTGTTGGGTGTGAGCCTTCATTTGGTGACCCCTCTTGTGTGATATTCCTCGAGATACCCCCATACCTGCGGCAAGATCCAGGGCTTCCAAGGAAGGTCCGCCCCACCTACGGCTGACCAGTCCCTAAACAAAACACGTACGTAGAATAGAAGGTTTTGTGGGTCCTGCAAATACCCAACTGCTCGCCTGAGCTGGGTGCGGTCACGAGGGGGAGGCCCAGGCATTGTGGATAGACCGTGAACAGAGGCTCTTGGAAGAACACAAATACGATAGTATTAATTACTAGGGAAAACAAATGAGGGAACGTGGGAAGATTGTTTATGGAGCATAATAAGGGAAGGGAACATGAAGGATCAGAGTATGAATGAGTAGGATTAGTGTCTGAAAATGAGTGCTTTCTTTTAATGGCCATTATTTTATATATGGAAGGATAAGTTGAAAAATAGTGGAGAAATGGGAACCTAGCTCTGAAAGGGAGTAGAAGGCGGTGCTGCATTACACTGTCCCGACAAGTGTGTATATCTAGTGGAAAAAGGATAAAAGTAGGAGCCTCGTATAATTAGTGGGATCCTGAAAACGTAGGGGTTGTTATTTTAGTTTATTAGCTTAGTTTATTATTTTAGTATTTTTAAAGCATGGAGGTCAGTCCAGTGGGGGGTGAGGTGATGTGAATGATAGAGTGAGTGAAGCAGGGTTGATGTTCTAAGAAGCGGAGAAGGCTCAAGCTAAAGGGGAATATATTAAGATGTATGTTTCTTGTTCTGTGCTGTTAGTTCATTTGTCGGCTTGTTGTTTAAAATGTTCAATGATTTATGTTTTATGTGACTATACTGAACATGTATAATTAATGTTCTGAAGTGAAAAAAAAAATATTAGATTGTTGTATCAGAGATTAAGATTCAGAGGTGACAGTGAGAAAAGGACTGAGAAAGTGAGGCCGGTTGTTGAACATGGGGATGGATATCCCACGCTCACATATTTGTAAACACCTCCCCTTTTACAGTGACAGAATAAAGAAGTACCACAGTCAGTGTATAGTGGAAACAAAGTTAGAGGGGTCGCTCCATGCCTGGGCGGAAGAAGGGTCATTTAATAAGGGAATACTGGACCATGTAGCAACTTACCTGATGGCAAAATATAAGTGGAAGCAGCTCCAAAACAGACGGGAGGCGTTGGATCTGTGAAGATGTTTGAGGAGACACCAGTCATGCATACCACAGGAAAGGTAGGAAAGGCGTCCGTAGAAGTGAAGGAAAGTGAGGAGAAAGAAGGGAAGGGAAACGATGAACCCAAGAAACTATACCCACAGCTCATGAGACCTGTGGATGGATACTCAGATCCAGCCTATGGGCCAGGGGAGAGTACACCAGCAACACCTGGCCGGGCGCTTCCATCTTCGTATGTCCCCTCCACTTTAAGACCCATGGCTGCCCCCCAGGGACCATCCAATAGAGATCTTGCAGCGACATTAACGTCGACTAAGAGAGAATTGGCCCCGGTTAAGAGCAATATGTGAGACAACCCAGCAATCCGGGGAGGGCTGCCATTGCCCTTAAAAAGTTCCTCTCTCCTACCAGAAGATTAATGGAAATCAGGTGACTTCCTCTTTAGGGTGGATAGTGCCCCCATATGGGCAGTACGTGTAGAAAGGGAGTGGGAGATAGAAAGTGTGAGGTATGATACAGTGGCTTCAGTGAGGGATGAAGAGTGCTGGAGTGATTTTGATGAATCCGATGAGGGAGCTGTGGGGGGAATACAGCAAGTACAATGGGTCCCCCGCGGGTGACAGATGAAGAAGAGGGATGGGAACATAGGCTCCAAAAAGACTAGGCAAAATAGACTTAGTGAAAAAGAAAGGAGCAAAGGTAAGTAGGGGAAAAGTAAGATCAAAATTGCAGTTGCCCCTCATCCGTAAGGGAGCAGGACGGCCTCATTATGTGCCATGGGCAATGATGGATAAAAACAACCTCCTCAACTCCCTGCCCCAGTTCACGGCGGGAGCAGGAAAATGGATCTTTGAAAAGAATACTGTGGGAGAGCCTCTGGCCATAGGGGTCATTAAAAGCCTGTTAGTATCCACAGTGGGAGATCAAGCAGACTCAGTATGGGTGAAGGAAGGATTACCGGGTTTCACCAAAGGGAATGATACACATGATGGGGCATCCTTCAACAATGTCTGTGCCCAGGTTTGGGACACACTGTGGAGGACCTTCCCTGACACCCCCGATTTACACTCTATAATGCAATATACTATGGGGGATGAGGAAGATGTCGTGCGGTTCATTCTCCAGGTGCAAGATATGTGGAGAGCGGAGACGGACATGCCCTGGGACCAATCTACCTCCCTATTCTACTTTATCATTAAAGACCTCCCAAAGGATGTACAGAAGGCCCTTGATAAAATCGGTGGGATAGAAGCCAAAGGGTGGCCAGAGATTCAGAGCATCATAGTACACCATTTCAGGAGGATCAAAGAAAGGGAAAAGGAAACAGCTCAGAGGAGATTAGCAGAAGAAGCAAAGCTTGTACAGAGCAAGTTAGTGAAGGTCACAGCAGTAACCGCAGTGCCACCCTCAGAGCATCAGGGATAAGAAAGGGTAGTGTCAGTAGCCATACAAGCTAGGATGGCTGCAGTAAGGACAGACAACAGCCAGGAATAGTAGGGTGGCGATCAACAATACATGGGAACCCAGTGGCAAGGAAGACCCACAAGAGGAAGAGGTGGGTACTGAGGATGCTTGGGAGGAGTAGGGAGCTATGGAGAACAAAGTCCAAGGGGAGGTGGACCCGGGCAACCAAAGAGTTAGCAATGGACAGCAATATGGGCACCCACACCTGGGAAGCCTGTGTGGACTGCCCATGGGAAGTTATGAACAAGACGAGCAGCCAGATAGTAGAACCATACCAGGGTACAACACTCTTTGACACCCCCCGCACTGCATGCAGTCCCACCCACCCGCCAAAATCAAATGACACACAAACCAATTTGTCACAATGGCTAACGGTGCACCAGCACCTTATCAGTGGATATGTGTGCTTAGCAAAAACATTTTCTCCTGCCCTGGAACAGACACCCACCCAGACTAGGACAGCCCAGAGAGAGCAGTTGCATGTCCAGTCCTATCAACTACCTTACGCTCAGATGAGGAACCACTGATGGGGGCAGAGATAGGGAACAAACAGTTCATCTTTATGGTGGGCTCGGGGGAGGAGAAATCATGTCTTTGTGAAGAAGATTTCCTGCTAACTGGCAAAAATCTCGAAACGCAAGGATTCTCTAGGGCTGTGGTCACGGTTCCTTACACAGAATATTTGGATGTTAGGAGGGGGAAAACAGTTCAAGCACCCCTACTTTACCATCAAAACTCCCCTGTAAACCTATTGGGAAGAGACTTAATCAGTAAGTTAAACATGACAATAGCATTCACAGACAGGGGAGAAGTTTGCTACACCCCCGGTATGTGCTCGCACTAGCAATGCTGCTTATACAAACAATAGCTAACGAAACTGCCATACGAGGTGTACCAACTAATGTCGACATGTTTATCTATGGCATAAAAGTGTTAGCAAGAGTAGTGCCAGAAATCACAGGAAAGGAATGTAGTGTACCATCTGATTGTGTTTTCTGCCCAGTGGCCACCCTCGAGATACTGCCTGGTACTGTCCTCTCACTTTATCTGCATGGGATACAGGTGTCAGCAAAGCGTATTGTAGCAATTAGCATGAACACACATGGGTGTGAGTGGCAGACAGTGCTGTGTATTGACCCAAATATACTGTTGCACAAACTAACTGATGAAGAGATGTTCACTGACAGTGACACTGATTGGGAAATCATAATGGAAATATGTATGCCCTGTGATATAATGGAACAAAACAGATGGGTGACAAACCCCATCATGGCCATTGCCAGTGCACCACTATCTTTTTGTGATTCAGACTTGCTATTTGTGGACCACAAACACCCATGATGTAGGATTATTATGCAAAATGACACCAATAAAAAAGAAACTTAACCCAGGCGCAGTCCTACCCAGGGTAAGCCAGTAACCCATGTCAATGGAGGTGGAGGAGGGAATAAAAGAGACAATACATGCATTACTGGCACAGGACATCATTGTCCAGTCTAATTCTCCATGTAATACCACCGTTTACCCCATCAAGAAAGCGATACAGGGGATGTAGCATTTGGTACAACACCTCCGCCCACCTAATGATATTGTCTAAAAGGAGTTCCCTCTCATCCCCTTTTATGTTGCATTCCAAACAGTCCACGCACTTCCCTGTGGTGAACCTGAAAAACACCCTTTTCTCAGTGCCCCTCGAGCCAGATTCTCAATACCTCATGGCATTTACTCTAGGGGGGAAACGGTATGAACATCGCTGATTGACCCAGGGGTATTTTGAAAGCCCAAGCATTTTTAACAGACTATTACACGAGGACCTCAGCAACATTGATGTTCAGAGTACCATAATTCAGTACGTTGATGACCTCCTGGTATCAGTGAGGGAGAGAAACATGACATAGGGACTCTATTGCCCTGCTTAAGTTGCTGGCCCCGAAGGGGTACAAAGTAGACAAAAATAAACTGCAGTACTGTTTGACCAAAGTCCTATACTTTGGCCAACTGATTTCAAAAGATGATAAGAGGATAATACCTGATAGGGCGGCAACAGTGTGCGCCACAGCCAGACCCCACATGGTTAAGGACATGCAGAAGTTTCTCGGCATCTGTAACTATTGTAGGGCATGGATATTGGACTATTCTGCCTACACTTGACCCCTATTGCAAGAATTAAAAGCAGCCCAAAAAGACAAAACACTGATTAAACGGACCCCTGAAATGCACAATGCCTTCCCAACACCAAAATAACTGATGTGCACAGCTCTTGACCTAGCCACAACAGATTATGAACAGGAATTCTTCCTGTTCTCACACTCAAATGGCACATTAATGACAGCAGTATTAACAGAGAAAACATCCTTGGGCCACAAGCCAATAGCATATTACAGTGGCACTTTTGATTCAGTGATGCAGGGGTAATTTTCTTATGAACAACTCTTGCAGCCACTGCCTTTGCTAATGAGAAAAGCTCCACAAATGTGAAGGGAAGTTCCCTTACATTGTTTGTTGAACACCACAGGTTTGCCATATTAGAACTATCAAAATCTACACTCAGCACACTGAGAACATGAGCCTATGAGAAAATAATTTCAAGCCCAAATGTTCACGTAATATGGTGTCAAACAGTAAATCCCAGCCACGTTCCACACAGAGCCATGCACGGTAGAGGATATGCGAAATCTTGACTGTGCAACTTATGAAGGAGGAGAGGACGACATTCCCAAAGCTAATGAAAATGCTTTAGAAGAGAGGGAAGTGTTCTTTGTAGATGGATCAGCATCTGTTTTTCCAGAAACGGGTGAAAAACATGTGGGTGCAGCTGTAGTGAGGTTGGAGGTGAGTATGAGATTCTGGTACAAAATCACCTAACAATGCACTTATCAGCACAAGCAACAGAGCTAGTAGCACTTATTGAGGCCCTACATGCATCAAAGGGCTGTGCAGTGACAATATATTCTGATTCAGCATACATTACCACCACCGTACATGCAGGGTTGTCCCACTGGAGAAGGAGGGGGTTCAGAATGGCTGATGGGTCCCCAGTAAAATATGTAGAGTTACTGAATTAACTGATAAAGTCACTCACAGAGCCATTAGTAGTGGCCCTGGTAAAAGGCCAAGCCCACACCAACAATAGTGACAAAATATCACTGGGAAACGCAGTGGCGAACACCACTGCAAATGAGGCAGCATATTTCCAAAAACAAGTGAACACAGAATGCATGTTAAAACGTAAAACAGAGGAGCCGAAAGGGGAAGGCTATAATGCACTGCCAATAACACAAATAATTGAACTGCAAAGAAAAGCACCACCTTAGAAGAGGAACTATGGGCCAAACAAGGATGCACACAGGCGCCCACGGATCTCCTATGGAGACAGGACACGACAGGGAAAGTAGTGATGCCAGTAGAGCTGTTGCAGGTAGCATTCCAACAACTTCACTTTCCAGCCCACACTTCAGTGCAGCATATAGCTGAAGATGTCCAGGAGGATTGTTTTGTCCCAAACCTCCAGGAGTATTTTACTAAAAGGACCATTGCGTGTATCACGTGTCAAACATTTAGCTCATGGATGACTCTCAGAACATTCTGAGGGACCATGCCCCATCCCATCGGACCCTTCCACAAACTGCACATTGATTATGCAGACATGGGGGAGATTTTCAATGGAGCAAGATACTTGATAGTGGTGGTTTGTCCCTTTTCACGTTGGGTGGGGGTAGGGCCCTGAGCCTACCCATATGCAAAGTATGCAGCAAAATTCTTAGTGTTCCCACGGTGGGGAATATACGATGATATATGATCCGACGACGGAACACATTTTGTAAATGACCTCTTCAAGGAAGTGACCACATTATTGGGACTAAAGCATAACATGTGTTCCATTTACCACCCGCAAGTGAATGGAGTTGTCGAGAAAATCAACAGCCTCTTTAAAAGCAGATTGTCCAAACTATGTGACACCCTCAAAAATAACGGTGTCAACTGTTTACTATTGGCCTTATTACAGTTGCATAGACAGCCTAACAAGTACCACCACTTGTCCCCCCACAAGAAAGTGACTGGTAGATGTATGCAAACTCCACTGTCACCAGTAGGGAGAATGTCAGATGCACACAGAACAGTGACAGTGTCAGGTGAGGAATTCAAAGAGTACCTCACACCGCTCAAAAGATCAGTAAGAAGTATTGCCAAACAGATTGCCCTGCCATTTACAAGAGAAAGTGAAACAGACACTACCACTGCACAGCTGACACCCCAACAAAGCCTTTAATTCATGGCAAACTAGTGTATGTCTGTAACTTTGTCAGATGGTGGAACTCACCAAGATTCCACGGTCCCTATGCCTATGAGGTAGTGTACTGTACATCTTTAGCAGTAAAGGTAAAGGGGTTAAAGTATTAGGTGACCTTATAAAATATAAGAAAAGCACACAACAGTGTAACGCCAGAGACAGGGCAAGAAAATAAAAAAGAGAGGTAGCAGTGCCTTAGGGAAAAGTTCAGGAAATACAGAACACATCAGTAAATAGAAAAAAAAGTAATAGTACAAATGCAAATGAAAACAGATAAAGTAACAGGAA
The DNA here is from genome assembly GCF_040938575.1 of Ambystoma mexicanum. Lineage (NCBI taxonomy): Eukaryota > Metazoa > Chordata > Amphibia > Caudata > Ambystomatidae > Ambystoma > Ambystoma mexicanum. Next base: position 250,845,639 of record NC_090923.1, on the reverse strand, counting down.
TTTACAGTAAAATATTATGTCATGAAGTGAAAAGTTATCTCTTTCTCTCTTACACCGCCATTTCCATGCTTTCTTCTGTTTCTCCGCTGCTCTCATAACTTATTCAGTCTTGAACTTTATTAACCGCCGTCCCCGTTATGTTCCTCTCTATAAGTGCTACAATGTTGGAGAGAACGCCACTTACAACTGTTAGAACTCAGATAGATAGCAGTAGGAATGAAATAAGTGCCACTAGGGCATACAATTATGAATGTGGGTTGTACTTCAAAGCTATTTTCTTTTCTACAATAATGTTAGTATTAGGAATATATTGGGGTGTTTCCTTTATGGTGGGAAACATAAAAGAAGGGGGGAAACTAATACGGGAAGGGGGACATTTAATATGGGATGGGGTAAAGCTAATATGGGATCTCAATGCAGCACCAAATCTCACAACCTTACACAAGAATCACACAGAAGTAATCCCACGGCCTGGGTAAGTGGTAAATAATGGAAATGAAAGAGTGATTCATGTACAGAATGATGAATTATCCACTCGAACAATGTTTAAGATACCACAAACTGCCCCACAGCCAACAGAGAAGCCTACCTCAACTGTTGATAGTGTATATGTTCCCCACTGTTATGCCAAGTACCCTCCAAAGTTCCCAATACTGGCAGCTTAATATCAACACAAATGTAAATATGAATACTGGTATTTTCTCAGTCTACCACCTAAAAACCATAAATGAACACAGACACTCAGGTCTTGCACACAGACCGTCCAAAAGGTCATTTGATAAATATCGATTGGTCAATAGAAGGAAAAGGCAAGTGCATCAGCACAAGTAAGATGCATATCATGGATTGGGGTTGGATGAGGTAGAGAACCTCTGCCACCTGGACTAGTCTAACAAATGGTACTCTGACATATGCGCCACTGGGAGACAGGCCATGAATGGTAACTGCTGTGTGCTCACTGATACCTCATGCGTCAGGAACGCCTAAAATTTTAGTACCTCAAGAAACTCCCATAGTAGAAGCCCGATGTCTCATTCATTTTACACTATGAAGAATCAGGAGCACCTTCCAGGCACACACAATACATCTACAACTGCTTCCCCCAAATGAGAAAATATGCAAGAACAAGCCTGAAGGTGTAAATTGTTTCAAGGATCCTTTTTTTGCAATAAAAAGGACAATGTTCACAGAAAATAAATGGCAAGATGCAACCGTCTTGTGTAAAGCTGAAGCACGGTGTGGCTTATGGGATGAGAGACTAAAATGGATGGATGACACATGTGCCCAGATCTGGACTCAATACATTACAAAGTTGACATGGTTCACTGTACTTGAAAAGCCAATAAAGATCCAACACGAAGAAAAATATGAACTGTGCTTTCACAGAGAAGGAAGAGGACCCATGGGTTCAAACACCCGCTGCAACAGAACCCTGGTCATCCGTGACATGTGAAAAGGAACTGCTGCCATAAGGACCATTAGTAGGTGTGTGGCAAACAAGCATACTTGCACCTACCATTATCATGGAGGGGCTACTGTGCTCTGACAACGTTGCACTCTGCACTGCTGGTGAGACCGGAACAGTATGTATGGGGGGAAGGGGAGCCCAACAGACAGCAACTGACACCCCTGCCAATGAATGAACAACCCCCTATATATTAAATACTGTTGAAAGACAAGCTGCAGGATCAAGTGTCATGCCAAAACAGAGCATTCAACTAGGTCTCTAAGGATCCTTCTGACCTCCTGGCACAGATCCCTGATGAATATAAACGTTTGAGCTGCACAGAGACATTTTTTACATCACTGATCCCTAGCATCCAAGCACGAGCAAACACTAAGGGGGTAATTCATAGAATTCAGCGCACAAGTGGCGCACGCGGCTGGCGCACAGTGTGCGCGTGCGAATCCCTGCGCCAGCCGCGTGCGCCAAAATCCATTTCCGCGCACAGCGTATTCATGGATTCCAGCCACCAAAACCAGCCGTGGCGCACAGTGGCGCAGCGACCCTGCAGCAGCGCCAGTTACGCCCCCAAGAATGCCTCTCGCGCAGGGAAAAGCCATCAACATACCCAATCCAGGGCAAAGGGCTGCGCTAACCCTGTACCAGCACAGCAAGCGGGCTACGTGTATCACTGGGGTGTGCGGGAAGTACCTCACGCGATTGGCCCCGTGCGAGCAGCCTACGCGTATTTCAGGGGTGCGCGGGAAGTTCCACACGCGATTCCATCAGGGTACGTGTATTTCGGGGTGCGCGTGAAGTTCCACACGCGATATCAGCAGGGTATGTGTATTTCAGGGTGCAGGGGAAGTTACACACGCGATTTCCGCAGGGTACGTGTATTTCAGGGGTGCACGTGAAGTTCCACACGCGATATCAGCAGGGTACGTGTATTTCAGGGTGCAGGGGAAGTTACACACGCGATTCCAGCAGGGTACGTGTATTTCAGGGGTGCGCGGGAATTTCCACACGCGATTGGGGCCGTGCGAGCAGGGTACGCGTATCTCAGGGGTGCGCGGGAAGTTCCACACGCGATTCCATCAGGGTACTTGTATTTCGGGGTGCGCGTGAAGTTCCACACGCGATATCAGCAGGGTACGTGTATTTCAGGGGTGCAGGGGAAGTTACACATGCGATTCCAGCAGGGTACGTGTATTTCAGGGGTGCGCGGGGAGCACCACACGTGAATTGCACGTGTGGGCCCTCCCAGGTGTTCCCTCTACACCCTCCACGGCCCCTGCAGGTGGCTCACACCACAGGGGCCAACCCTGCACATGTCCTGCAGGCACCCCATCCACCATGGCCATGCCCCCAGCCAACCCACATGTCAACTTGCACTACTGCCCACCAACGCATGTCCCCCTGCACCCCCAGCCACCAGGGGCAGCCTCCACCAGGCCCCCACCCATGTCTCCCACCGCCCCCACCCCCAGCAGTGCAGGGGCAGCCTCCACCAGGCCCCCACCCATGTCTCCCACCACCCCCACTCCCCACCACTGTGGGGCACCTGCCAGCAGACCCCACCCATGTCTCCCACCACCTCCACCCCCCAGCCACCAGGGGCAGCCTCCATCAGGCCCCCACCCATGTCTCCCACCACCCCCACCCCCCAGCAGTGCAGGGGCAGCCTCCACCAGGCCCCCACTCATGTCTCCCTGCACCCCCACCCCCCAGCAGTGCAGGGGCAGCCTCCACCAGGCCCCCACCCATGTCTCCCAGCACCCCCACCCCCCAGCCACCAGGGGCAGCCTCCCCCAGGCCCCCACCCATGTCTCCCAGCACCCCCACCCCCCAGCCACCAGGGGCAGCCTCCACCAGGCCCCCACTCATGTCTCCCTGCACCCCCTCCCCCCAGCAGTGCAGGGGCAGCCTCCACCAGGCCCCCACCCATGTCTCCCACCACCCTCACCCCCCAGCCACCAGGGGCAGCCTCCACCAGGCCCCCACCCATGTCTCCCACCACCCCCACACCCCAGCAGTGCAGGGGCAGCCTCCACCAGGCCCCCACCCATGTCTCCCACCACCCCCACCCCCCAGCAGTGCAGGGGCAGCCTCCACCAGGCCCCCACCCATGTCTCACACCACCCACACCCCCCAGCAGTGCAGGGGCACCCACCACCAGGCCCCCACCCATGTCTCCCACCACCCCCACCCCCCAGCAGTGCAGGGGCAGCCTCCACCAGGCCCCCACCCATGTCTCCCACCACCCCCACCCCCCGGCAGTGCAGGGGCAGCCTCCACCAGGCCCCCACCCATGTCTCAAACCACCCCCACCCGCCAGCACTGTGGGGCACCTGCCAGCAGACCCCACCCATGTCTCCCACCACCTCCACCCCCCAGCCACCAGGGGCAGCCTCCACCAGGCCCCCACCCATGTCTCCCACCACCCCCACCCCCCAGCAGTGCAGGGGCAGCCTCCACCAGAACCTCACTCATGTCTCCCTGCACCCCCACCCCCGAGGAGTGCAGGGGCAGCCTCCACCAGGCCCCCACCCATGTCTCCCACCACCCCCACCCCCCAGCAGTGCAGGGGCAGCCTCCACCAGGTCCCCCCCCATGTCTGCCACCACCCCCACCCCCCAGCCACCAGGGGCAGCCTCCACCAGGCCCCCACTCATGTCTCCTACCACCCCCACCCCCCAGCAGTGCAGGGGCAGCCTCCACCAGGCCCCCACTCATGTGCAACTCATGTCTCCCATCACCCCCACCCCGAGCAGTGCAGGGGCAGCCTCCACCAGGCCCCCACTCATGTCGCCCTGCACCCCCACCCCCAGCAGTGCAGGGGCAGCCTCCACCAGGTCCCCACCCATGTCTCCCTGCACCCCCACCCCCGAGGAGTGCAGGGGCAGCCTCCACCAGGCCTCCACCCTTGTCTCCCACCACCCCCACCACCCAGCAGTGCAGGGGCACCCACCACCAGGCCCCCACCCATGTCTCCCACCACCCCCACCCCCCAGCAGTGCAGGGGCAGCCTCCACCAGGCCCCCACCCATGTCTCCCACCACCCCACCCCCCAGCAGTGCAGGGGCAGCCTCCACCAGGCCCCCACCCATGTCTCCCACCACCCCCACCCCCCAGCACTGTGGGGCACCTGCCAGCAGACCCCACCCATGTCTCCCACCACCTCCACCCCCCAGCCACCAGAGGCAGCCTCCACCAGGCCCCCACCCATGTCTCCCACCACCCCCACACCCCAGCAGTGCAGGGGCAGCCTCCACCAGGCCCCCACTCATGTCTCCCTGCACCCCCACCCCCGAGGAGTGCAGGGGCAGCCTCCACCCGGCCTCCACCCATGTCTCCCACCACCCCCACCACCCAGCAGTGCAGGGGCACCCACCACCAGGCCCCCACCCATGTCTCCCACCACCCCCACCCCCCAGCAGTGCAGGGGCAGCCTCCACCAGGCCCCCACCCATGTCTCCCACCACCCCCACCCCCCAGGGGCAGCCTCCACCAGGCCCCCACCCATGTCTCCCACCACCCCCACCCCCCAGCACTGTGGGGCACCTGCCAGCAGACCCCACCCATGTCTCCCACCACCTCCACCCCCCAGCCACCAGGGGCAGCCTCCACCAGGCCCCCACCCATGTCTCCCACCACCCCCACCCCCCAGCAGTGCAGGGGCAGCCTCCACCAGGCCCCCACTCATGTCTCCCTGCACCCCCACCCCCGAGGAGTGCAGGGGCAGCCTCCACCAGGCCCCCACCCATGTCTCCTACCACCCCCACCCCCCAGCAGTGCAGGGGCAGCCTCCACCAGGTCCCCACCCATGTCTCCCACCACCCCCACCCCCACCCCCCAGCAGTGCAGGGGCAGCCTCCACCAGGCCCCCACTCATGTCTCCCACCACCCCCAACCCCCAGCCACCAGGGGCAGCCTCCACCAGGCCCCCACCCATGTGCAACTCATGTTCCCCAGCCAACATGTCATCACAATCTAGATCCCTGGTCCCTATGGTCAGCCTCCAAATGCAAAACACCCACCCGAGTATTGCATCCACCCTCTCATAATTTCCAAACAAACACATTTCCCTCACATACTCCCAATGGGTGTCAGTGAATCTCAAAACACATATCATGAAATGCATGAAACCAATGAGATACCACACATTGAAGTTCACCAAAAATAATATGTATTAAAGGAAACATCAATAGAATAAAAAATGAAGAAACAGAAACGTGAATGTACAAAAATGAAAAGAAGCATGTCCGTCAAAAAAAGCAAAAACAAAAATAAAAATCCAAAGTAATGTCCAAAGTCAATGTCCACAAAACAAAATCCAATGGGAAATAAAAAAGAAAGCCATTGCTCCATGGTCAAAAATAGAAAAAAAAATACAATCCAACTGTCAACTATGTACATGGGAACAATCCAGGGTCCATTATCCCAACAAAATAAAGGAAACCTATCTAACTACACTAACTAATGCAGACATATACAAAAATGTGGCCAATGTCCGAAAGGTCCAAATAAAATAAAAACAAAAATGAAACCTAACACTACCTAGAAACTATGTACAAGGGCAGCGGGCTAGTTTCACGGTTCACTTGTGGATGTTCCAGGCCAGGACATCATCCAACTCCTCCTTAATGTCCCGGAGGCGGTCCTCCTCCATGGCCCCGAGGGTCCGCAGATCCGCCGACGTCTCCACCTCCAAACCACTGCGGATTGCCTCGAGGCACTCGGCCCGCCTCAGGGCCCTCCGCATGGAGTTCTCCGCCCTGACCATTGTCAGCCGTGCCTCTTCCGCCCGCTGCCGCTCCGCATCTATGGCGTGGCCCAACCGCTGCCACACGGAAGACACTCTCTGTCCTGGGTCCTCCTGCCCTCCGGCCGATGCCTGCCCCTCCGATGTCAAAGGCCCCGAGCCTTCATGGCTCCCACCACGTTGCTGTTGCTGCTGTGCCTCTGCCCGTGCACTGCCTCCTGCTGCCTGCACATCCTCCGCCGGCTGGGGTGCAGTTGTTGATGTGGCCACCCCTGCTGGACGTCCGACTCCCGACTGTGGCAGGGATGCCTCCTCCACCAGCCTGGCTGCACTGTCAGAGGCAGCTCCACAGGGCACCCAGGTGACTGATGGGTGGGAAGATGGCACAGAGGACGACTGGTGCGTAGGGGGTCCAGTTGAGGAGGGGGTCGGAGCAAGCCCCATCAGACGGAGGAATCCGGCCTGGGTGACCTGTCCCAGCAGGCTGACGTGGTCAACGAGCCATTCGAGATGACTCGCAGTCTATTCATGAAAAGACTACAGGTCACCTCGCATGGCTTGTTGACACAACGCCACACCAGCCAGGACAGGCTCAACCTGGACCTGGATAGCCACGTCCGCAGGCAGAGGAAGGCCAGTTGACGTGAGCTCATCCCCTGCCTGAAAACGGGTCTGGACGTAGGCATCCCTGCTGGTGCAAGATGATGCAGGGACAGGATCGGGGACAGGATTGCACACAGGCACCTCCGCGGCAGCCTGTGCTGCCTCCTGTCCCTGGTCCTGCACTGCACCACTAGCACCAGTGGGATCCCCACCTCCTGACCCCGTCTCTGGTGCTTGCACGGCCTCCTCCTCCACCAAACCACCCACCAACCTGGATGACTCCGTGCCATCTTCCCCTGTTGGTCCCTGTGGGGTCCCAGCTGCCCCTTCTCCTGTCGAGGAGTCCAACTCCAACCTCCGCCTCTTGGACCTCCCTTGGCAGCTGCAGCCTGGGACGCGGCACCGGACATCTCACTCCCCGACGAGATGACAACCTGGGAGGGGAGCCGGGCCTTGCGTCTCCGGCTGGCGGTCGGATCCCCGCCGCTGTGCTCCACAGCACCTTCTCCGCCCTCTTCATCAGTTGACTCTGCAGACAGGGAGAAACAAAACACAGGCATACAATGGACACATACACACATGACAGTTGTACATGAGTGGCATTGGCAAACCTCAGACATGTTATCACAATCCCCAACACACATGTCATCACAACTCTCACACATGAGCCATACCACAGCCATATCGCAACTGCCACCACCATCCATACACATACAACAGCATGAGCAGCCAAAGGTGAGCCAGACATCACATGCAACACAGGAAGTGCACCACACATGTACACACACCACCACACTTGCATGCATGTGTACACCTCTGCCAAGTGTCGCACTGTTCAGACGGGCATCCATGTCACATCTGCCAATCAGGCTTCCACATACCGCTGTCACATGCATCCATGTTGCATCACTGTTGCACCCTTGTCAAATACACACACATGCACATGTACACAGTGCTGATACATGCAGCCGAAAACAACATACATGCGTGACATCACGGACATGTCTACTTACATACACATTCATCCAAACATGTGTGCCCACACAACTGCATTTGGCATGCAAGCCTACACACACAAGCACCATCCATGTCTCACACATTACAGCCCTCGCATGTGTCAGCCCCACGGCCCTGTACACCCCCACCCATACTCGACCCCATACAAACAGATGTGCAACCTGCACACTACTGAATAATCACCACACGCACTGCTCACAATCAGGATGCATGTACACTCACCGCTCGACTCCAGACGGGTCTGCTTCTCAAGGACCTGGACGTGGAGCGCTGGGGATATGCGTTCCAGGACCCTCATCTGTTCTTCCGACAAGTGGCCCCGGCGCCCCTTGGCATCCGCTGCCTTCAAGAGGCGCCGGGCCTTGTTCAGGGTCCTGGACCTGAAGTCCTCCCAGCGCTTCTTGACATGTTGTAAGTCGCGGACTGCCACCCCCTCCGCGTTGATGGCAGTCACGATGTCAGTCCAGATCCGAGTCCGTCCTTCCTTGTCGGCGCAGGAACTTCCGAAGAGGGCATCATACTGCCCCAGGACTTGCTCCACCAGGACACCAACTTCGGTGGCACTGAAGCTGGTGCCCCTCTGCCTCTCTGGCCGGGGGTTGTCAGTGGTCACAGATGGTGTTTGCCCCGACATGACAACCCCAGAGGCAGGAGTGGGTGGGCAACTGGGTCCTGGGGCTGGGCTGTGGAGCGATGGAATCCCAGTCGGGAGTCTTCGGTTCCAGCAGGGGTGGTCACAGCAACAGCACCCCTGGCTGATGTGAAGGCAGCAAATGGCAGGGCACGTGGGCAGCAGGCAGTCAGGCAGCAGCAGATGGCAGGTGGGAGCGTGCTCGGGGCTCTGGGGGGCAGTAGTTCGGCCTTCTGGGCAGGAGCGTGGTCTTCCATGTGCTTACGTGTGGCCAGCTTGATACGGAGTGATTTGGCACGTGAAAAATCTGCACGTCAGCGTGTAATTCGAGGAAAGGCCCTTAGAGCGTAAGCGCGTCTGCACGCATACGCATTTTCATTGGACAGAAGGCCCCTCAAGCGCAAGCGCCCCTGTGACGTGACGCGTACAGACGTGCATGCGCATTTCAGCGCGCGTGAAAAACTGCATGTCCGCGTGTAATACGAGGAAAGGGCCCATGCGCGTATGCACGGCAGCACGCATATGCGATTTCATTGGACCAAAGGCCCTTAGCGCGTGAGCGCGTCTGTGACGTGACGCGCGCATGTGTTTCCCTCATTGCACGTGATGACAGAACACACGTGGATTTCCACCAATCGCGTGTGAAAGTTCCCGGCACCCCGGAACACACATACCCAGGCTAATCGCGTGTGGAACTTCCCACGCACCCCGAAACACACGTACCCAGGCCAGTTGCGTGTACGCTCACTCCCCTCCGATCACACGCGATGACACTCGGACCGTATCCGAATACGGGAAACCCGCGCACGGCAAAAGACGTGCACAGGCGTCAACGCGTCTGCCACACGAAGGCAGGCTGAAGCGTCCCTGCGCACAGCATAGAAGTGCGCGCAAACAACAAACGCGTATATACAGCTACGATGAATTCCCCATTTGTCGCTGCACTGATCGTGGGACACCGCAGGAGGAGGAGAATAGCCAGGGCACGCATTTTCGCACCACGGACAAGCCTTTTTGGGATGCCTGACGACCAGGTCTATGGCAGGTATAGGTTTCCACCCCATATCATCCTAGACCTGGTCAGGGAGTGGGAAGATGACCTCACATCCCCCACCCTTTGCTCCCAAGCATTGAGCCCCTTGGAGAAGCTGCTCAATGTCCTGCATTTTTTGGCCACTGGGTCATTTCAGCGGACTACTGCCATAGTGGGGGGGGTCTCACAGGCCACGCAGTCACGCTGCCTACACCAGGTACTGGCAATCATGAAAGCGCGCCCCTCAGTCCGCAGGCACATATACATGCCCAGAACACCCGCAGAACGCCAGGCAGTTGTCCTGGATTTTTTCAGGGTGGCACACTTCCCCAAAGTGCTTGGTGCCATAGATTGCACCCATGTGGCCCTACGTCCACCTAGGGCCATTGAGCACATCTACCGAAACCGCAAGCACTGGCATTCCATCAATGTACTGGTGGTATGTGATGCAAAGGGAATCATCACCTCTGTCTATGCAAACTACCCTGGCTCCACCCATGACAGTTTCATATACAGAATGTTTGCCCTGAGCCGGGCCCTGGAAGCTGGGCAGCATGGCGACACATGGCTCCTAGGTCAGTACAAATGCCCTTGCACATGCATGCAAGTCACACACAGACAAATATCCAAACCCTAATAATCTCAACTATTATCACCTCACCAGGGGACAGTGCCTACCCTCTGAGCAACCACATGATGACGCCAATCCGGAACCCCACCACACCACCCCAGGTAAGATACAACGCCGCCCATATTGCAACCAGGGGCATAGTGGAGCGCACATTCGCAGTGCTCAAGTCACGTTTCCGCTCCCTTGACCGCTCTGGTGGCCAACTACTCTATGCACCACCTGTAGTGTGCAGGATCATTGTGGCAGCATGTGTCCTGCACAATGTTGCAACACGGCAGGGCGTCCCGGTGGACATGGTGGTGCCCCCACATCCCCAACCACAGGCACAGGCACTGCCCATGGGAGGGGACAGGGCACGTGGCGAGGAAGCCCGGACCCAGCTTGTGGCCACATTTTTCACCTAAACTCCCACCCCTGCAGAGTGCACACAGGCCTGGCACATACCAGGTGACAATCGATGATGACAAAGAGACAGTTAACTGTCACAACCCTACCACCCTGAGAAAGTTGCCATGGAAGTGCCACATCGTCTGCATCCCTAGCTACTTAAACACAAGCTATCCTGTGTGACCAAAAGGCACACATATGATATATGACATGATATGGGCCATACACAAGTATTCCAAGGCGCAATGAGGCAGGGAGGGGGGAACAAGGGAAGACAGACAACGATACTACTAGGCCAGGTGTCATTGGGATCGTGCAAGTACAGGGGTAGGGGGAATGGGAAAAATGCAAGGGGAAGGGTGGGGGGGAGTCCAGTACAGGGGAAGTAGCCCAAAAATATAATACATAGGTCGCCTGGTGGCAACTACAAAGGTAAGTGCAGACAAGTGCTGGGAAGGGAGGGCTGTAGGGATAGAGAGACATTACTGCAGTGCCGGGGTTGCCAGGGAGGCAGTGCAAATGGAGAGTGGCTGGGCCAGGGACTGAGTGGGCAGTTGCAGCTCCTGTGCAGTTGCAGTGGAGAATTCTGCAAGGTAGAGGCAGACAGTAAGCAGAAGCAAAGAGGAAGGTCTTGAGGTGCTTCCAGAACTGGAGATGATTCCCCTCAAGTTCAAGTCAGGCCGGTAGTCTGTTCCAGGGTGAGGGCCCTGCTGTGGAGAGAAATCTACCCCCACCTAGTTGCTCTGAGAAGCGGATGACACGGACATGCAAGGTGTGCATCACACACACCTGCAAAACAGGCCATGGCCATCACTGTCATGTCACTCAAACCCTCCCAAACATCAACATGACATGGCACGCAATACCCATACACCAATGCAGTAACGATAAGGTACACATTGCCATGTCCTAAATGCACAGTGGCATCTGACACTGCTGCCTGACCCGGAATCAGATGAAATGACAGACCAACAACCTCCCACCCAAAATAAGTCATTTCCAAATGCATTACAACAGTCGTAGACGTAACATCACAATGAATGCCTGTCTACATGCACATTATGCATTGCAAAATCAACACTGCAGCTCATGTGTGCAGTGTCCTACTCCTGCATCACACTGCTCAGCGCACAGCACAGTGAACATCCATTGTGTGTGATGCACACCCTGAGCATCACATCTAAGTGACAGACCACGTCAAACAGCAAATTAGGCATGTACTGGATCCATGATCGGTCACAGAACATGTGCTGCCGGGACACAGTGGGCACCAGAAGGCAAACAGTGTACACGTGGATATGCAAGGGTGGGAGTACATGTAGTGCATCAGAGTGCAAGTGTGTGGTTCTGCAAGGACATGCACTCCACATATGCATGTGCACTCAAGTGACCATCAGTGTTCCCTACACATCACATGTGAACATCCACCATGTGTACACCCCAGCATGTCAAACCACAACTATCCCCTCGCACCTGAAAGGAAAACACAACACATGAACAGGCATTGATCAGCAGAACACAACATGTACATAGGATACCACCATTACTATGTCAGAGTTCCCATCACACTGCAGGGCAAGGAAACTATCAACAACAACCCCCCCCCTCCCTCACAAATGACCATGACCCACTGAACAACTGCACCTGGGTCATGGAGCCTCCAAACCTCAATTCCACCTGGCCACAGGATCACCTTTACCCTTCGTCACCATCTCCCACCTTGTGTGTAAAAAGATGCCTGAACCCTCAGAATCCACACTCATTTCCAAAATCACAAAATCCAAGGCATAAAAACGAACCCGAACACCCTCCAGTAGATGACTTGACGTAGCAGTACCTCACAAAGGCCAAGTACTACCACAATGATGCAACAACCAAGGTAGCACAGCAAAACAATGTCACGACAGGATGTGAGACATGTGTGGTACATGACATAGGACGATGCACCATGAATGGATGTCTACTGTCACAGGTCCCCTGTACAGGCGCGGGAGTGTCACAAAACAACCACCCCCACCATGTCCCGGGTGCCTGCAAGGTCAGACTCACACAGGCCCCTGAGACCCTGGTGGGGAAGGAGGTTCAGGGATATGCAGTCGGGACAGGTGTTGACACACTGGATGACTGGAATGAGCGGCAGGAGAGGGGAGGAGGAATGACACATGAAACTAGGGAATGCACGAAAATGTACAACCTGCATGAACACATACACAATCCAAACAGACTTGGACATCATTGTCATGGCCTTCTGTAGTCCAGGCTCAGGAGTGGTACGAACCAACCACCCCCTCTAGGGTTTTGGCGCCTGCAAGTTCGGGGCTTACACAGGCATCCGCAACCCCAGTGGGGAAAGAGGGTCAGGGAACATTGCTTGGATAGGCACGGGAAGCAGGAACACCGGGTAGAGGGTACAGGTTTCAAAATTGCATAGGATCACGGGTGATTAGGGAGAAAAAAACATACCAAATTGAACCACACATACATCCATGCATCAGTACACTCCCCAGCAAGCCCACGCAGAGCAGTTTGTAAGAAAAACAACAAGACACTTAGCTCCGGTTTTGAGTGCTGGCCTCCTGCCTGCGCACTCTCAGGTCCGGTTACAGGAGCACTGCAATGCTGCAAAAGAGAGACACAGTCAACAACCTGTACGTGCCAATTGCACAAAAACACAACACCAAACATGCCCCATAGCAACAGACTACTCCACAAACAGACAATCTGTGGTTGATGCTTCGTACCCATATATAACATCACCCCTGTGACGGGTCATACACAGTCAATGCAGTAAGGCAGCCGCTGCTGGGTGCGTGGCAAATGGAACACCAATGTGTCACAATTCACACAACATGCAATGTTCCCTGGGTAAGCAGACAGACCCATATAGCAAGCCATGACTACAGAGCAAGTTGCGTACCACCATGACCGAAACAAAGTTGGCAGTGCATTTATCATGAAGTACGTGGAAAAGACATGCACTGCACCCGAGTATGTCCCTTGCTGTATGTCCCTGTGAGCTGCCCCTTTCCATGTCTCGGAAGGCTACATGGTTGATACAAGTGCCTCAATGGACCTTGGTGTACCGGAGGGTATGTGCCACTGCCCCTGCATGTGTCCCAGACAACCCTACTATCAGCAGCCATCAGTCCACAAACACATCTGAGCTGCATTGTGTGCTTCAACACCAATATTCGTCTAAGCTCACCCTCAGTGCTGTGACTAAGCCTGCATGTGCAACTCGCCTGGTGCAAGCTTTGTTGTGTCGTGGCCCCCCTGTGATGCTCACCTTGCCTGGAGTTCCTTGGAACATGTCAGCAGTTCTAGGATGTGGGTCTGCAATCACTGTGCCTCTGCTTCTGCACACATGTGCATGTGGGCACCAAGAAACGGGTCCAGAATTCCGTCGTCCAATGGGCCATGTCTGCTGGCAAAGGTGCTCTGGAGGCTCATCCCCCTGCAGAAAGGGCATGAAACACATGATTAATGCTTCAAAGTCATCTGTGTGTGTCTCATCAGGCATTTCATTACTTGACCATGTCAGAGAGTCACATCACAAATCACACCATCAGTCCGTCTTTCACCTCCAAAGTGTGGAACACTATCTACAGCATGAATTGCAACAGGCACATGTACAGGAAAAATATGAAACATACTACACAATGCATAGCAATCAATGTCCACATTAATCATGACACACCCCATGTAGCAAAAAGCTGAACAGTGGACAATGACACCTAAATCATCTCTACTAGGGGTGTCAACACAAGTCACACAGCACCAGACATGCCACAGATATGACAGTCCAAGGCCCTTGTGTAATATTCTGTAACACCGAACCATCCTTGCGAACCCATGGATAAGGGAGGCAGGAGTGGCATATGTGAGTCAAGGAACCCAAGCAGCAAACACATACACAAGACAACCATGAAGGGCCCAGCTGGAACAGAAAGTGGATGCCTTCAAAAGCCACAAAGCACCGCACCGTCACATGAAAACACAATAGACTAGCAATTTTAAACTAAATCAACTATTAACTAATTACACTAACTATGGAAAACCTACGTTACCTATTTAAACTAACTATCAAACAGAAACTTAACTAACTAAACTAAAAGAAAAATCAAAAATGGCCACATACGACCCAGGGGGGAGGGGAGGTACCCAGGAGGGGGGAGGTACAGGGTGCTGCTCAACATCCACATGCGATGATGCTGAGCCAAAAAAAAATCCTCCATGGGCACAACGCCTGCACAGCACGACCTATGTGGGAGATAGATGGTCGTCCGAGTCTGGCTCATCCTGGAAAGGAGGACGTGGCACAGTAGCCTGGCCACGCCTAGCCACAGCTTGCCCCTCGTCGGCAGCAAGTCTGCCGGACGGGTGAGCCTGGTTCTGTGTGGCGATGTGACGTAGGTCTGCATGCAGAACCTCCCGTGATACACGTGCTTCCTCTTGCAAGGTAGCACGTGTAACACGGAGTTCCTCCTGCAAGGCCTGGCTGGACAACCGCTGCACCTCCCGGCAAGCCTGTAGCTCAGCCGAGATGGTACGCTCAAGCTGTGCAAACCTCTCCTCTGCCTGCTGCCTCTGGGACATCACAAGGACACCCAGAGTGGATCTGAGGGAAGCATACTCCTCCCTCAGGGCATCCATGTGCGCTTCTGCGTGAGCAGCAATTGCTTGACGCAGAGACGACATTTCAGCCTGGCGTGCCCTGTCTGAGGCCGCCATGCCCAGCCTGAGCGAGCGGGCCGTGGACCGTGCCGCCTGCTGCTGGAGAAGCACCTGGCTAGCAGGGGGGAGCACAGATCGGGCCACACGCTCCATGCTCTCAGCGATGTTCTCCATTGCTGCCCCCTGCCATTCGGAATTGGCAGTCATGTCTTGCTCCCACTCAGTATACAGCGGTTGCGCGCAGCGACCGCGTTGCAGGGCTTGACCCCTGCGGGACCCAAGGACCGGGGGTCCTCGCTGTGTTGGCACCGCCTGCGGCTGCACGACTACATGCCCCCGTCAACGTGATGTCCCAGGCACATCAGTGACTGGTGTGGAGGGTGACCCTGCGTCCCGATCCACCACGGGCGGAGGAACTAAGACTGTCTGATCCCTCAGTGCAGGTGTCGCAGACAGAGGAGTGTTCACATCAGAATCACTCACCCATGACACATGGACTTGATGCTCATCCTACTCAACATGGACGTCAGAGTCGTCATCAAGGCTGGACTCATAGGCAGCCAGAGACAAGATGGACTGCAGCACTTGGGGGTTTTCGTGGCCTACCACCCCACGACCCCCACTAGTGCCGGGTTGATGTGGTGTTACCAACCCTGTGTCTGGCATGACAACACCATCCTCTGCCTCCATTGCGTCATCACCTGAAAAATAGAGAGAAAAAGGTCAATACACATGTCAGAAGCAGACGACACACACACACACCGACAGCAAAGGCATCCGGCAGACATGTGACACACAACATATGACCTGGCATGCATGCTGGGTCTACTTTGAATAGCTTCTGTGATCAGACCTGTTGAAAGGTGGCAGTTTCCATGGAAGTGGGTCTATGCAGTACAGAAAATGTGTACGCCACTCACTACCTACATGTACAAGCACTACATGGTGTGTGCCAGGAAATGTGAAGGCAGTGCAATGTCAAATTCAGACATCACGTGCATTGTGCATTCAATGTGTACCATGTCTAGAAGCCAAGCACCCCTCCACCCCAGTACCAAAGCAGGGATGCCTAGCATGGAATCAAAAGGCTGACCATACACCTGTGTATTGACAGGCAGTGTTGAATGGCATCAACAGCTTGATGTGATTCAAATTACAACACTGCAAATGATGCTGGGACAGTGGGCAGGACACATGATGGAAACTCCGGAGGCCGCCCACGTGTGAAGAACACACAACGAGAGTTGGACAGAGTCATTGGCCATTGAACAGGCTGAGGCCTGTGAGCCACACAATTTGTCAGAGCCTAAACATGTGTGCAATGCAGGACTGAGCCACAGTTGACATGGAAAGGCTGATGAGATGGCAGGCAATGTATTTAACCAAGGACTTATATTACACTGATCATCCAGTCAAGGACACATAGGGGCATGCGTGCAATGCACATGGAGCATGAATGGGCACTCATGTCCCTGTTGGACATCTGACCCATGCACAGTACAAGTGAGATACCCTGCATCGAATACTAAGGCTGTACCACACGGCATATGTCTGGCAGATTCTACGCTGGAAGTTTGCATCTACACAGGACACATGAACAAGAAAGAACACATTGGCAAGATTGAAGCAGACCAGTGCAAAGGTGGAACTGGGGTGCAGAGTGGCGGTGGAGGGGCAAGGGAGCATGCCTACATGGAGTCCCGCATGCAGGCAGAGGAGACATGCATGACGGTAGCATTGCATTACTTACACATCAGAACCATGTACACGTCACATGTAGCAGCAATCATGCACAACACATCCCACAAGTGAAACACACACGACCTCAACAAACACGCATCAACACTCAGTGGACTGGGCATCAAAGTCCAGCTTCTCTCCCACTCCTTCGACCAATTGTGGTGGTATGAACTCCGCAATGAGAGCCTCATGCGGAGTGAGTTCTTCCTCCTCTGGTGCAGGCCCACCGCCAGTCACCAGAGTCAAGTTGTAATTTGAGGCACGCTTGGCCTTAGTGCTGCGCTTGATGTCATTCCAACGCTTTTTGCACTCCTGCGCCGTGCGAACCTCATGGCCGAATGAACTGACATGTTCCGCAACATGCTTCCAGTGGGTGTCACGTTGGGCAGCCGTGGTCTGACTATTGGCACCCACTAGCATGTCACGGCTGTGGCCCTGCACGTAGTCCACGAGGAAGTCCAGTCCCTGCTTACAGAAAGGCTTCTTCCTCGACGTGCAGGAGGTCGTGGCTGTGTGTGGGGTCCCAGCCTGTGCTGCAGGTGCAACCTTCCTCCTCTTGGACTGTGGCGCAGACCCTGGCTGGCTAATGCCGCCCTGACCAGTATGGCCAGTGGGTTCGGTGGATTGAGCCAAGGGAGTGGCAGGTGGAGGGATGACCAAAGGCCTGACTTGTGTCAGTGGCAGCTGGGTGCCCACTAATGGACCCTGTGCAGCAACATCAGCTGTGGCAGGGTCGTTGGCCGCAACGGTCCTGGTTGGCAGACTCACAACCGGGGTGCTGTTGGGTGCATCTGCCCCTGCACTTGCCAACAACCGGCTGTTCGGGGCAGCAGATGACATGACTGCCCCAGGGACACGTGACTTGGTCTGATCAGCCCGGCCTGCCCCGATAGTTTCCCCCCTGGCCTGTTGGAGATCTACCAAGGGCTCTTCAAGTGCCAATGCAGCCTGCGCTGGCAGACCCTGAGCCTGGGTGTCGGTGTCCACAGCTGCACCTGCACCTGCAGCTACCACTACCCTTGGGCCCGTGGCAGTCGATGGAACGGACTGCCGGGTCATATGGGTGCCAGTGGCAGATGCAGGAACTGCATCCCCCGGAACCACAGGGGGTGGTGGCATGGCTGCACCGACACATGGCACAACATTGTGCTCAAGTGGCGCACCCCTGCCTCTTCCCCCTCTGTGGCTGCCTTGGACACCCTGGAGTCCCCCTACTCCCTGGTCACCACGACCACGTCCCCGACCATGCCCGCCACGAGGAGTTCGCCCAGCTGAGGCGCCCCTCACCTTTGGTGGCCTCCCAACCATGGCACAGATGTAGTAGTGCTGGCACAGTTGGAGTGGTGCCAATGGGAGGTGTACACCACAATTGACCTGGGCAATTGGGGTGAAGGGGGTGGGAAGCAAGATGTTAACAGCCCCCCTGCACCTGCAAGGCTGTATGTGACCCTGGTGATGTGGTGACGGGTCACGCAACGCTCAGGCACCCCAAAACTGCAGTAAACCCGTGCACGCAACCTTGCAGCCTACGTGCGTTGATTCAACCTCCCGCAGTACGCGGTGGCACCCAGTAACACGAATAACGCGTACGCGTGGGACACGCAGGCTACTATGACATCGAAAATGGGTGCGATACACAGGGGCACCCGCAGTGGGAAAAAGAGTGTGTGCGACTCACCGTCTGACTAGCGCGATGCAGAAAAACACGCGTAGCCAATACCCCCGCCAAAAGAAGAGATACGTCCTTGATAGCTGTGAAGTTGTGATGGCGCGCGAAACAACAGGAAGCAGCAAAACACGTCGGTCTCCACGAAAGGCACGTACAGCGAACTGCTGGGCCCGCTCACCTTTAACCCGTGCTGAGGGAAACGCACGCACGCGTCACATCACTTACGCGCATGGGCCCTTTCCTCATATTACACGCGGACGTGCAGTTTCCACGCGCGCTTACGCGCATGGCCCTTTCCTCGTATTACACGCGGACGTGCAGTTTTTCATGCGCGCTGAAATGCGCATGCACGTCTGTACGCGTCACATCACAGGGGCGCTTGCGCTTGAGGGGCCTTCTGTCCAATGAAAATGCGTATGCGTGCAGACGCGCTTACGCGCTAAGGGCCTTTCCTCGAATTACACGCTGACGTGCAGATTTTTCACGTGCCAAATCACTCCGTATCAAGCTGGCCACGCGTAAGCACACAGAAGACCACGCTCCTGCCCAGAAGGCCGAACTACTGCCCCCCAGAGCCCCGAGCACGCTCCCACCTGCCATCTGCTGCTGCCTGACTGCCTGCTGCCCACGTGCCCTGCCATTTGCTGCCTGCACATCAGCCAGGGGTGCTGTTGCTGTGACCACCCCTGCTGGAACCGAAGACTCCCGACTGGGATTCCATCGCTCCACAGCCCAGCCCCAGGACCCAGTTGCCCACCCACTCCTGCCTCTGGGGTTGTCATGTCGGGGCAAACACCATCTGTGACCACTGACAACCCCCGGCCAGAGAGGCAGAGGGGCACCAGCTTCAGTGCCACCGAAGTTGGTGTCCTGGTGGAGCAAGTCCTGGGGCAGTATGATGCCCTCTTCGGAAGTTCTCGCGCCGACAAGGAAGGACGGACACGGATCTGGACTGACATCGTGACTGCCATCAACGCGGAGGGGGTGGCAGTCCGCGACTTACAACATGTCAAGAAGCGCTGGGAGGACTTCAGGTCCAGGACCCTGAACAAGGCCCGGCGCCTCTTGAAGGCAGCGGATGCCAAGGGGCGCCGGGGCCACTTGTCGGAAGAAGAGATGAGGGTCCTAGAACGCATATCCCCAGCACTCCACGTCCAGGTCCTTGAGAAGCAGACCTGTCTGGAGTCGAGCGGTGAGTGTACATGCATCCTGATTGTGAGCAGTGCATGTGGTGATTATTCAGTAGTGTGCAGGTTGCACATCTGTTTGTATGGGGTCGAGTATGGGTGGGGGTGTACAGGGCCGTGGGGCTGACACATGCGAGGGCTGTAATGTGTGAGACATGGATGGTGCTGGTGTGTGTAGGCTTGCATGCCAAATGGATGGATGTGTATGTAAGTAGACATGTCCGTGATGTCACGCATGTATGTTGTTTTCGGCTGCATGTATCAGCACTGTGTACATGTGCATGTGTGTGTATTTGACAAGGGTGCAACAGTGATGCAACATGGATGCATGTGACAGCGTTATGTGGAAGCCTGATTGGCAGATGTGACATGGATGCCCGTCTGAACAGTGCGACACTTGGCAGAGGTGTACACATGCATGCAAGTGTGGTGGTGTGTGTACATGTGTGGTGCACTTCCTGTGTTGCATGTGATGTCTGGCTCACCTTTGGCTGCTCATGCTGTTGTATGTGTATGGATGGTGGTGGCAGTTGCGATATGGCTGTGGTATGGCTCATGTGTGTGAGTTGTGATGACATGTGTGTTGGGGATTGTGATAACATGTCTGAGGTTTGCCAATGCCACTCATGTACAACTGTCATGTGTGTATGTGTCCATTGTACAGTGCCCTGATGCCTGTGTTTTGTTTCTCCCTGTCTGCAGCGTCAACTGATGAAGAGGGCGGAGAAGGTGCTGTGGAGCACAGCGGCGGGGATCCGACCGCCAGCCGTAGACGCAAGGCCCGGCTCCCCTCCCAGGTTGTCATCTCGTCGGGGATTGAGGAGTCCGGTGCCGTGTCCCAGGCCGCAGCTGCCGGGGGGAGGTCCAAGAGGCGGAGGTTGGAGTTGGACTCCTCGGCAGCAGAAGGGGCAGCTGGGACCCCACAGGGCCCAACAGGGGAAGATGGCACAGAGTCATCCAGGTTGGTGGGGGGTTTGGTGGAGGAGGAGGCCGTGCAAGCACCAGAGACGGGGTCTGGAGGTGGGGATCCCACTGGTGCTAGTGGTGCAGTGCAGGACCAGGGACAGGAGGCAGCACAGGCCGCCGCGAAGGTGCCTGTGTGCAATCCTGTCCCCGATCCTGTCCCTGCATCATCTTGCACCAGAAGGGATGCCTACGTCTAGACCCGTTTTCAGGCAGGGGATGAGCTCACATCAACTGGCCTTCCTCTGCCTGTGGACGTGGCTATCCAGGTCCGGGTTGAGCCTGTCCTGGCTGGTGTGGCGTTGCGTCAACGAGCCATGCGAGGTGACCTGCAGTCTTTTCATGAAGAGACTGCGAGTCATCTCGAATGGCTCGTTGACCACGTCAGCCTGCTGGGACAGGTCACCCAGGCCGGATTCCTCCGTCTGATGGGGCTTGCTCCGACCCCCTCCTCAACTGGACCCCCTACGCGCCAGTCGTCCTCTGTGCCATCTTCCCACCCATCAGTCACCTGGGTGCCCTGTGGAGCTGCCCCTGGTGGCTGGGGGGTGGGGGTGCTGGGAGACATGGGTAGGGGCCTGGTGGAGGCTGCCCCTGGTGGCTGGCGGGTGGGGGTGCTGGGAGACATGGGTGGGGGCCTGGTGGAGGCTGCCCCTGCACTGCTGGGGGGTGGGGGTGATGGTGGACATGAGTGGGGGCCTGGTAGAGGCTGCGCCTGGTGGCTGGGGGGTGGGGGTGGTGGGAGACATGAGTGGGGGCCTGGTGGAGGCTGCCCCTGCACTGCTGGGGGGTGGGGGTGCAGGGAGACATGAGTGGGGGCCTGGTGGAGGCTGCCCCTGCACTGCTGGGGGGTGGGGGTGCTGGGAGACATGGGTAGGGCCCTGGTGGAGGCTGCCCCTGGTGGCTGGGGGGTGGGGGTGCTGGGAGACATGGGTGGGGGCCTGGTGGAGGCTGCCCCTGGTGGCTGGGGGGTGGGGGTGGTGGGAGACATGGGTGGGGGCCTGGTGGAGGCTGCCCCTGGTGGCTGGGGGGTGGGGGTACTGGGAGACATGTGTTGGACATGAGTGGGGGCCTGGTGGGGGCTGCCCCTGCACTGCTGTTAGTGGGGGTGATGGGAGACATTAGTTGGACATGAGTGGGGGCCTGGTGGAGGCTGCCCCTGCACTGCTGGGGGTGGGGTGATGGGAGACATGAGTTGGACATGAGTGGGGGCCTGGTGGAGGCTGCCCCTTGTGGCTGGGGGGTGGGGGTGCTGGGAGACATGAGTTGGACATGAGTGGGGGCCTGGTGGAGGCTGCCCCTTGTGGCTGGGGGGTGGGGGTGCTGGGAGACATGAGTTGGACATGAGTGGGGGCCTGGTGGAGGCTGCCCCTGCACTGCTGGGGGTGGGGGTGATGGGAGACATGTGTTGGACATGAGTGGGGGCCTGGTGGAGGCTGCCCCTGCACTGCTGGGGTGTGGGGGTGGTGGGAGACATGGGTGGGGGCCTGGTGGAGGCTGCCCCTGGTGGCTGGGGGGTGGGGGTGGTGGGAGACATGGCTGGGGGCCTGGTGGAGGCTGCCCCTGCACTGCTGGGGGGTGGGGGTGCAGGGAGAAATGAGTGGGGGCCTGGTGGAGGCTGCCCCTGGTGGCTGGGGGGTGGGGGTGCAGGGAGACATGAGTGGGGGCCTGGTGGAGGCTGCCCCAGCACTGCTGGGGGTGGGGGTGATGGGAGACATGAGTTGGACATGAGTGGGGGCCTGGTGGAGGCTGCCCATGCACTGCTGGGGGGTGGTGGTGCAGGGAGACATGAGTGGGGGCCTGGTGGAGGCTGCCCCTGGTGGCTGGGGGGTGGGGGTGCAGGGAGACATGGGTGGGGGCCTGGTGGAGGCTGCCCCTGCACTGCTGGGGGTGGGGGTGATGGGAGACATGAGTTGGACATGAGTGGGGGCCTGGTAGAGGCTGCCCCTGCACTGCTGGGGGGTGGGGATGCAGGGAGACATGAGTGGGGGCCTGGTGGAGGCTGCCCCTGGTGGCTGGGGGGTGGGGGTGCAGGGAGACATGAGTGGGGGCCTGGTGGAGGCTGCCCCTGCACTGCTGGGGTGGGGGTGATGGGAGACATGAGTTGGACATGAGTGGGGGCCTGGTGGAAGCTGCCCCTGCACTGCTGGGGGGTGGGGGTGCAGGGAGGCATGAGTGGGGGCCTGGTGGAGGCTGTCCCTGGTGGCTGGGGGGTGGGGGTGGTGGGAGACATGGGTGGGGGCCCGGTGGAGGCTGCCCCTGCACTGCTGGGGGGTGGGGGTGCAGGGAGAAATGAGTGGGGGCCTGGTGGAGGTGGCCCCTGGTGGCTGGGGGGTGGGGGTGCAGGGAGACATGAGTGGGGGCCTGGTGGAGGCTGCCCCTGCACTGCTGGGGGTGGGGGTGATGGGAGACATGAGTTGGACATGAGTGGGGGCCTGGTGGAGGCTGCCCCTGCACTGCTGGGGGGTGGGGATGCAGGGAGACATGAGTGGGGGCCTGGTGGAGGCTGCCCCTGGTGGCCGGGGGGTGGGGGTGCAGGGAGACATGAGTGGGGGCCTGGTGGAGGCTGCCCCTGGTGGCTGGGGGGTGGGGGTGCAGGGAGACATGAGTGGGGGCCTGGTGGAGGCTGTCCCTGCACTGCTGGGGGTGGGGGTGATGGGAGACATGAGTTGGACATGAGTGGGGGCCTGGTGGAGGCTGCCCCTGCACTGCTGGGGGGTGGGGGTGCAGGGAGACATGAGTGGGGGCCTGGTGGAGGCTGCCCCTGGTGGCTGGGGGGGTGGGAGTGCAGGGAGACATGAGTGGGGGTCTGGTGGAGGCTGCCCCTGCACTGCTGGGGGTGGGGGTGATGGGAGACATGAGTTGGACATGAGTGGGGGCCTGGTGGAGGCTGTCCCTGCACTGCTGGTGGCTGGGGGTGCAGGGGGACATGCGTTGGTGGGCAGTAGTGCAAGTTGACATGTGGGTTGGCTGGTGGGCATGGCCATGGTGGATGGGGTGCCTGCATGACATGTGCTGGGTAGGCCCCTGTGGTGTGAGCCACCTGCAGGGGCCGTGGAGGGTGTAGAGGGAACACCTGGGAGGACCCACACGTGCAATTCACGTGTGCTGCTCCCCGCGCACCCCTGTAATACACGGACCCTGATGATATTGCGTGTAGAACTTCCCGCGCACCCCTGTAGTACACGTACCCTGATGGAATTGCGTGTGGAACTTCCCGCGCACCCCTGGAATACACGTACCCTGCTGATGTTGCGTGGGATACTTCCCCCGCACCCTGAAATACACGTACCCTGATGAGATCGCGTGTGTGACTTCCCGCGCACCCCAGAAATACACGTACCCCGCTCAATCGCATGTGTAACTTCCCGCGCACCCCCGGAATACACGTACCCCACTCAATTGCGTGTGTAACTACCCGCGCACCCCCGATATACACGTACCCCGCTCAATCGCGTGTGTAACTTCCCGCGCACCCCTGAAATACACGTACCCCACTCAATCGCGTGTGTAACTTCCCGCGCACCCCCGAAATACACGTACCCCGCTCAATCGCGTGTGTAACTACCTGCGCACCCCCGATATGCACGTACCCTGCTCAATCGCGTGTGTAACTTCACGCGCACCCCCGAAATACACATACCCCGCTCAATCGCGTGTGTCACTTCCCGCGCGCCCCCGAAATACACGTACCCCTCTCGATCGCGTGTGTTGCTTCCCGCGCACCCCCGCAATACACGTGCCCCGCTCGCACAGGCCCAATTGCTGTATGTTGCCACTTTTGTGATGCGCTGGGACTCTACCGCCTGCCTTCGTGTGGCGGACGTGTTTCAGCTTGTGCGTGTCTTTGGCTGTGCGTGGCTTTGCCCTATTCGATTCCATGAATACGTGTGGTTCGAGTGCGTGTGGGCGTTCCGTCTGCTTCCCTGCACGACATCCCCAGTTACGCCCTTATTTTCGCACGTTGTTCCCCATTCCACGCGTTAAGCCCCGTGTCCCGCCCACTTTCTGGTGTATGCGCCGAGGTTGTGCGCTTTCACTGCGTGCGTCGCGCACGCCTTTCGGGATGTTGCAGTGACTTGTGCGCCATGCACGGGTTTGGCGCACATCCCGAGGTCAACACGCGCAGGGACTTCCATGAATCGCACGCGTGCACGTGCGCCTGTTTTTTCCGCTTGCGCCTGCTTGCGCGAAGATTTTCGGCGCACGTTTGTTCCATGAATCGGCCCATAAGTGGCTCCAGATCATCCGCTGGGAATTGATTCAACTGGCAAACGACACTATCGAGGGGTTCAACGTCATCAAGGTATAACTAAGAGCACTGAGACTAATGACAATGCAAAATAGATATGTGCTCTACCTCCTCACAGCTATCGAAGGCAGTGTTTGCTGAAAAATTGGGAGTGCATGTTGCAGATGTGTGCCCTCTTCAGATGCTGATAATGAGACACTTTCGAACTTAATTGCAGCAGTACACAGACTTGGAGTAAGAATGAGAAAAGAGGGCGGCACCCAACTAAGTGATTGGTTCAGCATGGCATTTGAGTGGGTACCTTCAGGGCTTGGGACTGCAATGAAACTGCTGGTCCACATCATCGTCTTCCTTCTGCTGATCTTATGTGTGTGCCAGTTAGACGTTCGATGCTGTGCAAAGGCCGTTCCTAATAGTGTAATGATGATGGTGACTATTGGTAACAAAAATAGTAATGGTAAGATGCCTCATGAAACTAGGGAAGCCCAAGTACAAACTGGTGAGAGTGATGAGCTCAAATACCACATGGTGGCAATTTATAGTACAGGGGATGTAGTAGACAACTACTATCACACTACTATTAATCAACCCCAAGATCTAGAGAATTAGAAAGAGGTGTGGCTTGACCTGGCTGGGGATGGGGACTGTATTTACATGACATTCACTCCTGAAGAATATGCACAACATGGGGAAAGTCTGAGAAACACGGGTAGAGCATGGATGCCTATAAAGGGTACTCCCATCTGGGATGAAGCAGTAAAGGGGTGAGGAACATAGACACACTGTGGAAGGTATTTGTTACTTTAATAGTAACAAAAGGGGTTAATGCTGGGTGAGATGTGCTCTTTTCCGACCATCTCCATTCCCGTGCTGAATAGATCTCGTGTATGTCAAAGGGGGGAGACACCCCCCCACTCTCCGTCTATTATTCGCACAGTTAAAAAATGAATAACCAAGCTTGTCTCGATGCCTAAAGACTCAATTTTGTGACACATCTGATGCCATCTTTTACTAGGCCCAAAAATGATCTCTAAAATACTGTCCCTCCCCTGCCCCATGCCTTGCAAAGACCCAGGCCACCTCTGTCTCCTGACAGCTCAGCCCAAGCCCTGTTCTCACGGAAGTCCAGCCATTTAGTGTTGCAACATTTAGTATTATCCTAGGACAGATGAACTCACTGTACTGTGTGAGACCGGAGCAAGCCTCAGCTCATATGCCCATCCATCTCCACAAACCTGTCTGTGCACTCCCAACCCCCACCCCACCAAGCCACAGTCCACCGGGCCCATGCCCCTCTCGTCTTTGATACAGATACACATCTGACCCCTCACAGTGACCAGATGGAGACACCCACCATAACCCTAATCCTGGAGACCAACATATCCTTCTAAGACCTAACACATGTCTACCCGTATCATGAGTCATCAGTTTGGCAGGCCCTCGGGTCTGGAATACCTTGTTTTATGAATCTCTTGGTACATGGGTTGGAATGCCGATATATCTGCAAATGGGTTCTGAAAGTACCCCATTCATGCTAGAATGTTATGCTTGCAATTTGTCTCATGCCAGTCAGTTCCTATTTTCTTAGCTTATGTAGATAGAAATGTAGCGCTCCACTGACCCTACTTTCAACCGTGTAGATGAGCCCAGCAGATCCATGTGCGCCTGCAGCGAAGGGGAGCAATGTCCAATTAGCATCTGACCTCCCCTATGTGATCGAGTATGGCATAGGTCTTCCCCCAATCAATTGCCAAGATTTGTACCCTATTTGAAATACCATAACTGATGATGTGTGTCCTTTGAATGTGCTGCCCGTTTATTTCTTGGCAGAGTGCTCTCGGGCAGCAGAGTCCTTTGCTTGCATTTATCTAATATATATTTATTTTACTTGCAATTATTCTCCTGACCTCATTCCCTAGTGGGGTGTATCCATTATTCGGTCTCAGGTATGAGTGCATTGTTGGGTGTGAGCCTTCATAATGTAGAATGTATAGGTGGTGCTATGTCTGAGAAAATGTTTACAGTCATGTTTTGATTGATCCATTATATGGCAAAGTTCTCGAGAACAATGGGGTAAAAAGCTATGTAATTTACTATTTTCAAGGACAATACATGAACAACAATTGAATAGATGTTCATCATCGACAGTACATTGGAAATATTTTACATCTTCATGATGCCTGTGTCCACAACATATGGGAGCATTGCCATTGTAAATCACATTTATGAAGCTGAGGCCACAATCTATCTATGCCAGTATCTATTTCTCTAAATACATTTAAGAAAGCTGGAGACACAATCTACACTAGTATAGTGACTGTTTATCACTTCCATGAAAAAGTGGCCACCAATTACGCCAGCATAGGGACTGCTAAATCACTTTTCTATGAACATGTGGACACAATATTTGCTATTGTAGTGACTGCAAATGTCTCCTAAAGCTGAAAACACAAAAACAACAGAAACAATCAATAAAAACACTTTTTTGTTCACCATCTACATTAAAAACATGCATGCATGCGTCTCTCCTGCACATATGGACAGCATTAGGGTATAGAGTAGCTCCCTATGTTAGCAGCCGTAAAACACAGCAGCATACTCCTTTAATTCAGGACATTAAGTGTGTGCCTTACAGTGTGCACTTTTCAGACTACCATAAGGCCATCACCTCGCTCAGGCATCTTTCAATATCCAGCAATGTGTTTATCACTGTGTTGCCTTTTTACTCTGGTATACTATACATTAGGGCCCTGCTGTCAAAAAGAGATTAATACATTTTCAGTGAAGATTTAGTATTTCAGCACCCTGCTGGCTGGCTGTCCCTTTATAATCTGAAGCAATATCCTGTGTTCTGCATTGTTTTCACCCCATTATAATAAGTACCTCACAGGTGCATTGGATTGTTTTTTTTCCAGCTGCAGGGACGCTCTCGTGCCCCCAAGTATGATGCAGCATACACAAAGACCACTACAATGTAAACCAGGACAAAATGATGAACAGGGTGAAGCAGATGTTTCCTAATTTGTGAACCTGATAAGGAAGATAATGCAGTCCAAGCCCGAGGTCATTAGTACAAACCGCAAAGAGGCAGCCTCACTGAAGCCTCCCTCAAGTATGCAGAGACTTGATTTAACAATAGGACACGTTCCTATATATAAAGACGAATAAAGAAAGACCTCTGTAGATGCAGATGCACAGCCACGCACACGCTCATATTAGTATATATTCACGCGCATAGCCTTCTAGTTCCAGAGACATTTTGTTTTGCTACTGCTAATTTAGCTGCTAATTGATTTTTTTTTCAAATTATGAAACAGATGACAAGTACAGACTGTAAGAGCTTCCACCCAGGAAAGTGAGAACATAGGCTCTGCAGATGAAGTGTAGTGTTAAGAACAAATGCTAAAGCCCCTCCTTATATTTATTACACACATTAAAACACTACAAAATGAACCGAATAAAGGAGTGGTACAGGTATTACAGGTGTACTTTCTTTTTTGTTTTATTATTTATTTAAAGCATGCATTAGGTGCCGGCCCTGCCTGTACGCAGGAAAGGCATCCAAGCCTTTCAACCCTTCCAGTTGAAATTGACTCAATACTTAGGGTGGACCCCTGCAGCTGCCCCTGCATTGGCAGTCAGCAGTCCTATGAAAATACAAGATACACCATTCATTCAGCACTTTAAATGTGCGCTTTGCAGTGCACATGCTACTTGCTGCATTTGCTATATCCCTTCAGGGGCCATCACCTCGCTTGGTATCTGGCAATGCTTTCATTTACATTAGCCCTTGATGACATTTCAGTGGACATTTGGTCTTTCATCTCTTTGCTGGCTGTCCATCTCATGATAATCTGCATCTGTCAACCCGCTGCCCATGACTGTATCAATTATAATGTATGCATTATAGTTTGTGGTGGCCATGCCCAGGTCCTCCACTCCTTTACCATGCCTAGCACAGTTTTGCCCTGCCCCGTGTTCATGGGGCCTGCTCATTTTCATATCACACATTAAATCGCTGGCTGGCACCCATTGATCAGTTCACCATTTTAGCTGGCCCTGCGCACACACACAGATGCATGCATACGGGGATGCCATTAGGGCCTTTCAAATTTTTCAAATGAAAGGGGCATTGACCCTCAGAGGGGCCACCAGCAACAGCTCCCGTGTTGCCAGTAAGCAGTATTATAATACATAAATAGATTCCATTCTACATGTTGCTCTTTCTGTGGCTTTAAATATGCACTTTGCTGTGCTCACATTCCAAGCTTCATTTGCTGGAGCCAGTCAGACAGCAAATTAGGTTTGTAACACGAGCACTGTAAAGTGCACATTTAAAGCTAAGAAAAAAAAAACAGCGTTAAAAATCACCAAGTATCACGAGACAGCCAGTCATCAGGGAGCGGAAAGACTAAATGCCCACTGAAAAGCTATACATTCTTCTTTGTCAGCAAGTGGCTGATGTGGAGAAACTGTTATTAAAAGACAGTCAGGTGATAATCAGTGGAAATTTAGTAACATGATAAGTGACAGTTCTTGATTCCTGGCTGTGTTTGCCACCATCAGTGGCATTTGAACAGACCAAGCTTTAACTCCACCATCCCCCTTCTGAAATGTTGTGTGATGTTGACTTGACCTGGTGGACCTACAAAGTCGTGGCAGGATACTAATGAAAAGCATTTCACTGTAGGTACCCGTATTCGTATGCATATATTTTTAGGTAATTGAAATCGTGATGGGGTGTTAGTACTTGCATGACAGGGGAGTGATTGGAAGGATAGGGGGGGCAGAGGGACAGTTCATTCTCACAGCAGTACTTAAGTGTGTGCGTTTCAGACACAGGGAGAGGTAACAGCTTGTAACTGCACTAGAAAAGTCTCATTAAAATATATAAAGTTAGAGGCACCCACACAAGAAAGTTCACCCCTCCCCACAGTCTCTAAAGTTAGCCCCTCCGAACATTTCAATGGTTATTGCTCCCCTAAAGCCCCACTCCCCAATCTAAATACACGGGTGCCTGTCACCCATACAGTTTTTCGCTCTGAGCAAAGGGGATGGCCCAATCATCATGTTGAAATGGGTCCCCACACTTCTTCAGCCTGGCCAGCATAAATACATACATTACATAAGTACATACATACATGACATATACATTACACCATCCATCAGTATAAAATCCAAAGAATTTGCATTTTAGAAATGTTTTTGTTCAGGCATCAAATGTGATGTAAAAAGGCAGCCAATTACAGTGAAGGGAAATTCGTATTGCTATTGTACTTATTTTATAGCAAATACTTAACAAATATTGTGCAGATTTCAATAGTCTTTAGTACTTTACAAAATCAGGTTGTGGCTGTATGATTGTCGGCTTCATTTGCACATGCATCCATTGATCCCTCGAATGCGACGGTTGCTCATAGGTGAACTGTCAAAGGCAGACACTGTATTCTCTCCAGTTGTCAAAATACGTTTTCCAAAGGTGACCCAATGATTCCTTTATTATATTTAATTTTAAATCCCCAATGGATGTTGAATTAAAGTTTTAACGTGTGTGCTATTAACAGAACTATTCCATCAGGATTTCAATAACTCAACTGGCTGGGCTGATAAGTTAGTAGATGGTTTTTGCCAAAGCCATCTCTCAAGTTATAATGCATCTGCCTTTGACATTTGGTGCTATTTTTGCACTCACCTATTAACTCATTAGGTTTTATTTAACACAACAAACATAAAACAGGAAGATTACTGACTAATATGTTCCAACCCAAGAATGTTCCCTTGTTTGGAAGTTTAGTGTTGAATATTCCAATTTAAGTTGTATTTGTAGCCCGGTAGATAATGCAACATCTCGTGTACGGTTAATAGGGAAGAATGGTATGCTTAGGAAAAAAAAGAAAAAACATTTGCAAGACTTATTTAGGCAGGATGTTGTTTGTCTGAGGGAGCTGGTTAAGGCCATGGAATGTCATCATCAATCTAAACTCAGATTTGACCAAGTATAAACCTTTTTTATACATTTAAACATGTATTTCCTGCTATGAACCTAGGTTTTGGGACTGAGAGACATGGAGCTGAGTTAGAAAGGAGAGCCCAGTGATGATCCACCCAGGGCAAAGCCTGGATACAATGGATAAGATTCAGAATGTAGGGTGAAATCAGGGAGAGTAGAAAGGTAGTTGTGAAGGAGCAAGTCCAGGCAGTAAACGAGGACAGCAAGATACAAAATAGGCTACAAGAAACACCTCAGAAATGACACCTCTCAAAATATCATGCACTGTGTAAATGGTGCCTCAAGGATTCTACCTCTCATAGTGAACTCGAGAAACATTCATAGTGTGGCAGTGCTTGATGCTGATGGGGAGCTAACTGTCAGAGCGTACTGAGAAGAAAACAACAATTGTATGACAATTCTCTATGATGGGGAATGTTGTTCAACTCTTACAGTCAACCTAAATGAAGCATTCATTTAATGAGTCAAAATAGATTTAATTATATGCGTAACTGTTAGGGAGAATTCTCTGTTTAGGCTGAATTTCCTAACCTAGTGAGTCCCCCAGCAGCTTTGCTGGATTTCTGGAGTTTGTTTTTTTCCATCCTGCCAAGAGTGAGACTCTTTTTCTCCCACTCTTGGACATGAATGTGTGTAATTCCTTTGAATGTCAATTTGTTTTATGGGTGATGGGGTCTTTTACTCAATAGGATCTCATATGTTTTGCTATGTGTGTTACAACGCACTCTCTGTGCCGTAACACCGGGGCGTCCTAGAGGACCCCCACCATAGACTCCATACCCGGGGACTGACTAGTGTCTCCCCGGGAATGTAAAGTCACCATTGGCTTTACTAGACCTAAATTTACTAACAGAACTAGTACAAACCATCCTATTGTGGACGTACTAGTAGGGGTAATTCCATTACTCCTGGGTATGTTATTCGAGGGGGCACTGTCCCGTCCCCCCTCCTCGAGTTTTGGCTGGTGGCAGTGGAAACTACTTGTTATATTCGACCCTGAAAATAACCCTATGGGATTAATCCCATTGTTGGAGGTTAATACTTTTTCTCGTTAATCTCTAACATACCACCGGTTTATTTATCTTAAATAAATCTATCGGTTGGTATTTTCTGCTCGAACTCGGTTTTTAAAATGGCGTCTGTGTTCGTCTCTGCGACTCCTAAACCAAAGGTTGAGCCCTTTGTTCCACTTTTGGCGGGCCTCTACACAGAGGCCCTCCAAAGTGGTGCCATTCTGTCTGGGTACCGCAGAGGGTGTGGGAGGGGGTTTAGGCACCCTGCACTGAGTTGCCTTGCCAACTCAAGTCGCACTCTGGTGTGATTGGCCCAAGTGGTGAGCCACCCCGCTCACCACTTAGCGTGTTTTGATTGACAGCTATGCTGAATGAATGGGGGTTTTCTGCATAAAAGCAGGGCTTTTGGGACTGGATCTTGAGAGGTCGCCACAGGACCTAAGAATCCGATGAGGGTAACGCAGAGTCGACCTGGAATGACAACACCTCCGGTGGAGCCCAGCTGAACCGACTCACCACTTACCGACGACAGAGGAGATCTCCCGGCCGGAGAATGTTCTTCCCCTGACTGGTGAGAACAACCAGTCCCCTTTGCTTTTTCTTCGTTCCAGGACGTAGTGGTCGAATTGGCCGTGCAGAGCACCCCGGCAACCGGATAGCCACTACCCCTGTACCGCGACCAAAAGGTGGTGCCTTGTGACGGAGCACTCCGCTGCTGGTCTCTTCCCTGGTGGTGCAACGATCTTCAACTTTCCTTCAACGACGAGATCATCTCTTCTCCTGGCAAAGCCCCGACGTGCATCCACCACCAGGAACAACTGCCCCCGCCGGAGCTATCTCTCCACAAACAAGGTACCGTGTCCGCCTGTCTTCCCGTGTGTCGGATAGAGTGAGGTGTCTTAATCCTCGCCTTTCCATTGGGTCTCCTCCAAGCTTTCTTAACTTTCTGTTCTGAACTGGTCCAATCTTTCTATAACAATTTGCGACAAAGACTCGAAGTGCATTTCCACTGTGATACTTTTTGGGACATATTGCCTTGCCTCTCTCCGAGTGGGCCTGGCTTCTGAACTTTACGATCTACAGTAGACCCTGCCTTACTTGCCTTGCTTTTGTTTGTAAAAGTGTTGGTACCGAGTTGATTTCATAACCTTCCTTCTTTTCTCTCCCGTCCTAACGAATACTAGAGTGCCATCTAGGTTAAAGCATTCACCTCTGTCTGCAAATAAGTGGTGCCGTTGAACCTAGACTTGTCGAACTATTGTTAGGGGGATTGATCTACTTATAGTAATTGTGATTGAAGTTGTTTGCCGTATTAGTGCCAGAGTGTTTTTCATAGATGTGTTGTTATAAATAAATACCTATATATCTTTACACCGAAGCTCTGTCCGTGTTTGCTTGTTCTACTGTGTAAATTGCCCTATTTTGTATACTCCACATACTGCCTAACTCTTCTTGAGGGAAGTCTGACTGCTCAGCTACCAAGTGAATCTGTGTGGTACAGACTGCTACCAAGTGGGTTTACTGCCAAACACCTGTAGTCCTAAATCTTTTGCAGTGGTCCCAGAGGAAACTGCACAGGTTTCCGCCTAACACTGGTGGCAGCGGTGGGATTTGTATCGAATATACAGTTTAGAGTGCTTTTCGACACTTTAGGATAACTAACCACAAAGCTTAGCACTAAAAGCAACTTTCAAAAACATGTCAACTATGGACGTTTACAGTCAAGCATCCTTGTCAGGTGAAAATACTGAGAGCTGGAGAGCTCTCTGTAGGCAAGATAATCTTTCTGTAAGAGGCAAGAAAGTGGAACTGATAGCGAGATTGCTGGAAAACCAAAGTCTGGGTACTGGTTTAGAGGAACCAACTTCTCCAGCAAATGTAGATAACAGTAACGGTGTTGATCTAAATCATAGTTCTGATGATAGTGATGAGGAGGCTGAAGAGGAAGGAGAGGCTAACAAACCTGTCTCCCTAGCCCCTCTGTATGCCTTACCAGCTCTACCTACAGGGCCTATAACAGGTCCCACACTAAGTCCTCAAGTCCTCGAACTAGAAAAAATGAAAATAGACTTGGAATTCAGAAGGATTACTGATCAAACTGAACAGAAGCACCAAGAAATGGAACAAATTCTTAGGCTCCGAGAAATGGAGCTCAAGCATGAGTTAGAAATGAAAAAGTTGTCTGTTGAAAATGCTTCTGTCTCTGGCTCTTCTAGAAGCTCCAGTCCCAAAAGACCCCGGATGCCGAAAGAATTAATTGGCATGTATGAACCGAAGTTGGATGTATTGGATTGGCTGAGTTTGTTTGAGTACAATCATGGGCTCCAGAACATCACAGGTAACGAGTTGCTTACCTGGTTGTTCTCTAGGCCCCCCCTGTTGCAACTGATGTGGTAATGGAGTTGGGGGAGGAGGATAGGAAAGAGTACAAAAGTGTGAAACTAGCTCTGATAGCTAGATTCGGGAAGACCCCTTCCCAGTATCTTAAGAGGTTTAGAACCCTCAAAAAGCATGATGGTACCCCTTGGGCTACCTGGGTGAGTGAAGGGTTTAAACTTAGAGGGATGGATTAAGGGTTACAAAGTGAACACTTATGAGGGTATGAAGAATCTTTTTATGTTGGAGTCTATTTATGATGCCTGTTCTCCTGAGCTCAGACAGCACTTGGCTGATTCGAAGGAGTTGGATTCCAGGAAGCTAGCTAAGGCTGCTGACTTGTGGGTTGCCAACAGGGCCACTCATTAGGATTCTGGGGCAACTCAGAAAAAGGATGAGGGAAAACAGCCTAACAAAGACTCAAAAGAGAATTCTAATACCTCCCAACCCAAAGAGGGCCCCAAACAACAAAATAACCATGGTAAGCCCCAGGGAAAACCACAGCAGAATAGTGTACCTTCTGGCCACAAACCAGAAGGAGGTCAGAACAAGCCACCGTTCCAGAGAGCATTTGGAACATGCTATCTCTGTGGGGCAACTGACCATATCAAAGGAGATCCAAAATGTAAGCGTAAACCTACTGGGATCAGCACGGTCTCCTTAGCCTTCACTCCTGAGGAAGAAGTCCAAATGACTAGTGCTCACTTTGAAGTCTTTGCTGAAGAACCTTGGATTATTCAAGCAAGTGTATCAGTAGAGTCAATGGATCTGGTTAGTAATCAGAATAGGAGTGTGTATGACTCTATACCAGAAAACTCTAAATGCTATTATATGGACAGTGTTCTTGTCAATGGCCAGGATATTTCTGCCAGGCGAGACTCTGGGGCCAGCAGAACAGTAGTGGATGAAAGCTTTTTCAGACCGGAGGATGTTGCTAAGACACCCAAAGGTCCCACTAAGATGTCTGGAGGCCCTGTCCAAATGGTTCCAATTCTACCAGCCCTCATTCAGTGTAATGACTTGACAGTGTTGATTCCTGTCAGTGTTCAGACTGAGGTGCCTGGGAGAGTCCTGTTGGGGAATGATCTAAAAACTCTAGGAGTAGTATCCAGTACCCCCAGGCCTCACACTATGGAGACCCAGAACCAAACCAAATTGGCTAGAGAGGCCACCTTAAGGAACCACTCTAAGCCTGTGGGAACCTCTACTGAGAACCCCACTACAAGTCCTCGGTGTTAGTAAGTTGACCTCTGACCCAGGCAAATTTCAGGCTAACATGTTAGGGAGATGGGAGCCCCAACCAAGCTCCATCATTGTTCCCCCAGTTATAGAGTCTGTGACTCCCCCTTCTTCTGAGGAAGAGGTAGATAGACCTACTGGAACCCTAACTAGGCCTAAGAGAACTGGTCATTCTCAGTGCTGGTGGAAAACCAGAAAAGAAAAGTCTAAGGCCAAAAACCTTCAGACTGTTGGACCTTCCACAGAAGACTCCAACCCAATTCCTAGACTTAAGGGGGCAACTCCTACAATAGGTAAAGGTAGATCTAAGAGGGAAGAGAAGCATGTACCTTGCTTATCTCCATCCCCTCCAATCAAGAGGCCTAAAACCCAACCTTCTCCCAACCGAGACGTGGTGAAGACCTCTGGAGGCCGCTCTAGATCTAAGGAGTTTCTTTATAAGGACTCCTTGAAAAAGCCTATCATAGGTTCAGTCGTTGTATAAACTTCTGAGGGAATGGTCAACCAGATCCCCTATAAATTTAAAAAGACTGATGTTCCTAGGATGGTTTGTAGGTCATATAGCTTACAAAGGAAAACCTTTGAACCCTTTGAAGACAGGTCAGGGTGTCACCACCTCACCACCAAAATGCGATGGTCTCTCTAGGATGTATGTCATCGACTAGAGCTATGAGATTCATCCAGGAGTGGATTAAATCCTCCTGTCCCTTAGTCTGGGGGGGGCGAGTGTTAGGGAGAATTCTCTGTTTAGGCTGAATTTCCTAACCTAGTGAGTCCCCCAGCAGCTTTGCTGGATTTCTGGAGTTTGTTTTTTTTCCATCCTGCCAAGAGTGAGACTCTTTTTCTCCCACTCTTGGACATGAATGTGTGTAATTCCTTTGAATGTCAATGTGTTCTATGGGCGATGGGGTCTTTTACTCCATAGGGTCTCATATGTTTTGCTATATGTGTTACAACACACCCTCCGTGCCATAACACCGGGGCGTCCTAGAGGACCCCCACCATAGACTCCATACCAGGGGACTGACTACTGTCTCCCCCGGAATGTAAAGTCACCATTGGCTTTACTAGACCTACATTTACTAACAGAACTAGTACAAACCATCCATTGTGGACGTACTAGTAGGGGTAATTCGATTACTCCTGGGTCTGTTATTCGAGGGGGCACTGTCCCGTCCCCCCTTGTCGAGTTTTGGCTGGTGGCAGTTGAAACTACTCGTTATATTCCATCCCGAATATAACCCTATGGGATTCTTCCCATTGTTGGAGGTTAATACTTTTTCTCGTTAATCTCTAACATACCACTGGTTTATATATCTTAAATAAATCTATCGGTTGGTATTTTCTGCCAGAACTCGGTTTTTAAAATGGCATCTGTGTTCGTCT
Source organism: Ambystoma mexicanum (assembly GCF_040938575.1). Classification (NCBI taxonomy): domain Eukaryota; kingdom Metazoa; phylum Chordata; class Amphibia; order Caudata; family Ambystomatidae; genus Ambystoma; species Ambystoma mexicanum. The sequence continues at coordinate 250,808,619 of NC_090923.1, read as the reverse complement.
CTGTGACTCCTAAACCAAAGGTTGAGCCCTTTGTTCCACTTTTGGCGGGCCTCTGCTCTTGATGTTGGCGTTAGGGGAAGGCGCATTTGACGTCCGGTAACCACCTCGTGAGGGGTGAGGTGGTGGTCGGAACCTGGTCTATTCCTTAGCTCAAATAGGGCTAGTGGAAGGCAATACAACCAACTCTTCTTTGTTGTTTGCTGTATTTTTGCAATTGCCTCCTTTAATAGGCCATTCAGGCGTTCACATACACCGTTGGCCTGTGGGTGGTATTCACATGCAAATTTATGCTTGATGTTCAGTAAGGATGTGATGTGCTGGAACATTTCGTTTGCGAAATGTGGGCCATTATCTGACCGCAGTACCTCGCACACTCCCCACCTGGGGAAGACCTCCCTCACTAGGAAGTTAGCTGCTCTGAATGCATCTGGGTGTGAACAGGGCCCTGCTTCAATCCACCTCGAGAATGGGCATACTACTACAATCATATACCTATTTCTTTGACATACGTTGATCATATCAACATAGTCAATATGGAGATGTCGGAAGGGTCCCTCTGGCCGGGGTATAGTACCTCTTATCACCTTCAGAGTGTGACCGGCCGTAAACTGTTGACATGTGAGACAATTGCTGATAAAATTTGACACATGAGAATTTAATTCGGGGCAGAACCAGTCTTCCCTAATTCGTGCTGCAATTACTTCCTTGCCTGTGTGGGCTGGGTGGTGTAGTTGGCTCAGGGCGGTGTTCAATAGTGCCAGTGGTATTACAATCTTTCCAGTGTCACCCTGGCGCCATAGTGCGTCAGTTGGTGACATTGTGCATCCTCTTTTTACCCATATTTCTTTTTCTGCCATTGGTGCAGCCGCTTGTAGCTCCATTATCTGTGTGGCTGGGAGATGGGTGTACCCTTCTCTTATCAACATCTCCTTAGCCATTCCCCTCCCTCTCCCTCTCTTTGACTCTGGGGGGTTCCATATCTCACCAAAATATGCAGCATACTTCGCATGTGCGTCTGCTGCTGCATTCCCTTTTGAAATGTGGTCTTCACCATTGGTGTGTGCGGTGCATTTGACCAAAGCTAATTCTTGGGGGTCATTTACTGCTTCAATTAGTTCAGCCAATAGGAGGGCATGTTGCACTGGAGTGCCATCAGCTCTCCTAAACCCTCTTCTTCTCCATTTCGACAGCCCTGAGTGGACAGTGGACGTAACATATGCGCTGTCGGAATATATGGTCACTCGTTTGTCAAAGCTTTCCTTGAACTCCAATATTAGTGCAATTAATTCTGCTGCTTGAGCGGAATAATGCTGTGGTAGTTGTACACATTTCATTGCCACACACACCGGTACCTCCATCATTTTTACCACTGCTGCCCCAGTCCTCCTTATACCATCCCTTTGGTCGATTGTTGATGACCCATCAATGAACAGGAGCTCACCTCCCTCTAGTGCGTTCTCTTCAATCTTTCTAGTACATGAGTACATTTCAGTGATTTGCGTACAATCGTGTGCATAATCTCCTTCCTCAATTACTTCTGCTAGGAACCTTGCAGGGTTGACCGTGCTACATCTAACAATTGATAGTTCAGCTCTGGATAAGATGATCTCATAACCTGATGCCCTTTGCGTGGTTAGGGTGGACTTAGGTTTATTCAATATTGCAAATAGTGCATGTTCCACAAACAGTGTAGTTGGGCACCCCATGGTGATTGCTGATGCTATCTCTACCGCAAAAGCAGCTGCGGCGAGACCTTGTTCGCAAGGGAAATGACCTAACATCACAGGATCTAAGTGGCTGCTGTAAAATGCTACTGGTTTGTAGCCCATGCTTGTTTTTTGAGCCAACACTGCTTTCATTACTGCTGAGTCGCAATGTGAAAATATAAAGAATTGTCGCTCATAGTCTGGGGTTGCCAGTACCGGAGCAGTTGATATTACATCTTTCAGTTCATCAAAAGCCTCTTTCATTTCCATTGTCCACCCCAACTTTTTCTCCCCTTTATTAGCTTCCTTTAACGCCTCAAGCAGGGGTCCTATGTATGAGCTGTAATCAAATACCCATGCTCTACAGTAGTTGCACAGACCCAGGAACTGCAGCAGTTCCCTCACTGTTTGTGGCACTGGCGTTTTTGAAATGGCCTGTGTTGTTTGTGGTGCAATCTTTCTTCCATGTTGGGATATGAGCTGACCAATGTAAAGTACCTGTTCTTGACAGTACTGTAACTTTTCCATGTCTACCTTGTAACCTTTTTCAGCCAATATTGTCAGCATCTTTAATGAGTCCTCTCTGCATGTTCTTTCGTTTGTACTGCAAATTATTATGTCGTCGACATACTGCAACACTGTGCTTTCCACTTCAATGTTACCCAAATCCATCTGTATTACTCTGTTGAAGATTGAGGGTGATTCGCAGTACCCTTGTGGCAATCTGGTGTGTTTCCACTTTGTGTTTCTGTAAGTGAAGCTTGTCAGATCTTGTGAGTCTGGGTGCAATGGTATTGAGAAAAAAGCATTTTTAAGGTCGATCACTGTAAATCGTGATGCTTCTGCTGGAATGCTACACAATATTGTGGCCGGGTTTGCGGTTATGGGGTATTCTGCTTCTACTATGTTGTTCAAGGGCCTGAGATCCTGTATGAAGCGCCAAGACCCCCCTCTAGCCTTGCGCACTGGGTATACAGCCGTGTTACATGGTGATTCTGAGGGGACCAATATGCCATTATCTATAAGGGCCGTTATGGCTTCATATATGCCCTCATCTGCCTCTTTTGATAGTGGGTACTGTTTCACTCTGGGGAGTATTGCACCTTTTTTCAATTTTATCCTTACTCCCCCTATACTTTTTATGCACCCCACGTCATAGGGGCTAGTAGTCCATAATGATGTGGGTACTTTTGTCATATCCTACTCAAAGAAGGGAACTGGGGTAGATGTGGGTGCCTCAAGTGCCATTGCAATTTTCTGTGCCACTTGTTTGTACGCCACTCTTAGCCATATTTCCACACTCATCATAAACACCATTTCACCTTCCTCCTTTTCTTCTGAGAACAGCTCCTCATCTGACACCTGGGTGAGTCTACATCCTTCTGCTAGTGCTATCACTGCCCTCCATGCTCTTCCTTCTCTGTCTTGGGCATGTAACACAATGTAATCAGCTGTTGCTATAATGCTCTCAATGTCCACTGGAACCACCTTTCCTTCTGGTTCATTGGCTCGTGTTTCTGGTCTGAACAAATAGGCTGCTGGCCTCCTCCAGATCTTTCCCTCTATCCCTGGCATCCATGCAAATGCCATGTCTGTCCCGTACTGGAATAGTTCGCCATCTACTGGCTCAGCCCTAATCGCTGTCTGTCCGCAGTATGCTTACATAATCTGTCGTGCTGTGAGCATGTTAATTCCTGGAGTAGAGCAAATTATGCCGTCCTCCGTAAAGGAGATCGTCATATTCAGCCTGTTCATGATGTCTCTCCCCAGTATATTTACTGGTGAGGCACTATAATATAAAAGTGGGACTGACATGTCATAATCTCCTATAGATAAGGGAATGTTATCAGTAAAGGGAACCAACCCTCTAGCCCCAGAGAATCCTTGGGTGTTCATGGCTTCGCCCGACATCTTAAATTTACCTTCCCTTATGCAAGACCGGGTCGCCCCGGTGTCAACAAGGAATGATAATTTTTTGTCACCTATCGTTACCTCTATGCGTGGTTCCTCCGCACTATTAGGTGTTACCGACAGGATGGGACACACCAAGGCCGTCTGTGGGCTGTCCTATTGAGGGTACAACGATTGACCATTTCCTGTGTAAGGGTTGTGTCCCAGGACCGTCACCCTACCCAGTTGTGTTTGTTGTGCTTGGGGTTGTTGTGTTATCACTACCTGTTGTTGCGGCAGTGAATATGTCTGTGGCTGTTGTTGTGTTATTAGTTGTTGCTGTTCATTTCCCTGTTGCAACGTCTGCTGTTGCTGTATGCCCTGCTGTTCCTGTGTGGGCCTTGGTTGTCCCTGTTCGCTCCATGATGGTGTTCCTGGTCTTACTCTACACGTGCGTGACATGTGCCCTACTAATCCACAACTCCAACACACCGGTGGTTCCCTACTCTGCCATGGAAAGCTTCCTGTGTTGTCCTGGTATACTGGTTGCCCGGTGGGGTAGGAATTTCTAAGTCCTCCCACCTGCTGTTGTGTGTTATATCCGTATCCTCTCCCTCTCATAATTCCTACTCTTCCCCTGTTGTAATTATAATACCCAGCTCCTGGCATTGAGTATCCTCCTCCCATGTTGGTCGTGTATGGTTGGAGTGGCGGCACCTGTTGTGTTATAGTCTGTGAGGGTGGTATTTGGGAGGGATCTTGTGCAGCCACTACTTGTGTGGGGCTTTGGGTCATTGTTGTAGGTGTAGTTATTAGTGCCCCTTCCATTGTGTATTTAGTACGTTTTTTCTGTACTAGTTTAGCCTCTTCCGTTTTCCTGTCCTCTTCCTTTTGTTTCATTTTTCCTTGCCATGTCCTGCAATGATGCACTATTGTCAGTTGTATTTCTGGCCATGCTTTTGCTTCCATTCCCACTACTTTCTTCAGTTGTTTCTGAACTCCTTCTGGGAGCCCTTGTACAAGTATATGATAAAATATTGCTGGTGTTTTGTCCCATTGTTCTCTAGTTTCCATGCGCCACTTCTCTTGGATTTCCTGGATATAATCAACAGGATCTTCGTTCGCACGCATCTTGCGTGAGGTAATTGCTCCTATGTCTGATGTGTCTGGGTACTGTACCCTCAGTGCCTGCCATAGTGCATGTCTGCAGTTTGCGAATGGTGCCCCATCGTGCAATGTGTTTGCTATTGTTACCCCAGTGAATCCCGCTCTCTTCCAAATGTCATCCGCTGCATCCCCTAATATCGATATTAGAAGGCCCTTTACATCTCCCACTGCCAGTTTCTGTCCTGCGGTGTGTTTTTCCATTTCATATATCCATTTACCCGCACCTCCACTTAATGATGGGAGCCTGCACTTTATATTTTCTTTGTCTGTATGCTTCCAAGGGACGTATTGTGGTCTAACCCCTCCCCTCTCCAGAAATGGCATTAAGTTATGTCTCGTTTTACCCCTTGGGTTCCATAAAATCGAGTCCTCACACCCCTCCTCTTCTTCCCTCTCTCCTACATCGTCAATTTCGTCCGTATTTCCCCTGCTCGTAACTCATTCTTCTCCATCTTTTCCCCTTCTTCCATCATTTCCTGTATTTATTGTGGGCGTGTGTATTCGTCCTTCCTGCCTGCGTCTAGGGAGGTCTCTAAGCCTACCTGCATAGGGTGTCAGTTCGTTTGTGAAGGGCGCGAGTTTGATTGTATGTAATGAGCGTGAGGTGGTTGAGCCTGTAGGGTGGGATGGGAGAGGGTGTGATGGTGACGGTGTGGCTTCATGTGTCTGTCTTTCCGCTATTCCTTGCTCTTCCTCCTCACTTCTCTCCAGTTCATCCTTTCTCCTACAGATCCATGGTGAGTCTGTATTGGTCCGGGTGGTGTATAGTTTATCTAGGCTTTCCCTTTCACTGTTTCTTCCTTCCGTCTCCATTCCTTCTTCTTCCTCACTACAAAAGTCATTCTTAAACGGCAGCCCCCACTCTGTCTTTTTCCCCTTGATTGTTACTGTTTTTAAGTCTATTAGGTCCGGTTCTCCCTTTTCTCCTTTACCAACCGCTCCCCTTTGCGCTGATGTTGTTGCTACTTCTGTGTCTCTATATACATACCCCCTTACTTCACTCTCCCTTCTCCTATCTTCTCTTTCCCCTTCATTTCTCTCCTCCATCTCTCTACCAATTTCCTCCCTTTTCCTTTTTAATTCCTCCATTACTTCACTACTCATCTTTTCCAATATCCTTTCATCCTCTTTCTTCCTTTCCCATCTCACCCTCTCCCTTTCTAATATACTCTCTATCACCCTCCCTTCTTTGTATTTCTTAGTCGTTTCTGATAGTAATCTCTTCTTCCACATTGCCATTTCTTTTTCTTTCTCTTCTTCTTCCCTTTTCCTCTCTCGTAGCACTGCTCTTGATACCCTTTCTGCTGCTGCTTTTACCCTTTCAGCTTCTCTCCTTTGCTCCTCAGTTCGTTCCCTTATTTTTTCCAATTCGTTCTTACCTTCTTTCCTTTCCCTCGCTCTCTCTCTTTCCTCCCTCTCGAGCTGTTTGACCAGTTCATTCTGCTCATCCCTTAACTCTGCTAGTCGTTCCTCCAAAATCTCTTCCTTTTGTCGTAACAGCTCTTCCCCTCTCATTCCACTCTCCCTGGTATTATCCTCGTCTATTTTCCTTACTACCTCCTTCTCTTCTCCTGTTAATGAACCTCGTAATTTTAATAGTATCTGCGCAGCTACCCACTCATCATGTCCTATTTCCACAGTTTGTTCTTCTCCAGTCCTCCCCTCCCCTGCTGGCATCTTCCTATGAGCCACATATGGTGGCGGGCTGTATGCCGGGTTCGAGTACCCCTCAGCCGCCCTTAACTGTCCTCTTTCTATTTCTCCTAATTCTCTTAAAGGGTACAACCCCCCTCCCTCTGTTTTCACTACCTTTGCTAGGGGTATATCGTTGCTCTGTTCCTTTTTTATTTCATTTTCTTTTGAGTTATTATTCTTTTCTCCTCCCTCTTGTCCGTTCCCCGTGTTCTTTGGGTCTTCACTCCCCTTTTTCCCATTCTCTCCTTCCTCCTTAATCTCTTTTTCTTCCGGTATTTCCCCCACAGTGAACATTCCATTTGGTCCTGGTCGAGACCCTTGGAACATCCTCCATAAGTTAAACACCTCCACGTGGTGCGTCAAATTTTTCCCTTTGTATGTATTAGGCAGATGGTTTAATAGTGAATGTTGGGTATATGGATCGAAACTACCATTAGGCGGCCATGGTGTTATCATTTTGTTGCCCGTCCCCTGTGTCCATTCTATGCTATACTTGATCAGTTTCTCCCTATGGGGTGACAGTGTTGTACATATGTGTTGCAGTGGGGTAGTGAGTGTGTTCCGCCACCCTCCCGATCCTGTCCCGTATGACATAGTAGCGCTTCACTTGTTATCCTTCCCCTATTTGGTAGCTATTATCTTACTAACACTTACAATACACAGCCTTATACCTTTACCTGGCCCCGTAAATTTGGGGACTTGCGATAGTCCGCTAAGGAAAATTATTAAAATATAGTATTTACATTTGTATATTTTCTTCTTTCTTTCTTCCTTTATACAACACCCTTACGGCCCCCTGCGGCCGAGGCGCACGTAGCCCCCTGCGGCTGCGTACCCCTTGTGATGTTCTTATACAGTCGTCCTATTTTCATTTGCTCCTTCTCCTTCTTCTACACTTGCCGTGGCCGGCGTTCTCCGTGTGTAGCCACGTCCCCCGTTTCGCCTTTCCCCAATCAACTCATTACCGTTTATCTCCGTTTCCACTCCCTTACCACAGTTCTCTTCCCCACCACTCTCAGAAAGAAAGATGCCTTGTGCTCGGGATATCCTATGAAAGCCCTACTGGTGACGTCACTGATCTCTTCGAACTACTGGTAAGTTCTTCATATATTCTTTAAGTCCAAAATACACTTGCAATCTACCCCCGTTAACCTCACAGCTGTCTTCCTGTCACTCCTGGAACAAGGTAATCAATAATATAATCGGACTGCGCACGCTGCATCGCCTCGCGTGTGATACGCCCCTCGACAGGAGGGCTTAACCAGCCAATTATCTTCCGTATTGGGCAACTAACTAGCTACCGCCTACAGGGAAACGTCATCTACCTATCGAGTTTCTTGCTCGAACAATAGGGATCCTCATCTACTCATTGATCAATAAATGCCAAATCGTAGGAAACCACACACACACACCCTTACACGTAGTCGCGACCTAGGCCAATCAGTGTCTACGAGCGGCCGCACGTGATGTTTTCGTGCTCCACCCCCCTCTCTCGCGTAACGTAGCCGACTGCTCTCGCACTCGTTTGGCTACCATTCATTTCATTGCCAACACTAAATTGTCAAACCTTCGCCGCGCACCTGTGCAACACCTCCCACCTCCCGTATTTAATTCCTCCCACCTCCCTCACAATTTCACATTGCTTGTTGTGCGTGGCATGCTCACCAGTTCTCTTGATGCGGGGCCGCTCGACTGCGTGCACCCCTCCAAGCGGCTCGCCACCTCCCCTCGTCTGGACCACGTCTGGACACTCGCCAACCGCGGGCGGGATACTTCTTAACCGGCTCCCGAAGACCAATATCCGGATTGAGCTGTCCGGTCTTCTCGCAGTTCCGCGATGGTCCTGTAGTCCTCAGAAGGAGGCAACGGCAGAGGGGGCCGCGCTGCCGGGCCTCCTCGCAACGGGATTACCTGGAAAAATAAAAATAAAAAAGCAGATCTTAAACAGATCTCAGCAGTGCCTCCAACTTGTCGGGGGGGAAATTCTGCCGGGGTCGGCCGGGCCGTCCGTAGACCTCCGGGCAGGGAGGCCCCAACTCCTCCCGTATATCCCAAAAGAGATAGAGTATGAGACACACGCAAGAAGCAAGGTGATTCTGCTGTTTATTAGACAAAACGGCAGGGATGGGTCAAGGATCGTACGCGTCCGTCCTGACACACACACAATCGTGGGGCTCGCAGGCCCTTTTTACCTTAGTATGACGCGCTACTTGCGTCACCTTAGAAAGTTTAGCAAAAAAACCTATTTCCACTCTGGATTGGGTACTCGAGTGGTAGGGTTAGTATAGCATACATATAGAGAACGGTGTTAGTGGTTGAGGGTTAGTCAGGTGATATACTTGGGCTGTCCCTTCAATTTGATACATGAAAATTGTTACATGAAGACCTCTGAGGATTGGTCAATGTTAATGGCGTCAGTGATAAGAGCCCCATGTTCTGATTGGTCCGCTCGCGAGCCTCCCAGTCTGGGACTATCGCTGTTCCCAGCTCGCGGTGCACCTGTCATTTGCAACAATGTTTTACTATGGGTAGGTGTAAACAATGTGAGGATTTATTCATATGTTGGGAGGTCGACTACTCCCACTGCTGCAGATGTCCAATGAGTCTTTTAATTGTATCTGCCTGTGTCTTGAAACGTGGGATTCAGGAGTCTCCTTCCTCCTGGGCTTGGCATCCTGTCAGGTTTGGCTTTTTCACGTGAGGTGGGACCGTGTTTGAGGCAAAATTCAGCACAATTAATATTGTTTTTCCCACTGTGTGCCTGGTTTATCTTGCAGGTGCGACCTTGGCGTCGGCTTGCGGCGTGCGAGATTGCAACATCGTGCCCTTGGCTGTGTGCTTTCGCCGGGCTCATTCTGCAGGGTCAGCAACCGAGCTCTTGCTCATTCAATGTTCATGGACGCTTTTGCTTGCGGCCTACTTGGGCCTGGTGCATAGGTGGAACCGTTTGATGCAGAGCGCTTTAGGTTACGGTATCATATTGCTCTATCCTCAGTATTGTGTCTCTGTTATATTCTTCATTATGGTACATGGTTCTTAGAAGAAGCGTGAGCAAGCCTTTTTAGATAAGTTCATTATGCGTCTTGCGTTTCTGCATTTTGAGAGCCCATGTGGAAAATAATAAAGATGCACGTCCGTGGGTATGTCTGTCGCCTACGTGATATCACTGTGTATGTTCTTCGTGTGGATTGGTGTGGGAGTGTCCGGTGTGCATGTTTGCACAGGTGTGCTGACGGTTGGCTAGGTCGTCATGGCATCTCTAACGACGTGTAGGTTTAGTCGAGTTGATCCATGCCGCAGGTGTCGGCATGGGCAGGGCGGACTGCTGGGCAGGTAGGTGGGCACATCCGTATGTTCCTGTACCAGGGTATTTGGTCGTCTGGTAGATAGGCAAACTCCTCTCGTGGCGGGTGTCTAGGCCGTGATCCTCTAGGCCAAGCGCGAGAGGGGAAGGGCGGGAGCCTGTTCTTCCATTCTCCCACTTCAAAAGTATGCAGCAAAATACTTAGTGTTCCCACGTGGGGAATATACAATGACATATGATCCGACGACGGAACACATTTTGTAAATGACCTCTTCAAGGAAGTGACCACATTATTGGGACTAAAGCATAACATGTGTTCCATTTACCACCCGCAAGTGAATGGAGTTGTCGAGAAAATCAACAGCCTCCTTAAAAGCAGATTGTCCAAACTATGTGACACCCTCAAAAATAACGGTGTCAACTGTTTACTATTGGCCTTATTACAGTTGCATACACAGCCTAGCAAGTACCACCACTTGTCCCCCCACAAGAAAGTGACTGGTAGACATATGCAAACTCCACTGTCACCAGTAGGGAGAATGTCAGATGCACACAGAACAGTGACAGTGTCGGTTGAGGAATTCAAAGAGTACCTCACACCGCTCAAAAGATCAGTAAGAAGTATTGCCAAACAGATTGCCCTGCCATTTACAAGAGAAAGTGAAACAGACACTACCACTGCACAGCTGACACCCCAACAAAGCCTTTAATTCATGGCAAACTAGTGTATGTCTGTAACTTTGTCAGATGGTGGAACTCACCAAGATTCCACGGTCCCTATGCCTATGAGGTAGTGTACTGTACATCTTTAGCAGTAAAGGTAAAGGGGTTAAAGTATTAGGGGACCTTATAAAATATAAGAAAAGCACACAAGAGTGTAACGCCAGAGACAGGGCAAGAAAATAAAAAAGAGAGGTAGCAGTGCCTTAGGGAAAAGATCAGGAAATACAGAACACATCAGTAAATAGAAAAAAAAAGTAATAGTACAAATGCAAATGAAAACAGATAAAGTAACAGGAATTTACAGTAAAATATTATGTCATGAAGTGAAAAGTTATCTCTTTCTCTCTTACACCGCCATTTCCATGCTTTCTTCTGTTTCTCCGCTGCTCTCATAACTTATTCAGTCTTGAACTTTATTAACCGCCGTCCCCGTTATGTTCCTCTCTATAAGTGCTACAATGTTGGAGAGAACGCCACTTACAACTGTTAGAACGCAGATAGATAGCAGTAGGAATGAAATAAGTGCCACTAGGGCATACAATTATTAATGTGGGTTGTACTTCAAAGCTATTTTCTTTTCTACAATAATGTTAGTATTAGGAATATATTGGGGTGTTTCCTTTATGGTGGGAGACATAAAAGAAGGGGGGAAACTAATACGGGAAGGGGGACATTTAATATGGGATGGGGTAAAGCTAATATGGGATCTCAATGCAGCACCAAATCTCACAACCTTACACAAGAATCACACAGAAGTAATCCCACGGCCTGGGTAAGTGGTAAATAATGGAAATGAAAGAGTGATTCATGTACAGAATGATGAATTATCCACTCGAACAATGTTTAAGATACCACAAACTGCCCCACAGCCAACAGAGAAGCCTACCTCAACTGTTGATAGTGTATATGTTCCCCACTGTGATGCCAAGTACCCTCCAAAGTTCCCAATACTGGCAGCTTAATATCGACACAAATGTAAATATGAATACTGGTATTTTCTCAGTCTACCACCTAAAAACCATAAATGAACACAGACACTCAGGTCTTGCACACAGACCGTCCAAAAGGTCATTTGATAAATATCGATTGGGCAATAGAAGGAAAAGGCAAGTGCATCAGCACAAGTAAGATGCATATCATGGATTGGGGTTGGATGAGGTAGAGAACCTCTGCCACCTGGACCAGTCTAACAAATGGTACTCTGACATATGCGCCACTGGGAAACAGGCCATGAATGGTAACTGCTATGTGTGCTCACTGATACCTCATGCGTCAGGAACGCCTAAAATTTTAGTACCTCAAGAAACTCCCATAGTAGAAGCCCGATGTCTCATTCATCTTACACTATGAAGAATCAGGAGCACCTTCCAGGCACACACAATACATCTACAACTGCTTCCCCCAAATGAGAAAATGTGCAAGAACAAGCCTGAAGGTGTAAATTGTTTCAAGGATCCTTTTTTTGCAATAAGAGGGACAATGTTCACAGAAAATAAATGGCAAGATGCAACCGTCTTGTGTAAAGCTGAAGCACTGTGTGGCTTATCGGATGAGAGACTAAAATGGATGGATGACACATGTGCCCAGATCTGGACTCAATACATTACAAAGTTGACATGGTTCACTGTACTTGAAAAGCCAAGAAAGATCCAACACGAAGAAAAATATGAACTGTGCTTTCACAGAGAAGGAAGAGGACCCATGGGTTCAAACACACGCTGCAACAGAACCCTGGTCATCCGTGATATGTGAAAAGGAACTGCTGCCCTAAGGACCATTAGTAGGTGTGTGGCAAACAAGCATACTTGCACCTACCATTATCATGGAGGGGCTACTGTGCTCTGACAACGTTTCACTCTGCACTGCTGGTGAGACCGGAACAGTATGTATGGAGGGAAGGGGAGCCCAACAGAAAGCAACTGACACCCCTGCCAATGAATGAACCACCCCCTATATATTAAATACTGTTGAAAGACAAGCTGCAGGATCAAGTGTCATGCCAAAACAGAGCATTCAACTAGGTCTCTAAGGATCCTTCTGACCTCCTGGCACAGATCCCTGATGAATATAAACGTTTGAACTTCACAGAGAAATTTTTTACATCACTGATCCCTAGCATCCAAGCACGAGCAAACACTAAGTGGCTCCAGATCATCCGCTGGGAACTGATTCAACTGGCAAACGACACTAACGAGGGGTTCAACGTCATCAAAGTATAACTAAGAGCACTGAGACTAATGACAATGCAAAATAGATATGTGCTCTACCTCCTCACAGCTATCGAAGGCAGTGTTTGCTGAAAAATTGGGAGTGCATGTTGCAGATGTGTGCCCTCTTCAGATGCTGATAATGAGACACTTTCGAACTTAATTGCAGCAGTACACAGACTTGGAGTAAGAATGAGAAAAGAGGGCGGAACCCAGCTAAGTGATTGGTTCAGCATGGCATTTGAGTGGGTACCTTCAGGGCTTGGGACTGCAATGAAACTGCTGGTCCATATCATCGTCTTCCTTCTGCTGATCTTATGTGTGTGCCAGTTAGACGTTTGATGCTGTGCAAAGGCCGTTCCTAATAGTGTAATGATGATGGTGACTAGTGGTAACAAAAATAGTAATGATAAGATGCCTCATGAAACTAGGGAAGCCCAAGTACAAACTGGTGAGAGTGATGAGCCCAAATACCACATGGTGGCAATTTATAGTACAGGGGATGTAGTAGACAAGTACTATCACACTACTATTAATCAACCCCAAGATCTAGAGAATTAGAAAGAGGTGTGGCTTGACCTGGCTGGGGATGGGGACTGTATTTACATGACATGCACTGCTGAAGAATATGTACAACATGGGGAAAGTCTGAGAAACACGGGTAGAGCATGGATGCCTATAAAGGGTACTCCCATCTGGGATGAAGCAGTAAAGGGGTGAGGAACATAGACACACTGTGTGAAGGTATTTGTTACTTTAATAGTAACAAAAGGGGGTAATGCTGGGTGAGATGTGCTCTTTTCCGCCCATCTCCATTCCCGTGCTGAATAGATCTCGTGTATGCCAAAGGGGGGAGACAACCCCCCACTCTCCGTCTATTATTCGCACAGTTAAAACATGAATAACCAAGCTTGTCTCGATGCCTAAAGACTCAATTTTGTGACACATGTGATGTCATCTTTTACTAGGCCCAAAAATGATCTCTAAAATACTGTCCCTCCCCTGCCCCATGCCTTGCAAAGACCCAGGCCACCTCTGTCTCCTGCCAGCTCTGCCCAAGCCCTGTTCTCACGGAAGTCCAGCCATTTATTGTTGCAACATTTAGTATCATCCTAAAACAGATGAACTCACTGTACTGTGTGAGACCGGAGCAAGCCTCAGCTCATATGCCCATCCATCTCCACAAACCTGTCTGTGAACTCCCAACCCCCACCCCACCAAGCCACAGTCCACCGGGCCCATGCCCCTCTGGTCTTCGATACAGATACACATCTGACCCCTCACAGTGACCGGATGGAGACACCCACCATAACCCTAATCCTGGAGACCAACATATCCTTCTAAGACCTAACACATGTCTACCCGTATCATGAGTCATCAGTTTGATCAAAACCCACGGGGCAGGCACTCGGGTCTGGAATACCTTGTTTTATGAATCTCTGGGTACATGGGTTGGAATGCCGATATATCTGCAAATGGGTTCTGAAAGTACCCCATTCATGCTAGAATGTTATGCTTGCAATAGGTCTCATGCCAGTCAGTTCCTATTTTCTTAGCTTATGTAGATAGAAATGTAGCGCTCCACTGACCCTACTTTCAACCGTGTAGATGAGCCCAGCAGATCCATGTGCGCCTGCAGCGAAGGGGAGCAATGTCCAATTAGCATCCAACCTCCCCTATGTGATCGAGTATGGCATAGGTCTTCCCCCAATCAATTGCCAAGATGTGTACCCTATTTGAAATGTCATAGCTGATGATGTGTGTCCTTTGTATGTGCTGCCCGTTTATTTCTTGGCAGAGTGCTCTCGGGCAGCAGAGTCCTTTGCTTGCATTTATCTAATATATATTTATTTTACTTGCAATTATTCTCCTGACCTCATTCCCTAGTGGGGTGTATCCATTATTCGGTCTCAGGTATAAGTGCATTGTTGGATGTGAGCCTTCATGATGTAGAATGTATAGGTGGTGCTATGTCTGAGAAAATGTTTACAGTCATGTTTTGATTGATCCAGTATATGGCAAAGTTCTCGAGAACAATGGGGTAAAAAGCTATGTAATTTACTATTTTCAAGGACAATACATGAACAACAATTGAATAGATGTTCATCATCGACAGTACATTGGAAATATTTTACATCTTCATGATGCCTGTGTCCACAACATATGGGAGCATTGCCATTGTAAATCACATTTATGAAGCTGAGGCCACAATCTATCTATGCCAGTATCTATTTCTCTAAATACATTTAAGAAAGCTGGAGACACAATCTACACTAGTATAGTGACTGTTTCTCACTTCCATGAAAAAGTGGCCACAAATTATGCCAGCATAGGGACTGCTAAATCACTTTTCTATGAACATGTGGACACAATATTTGCTAGTGTAGTGACTGCAAATGTCTCCTAAAGCTGAAAACACAAAGACAACAGAAACAATCAATAAAAGCACTTTTTTGTTCACCATCTACATTAAAAACATGCATGCATGCATCTCTCCTGCACATATGGACAGCAATAGGGCATAGAGTAGATCCCTATGTTAGCAGCCGTAAAACACAGCAGCATACTCCTTTAATTCAGGACATTAAGTGTGTGCCTTACAGTGTGCACTTTTCAGACTACCATAAGGCCATCACCTCGCTCAGGCATCTTTCAATATCCAGCAATGTGTTTATCACTGTGTTGCCTTTTTACTCTGGTATACTATACATTAGTGCCCTGCTGTCAAAAAGAGATTAATACATTTTCAGTGAAGATTTAGTATTTCAGCACCCTGCTGGCTGGCTGTCCCTTTACAATCTGAAGCAATATCCTGTGTTCTGCATTGTTTTCACCCCATTATAATAAGTACCTCACAGGTGCATTGGATTGTTTTTTTTCCAGCTGCATGGAAGCTCTCGTGCCCCCAAGTATGATGCAGCATACACAAAGACCACTAGAATGTAAACCAGGACAAAATGATGAACAGGAAAGACCTGTTCATAAAGAAATAAAGAAAGACCTCTGTAGATGCAGATGCACAGCCACGCACACGCTCATATTAGTATATATTCACGCGCATAGCCTTCTAGTTCCAGAGACATTTTGTTTTGCTACTGCTAATTTAGCTGCTAATTGATTTTTTTTTCAAATTATGAAACAGATGACAAGTACAGACTGTAAGAGCTTCCACCCAGGAAAGTGAGAACATAGGCTCTGCAGATGAAGTGTAGTGTTAAGAACAAATGCTAAAGCCCCTCCTTATATTTATTACACACATTAAAACACTACTAAACGAACCGAATAAAGGAGTGGTACAGGTATTACAGGTGTACTTTCTTTTTTGTGTTATTATTTATTTAAAGCATGCATTAGGTGCCGGCCCTGCCTGTACGCAGGAAAGGCATCCAAGCCTTTCAACCCTTCCAGTTGAAATTGACTCAATACTTAGGGTGGACCCCTGCAGCTGGCCCTGCATTGGCAGTCAGCAGTCCTATGAAAATACAAGATACACCATTCATTCAGCACTTTAAATGTGCGCTTTGCAGTGCACATGCTACTTGCTACATTTGCTATATCCCTTCAGGGGCCATCACCTCGCTTGGTATCTAGCAATGCTTTCATTTACATTAGCCCCTTGATGACATTTCAGTGGACATTTGGTGTTTCATCTCTTTGCTGGCTGTCCATCTCATGATAATCTGCATCTGTCAACCCGCTGCCCATGACTGTATCAATTATAATGTATGCATTATAGTTTGTGGTGGCCATGCCCAGGTCCTCCACTCCTTTACCATGCCTAGCACAGTTTTGCCCTGCCCCGTGTTCATGGGGCCTGCTCATTTTCATATCACACATTAAATCGCTGGCTGGCACCCATTGATCAGTTCACCATTTTAGCTGGCCCTGCGCACACACACAGATGCATGCATACGGGGATGCCAAATTTTTCAAATGAAAGGGGCATTGACCCTCAGAGGGGCCACCAGCAACAGCTCCCGTGTTGCCAGTAAGCAGTATTATAATACATAAATAGATTCCATTCTACATGTTGCTCTTTCAGTGGCTTTAAACATGCACTTTGCAGTGCTCACATTCCAAGCTTCATTTGCTGGAGCCAGTCAGACAGCAAATTAGGTTTGTAACACGAGCACTGTAAAGTGCACATTTAAAGCTAAGAAAAAAAAAACAGCGTTAAAAATCACCAAGTATCACGAGACAGCCAGTCATCAGGGAGCGGAAAGACTAAATGCCCACTGAAAAGCTATACATTCTTCTTTGTCAGCAAGTGGCTGATGTGGAGAAACTGTTATTAAAAGACAGTCAGGTGATAATCAGTGGAAATTTAGTAACATGATAAGTGACAGTTCTTGATTCCTGGCTGTGTTTGCCACCATCAGTGGCATTTGTACAGACCAAGCTTTAACTCCACCATCCCCCTTCTGAAATGTTGTGTGATGTTGACTTGACCTGGTGGACCTACAAAGTCGTGGCAGGATACTAATGAAAAGCATTTCACTGTAGGTACCCGTATTTGTATGCATATATTTTTAGGTAATTGAAATCGTGATGGGGTGTTAGTACTTGCATGACAGGGGAGTGATTGGAAGGATAGGGGGGCAGAGGGACAGTTCATTCTCACAGCAGTACTTAAGTGTGTGCGTTTCAGACACAGGGAGAGGTAACAGCTTGTAACTGCACTAGAAAAGTCTCATTAAAATATATAAAGTTAGAGGCACCCACACAAGAAAGTTCACCCCTCCCCACAGTCTCTAAAGTTAGCCCCTCCGAACATTTCAATGGTTATTGCTCCCCTAAAGCCCCACTCCCCAATCTAAATACACGGGTGCCTGTCACCCATACAGTTTTTCGCTCTGAGCAAAGGGGATGGCCCAATCATCATGTTGAAATGGGTCCCCACACTTCTTCAGCCTGGCCAGCATAAATACATACATTACATAAGTACATACATACATGACATATACATTACACCATCCATCAGTATAAAATCCAAAGAATTTGCATTTTAGAAATGTTTTTGTTCAGGCATCAAATGTGATGTAAAAAGGCAGCCAATTACAGTGAAGGGAAATTCGTATTGCTATTGTACTTATTTTAAGGCAAATACTTAACAAATATTGTGCAGATTTCAATAGTCTTTAGTACTTTACAAAATCAGGTTGTGGCTGTATGATTGTCGGCTTCATTTGCACATGCATCCATTGATCCCTCGAATGCGACGGTTGCTCATAGGTGAACTGTCAAAGGCAGACACTGTATTCTCTCCAGTTGTCAAAATACGTTTTCCAAAGGTGATCCAATGATTCCTTTATTTTATTTTATTTTAAATCCCCAATGGATGTTGAATTAAAGTTTTAACGTGTGTGCTATTAACATAACTATTCCATCAGGATTTCAATAACTCAACTGGCTGGGCTGATAAGTTAGTAGATGGTTTTTGCCAAAGCCATCTCTCAAGTTATAATGCATCTGCCTTTGACATTTGGTGCTATTTTTGCACTCACCTATTAACTCATTAGGTTTTATTTAACACAACAAACATAAAACAGGAAGATTACTGACTAATATGTTCCAACCCAAGAATGTTCCCTTGTTTGGAAGTTTAGTGTTGAATATTCCAATTTAAGTTGTATTTGTAGCCCGGTAGATAATGCAACATCTCGTGTACGGTTAATAGGGAAGAATGATATGCTTAGGAAAAAAAAGAAAAAACATTTGCAAGACTTATTTAGGCAGGATGTTGTTTGTCTGAGGGAGCTGGTTAAGGCCATGGAATGTCATCATCAATCTAAACTCAGATTTGACCAAGTATAAACCTTCTTTATACATTTAAACATTTATTTCCTGCTATGAACCTAGGTTTTGGGACTGAGAGACATGGAGCTGAGTTAGAAAGGAGAGCCCAGTGATGATCCACCCAGGGCAAAGCCTGGATACAATGGATAAGATTCAGAATGTAGGGTGAAATCAGGGAGAGTAGAAAGGTAGTTGGGAAGGAGCAAGTCCAGGCAGTAAACGAGGACAGCAAGATACAAAATAGGCTACAAGAAACACCTCAGAAATGACACCTCTCAAAATATCATGCACTGTGTAAATGGTGCCTCCAGGATTCTACCTCTCATAGTGAACTCGAGAAACATTCATAGTGTGGCAGTGCTTGATGCTGATGGGGAGCTAACTGTCAGAGTGTACTGAGAAGAAAACAATAATTGTATGACAATTCTCTATGATGGGGAATGTTGTTCAACTCTTACAGTCAACCTAAATGAAGCATTCATTTAATGAGTCAAAATAGATTTAATTATATGCGTAACTGTTAGGGAGAATTCTCTGTTTAGGCTGAATTTCCTAACCTAGTGAGTCCCCCAGCAGCTTTGCTGGATTTCTGGAGTTTGTTTTTTTCCATCCTGCCAAGAGTGAGACTCTTTTTCTCCCACTCTTGGACATGAATGTGTGTAATTCCTTTGAATGTCAATGTGTTTTATGGGTGATTTTACTCAATAGGATCTCATATGTTTTGCTATGTGTGTTACAACGCACTCTCTGTGCCGTAACACCGGGGCGTCCTAGAGGACCCCCACCATAGACTCCATACTCGGGGACTGACTAGTGTCTCCCCGGGAATGTAAAGTCACCATTGGCTTTACTAGACCTAAATTTACTAACAGAACTAGTACAAACCATCCTATTGTGGACGTACTAGTAGGGGTAATTCCATTACTCCTGGGTATGTTATTCGAGGGGGCACTGTCCCGTCCCCCCTCCTCGAGTTTTGGCTGGTGGCAGTGGAAACTACTTGTTATATTCGACCCTGAATATAACCCTATGGGATTATTCCCATTGTTGGAGGTTAATACTTTTTCTCGTTAATCTCTAACATACCACCGGTTTATTTATCTTAAATAAATCTATCGGTTGGTATTTTCTGCTCGAACTCGGTTTTTAAAATGGCGTCTGTGTTCGTCTCTGCGACTCCTAAACCAAAGGTTGAGCCCTTTGTTCCACTTTTGGCGGGCCTCTACACAGAGGCCCTCCAAAGTGGTGCCATTCTGTCTGGGTACCGCAGAGGGTGTGGGAGGGGGTTTAGGCACCCTGCACTGAGTTTCCTTGCCAACTCAAGTCGCACTCTGGTGTGATTGGCCCAAGTGGTGAGCCGCCCCGCTCACCACTTAGCGTGTTTTGATTGACAGCTAGGCTGAATGAATGGGGGTTTTCTGCATAAAAGCAGGGCTTTTGGGACTGGATCTTGAGAAGTCGCCACAGGACCTAAGAATCCGATGAGGGTAACGCAGAGTCGACCTGGAATGACAACACCTCCGGTGGAGCCCAGCTGAACCGACTCACCACTTACCGACGACAGATGAGATCTCCCGGCCGGAGAATGTTCTTCCCCTGACTGGTGAGAACAACCAGTCCCCTTTGCTTTTTCTTCGTTCCAGGACGTAGTGGTCGAATTGGCCGTGCAGAGCACCCCGGCAACCGGATAGCCACTACCCCTGTACCGCGACCAAAAGGTGGTGCCTTGTGACGGAGCACTCCGCGGCTGGTCTCTTCCCTGGTGGTGCAACGATCTTCAACTTTCCTTCAACGACGAGATCATCTCTTCTCCTGGCAAAGCCCCGACGTGCATCCACCACCAGGAACAACTGCCCCCGCCGGAGCTATCTCTCCACAAACAAGGTACCGTGTCCGCCTGGCATCCCGTGTGTCGGATAGAGTGAGGTGTCTTAATCCTCGCCTCTCCATTGGGTCTCCTCCAAGCTTTCTTAACTTTCTGTTCTGAACTGGTCCAATCTTTCTATAACAATTTGCGACAAAGACTCGAAGTGCATTTCCACTGTGATACTTTTTGGGACATATTGCCTTGCCTCTCTCCGAGTGGGCCTGGCTTCTGAACTTTACGATCTACAGTAGACCCTTCCTTACTTGCCTTGCATTTGTTTGTAAAAGTGTTGGTACCGAGTTGATTTCATAACCTTCCTTCTTTTCTCTCCCGTCCTAACGAATACTAGAGTGCCATCTAGGTTAAAGCATTCACCTCTGTCTGCAAATAACTGGTGCCGTTGAACCTAGACTTGTCGAACTATTGTTAGGGGGATTGATCTACTTATAGTAATTGTGATTGAAGTTGTTTGCCGTATTAGTGCCAGAGTGTTTTTCATAGATGTGTTGTTATAAATAAATACCTATATATCTTTACACCGACGCTCTGTCCGTGTTTGCTTGTTCTACTGTGTAAATTGCCCTATTTTGTATACTCCACATACTGCCTAACTCTTCTTGAGGGAAGTCTGACTGCTCAGCTACCAAGTGAATCTGTGTGGTACAGACTGCTACCAAGTGGGTTTACTGCCAAACACCTGTAGTCCTAAATCTTTTGCAGTGGTCCCAGAGGAAACTGCACAGGTTTCCGCCTAACACTGGTGGCAGCGGTGGGATTTGTATCGAATATACAGTTTAGAGTGCTTTTCGACACTTTAGGATAACTAACCACAAAGCTTAGCACTAAAAGCAACTTTCAAAAACATGTCAACTATGGAAGTTTACAGTCAAGCATCCTTGTCAGGTGAAAATACTGAGAGCTGTAGAGCTCTCTGTAGGCAAGAGAATCTTTCTGTAAGAGGCAAGAAAGTGGAACTGATAGCGAGATTGCTGGAAAACCAAAGTCTGGGTAATGGTTTAGAGGAACCAACTTCTCCAGCAAATGTAGATAACAGTAACGGTGTTGATCTAAATCATAGTTCAGATGATAGTGATGAAGAGGCTGAAGAGGAAGGCGAGGCTAACAAACCTGTCTCCCTAGCCCCTCTGTATGCCTTACCAGCTCTTCCTACAGGGCCTATAACAGGTCCCACACTAAGTCCTCAAGTCCTCGAACTAGAAAAAATGAAAATAGACTTGGAATTCAGAAGGATTACTGATCAAACTGAACAGAAGCACCAAGAAATGCAACAAATTCTTAGGCTCCGAGAAATGGAGCTCAAGCATGAGTTAGAAATGAAAAAGTTGTCTGTTGAAAATGCTTCTGTCTCTGGCTCTTCTAGAAGCTCCAGTCCCAAAAGACCCCGGATGCCGAAAGAATTAATTGGCATGTATGAACCGAAGTTGGATGTATTGGATTGGCTGAGTTTGTTTGAGTACAATCATGAGCTCCAGAACATCACAGGTAACGAGTTGCTTACCTGGTTGTTCTCTAGCCCCCCCCCCCCTGTTGCAACTGATGTGGTAATGGAGTTGGGGGAGGAGGATAGGAAAGAGTACGAAAGTGTGAAACTAGCTCTGATAGCTAGATTCGGGAAGACCCCTTCCCAGTATCTTAAGAGGTTTAGAACCCTCAAAAAGCATGATGGTACCCCTTGGGCTACCTGGGTGAGTGAAGGTTTGAAAAACTTAGAGGGATGGATTAAGGGTTACAAAGTGAACACTTATGAGGGTATGAAGAATCTTTTTATGTTGGAGTCTATTTATGATGCCTGTTCTCCTGAGCTCAGACAGCACTTGGCTGATTCGAAGGAGTTGGATTCCAGGAAGCTAGCTAAGGCTGCTGACTTGTGGGTTGCCAACAGGGCCACTCATAAGGATTCTGGGGCAACTCAGAAAAAGGATGAGGGAAAACAGCCTAACAAAGACTCAAAAGAGAATTCTAATACCTCCCAACCCAAAGAGGGCCCCAAACAACAAAATAACCAGGGTAAGCCCCAGGGAAAACCACAGCAGAATAGTGTACCTTCTGGCCACAAACCAGAAGGAGGTCAGAACAAGCCACCGTTCCAGAGAGCATTTGGAACATGCTATCTCTGTGGGGCAACTGACCATATCAAAGGAGATCCAACATGTAAGCGTAAACCTACTGGGATCAGCACGGTCTCCTTAGCCTTCACTCCTGAGGAAGAAGTCCAAATGACTAGTGCTCACTTTGAAGTCTTTGCTGAAGAACCTTGGATTATTCAAGCAAGTGTATCAGTAGAGTCAATGGATCTGGTTAGTAATCAGAATAGGAGTGTGTATGACTCTATACCAGAAAACTCTAAATGTTATTATATGGACAGTGTTCTTGTCAATGGCCAGGATATTTCTGCCAGGCGAGACTCTGGGGCCAGAAGAACAGTAGTGGATGAATGCTTTTTCAGACCGGAGGATGTTGCTAAGACACCCAAAGGTCCCACTAAGATGTCTGGAGGCCCTGTCCAAATGGTTCCAATTCTACCAGCCCTCATTCAGTGTAATGACTTGACAGTGTTGATTCCTGTCAGTGTTCAGACTGAGGTGCCTGGGAGAGTCCTGTTGGGGAATGATCTAAAAACTCTAGGAGTAGTATCCAGTACCCCCAGGCCTCACACTATGGAGACCCAGAACCAAACCAAATTGGCTAGAGAGGCCACCTTAAGGAACCACTCTAAGCCTGTGGGAACCTCTACTGAGAACCCCACTACAAGTCCTTGGTGTTAGTAAGTTGACCTCTGACCCAGGCAAATTTCAGGCTAACATGTTAGGGAGATGGGAGCCCCAACCAAGCTCCATCATTGTTCCCCCAGTTATAGAGTCTGTGACTCCCCCTTCTTCTGAGGAAGAGGTGGATAGACCTACTGGAACCCTAACTAGGCCTAAGAGAACTGGTAATTCTCAGTGCTGGTGGAAAACCAGAAAAGAAAAGTCTAAGGCCAAAAACCTTCAGACTGTTGGACCTTCCACAGAAGACTCCAACCCAATTCCTAGACTTAAGGGGGCAACTCCTACAATAGGTAAAGGTAGATCTAAGAGGGAAGAGAAGCATGTACCTTGCTTATCTCCATCCCCTCCAATCAAGAGGCCTAAAACCCAACCTTCTCCCAACCGAGACGTGGTGAAGACCTCTGGAGGCCGCTCTAGATCTAAGGAGTTTCTTTATAAGGACTCCTTGAAAAAGCCTATCATAGGTTCAGTCGTTGTATAAACTTCTGAGGGACTGGTCAACCAGATCCCCTATGAATTTAAAAAGACTGATGTTCCTAGGAAGGTTTGTAGGTCATATAGCTTATAAAGGAAAACCTTTGAACCCTTTGAAGACAGGTCAGGGTGTCACCACCAAAATGCGATGGTCTCTCTAGGATGTATGTCATCGACTAGAGCTATGAGATTCATCCAGGAGTGGATTAAATCCTCCTGTCCCTTAGTCTGGGGGGGCGAGTGTTAGGGAGAATTCTCTGTTTAGGCTGAATTTCCTAACCTAGTGAGTCCCCCAGCAGCTTTGCTGGATTTCTGGAGTTTGTTTTTTTCCATCCTGCCAAGAGTGAGACTCTTTTTCTCCCACTCTTGGACATGAATGTGTGTAATTCCTTTGAATATCAATGTGTTCTATGGGCGATGGGGTCTTTTACTCCATAGGGTCTCATATGTTTTGCTATGTGTGTTACAACGCACCCTCCGTGCCGTAACACCGGGGCGTCCTAGAGGACCCCCACCATAGACTCCATACCAGGGGACTGACTACTGTCTCCCCGGGAATGTAAAGTCACCATTGGCTTTACTAGACCTACATTTACTAACAGAACTAGTACAAACCATCCATTGTGGACGTACTAGTAGGGGTAATTCGATTACTCCTGGGTCTGTTATTCGAGGGGGCACTGTCCCGTCCCCCCTTGTCGAGTTTTGGCTGGTGGCAGTTGAAACTACTCGTTATATTCGATCCCGAATATAACCCTATGGGATTCTTCCCATTGTTGGAGGTTAATACTTTTTCTCGTTAATCTCTAACATACCACTGGTTTATATATCTTAAATAAATCTATCGGTTGGTATTTTCTGCCAGAACTCGGTTTTTAAAATGGCGTCTGTGTTCGTCTCTGTGACTCCTAAACCAAAGGTTGAGCCCTTTGTTCCACTTTTGGCGGGCCTCTACACAGAGGCCCTCCAAAGTGGTGCCATTCTGTCTGAGTACCACAGGGGGTGTGGGAGGGGGTTTAGGCACCCTGGACTGAGTTTCCTTGCCAACTCAAGTCACACTCTGGTGTGATTGGCCCAAGAGGTGAGCCACCCGGCTCACCACTTAGCGTGTTTTGATTGACAACTAGGCTGAATGAATGGGGGTTTTCTGCATAAAAGCAGGGCTTTTGGGACTGGATCTTGAGAAGTTGCCACAGGACCTAAGAATCTGACAAGGGAAACGCTGAGTCGACCTGCAACGACGACACCTCCGGTGGAGCCCTGCTGAACCGACTCACCACTTCCCGACGACAGAGGAGATCTCCTGGCCGGAGAGTCTTCTTCCCCTGACTGGTGGGAACAACCAGTCCCCTTTGCTTTTTCTTCGTTCCAGGACGTAGTGGTCGAATTGCCCGTGCAGAGCACCCCAACAACCGGATAGCCACTACCCCTGTACCGCGACCAAAAGGTGGTGCCTTGTGACGGAGCACTCCGCGGCTGGTCTCTTCCCTGGTGGTGCAACGATCTTCAACTTTCCTTCGACGACGAGATCATCTCTTCTCTTGGCAAAGCCCCGACGTGCATCCACCACCAGGAACAACTGCCCCCGCCGGAGCTGTCTCTCCACAAACAAGGTACCGTGTCTGCCTGGCTTCCCGTGTGTCGGATAGAGTGAGGTGTCTTAATCCTCGCCTCTCCATTGGGTCGCCTCCAAGCTTTCTTAACTTTCTGTTCTGAACGTGTCCAATCTTTCTATAACAATTTGCGACAAAGACTCGAAGTGCATTTCCACTGTGATACTTTTTGGGACATATCGCTTTGCCTCTCTCCGAGTGGGCCTGGCATCTGAACTTTACGATCTACAGTAGACCGTGCCTTACTTGCCTTGCATTTGTTCGTAAAAGTGTTGGTACCGAGTTGATTTCATAACCTGCCTTCTTTTCTCTCCCGTCCTAACGAATACTAGAGTGCCATCTAGGTTAAAGCATTCACCTCTGTCTGCAAATAAGTGGTGCCGTTGAACCTAGACTTGTCGAACTATTGTTAGGGGGATTGATCTACTTATAGTAATTGTGATTGAAGTTGTTTGCCGTATTAGTGCCAGAGTGTTTTCCATAGATGTGTTGTTATAAATAAATACCTATATATCTTTACACCGAAGCTCTGTCCGTGTTTGCTTGTTCTACTGTGTAAATTGCCCTATTTTGTATACTCCACATACTGCCTAACTCTTCTTGAGGGAAGTCTGACTGCTCAGCTACCAAGTAAATCTGTGTGGTACAGACTGCTACCAAGCGGTTTTACTGCCAAACACCTGTAGTCCTAAATCTTTTGCAGTGGTCCCAGAGGGAACTGCACAGGTTTCCGCCTAACAGTAACATTGAAAAATCGGTTCTGTGAAATAAAATTGCAGCGAAAATGGCACCCTCGCAACTCCTGAACACATTATACTGCACCAGGGGAGCGGGCAACACCCCTGCAGACACCGCTCTCTTGGTGTGGTATAATGGAAACACTTTTACTGGGTCACCCCAAAGGCTTTTTGCAGCGATGTTTTGTAAAACCAGCAATTTTTCTGTGACCATATTAATTCAATTTAAACGATGGAATTCCTCCAGAATTGAATGAGTGCTTGCAAAGAAGACATGCTCTACTTCCTGTTTTACTCTGTTCTTAAAATCATTTTGTTATGGAAAGTAGACCTTCAGAGTATTATAATTATGGCTTTGCACCAGTCCAAGCAAAATCAATAACATATATGGAAAAGTTTCTCAAATCCCTTTATTCTACATTTCACAACAAACATATTGTCAGTATGATGAAGCATAGGGTAGGACTTGATCACTCAAATGGTTAAGGTTATGGCGGGAGGTGAAAAACTGTTTCATGTTACAAAGCCACAGTGCTATAAGGACAAGAGTATATAAGGTGTTGTATTGACAGAAATTGTAATCTTTCTAGCGCGTTCAATTCAACCTGCATTTTGGATGATGTTTTAGACTATGACTCTCAGATGACTATGCTGCCACGGGCTGGTGGACATTTTAATTTAAAATATAATGATATCCAAAGGTTGCAGAGGCCTTCTGTAAGTGCTTAATTTGTGAGGATGTTTGCCAGGCCTCAGACCTGGCACTTTTTATAGGCCCCAGCACTTATTGTCTCAGGCTCAGTTTGTTTATAATCTGGTGTTTTGGCAACTTCATTATTGTAACTGCTAGGCACATAATAAACACCTATAGAATCAGATCAACATGTAAATAATTGTGTTTGAAGACACACCTAAACATTTGTCTCATGTCAAGACCCAATGAATATGTTATTCAATGTGCATGGTGATTGGTATTTAGCAATCACACATTTGATGTAGTGACCTAGTACATCCGTCAACCACAATACGCCAGTGGGAGTTGCAGCTACAACCCCATATATGTTGACAGCATAGGGAGCAGCCGTGGGTGGTGGCAAATGCAGTCAAGGAACTAACCATCCTTATATGTCATAGGTGTGTTAGAAAATATTTGAGCCCGGCACTTCTTTTTTAAACATTTTTTTACAAATTAAGCACTGCCTGCTGTATTGTATCTGACATCGTAGATTTGGATGTGCATGGGTTACGTTCTGAATCTCCTCTTTATTGTTTTGTTATGCTATATGCCTCCCACCATTTGTAATTCGAACTTGTTTTGTTCTGATAGATCACTGATGTCACATCCTTTGCTACTATGTTTGCTCATAAATTACAGAACACAGGGTTTATCAGGCTTGTCATATATTGCAGGTGCACTCAAAAAAGAATCAAGATCCTCTGCGCTGACTCTCCAATATGATTTGAGCTGTTCATTGTTTATTTAAATTCACCTGAAATGATTCTCTAGCCACAAACTAGCGTTTACAGTGTATGCTACATCTTAATATTATGCATGTGCAATGTGTTTACATTTTTCTTTTAAAAAGAATTGCGATCTTAGACACATTAATAATCGGTATATTTGAAACAATTGTGCATAATCTTCTCACTTCTCAATGATTCAATTTCCAAAATAACTCGACCCATGCCTCTCTTTAATCATCATTAATTACATTTCTGTCCATGTATATATCTGCATGTGTCTAAGAAAGATCGAGTTCTTCAGCGCAGACAGGTCTAGAAAATAACACCTTCACTGTTTAATCATGTGAAACTCTTGTCCAATCAAAATAAGAGATAATGAAAACATTAACTATGGCAAACTTTGTTTTCAATTTGGAGTCCCTGAATTATCCTTTAACACATAGGGGGTAATTCATAGAATTCAGCGCACAAGTGGCGCTCGCAGCAGGCGCACAGTGTACGCGTGCAGCAGTCTGCGCCAGCCGTGTGCGCCAAAATCCATTTCCGCGTGCAGCGTATTCATGGATTTTAACATCCATAACCAGCCGTGGCGCAGAGTGGTGCAGCGACCCTGCAGCAGCACCAGTTATGCCCCCAAACCCTCCCTGTGCGCCATGAACAGCGCACAAATCCCGTACATGGCGCACAGGCCAGTGGACCAGCATACAGCCCCCCAACCACGAAAACGTCTGTAAAACTCCCCACGCACCCCTCCAAATACATGTACCCCGCTGCACGGGGAGAAGCACGCGCGATAGGCCCTTTGCGAGCAGGGTACGTGTATTTCGGGGGTGCGCATGGAGAATCACATGCGATAGGCCCTGTGCGAGCGGGGTACATGTATTTCGGGGGTAGGTGGGTAGAATCACATGCAATAGGCCCTGTGCGAGCGTGGTACGTGTATTTCGGGGGTGCACGTGGAGAATCACACGCGATAGGCCCTATATTGTATTACTGGAGTTCGGCGGGAGTTTCACACGCGATAGGCCCTGTACGAGCGAGGTACGTGTATTATTGGGGTTTGCGGGGAGTTTCACACGCGATAGGCCTTGGGCGAGCGGGGTACGTGTATTACTGGGGTTCGCGGGGAGTTTCACACGCGATAGGCCCTGTGCGAGCTGGGTGTGTGTATTACTGGGGTTCTCTGGGAGTTTCACACGCGATAGGCCCTGTGCGAGCGGGGTACGTGTATTACTGGGGTCCGTGGGGAGTTTTACAGACGATAGGCCTTGGGGGAGCGGGTTATGTGTATTACTGGTGTTCGCAGGGAGTTTCACATGGGATAGGCCTTGGGCAAGTGGGTACGTGTATTACTGGGGTTCGTGGGGAGTCTCACACGTGATAGGCCTTGTACGAGCGGAGTACTTGTAAGACTGGGGTGCCCCAACAGGAATTGGCAGTGTGTGTCCTCCCAGGTGAGCCCTCACCACCCTCCCCAGGGCTTACAGGCAGCCCACACCACAGGGGACTACCCTGCACCCCTGGCCATGCCTTGCAGGCAGCCCCTCCACCCTGGCCATGCCCCCCAGCCAGCCCACATGTCACCATGCACAAGTGAGCACTGACTCATATCCCCCTGCACCCCCCCAGCAGTGACGGGCACCTACCAGCAGGCCCCGACTCATGTCCCCCTGCACCCCCCCACCCAGCAGGTATGAGCACCTGCCAGCAGGTCCCAACTCATGTCCCCCTGCGCCCCCCACCAAGCAGTAATGGGCACCTGCCAGCAGGCCCCGACTCATGTCCCACTGCACCCCCCACCCAGCAGTGACGGGCACCTGCCAGCAGGCCCGACTCATGTCCCCCTGCACCCTCCCCACCCAGCAGTAACAGGCACCTGCCAGCAGGCCCCGACTCATGTCCCCCCCAACATGTCATAAAGATGCACAATCATGGGCCTCATGTCCACCAAAATCCCACAGCACGTCACCCCAGTCTTGAGATGCAATGAATTTCCCAATCCACCCCACACTGACATGCCTACCTCATGACACAAACCAAAAGTCAACTATGTACATCAACACATGTCCGTCACACACACACACTGGGTGCCCTTAATTCTGTAACCCATATTTTGACATGCTTGAACCCAATGAGTGAATTCCACACATGGAAGTAAAATATGAAAATGTATTATGAACAAAATGAATGTAATAAAATGAAAGTATACAAAAAGTCAAACATGAAATGAAATGCATGTCCAAAACATACTAAAATGAAATGTAGAACCAATCCAAAGAAATCCCCAAAAAATGTGTCCAAACTCTCCGTCCACCAAAGCAAATCCAAAGGAAACGTAAAATGTAAAATCCATTGATCCATGGTGAATAAAAAAATAATAAGTTCGCACAAATCCAATGTACAATTATGTACAACGAATGTTCAAAGGGTCCATGAGCCCAACGAAAGAAATGAAACCTATCAAAGAAACTACCTAAGAGATAACTATATACAAAAGTGTGGGGCATAGTCCAATCACCCCAAAATGAAGCAAAACAAAAATGAAACCTAACACTAAAAACTATATACAATGGCGGAGGGCTAGTCCGACGGCTCACTTTCCGATTTCCTGGGCCAGGGCATCATCGAACTCCTGCTCTATGTCCTGGAGGCGGTGTTAGAACACCCACCTGGTTTACGCCCGCTCCCATTTCCGGACGTGGCGGTTGTATCCACGTTTCCGGCTTGGAAGAAACGGCATCCAACAGAGCGGGCGGTGATCTGCACCTCCGGTTGCGTGCACGGACCTCACGGGTAACCAGGATCGAGGAAGCAAGCTTACGTTCCAATACTCGTTCTGGTTCCTGCTTGGTCACGATGCACGCACAGGTCCGTCGGCGCTCCAAGCCTCATTCTCGTGCCGAACGCTGTAAATAGCGTCCGGCTCTCTAACAAGTCACGTCTTAACGTGGTTTGTTACCTGTGGAACGTTGCTTTGGTGCCCAGCTCCTGTTGCCTTGTTTACCTGACCCGTTCCTGTTCTCCTGCTTGTTCCCTTGGGTTCTTGGAGGTTTCTCCTTTTCCCCTCCTGGGTCCCTGGCCTGGTGGGTCTCCCTTCCTTTGATTCCCCTTACCCTGCCTTGTCCTTGTTTGGGGTAGGTGTTTGCTCTGGTTTCTGGCTGTCTTACTGGGGGTATTGTTTATTTCCTTCTCTGTCCCTGTCTCGCCTGGTTCTCCCTGTGCCTTGGGTTCTCTTCCCATGCTGACCCATTATTACGCCATTCTGAAGCCTTCCATGTTTGCTTGGCTAAAGGTACCAGCCCCAAGGTTCTTCGCCTGTCACCAGTGAACTGTATTGGAACTTACTGATTACCTGATCTACCACTCCTGAAGTTGCTGAGTTCATCTTCCTTGAACTGTACCAACCCCTCGGTTCTTCGCCTGTCACCTGTGAACTGTATTGGAACTTTCTGATTACCTGATCTACCACTCCTGAAGTTGCTGAGTTCATATTCCTTGGACTGTATCCAGCTTGACATTGCTTCGACCTCCCTGTCAGTGCTTGCACTGTTCCGACATCAAATTAATCCACAGGGAGGTCTATCTGTGGTCTCGGGAGGTGGTTCCCATCCATCCCTGTTCTATTAGGGTTGGGTTGGGGTTGCCTCCTTGCGTCGCTTCCCCATCGACCAGCTCCAGGACCTGACAGCCTGGCGTCATCTGCAAGAACAACAATCGAGACCTCAGGTACGCAGCGCTCTAGGGACGGGCACCTTAACAGGCGTTCCTCTTCCATTGCCCCGAGGGTTCGCAGGGACGATGCTATGTTCAACTCCAACTCCCTGCGAATTGCCTCAAGGCACTCGGCCCGCCTCAGCGCCCTCCGCATGGAGTTCTCTGCCCTGACCATTGTGAGCTGTGCCTCTTCCGCCCGCTGCCGCTCTGCACCTATGTCCTGGCCCAACCGCTGCCACACGGAAGACACTCCCAATCCTGGGTCCTCCTGCCCTCTGGCCGATGACAGCCCCTCGTATGTTAATGGCCCCGACCCATCATCGCTCCCACCTTGTTGTTGCTGCTGCTGTGCCTGTGCGCTGGCTCTTGCTGCCTGCACGTCCTCCTCCGGCTGGGCTGCAGTTGTTGTAATGGCCACCCCTGCTGGACGTCTGACTCCTGACGGTGGCAGGGATGTGTCCTCCAACCAGCCTGGCCGCTGGGTCAGAGGCAGCTCCACAGGGTACCCAGGTGATACATGGGTGGGAACATGGGTTCAGGTGAGGAGGGGGTCGGAAGAAGGTCCAGCATCTGGAGGAATCCAGCCCTGGTGACCCGTCCCAGTAGGTCAACGTGGTCAACGGGGCATCCGAGATGAAATGCAGTGTCTTCACGAAAACACTGCAGGTCACCTCGCATGTCCCGTTGACGCAACGCTATCCCAGCCAGGACAGGCTGAATCTGGTCCCAGATTGGCACATCTGCAGGGAGAGGAAGGCCAGTTGTTGTGGGCTCATCCCCTCCCTGAAAACGGGTCTGGACGTAGGCATCCCTGCTGGTGCACCTCCACGGCAGCCTGTGCTGCCTCCTGTCCCTGCCCCTGCACTGCACCACTAGCACCAGTGGAATCCCCACCTCCAGACCCCATGTTCATCCCTTCCACGGCCTCCTCCTCCACCAAACCCCCCAACAACCTGGATGACTCAGTGCCAACTTCCACCGTCGGACCCCATGGGGTCTCAACTGCCCCTTCTGCTGCCGAGGAGTCCACCTCTGACCTCTGCCTCTTGGACCTACCCTCGGCAGCTGCGCCCTGGGACGCGACACCAGACTCCTCACTCGACGAGATGACAACCTGGGAGGGGTGCCGGGCCTTGAGTGTCCGGCTGGTGGTGCGATCCCTGCCACTTTGCTCCACAGCACCCTCTCTGCCCTCTTCATCAGTTGACGCTGCAGACAGGGAGCGATAGAACACAGGCATCAGGGCACTGTACAATGGACTGATACACACATGACAGTTGAACATGAGTGGCAGTGTCAGACTTCAGACATGGCATCACACTCCCCAACACAAATGTCATTTCAACTCACACACATGAGCAAATCAACAGGAATATTTCACCAGGCAGCACCATCCATACACAAACAACAGCACAAGCAGCTGAAGGTGAGCCTGATGTCACATGCAACACAGGGAGTGCAGAACACATGCACACAAGCCACCAGACTCAAATGCATGTGTACATCTCCACCAACTGTCACAGTGATGAGATCGCCATCCATGTCACATCTGGCATTCAGCCTTCTACATGTCAGTGTCACATGCATCCATGTTGCATCACAGTTGCACACTTGTCAAATACACACACATGAACATGTACAAAGTGCAGATACATGCAGCAGGAACCAGCATCCATGTGTGACACCACAACCATTCCACAGTACATACACATAATGTATTACATTTGTGCACCCACACATACATTTGCACAGCATGCTTACCATCGCATACACCATCGATGTGTCTCACACATGAGAGGAATCACATGTGGCAGGTTCCCGTCCCTGTACATATGCATTGATACATGTCCCTACAAAGATATATGTGCAACCCACACACTCCTGGCACACAACACGCACATCGTCCAATCAGTACGCATGTACACTTACCGCTCGACTCCAGACGGGTCTGCCTCTCAAGGACCTGGATGTGGAGCGCTGGGCGTATGCATTTCAGGACCCTCATTTGGTTGTAGGTCAGGTGGACCCGGCACCCCTTGGCATCCGCTGCCTTCAAGAGGCGCTGGGCCTTGTTGAGGGACCTGGATCTGACATCCTCCCAGCGCTTCCAGACGTGTTTAATCTCGCGGACTGCCACCCCCTCCTCGTGGATGGCAGTCACGATGTCCATCCAGATCTTCTTCCGTCCTTCATTGTCTGCGCTCGAACTTCCAAAGAGGGCATCATATTTCCCCAGGACTTGCTCCACCAGGACACCAACTTCACTAGCACTGAAGCTGGTGGCCCTCTGCCTCTCTGGCTGGGGGTTGCCAGTGGTGCCAGATGGTGTTGTGTCCGACATGGCAACCCCAGAGGCAGGTGTGGGCGGGAAACTGGGTCCTGGGGCTGGGCTGTGGAGCGATGGTATCCCAGTCAGGAGTCTTCAGTCCAGCAGGGGTAGATACAGCAACTGCACCCCTACAGATGGCTGATGTGCAGGCAGCAAATAGCAGGGAATGTGGGCAGCGGGTAGGCAGCAGCAGATGGAAGGTGGGAGAGTGCTCGGGGCTCTGGGGGGCAGGAAAATGGCCCTTTGGGCAGGAGCGTGCTCTTCCGTGTGTTTTCGCGTGGCCAGCTTGATACGGAGTGATTTGGCAAGTGGAAAAAAGTGCATGTCAGCGTGTAAATTGAGGAATGGACCTTAGCGCATAAGCGCGTCCGTGACATTACGCTCGCGGGCGTTTCCCTCGTGACGTGTGCATAGTGATTCAGCATGTGAAAAAACTGTACATCCGCGTGTTAATGCGTGTAATCTGAGGAAAGGTCTTACGTGCGTAAGTGACGTGACGCTCACAGGCGTTTCCCTCAGCACGGGTTAAAGGTGAGCGGCTCCAGGCAGTTCGCTGTACGTGCCTTTCGTGGAGACCGACGTGTGTGTTGCTACTTCGTGTTGTTTTGCGCACCATCACAACTTCACAGCGATCAAGGACGTATCTCTTCTTTTGGCAGGGTTATTGGCTATGCATGTTTTTCATCATCACGCTAGTCTGACGGTGAGTCGTGCATGCTATTTTTCCCACTGCGGGTGCCACTGTGTATCGTGTACCCGTTTTCGAGTTCATAGTAGCCTGCATGTCCAATGCATATGTGTTTCTCGTGTCCCTGGGTGCCACCACGTACTGCGGGAGGTTAATTCCACGCACGTGGGCTACCGGGGGGTGTACGGTTTTACTGCAGTTTTGGGGTGCCTGAGCGTTGCATGACCCGTCACTTCATCACTAGAGTCCTATACAGCCTTGCAGGTGCAGGGGTGCTTATAACATATTGTGTCCCACCCCCTTCACCCCAATTGCCCAGGACGATTGTCGTGTACACCTCCCATTGGAACTTCTCCATCTGTGCCGGCACTACTCCATCTGTGCCATGGTTGGGAGGACACCAAAGGTGAGGGGGGCCTCAGCTAGGTGTACTCCTCATGACAGGCGTGGTCAGGGACGTGGCTGGGGTGACCAGGGAGTAGGGGGACTCCAGGGTGTCCAGGGAGGCTGCAGACGGGGAAGAGGCAGGGGTGCGCCAGCTCAGGACGATGTTGTGCCACATGTTGGTGCAGTCATGCCACCACCCCCTGCCACTCCACAAGATGCAGTTCTCGCATCTAGCACTGGCGCCCGTGTGACCCGGCAGTCCGTTTCATCAACTGCCACGGACCCAAGGGTAGTGGTAGCTGCAGGTGCAGCTGTGGACACCACCACCCAGGCTCAGGGTCTGCCAGCGCAGGCTGCGTTGGCACTTGAGGACTCCATGGAAGATTTCCAGGTGTCAGGAGGCACACCGTAGGTGCACGCAGGGCTGCCCACACTGAGGCACGTCTCCCTGGGGCAGTAATTCCATCTGCTGGCCCGACCAGCCAGGTGTCGGCAACTGCAGGGGCAGATGCAGCTGACATGACCCCGGTTGTGAGTCTGCCAACCAGGACAGTCCAGGTCAATGAACCTTGCCCAGCGGATGTTGCTGTGCAGGGTCCATTCCACGGCACCCAGCAGCCACTGATGCTAGTCATGGCCTGACTCTATGTTCCGCCTGCCACTCCCTCAGCTCATTCCACCAATGCCACTTCCCATACTGATCAGGGCGGCAATTTTCCAGCCAGGTCCGGACCAGCGTCCAAGAGGAGGAAGGTTGTACCTGCAGTACAGGCTGGGACCCCAGATGCAGCTACGGCCTCCTGCACGTCGAGGAAGAAGCCTTTTTGCAAGCAGGAACTGGACTGCCTCGTGGACTTAGTGCGGGACCACAACCGTGACATGCTAGTGGGGCCGAGTTGTCAGACTATGGCTGCCCATCGTGATACCCACTGGAAGCAAGTTGCAGAAGATGTAAGTGCATTCGGCCATGAGGTGCGCACAGCCCAAGAGTGCAAAAAGCGTTGGAATTACCTCAAACGCAGCGCTAAGGCGAAGCGTGCCTCAAATTACAACATGACTCTGGTGACTGGCAGTGGGCCGGCACCTGAGGAGGTAGACCTCACTCCGCATGAGTCACTCGTAGAAGAGTTCATACCACTACAATTGGTCAAAGGAGTGGCGAGATGCAGGACTTTGATGCCCTGTCCAGTGAGTGTTGCTGCGTGTTTGTCGAGGCCATGGTTGTTTTACTCGTGTCATGTGTTGGGCATGACGGCCACTACATGTCATGTGTACATGGTTCTCATGGGTTTCCTGTGGAAGATTCAACACCAAAAGGATTGAATGATGAAAGGGTCAGGGTAATTGGACCTAAGACAAAAGGGTCAAATTTCTCATACATCATATATATATTTGGTTAATGCTTTTCGCAAAGTTAAAAATAAAAGTGGTTTTTGCTACAATAACTGGGGTTGTGGGGGGTAACCACAAACTATTGGGCCAAAAAAATCAACCCTTTGGTCATTCAATCTATTCAATTTGCATTCGAACATTTGACCTAGAACCATTTTCATGTGCAAGTCATGCAATACTTCACTGATGCGTGCCTGCTGTGCAGGATGGTGGACATGTTGAGCAGACAGGGACTGTCCTCATCATCACACTTGCACCATACTCATATGCTAGTCACCCGGTTGCCCCTCCGGTCCATGTTCCAGCTCACTGGCCCTTCTACATGTAGCCTGTGTTGTCCTTCCTCTCAGCACTGGGACTATGTCATTGCATGAGTGACGTGCATGTGTCCCCAGCCTGCATGTGGGTACTCCACGTAGGCATGCTCCCTTGGCCCTCCGCCCCCCTGTACCGCAATTTCACCATTGCACTGTTGTGCATCATTTTGTGGTACTGCAATGGCCTGTGCAAGCATCCTGTGTACATGCTAACTTCCACCAGCCAACCTGCCAGACACATGAAGTGGGGTACAACCTCTGTCCTTCATGCAGGGTGTCTCATTTGGACTGTGCAGATGGCAGATGCTCTGCATGGACCTGATTGCCCATTCATGCTCCATGCCATGTGCATTCCATGCGTCCCCCTATGTGTCCTTGACTGGATGATCATTGTAGTACGTGTCCAGGGTGACCTACATTTCATGGCATTCCACCATCCATCCATTGGCCACTTTGGCCCAGTCCTGCATCACACACATGTTTAGGGTGTCACAGTCTGTGTGGGGCACAGTCCTTCCCCAGTTTCAGGCCCACTGACTCTGTCCAACTGGTGTAGTGGGTTTTGCACCATGGGTGTACTACTGAGGGTTCGTCATGTGTCCTGCTTACTGTCCCATCATCATCTGCTGTGTTGTCAGTTGACTCAGATGATGCCATTGATGCTAGTCAACACTGGCTGCCAATACACAGGTCTCTGTTCACCCTTTTGCTACCATGCAAGGCATCCCTGTATTTTCACACAGGGGGGGGGGGTTTGCTTGCAGCCAATGCAACCCATTGCATGCACATTGCACATAATGCCCAAACTTGCCCATGCACTGCTTTCACGTGTTTTGATACACATCATGAATTACATGTTCATGTAGCTAGTGAGTAACGTGCACATGTTCTGCATGGCATAAACCCACTTCTGAGCCATGTAACACCGTTCTACATGCATACTCACTGATGCAATGTCAAATTGACAAGGCATGCATGGCAGGTTCTCTTTGTGTGTGACATGTCTGCTTCATGGTACAAGGATTGTGGACTCGCAACACGGTACCTGTGCGCTATTTATCACTGTTAGGGTCTAAAGAAGAAAGAAATTTAAGGGACGGTGTGAGCAGCAGTCCAATCCCGGTCAGCCTGGCCACACAGGTTAATACTATATAAACAATTTGTGGGATGTGGGGGATGGAATTGCGCTAAACACCATTGAGCTAAGAGACAACAATCAAAGTACAGTATTTTAATGGAATGAATGAAGAACAGCCAACACATGTTTCGACACTTGGATCGTCTTCAAGGCATAAGGATTTAGAAATGGCAAATGAATATAGTCAACCACACTGGAGATTGGTAGGTAAGTACCCGTTGAGGAATGTATTTAAACTGCTTGATTCAATAAGAAACGCCAATTGGCTTGGACGAATATATCGCTCGGTAAATCGAGTATGGAGCAAATTAAATGAGACAAATCCCAGGTCTCTGGTCACCCTTTTGCTACCATGCAAGGCATCCCTGTATTTTCACACAGGAGGGGTTTGCTTGCAGCCATGCAACCCATTGCATGCACATTGCACGTGATGCCTGAACTTGCCCATGCACTGCCTTCACGTGTTTTGATACACATCATGAATTACATGTTCATGTAGCTAGTGAGTAACGTGCACATGTTCTGCATGGCATAAACCCACTTCTGAGCCATGTAACACCATTCTACATGCGTACTCACTGATGCAATGTCAAATTGACCAGGCATGCATGGCAGGTTCTCTTTTGTGTGTGACATGTCTGCTTCATGTGTTGGCTGTCTGTGTGATGTCCATGTGTGACTGTGTTATGTGCTTCTAACATGTGTACTAATGTTTTTTTCTCTCAAATCTTCAGATGATGACGCAATGGAGGCAGATGATGGTGTTGTTATCAAAACCGCAACCCGGCACAAGTGTGGGTCGCGGGTGGTAGACCACGAGCACCCACGTGTGCTGCAGTCCATCTTGTCTTTGCTGGCAATGAGTCCATCTCAGATGGCCACTCTGACGACCATGTTGAGTTGGATGTGCATCAGGTCCATACGTCAGGGGTGAGGGATTCTGATGTGGACACTCCTCTTAACGCAACACCTGCACTGAGGGGCCAGACAGTGGTGGGACCTCTGCCTGTGGTGGATCGGGACGCAGGGTCACCCTCCACACTAGTCGCTGATGTGCCTGGGGCATCACGTATATGGGGGCATGTAGTCGTGACGCCGCGGGCAGTGCCAACCCAGCAAGGACACCCGGTTCTTGGGTCCCACAGGTGTCAAGCCCAGCAACGCGGTGGACGCGCGCCACCGAGGTATACTGAGTGGGAGCAAGACATGGCTGGCAATTCAGAATGTCAGGGAGCAGCACTTGATAACATAGCTGTGAGCATGGAACGTGTGGCCCGATCCGTGCTCCCCCTGCTAGGCAGGTGCTTCTCCAGCGGCAGGCGGCGCAGTCCATGGCCCGCTCGCTCAGGCTGGGCATGGCGGCCTCTGAAAGGGCACAACAGGCTGAAATGTTGTCTCTGTGTCAAGCAATTACTGCCCACGCAGAGGCACACATGGAGTCCCTGAGGGCTGAGCATCAGTCTCTCAGATCAACTCTGGGTGCCCTCTTGACGTCCCAGAGGGTGTGGTCGGAGGAGAGTTTTGAGCAGCTTGAGCGTACCATCTCAACTGAGCTACGTGCTTGCCGGGAGGTGCATCAGTTGTCTAGCCAGACCACGCAGGAAGAACTCCGTGTTACACATGTTTCCTTGCAAGAGGAAGAACATGTATCATGGGAGGTTCTGCATTCAGACCTGCGTGTCATTGCCACACAGAACCAGGCTCACCCATCTGGCAGACTTGCTGCTGCTGAGGGGCAAGCTGCACATAGGCGTGGTCAGTCTCCTGGCCTACGTCCTCCTATTCGGCTGGGGCAACAAAATATCTCCCACACAGGTCACGCTGTGCAGGCGTTGAGCCCATGGAGGTTTTTTTTTTGTTCCTCAACATCATCGCATTTGGGTGTTGAGGTGCACCCTGTACCTCCCCCCTCCTGGGTGCCCCCCCATGTCGTATGTGGCCATTTTTGATTTTTGATTTTAGTTTAGTTAGTTAATATCAACTATTTCATAGTAATTTTAGTTAAGTCATTTATGTTGTTCATAGTTAATATAGTTTAATATTGTTTGTCTATTGTGCTTTCATGTGACGGTGTGGTGCTTTGTGGCTTTTGAAAGCATCCACTGTCTGTTCCAGCTGGGCCCTTCAAGCTTGTCTTGTGTATGTGTTTGCAGCTTGGGGTCCTGACTCACATAGGCCACTCCTGCTTCCCTTATCCATGGGCTCGCTAGGATGGTTCGGTGTAACACAATTTTACACAAGGGCTTTGGTCTTGCCTCATAACTGTGGCCTGTCTGCTGCTGTACTACTTGTGTTAACACCCCTAGTGGGGATTGGTTGCATTTCATCCACCCGATGTCTGTAATGAGTTTGGGTGAGTATGTGATTGTTTTATCCATTAATTGATGTGAATTGTGATGTATGTCATTGTGTTGCCTGTATATGTGCTTGATGCACTTCATGCTGTAGACAGTAGCCTGCACCCTTGGCCTGTCAAAGTGACACTGATAGTGGGAGGAGTTTGGATGTAGCTCTGTAACCTGGCCCTGTGACAACCAGCATGTAGACACACACACAGGGAAGTTTCCAGCCTTATTGCCTTGTTTAATGCCCTTTCTGCAGGAAGATGAGCTTCCAGACTACCTTTGGTAGCAGACACAGGGACCAGTAATCCAGGAATCTGGCCACGTTCGTTGGTGCAGACGTGTGGATATGTGCGCAAGCAGATGCACAGGGCTTGTGCTCAGACGCCCGACAGAAGTAGACGTGTTTCCAGGAGCTCCTGGCAAGGTGAGCACCACAAGGGCCCACACCGCAGACTCCCATCCACCAGGCCACTTGCACATGGATGTTAATTAGCACCTGTGCTGGGGAGCTTTGCCAGGCATTGTTGGAGAAGCGCACAGTACAGCTGACATGCGTTAAGGGCCACATGGAAAGTGCCTTTGCAAGTTGTCAGGGGCACACGCAGGGGCCATCAAACATATCCTCAAGTACCCCCTGTTCCATTGAAGCAGAGTAATTAGGATAGTAGCGTTCCTAGCCAAGAAATGATACAGTGCACAGGGACGACCAGCGAGGCTTAGACTCGTGGTGAGTGCATGTCATTTGCATGTGCAAATTGCCACGTGCACTATCAATTTGAATCAGCGGCGGCCAGAACACAACTTGTACTGAAGTTGCACCTTGTTATACGCGTCTACCAGCTCACCCAGGGACCATTGTATCATGTCTGATTATTTACCCATTGGTCTTCCATTTTCCACGCGGCCACATGCGCCGCCTGACTGTATTGACAGTGTATGTGCCATTGGTGGGCCAAGCTAACATATGGGTACATGGCAGCAGACAGGGGTGTTTGTTTGTGGAGAAGTCATTTACTTTGGGGCATGGATGGGGTTGTGTGTGTGTGTTGTAAACACACATTCAGATTAGTAGCTCACGTTCTCTTTGCAGCATTGAAGTGCTCCTGTTACTGGACCTGAGAGTGCACAGGCAGGAGGCCAGCACTCACCCCAGAGATAAGTGTCTCTTTGGCTTGCATTTGACTGATTTGGTACAATGTGCATGATGAACATGTTTGCTGTAATTGAGTATGTGTTTTACTGAATAGTTGTATTTTGCCCACTTTCCCTTGCAAATCCACATCCACTCTCCTGCCCCTCTTTCCGGTTATCCTGACTACCAATTCCTGTCCATGCAACATATCCCTGACCCTCCTTCCCTGCCGGGGTCTCAGAGGCCTGTGTTAGTTTGACCTTGCAGGCGCCCAGACCACGGAGGGGGTGGTTGGTTTGTGCTACTCCTGCGCCTGGACACAGGAGCTGTGATACTACCCATCAGTTGTTGCATCATCATTGTATGTAATGTACCATGAATGGTGTCCATCCTGTTAGACCATTGTTCAACTGTGCTACCTTGGTTGTTCTATCATTGTGCTTGTACATGTGCTTTGACATTTCCTGCTAATTCAAGTCATCTACTTGAGACTCTTACAGGGATTTTTGGTGCTTACAGCCTTTTTCCCTGCTTTGTGGGTTTGCCTACTTGGAGTTCTCTACGATTTGTTATTTTTACCAGTCAAGGTGGGCTCTGAGGCAGCTGGACCCTATTTACACGCAAGCTGGAACATGGAGACCAAGAGGTAGGGTGATCCTGTAGCCAGGTACACTTGAAGAAAGAAGGCTACATACCCCAGAGACAGTTGTTCAGAAGGCCACAGTGATGTGTAAGGGAGGGCCTTTTGTTGTTGGACAGTTGGCTTGGCCTACAGTGTTTTGGGCACTCTGACATTGTAATTGTGGGGTACTATGTACATGATGTGTTGTGCTGCTCAATGCCTGTTCCTGTGTTATCTTTACTTTTCAGGTGTCAGGGGATTGGTGTGGTTTGACATGCTGGGGTGTTCACATGGGCAATGTTCACATGTGATGTATACAGGGCACTGAGGGTCACTTTATTTCACATGCATATATTGAGTGCATATCCCAAATGACACACACAGTTGCACGATGATCCACCACACGTACATCCACCCTTCCATGGCCACAGGTGCACACAGATTGCATTCTCAGGCCCACGATGTCCATGCAGAACATGATCTATTTCCACTTGGGTACCCTGGGCATCCGTCATTTGGTGGTAGATTTTATAGGTCTTTTTCATGTGATGCTCAAGGTGTATCTACAACACTATGGCTGATCTAAGTGCTGTGTGCTGAGCAATGTGTTGCAGGAGACACACACAGCACACAGGTTCTGGAGTCAGGGTTTTGCCATGCCCAATGTGCATGTGAATGGCGATTCAGTGTTGTGTTCATGCTATGACTGTTGGAAAGCATGTGTGTCTGACTTTGTATGTGTGGGAGGTTGTTGGTCAGTCATTTCATCTGATTCCATGTCCGACATCATTGTCTCATGCCATTTTTCATGTATGACATGTCACTTTGTATGTTATTGGTCATGGTTTGGCCTTTTGCTATTGCATGCAATGTCATGGTGTAGCTGCCAAGGGTGATGTGGTTTGGGAGGGTTTGGCTAACATACCAGGGATTATGATGGACTGTTTTGCAGGGGTGTGTGATACACACCTTGCATGTGTTCCTTTTGGTCACAAAGGATTGGTTATGTTTAAGTAGCTAGGGATGCTCACAATGTAGCACTTCCGTGGCAACATTCTCAGGTTGTTAAGGTTGTGACAGTTGACTGTCTCTTTGTCATCATCGATTATCACCTGGTATGTGCCAGGACTGTGTGCACTCTGCAGGGGTGAGAGTTTAGGTGAAGAATGTGGCCACAAGCTGGGTCCGGGCTGCCTCGCCATGTGCCCTGTCCCTTCTCATGGGCAGCGCCTGTGCCTGTGGTTGTGGATATGGGGGCACCACCATGTCCACCGGTACCTCCCGCTGTGTTGCAACATTGTGCAGGACACATGCTTCCACAATGATCCTGCACACTATTGGTGGTGCACATAGTAGCTGCCCACCAGAGTGTTCAAGGGAGCAGAAGCGTGACTTCAGCACTCCGAATGTGCGCTCCACTATGCCCCTGGTTGCAATATGGGCATCGATGTATCATACCTGGGGTGGTGTGGTGGGGTTCCGGATTGGCGCCATCATGTGGTTGCTCAGAGGATAGGCACTGTTCCCTGGGAAGGTGATAATAGTTGAGATTATTAGGGTTTGGGTATTTGTCTGTGTGCGACTTGAATGCATGTGCACAGGCATTTGTACTCACCTAGGAGCCATCTTCCAGGGCCCGGCTCAGGGCGGACATTCTGTATATGAAACTGTCATGGGTGGAGCCAGGGTAGTTTGCATAGACAGACATGATGATTCCTTTAGCATCGCATACAACCTGCATGTTGATGGAATGCCAGTGCTTGCGGTTTCGATAGATGTGCTCAGTGGCCCTAGGTGTACGTAGGGCCACATGGGTTCAATCTATGGCACTGAGCACTTTGGGGAAGTGTGCCACCCTGTAAAAGTCCTGGACCATGGCCTGCCTTTCTGCGGGTGTTCTGGGCATGTATATGTGCCTACGGACTGAGGGGTGTGCAGTGATGATTGCCAACACCTTGTGTAGGCAGCGTGACTGCGTGGCCTGTGAGACCCCACCCACTATGGCAGTAGTCGCTGAAATTACCCAGTGGTCAAAAAATGCAGGACATTGAGCACCTTCTCCAAGGGGCTCAATGCTTGGGAGCACAGGGTGGGGGATGTAAGGT
This sequence comes from Ambystoma mexicanum, assembly GCF_040938575.1. Lineage (NCBI taxonomy): Eukaryota > Metazoa > Chordata > Amphibia > Caudata > Ambystomatidae > Ambystoma > Ambystoma mexicanum. The sequence continues at coordinate 250,765,018 of NC_090923.1, read as the reverse complement.
CATCTTCCCACTCCCTGACGAGGTCTAGGATGATACGAGGTGGAAACCTATACCTCCCATAGACGTGGTTGTCAGGCATCCCAAAAAGGCTGGTCCGGGGAAAAGAAATGCGGGCCCTGGCTATTCTCCTCCTCCTGCGGTGTCCCACCATCAGTGCTGCGACAAATTGGGCATTCATCGTAGCTGTATATACGTGTTTGTTGTTTGCGCGCACTTTTATATTGTGCGTGGGGACGCTTCCGCCTTCCTTCGTGTGGCGGACGCGTTGATGCCTATGCGCGTCTTTTGCCGTGCGCAGGTTTCCCGTATTCGAATCCATGAATACGGGTTGCTCGCGTGCGTGTGGGCATTCCGTGTTTTTCCCTGCAGGACATCCCCAGTTACGCCATCTTTTTCACACGTTGTTCCCCATTCCGCGTGTTACGCCCTGTGTCCCACCCCCTTTTTGGAGTGTGCGCAGATGTTGTGTGCTTTCCCTGTGCGCGTTGCGCACGGCGTTCGAGATGTTGCAATGATGTGTGCGCCCGTGTGCGCCACGCACGGGTTTGGCGCACATCCCGAGAATAACACATGCAGGGACTTCCATGAAACGCACGCGTGCACGTGCGCTTCCTTTTTCACGCTTGCGCCTGCTTACGCCATCCTGCGCCACTTATTTCGGTGCACGTTTGTACCATTAATCGGCCCCATAATTGCATACCCTGAAACCATAAAAACCCTTATTAGCACCCTCCCACTCAATTTAGTTTAATTAGTTTAATTAGTTTAATTAGCAAAGCAACCCCTGCATATTTATTTTATAATAAGAAATCAGAGATTGGTTCCTAAATTCACTTAAATAGTCCTTTTCCCAAACAACAATATGCTGTGCATTCCCGATCTTGCTATTATGTATGTGTGAAGTCCCAATTTTTCCGCTCAATAAAAATGTGGATATTAGTTCACAATGAGATTCTACTTATTTGAAGAAAAGTGCATTTCTTTCCTCCTCACTGTATAGATTTCAAAAGTGGCATGACCCCACCTCTCCTAAATGCTGCTTGCATGTCCCCTTCATCTTTTAAGCACAGTTTTATCAATCTATACAAATACATGGGTCTTAAATGAAGAGTGATCATGAGCAGATAATCAAGATCTTCATTGTGAAATCATGTGAAATGCTTATCCAATCTGACAAAAACATGCTTCACCCCAACTCACGCTTCTGTGGCACACACATGTTTTAATCTTGATCCACAAATTAAACATTTTCAAAGCTAATCTAGCATTTCCAAACCATAACATCCCTGTTATACCACCCTCCCACACATTTCCGGTTAACTTAGGAAGCAATCCCTGGAATTGTTTTTTATCTAAAATCAAATTGCTTTCTAAATTGACTTAAAATTATCCCTACCCAACCTATATACACTGTTATGCCACTTTAGATATTTTTTCTTGTGCCACCCAATAAGAATCAAAATCTCAGCATTAGGTCTCTGGAAAAGGCAAAACACAAATGTAAACTATCTCCCAAATCCAAACCTTCACACATCCACTTCTTTTATCTTGCCCACATATTCCGAGATGCAAAATTAACCTTCTCACTTTTTTGCTGCTGATTTAGATTTGAAATTGCAATAGGCATATATATAGTTTTCTTCCTCCTCACTGTCTCCATTTTCATAAGCAATGCAACACTTACCTCTTTAAAGCTATGTACATGTTCACTTCATTAATTAATTAAAAAAGTGCTGTTTAATCAATGTATTTAAATATATTGCTCTTTTTTGAAGATTGAGACCTTCACCAGTGACATGCCGAGAAAATTGATATCTTCATTGATAAATCACAGGAAACGCTTGTTCTATCAAAACAAAGGCTTGGCACTGCTGTTGCTCAATTTAATTTCAATTTTAATCACCAAGTTATTGTTTTCCAAGCTATACATGCCCAACCAGTAATATGGCCCTCACACCAAGTCGCCATACATTTTATATTTTATTAGGAATCACGTCTGGATTTTTATTTTGTAATAATAAATCAGCCATTGGCTTCTAAATTCACTTAAAATATTTGTGTTTGTCCTACTAGTATAAACTGTGTGTGTGCTTCATCGAATTATCAAACATGTGTGAAGAAGATGCCCATTTCATTTAGCCATTTGATGTGAGTCAACATCTTAGATTCAGATTTGAGGAAAATGCAAAGAAAATCTAATCTACAATATCCTCAGACTCCAAATCTTCACCAATCCTCTTCTCATACCATGTCACATGATCCACAGCCTCAAAACAACTCTACTCACTACCCTTATTCGTTTTTAGGGCTAATAAAACAAAATAATCGCAATATCTTTACACTCACAAATCTTGATTTTTTAAGACAGCGCATTTACAAAAATGAAAATCCTTGGCAAGTCATCATTGAACTACATCAAACTCTTTGGGTAATGGAGGCACCTAATCTCTGACAAATTTAAGAATAAAGAAAACTACTGTATGGACTTAAGCAGACCAACAAAGGATTTTTTTTTTTTTTTTTATTTTTTATTTTGTTTTTGATGCTAACGCATCTTTACAAAATTAATTTACAACACTTACAACCAATTACATTTCACATTAATACATATTATTTAAGAACTAGCATTTCTATAAAGCAGGCATTTATATTCCCTTACTGTTGCTTAATCACAAACATATTCTTTACTTACACAAATGCCACAAAACCCGTCGCATCATAAAAACACATCGGACATAAAAACATAAAACGCAGAGGCACAGGGACTCAACAACGGCCTCAAACTGTCCCAACCACACAATTACCATCAACACAGAGAAAAAAGTGCGGACTCAATTATTTTCACTAATCGCACCGTTGCCAAAATTATGGAATTACTAGAGCCCCACATACAACGGGTCCAAATTAATTCTCTTCCCATATGGGTATTAGTAGTACTAAATGCTGAAATGTTTTTAACTCTCGCCATTTCAAAAACTGTACAGAACAAAAAAAGGTGTTTCAGAGTCTCTATGCATTCAGGTTTTTTACAAAATCTGCAACTAATATCAACCTCTTCTCTATCTCTAGTGCCCCAATACTTGGTTCTTACTTTCGTGTGCAGTAAGTCGAGTCGAAAGCGCATGTAATCTGAACGAGTTTCCGCACTCGGAATAAGCACAAGATATTGCTGCCGAGGCACCTGAGCGTGCCTAAAACGTGCATATTCAGAGAAAGAAGAGTAACTCGATATTTGAGTGCAAGTCTCTGCCCAGTCATTCAAAAAAACACGCTTATGTGCAATGTGAAATCTGCTTTGAAGATCTTCAGCAGAGATATTAATACTTTCAAGGACAGACAATGTACGCTGCTTAAAGTCAGCAATAGATCGCGGCTGCGATGCTCTTAGCATATGACAAAAGTCCTCGTACAGTGAGTTTTCCTCTGGGAAACTCATTTTCAAATAAGTTTTCAGAAGACGCCATTTATATCGTGCTGCCAGTGAGTTTAGACCTAGCTCATGACGAAGTATTGCATTCGGAAGAGAAGAAGGAAGACATAGTGTTGTTTTCCATAGCTTGGCTTGCAGTCTATTCAAAAACCTCGCTAAATCATTTAAATTCATATCTAAACCATAAAGAATGATAGATTCAACTTTTTTTGAATAAAATTCAAATAGTGGACTCAAAGAAAATTTACAAAGTTTACGACAGATAATTCGCATTTGATTCTGTAAAGGTATCACTTTTTCTGCAATCGCACGTTGCCAAAAGAGTGCAGATGAATTATTTGACAGATTATATCCCAAATAGGTTATCTGGCCTGCAATTTGAATAATAGAGGACTCTAAGTGCCACTGAAACTTCCGAATCTTTTTTTTCGAAGAAAGTATCAGGATATTTGATTTTGAGGGGTTTATAGTGAGATTATTTTTCCTACAATACAACACAAATGTCTCTAATTTATTTTGCAGCCCAGATTGCGTGCTGTCAAATAGTAATATATCATCGGCATAAGCCAACCACGAGAGATGAATCTTTCCGACCTTTACAGAATAAGATTTAGAGGAATCCCAAATACCTTCAATGTCATGGAGGTATAAGTTAAAAAGCACTGCTGCAAGATTACATCCCTGTTTAACGCCAATTGCCGTTGCAATAGAATCTGTTAGAGTACCTTTACTTGAAATGCGCACTCTAATGGAATTGTGTTGGTGCAAAAGAGCAATGAGCGCTACCAAACTTTGTGGAAAATTGAGATTTATCATTTTTTTCCACAACCTATTACGAATTACAGAATCAAATGCTGATGATAAGTCGAGTGATGCAATAAAAATCGGACCATGTGCAGAATTATGAGCCTCCGCAAGTAAATGAGCAAGGACAGAAGCATTCAGCTGAGTCCCCATATTTTTTCTAAAACCCGTCTGTACTTTATTTAGAACTTTATCTGTTTTGATATGTTTCTCAACTTCATTAAGTAGAAGAAGGGCAAAAAGCTTGGCAGCGACATCAATAAGGGCAATTGGCCTAAAGGAATTGGGATCGGTGCAGGGTCCTTTTTTGTGTATGGGAATAATTATCGACTTAACCCAGGAATTTGGAAGAGCTTTGGATGAAAAAATAGATCTAAATATCCTCAAAAAGACATTGGCCCAAAAAATAGGGTCATCTTTTATGAGACATGGCGGTAAGCCATCAGGGCCAGCACACTTCGACGGTTTCAGCTTCTCAATTGCTACTATGACATCGTTGAGCACCCACGGACAGTGCTCAGGTATATATTTCAATAGATATGACATATCTTCGTCACAGAAACTCGTCGGGAGACTATATTTCTGTTCAAAGAATGAAAACCATGTATTACCATCAATTGCAGGTTCCATATGGGCTATGTTTGAATTGTCTGGTGTTCTAAGCATTTTCCAAATATCACGAATATTGTGATTACATAAAAGCTGAACCATGTTTTGATTGTTAGATAAATGAAAAGCACACCGAGTAGCCTTTATCTTACATTTATATAACCTGAGCACCTTCTTTTTTGCGCACAGAGCCAAACTCCTTTGCTTGGTCTCAAATTCTTTTTTTAGAGCACGTAATGCAATGTTCTTTTCAGATTTCAATTTCGACAGTTTGTTTGACAATATATTAAAAGGATGTAACTTCTGGGTATAGTTCACAGCTTCATCAGCAAGATCCTTAAGATGAAACTGAATCATCTGCATATTCCATTCGAGGATTGTGCCAAGCGACGTGTCACAAACACACATGTCGGGCCACCAGTCACGATTGACTAAAAAAGTCAAACGACGACAAATGGACTTGTTCCAACGAATAGAAATCAGCGATCTATCGCCCTGGACCAAAGCTAACAAATGGGCCCTATCAAATAACTCAGTTGTCCCTGACAACGTGCATTCTAAGATGGCATGGTCTCCATAGGGCAGAATAGATGGATTTACCAGAGAAAGTAAACCCGAAAGCTTCTTGGAGCTCACTATGTAGTCAATGGTCGAAGAGGCATTGCCCCTGTGCCAAGTGCAAGATGATTTAGATCGAATAAAGTTGATAATACACAATTGCCAACTAGACAAAAAGTTACTCCAACTTAAGCCATTCTGATACGATGTTTTAAAATGTTGCGAAGATTCCAAAGGAATGGAGCTCTTAGACGATGCATCTAAATAGGAATTAAAGTCGCCACCGATCAATAACTCTATCGTTGGTTGTATCTGGAAAAATTCTAAAAGCGAATCATTCAACATATTGATAGCATTCACAAGAGGGAGAGATTGAGGATTCCAATACAATGATATCAGCAACATCCTTCTTGGCACACCCACATTAAAGGTAACATCCACCAAAAGAAAAAGTTGGGTCGCAAATGTATGATTTATTACAAATCTAAGATCATTATTGAGTAGAATGGCAATTCCACCTACAGGCCGACCAGACACCGAACGAGCAGCACCTTGTTGTACAACCGTAAAACCGTCCACATGTAAATCGTGAACACACATGGTTTCTTGTAACAACAAGATCGAGGGTAAAGCACTCGTATGCCTATCAAGAAACCATTTTGAAATATTATGAAAACCGCAGCAGTTCCATGAGCAAATGGAGAGGCTTTCACATTATGACGGAACTATGGACCTTCCACCTGAGGAAGATAGATTCGTCGGAGGGGCTGCAATAGGCAGGTTCACCAATATTCCATTGAATACAGCAGTCAGTGAAGCTAAATGGGCTAAGATTTGTGCATTCTCACTACAGACAGCTGGTAAACCTTCCACACTGGGCTCCTGTTTCTTCACCACAGGCAAGCTATATTCCAAGAAATTCATAGCTATTTCCACAGAGTGGAAGGCTTGCAGTTCAAGTCCCAAAAATAATAAATCGGATTTATGTTCCCAAATCAGTCTCGCAATAATCGGAGAGACTACTTTGCACAACATCCGATTGTTATTCTCCAAGGGTAATTTAATCCAATCTATATCATGTGAGACCAGATTACGTAAGGAGGGAATTTTGTATAGGGCGTTCATCAAAAAACCACGATTGATAGGGGTCGTGCCATTAATCTTAGGGTTACTAATCCATCCAATAAGTATCTGATTTTCTTCAGAGATATCATTAAATTCGTGTAGGCTCTTGTCAGGTACAGAGCTTAGAATTGCAGACTGCCCAGTTATAGCAGAATATATGGATATAGGAGGCCCTCCTTGTTGTTCAACCAGGGCAGCAGATATAGGTGCCAAGCCCAATGTCGGCAATACCATCTTAGCCATGTTATCAACAGGTACTGCTACATGCTCCAATTTCGGTACTATCGGCAAGTGTTCAAGAGCATCTGGCCTCACCACACAAGCTTCGTAACAAGTCTCGAACGAAGGCTGAGAAGGAGGCTGAAGACTACAAGGAGCAGGCTTAGAAAACATTGCCTGCCCCAAAGATATGGTAGATGCATCATCAACACTTGATGCAGGCATCTTCCCAGTTAACACTGTGTGACAAACAGATTTTTTATTCTCAATCGTAGGAAAAAACTTGTTCAAGTTTGTTTGGCTGATAGCAACAGATGTAGGTTCTACAACAGTACTGAGGTTGCATACAGGAATACGTCTGTCGTCTACCTTCTGCAGCAGAGACGAGACCTTATTTGCATTGTTAGTACACTCAAATTTACTCTTAGGAATTTTTTTAGGATCTTTAATTTGTAATGCAAATTGACTCTCGTCAGTTAATTGACTTGCATTAATTTGAAGATCTGCTTCTCCAATATGTAAAATAGTCGGAGAGCCCAGAGTCACTACCTCCTTAGAAGCATCATTCTGTGTAACATGTTCTGTGGTGGAGATGTTAGAGGCACCTTTCTTGTTTTTATTTGCTTTGTTTTTGCGTTTTACTGCTCTCTGGAATGCCTTCTTCATTTTACGGGACGCATGATATGTGTGATTATTCAATTCATTTTCTTCGGCTACTACCTGCAACTCGGTAGATTCGATGATATTCGTAAGAGCCGACGGACTGTCAGGCGTAATCTGGTCTGCCATACATGTAGGTGAACTGATGCAAGGCTCACACATATCTAACTTAAAAAGCTTAGAATTATACATAATATTTTCAATTTGCAATATTCTTTCATGATGTAATTTAGCAAGATCTGCAAGTTCTATAGGCGGAGAAGTCACACTAGGCTGACCCTCAACCGCCGCTTGGGCTACCGCAGATGCAAATGAAGTAGGCATACCATGTAATAGGAGCGAGGCATTAATTGTTTGAGTGCTTTGCGAGGTAAGAACCTGCGGAGCAGGAGAAGAGAACACATTCCTCCTTACAAGTTCCACCATACGCTCTGGACATCTTACATGGAAATTATGACAGGATTCTTGCGCCAACATAAAACCCTCAATCTTGGCCAGATGCAGTGAATTTGCCACAACAGAATCTTTCAAATCTTTTAGAAGTACATGAGTAAGTTCGTGGCCTTTATCAAGCAGATTGAGAATTCGTGTCAGAACAGGAAAAGATTGTAATTCCTGTTCTGATTGAGACACCGAATTTCCCATGTTGATAATAGGAGAGCTTGAGGTGTGGGGAAAGGCATGCTCCAAAGGAGAAGCCTGAGGGAGCTGTGTAGCGGGAGGTGTCACCCTAAAGGCTTCTTCAGAATTGGATACCCCAGGTGAACGCAAACCACCCGGAAGATTACCACACATATTAGCGAAAACCTTGGGCACTTCCCTGCTTCTAAGAGACACATCCATATTATATGAGGGTAACGGATGAAAATGTACTTGATCACGCAGGCCACACGACACTGCCACTGGGGTTGATGGTCCCAAAGATAAACTAATGCGTCTTTCTAAAGCATCGATTATCCCAGGTGCTAACATTGATACGTCAGAAATCGGTGGATAAGATTTCCCCGTCTCATCTGCAAGAGCTACCACCGATACATTGTCCTCGTTGGCAGATTTCAATGTAAAAAGGGGAAATGCATTAGAGGGCGCTGCGGACTCATACAATAAAGTGCCATTAATAGGAGGCCCTGAGCCTTCCAATAACACGTTTGAAACATCATCAGTGCAGGTTATATCAACACATGTAGGCAAGTGATTTTCTTTTAAAGTCAGTGGATGCTCCATGTTTACAGAAGACTTTGTAGTGCTTCTCAAACATTTACCACTTCTTAAAGTCGACAATGTGCCCTTCACGTCACTCATTGCCTAACTCGAACTAATACAGCAAAACAATTAGATAAACTGCTTCAACACACTTGCAGTACTACACTGAAAATCCTGTATCCAAGAAGTATGCCATACACACACCAAAACACGACCCCCACCGCACCCCGCTCCACGCACCGCGAACAGCAAACAGCCCTTTGCAGTCCTTCGCGAGTGCGCAGCGCGTGTGCGCTGAGGGTCCGTGTAGAAATAGGCACAAAAAAGAGGCGTTTCCAATTTCAGTCTTTGGTGCCTAACATGTATATTCTTTGTCAAAAATCTGATCCGCGATTGGGCTGTTTGCTTGAGCAAATTTTGACATTTTATGTATGAAAAAATCAATGCAAAAATGTCCCTTTATATCTTTTGATGCGTAATACAGATTTTGAAAAAGTTTCTGGTTTTTAGGGGGGGGGGGCAAGACATCTCATTTGGAGAATATCATTGTGTAGTTATTGTGAAGTTGCTCAATTTATAAGAAGAGCAGTTTTTGGGCGGCTTATAACTTTGGTGCTGTTGTACAAATACTCACAACATTTTGCAGAAAATTTGTTTGACAACCTCGGAATGATTTTACAAAGTTTGGTGTGGTTTCGTTAAGGGGACAAAAAGTTGCAGGGAGTCGCAAAACCTTTGAAATCCTCATGGATATAATTGAAAAAAGATTTAGCTCACACCTACAGCCCAAACTGCTGGACGGATTTGCTCCAAACCTGTGCGAGGAGTGACGGCTTGTGCCCGAAAATGTGCTTTTGCAAAGTTGGTGTAAATCCGTCCAGTTGTTTTTTAAAAAAAAATGGCAAAAGTAGGTCCAAAGAAATTTGTGATGTCTGTGTCTGGTCTGTGGACCTATTTCCTGGTTCAGCGTCCACAGACACCTCTGGACCAATGAAAGAGCCGCGTGATGTACGAAGACATTGTACATGTCCGCTGGTTGTTCAATTAAAAATGGGAGGTGTGACAAAAATTTTGAAATGGACAACCTGTTGGCTATGCAGACTGCATCTGTAGTCCATGATGTTGTGGTAAAAACATAAAAAACTCAACATTGAACTTGTCAAACTAATGAAACAATCTCTGGGGAGTTGACGGGTGGCGTCCAAAAAAAGCATAAAATCGGATGGATTTTCTTCTCCGAAGCCTGCAAAAATCTCAGTAGTTCGGGGATATTGCTGGGATGTTTGCAAACCTGACAAAAGTTCGAGGACATCCATGCATATTTCTGCATTATAGGGTCATTGAAAATTAGTATTTGGATCAGGGGTCGGAGTGTACAAAATGAAGTAGTGGAACTATGTTCCCTGCTGGCCTGACCCCACACCACAAAAACCCCATCGCTGCACCCCTCCCACATGCAAATCAAACACCCAAACAAACACATCTGCTGTTTAATGGAATGTACAGTGCAGTGCCCAAAAGTGCTAGATTCAACTTCTTCATACGGTTTCTTTTTAAATTAAAAGTGTAGGAACAGTAAACCTTAAAAAATAAATGTAGAGGAGCACCGCTCCCGAGCCGCTCCCACCCACTTCGACCACTGGTTTGGATGGCTTATAAGTTTAGAGCTTCAACCACTGGTTTGGATGGCTTATAAGTTTAGAGCCAATCGATGAAACTGCATGAAATGTTGCTATATCATTTTAGACCAAACTTTGAGTGCTTCTACTAAGATTGGTGCTGTTTCCTCACGAGGGAGAAAAAATAGAGGGGGGTCTCGACATTGCTAGACGGCTTATAACTTTGGTGCCATTTGACCAGTCTGCACATACATTTGTAAAAAGATTATAGACCCAACCTTGAATGTTTCTGCAGCATTTTAATGGATTTTGTCAAGTGGGGGCTAAGTTATATCACTATTTATTGTACATACATTTGTTGTGCTGCCATGACTTGGACTATCTGGCCACTGGCCATGGCCACGGGTGACTGTTGATGGGGTTAAAGTGGGCATGATCACCAGTGACCGGCAAAGTGCTAAAGGTTTTCGAAATCGGCATAGGATTGAATGGGGAAAAACATCTGTTTGTGGCTACACCCCTCTAATTTACTTGTTGGGGCATGGGGCATGCAGCATCACGGAAACCGTAGGTTTGAATGGGATGAGAAATTCTGCTTGTGGCTACAGCAAAAAGTGCTGTACGGGATTGCAGTAAACTTGTGCGAGGACCATCGAGAAGGACCTAAATGCATGCTTTTGCAGATCTGTCCTGTGTTTTATTTTTCAAAATTATCAGAATGCAAGTACACAAAATAGGGATATAACTTTTGTGACTGGACAGTGGGCCTAGCACTCGGCAAGAACAAATGTCTACTCTGATTTACATATTGGGGCATGTGACATGGCCGAAGCTCTTAGTTTGAAAGTGAAAACGATTCTTTTTGAGGTTTCACCTCGAAGCGCTGGATGGCATTGCAGTAAACTTGAACGAGGAGCATCAGCAAGGTCCTTAAAACATGCTTCGCAAATCAGTTCTGTGTTTTACTTTTTCGAAAGTGTGAAAATGTAAGCACAACAGATAGTGATTTAAGTTTGGTGCCTCGGCAGTGGGCCTGGTCCTTGGCAAGGACACATGTCTACTCTGATTTGCTTATTAAAAATTCAGCATGGCCAACTCCCATGCCCCATGGACTTTGGAGACTGGCCATTGCTGCAAGCCATGTGCACTAGCCATTGGTCACATTATGAGAATATATTGGGCACAAAACTAGGATGCAGGGTAGGTGTGTTGGATAATTGGGTGGTTTGGTGTTACTTGGGACATGGTGGAGGCTCATTCAACCAAGACTTTCATCTCCAGCATGCACTGCTGATAACAACATACATCAGTTTGCATTGAAAAAAATATGTAATGAGGTTTATAGTTCTTTCATATATTTTAAAAGAGGAATTATTAATAACATATAAACAGCGATGTAACATCATGAAACATTTTCACAAATAAAAACCTCTGAAATTCATTGAAAACACTGTTAAACTGGCAGTATAGTTAAGCTGCAGTAACAAAAACCTTTGCAAGTCAAATCGAAAACCCCAAGAAGTTCACCAGTTATGGTAAACTATGCAAACATAAATCAAACCACGGCCTTGCACTGCTAACAGTAACACCCAACACTTCAAAGATGACCTCACACATTACATCATCAATGACATCACTGATGACATCACATATCATATCACTACTGTGTAACAATGCAAATGGTAGGTCTGTATAAGGGGCGCCAATTATAGTGTTATTTACAAAATATGAAAGGTGATCAGTAGCCTTGTAATAAACTACTCCATGTCACATAAAAGGTGCTTTTGAAAAAAGATACTTTGTACTGGAGTTGTTGTGTGAATACAACAATCAAATAATACATAAAGAAAACAGTTTATGCAGTATGGACCATAGAACTAAAGTATTCTCAATATGGTATGTTTAGGTAGTACAATGATAAATTGAAGGATATCACGTTCTTGAGAAGTATATTATCTGCATCGGACTTGCTTCTTGAGCTATGCATGTGCATTCTGACCTCAGGGAAAATAACTTCAGAATATAGCACAAGGTAAAGCTGTACACTTGTGATGTCATCTTTGATATCCTGGGTGCTAGTGTTAGCAGTGCATCGTGTGGCGGAAGTTATGGTTGCTTAGCTTACCAACACTGGTGAATTTCTGGGGGGTTTTAGTTTTACTTGTAATCATAACCTCCCGTTTGACAATGTTTTTTCACTTTAACACAATTTTAGATGGAATTTAATAGTTTTTATTTGTGCAACTTAAAAATAACATCCCATTAACCAAGTTTGTTCACTGAATTTTATAGTTTTTTACTAGTGCACCCTTAATTTACTACAAGTTCCTTATAATAAACTCTCCCCCAATGTAGCAGCTGTTGTGTACGCAGACAGTACAGTAGGCCATGGACAGAAGACAGGATTCACAAAGCCCAGAAGCACAGGGTAGAACAATGTGGTACCCTTCAATTAACAAACACATATACATAAAACAGCAATACTTATAAATTTACTACACCGAAATATACCTTTTTGTACAAATCATCATTTGAAAATGTACATATTTTTTTTTTTTCATTTAGCACACAATGTAATGGAATGGACCAATCACAAACCATAACTGTACAGTTCATATTAAAACTTCAAGACAACTCTTCATACAGACTCACACAGGTGATTATTGCAAAATGTCCTCTTACCAAATAGTAAGTGCAGTGGGGGTCATTCCGAGTCCCATGGTCTGGTAAAAAAGTGCAGGTATCCGTGGAGCCATCTTCCTTGACCACTCCTGCTACCACACAAATTACTCCTCTGGGACAGAGGATCCTTGCGGCTGCCTCGCAGGCCATTCATAACGCTGTTGACCCTTTCCTTTCAAGGGTCACAGTACTATGTTTGTACTGTGAAGCACCGATCTGCAGGGTGGAGAAATTTTGAAGTTCTTTTGAGGCAGCGGTAAATGAGCATGAAATACACTGCCACCTCCCTTAAATTTAAGGCCCACCCAAACTCTTCCTCTATCCACCTGCCCCTCCAACTCTGTGGTTGGTGACCCTTCCCTCCTTTCTCTCCCCCACCTTACCTTGCCTCTCCTATAAAAAACAAAAACATAAACAAATACAAATTCACAAAATATAATAAAATGGTTCCTTTAGGAGCCACCATTCACAGTGAAAAAATAGGACTAAAAAAAAATCACAGCCTGCATAGTACACAGACGTAAATTCCAGGCATGGAGTTGGGTAATGAAAATCATCTTAATTGTTTTTCATTCAAAAATGGTGGCTCATTAAAAGAACCTTTTTTTCTTGTTTTTGGCTTTTATATATTTTTTTGATTATTTGGTTTTATGTACTAAACTAACAAATATTCTACTGTAAATAACAAATAACAAACAAATATTCTACTGTACTTAATTGTACTTAATTGTACTTAATTGTGCTTCTAATTTTTTTCTCTTCTTCCTTTTTGTTTACTTCAACTACTAAAGCATACTTGAATCCATATTTGATGTGTTCACAGAACTGCTTCAATACATTGTGAACATTTTCAAGAACAATCTGATTGCCCACATCTGTTTGAAAAATGTTCATATTATCAAATTTAATATTTTCATTATGAAAAGATGTCATGCCAACATCCTGCAAAAAAGCAAATACAACTTTGTTCACATTGAGGCGTGCTTTCTGAATTTGTGGACAAAATAAATTTGAACGCATTCATATTTGTCTCAGAGAAAAAATAATATTAGAATGTGGAAGCAGTTTCAACAACTTTCCAAATGTATTCTTCAATGCAAATGGTAATGAGATTCCAATAACATAGCCCACACTGTTGCACATACTGTTGCCTCCACAGTGAACTACAAGGATGTCTGGATGCTTCAAGTGAACCATATTATCACAAAACAGGAGCAATTCCGCCCACTTCATTGTTCAAACTCCATACCAAAAAAATTGAAATTCATCTGATCCAAGATTCTCAGACAATCCATAGTGCTCAGAATACACCTCCAGCTAATCCCAGAATCCGTACACTCTGCTTCAAGATAGCCATCTTCATTGCACTCACCAAACTAAACTCCTGCTACCCTCTCTTCCTGTGCACCACACCCAGGAAACCTGTTTGGCTGGTTCCCTGATGTCCGCCGGCATCCACGATTGTCTGTGGCCTCTGCAGTCCCCTTTCTATGCCAGGCATCCTTAACAGACCCAGATGGCATATGCGGTGACCGTGGACGGTGTAGCACCAGGAAGCCCTTTACTCTTTTTACTTTATGTTGAACACTCCCTCATCGGCTGCTTTCAAACAGTCACACAAACATACACCAATCACATCCAAAAACATGTAACCCTGTCATCTCAGCACAAAACCTCAGATATACACCTTAACTCTCAGAGTAGATGTCTCCTTTTACTCACAGCCACCTGCATCAAAAACTACTGTACATCTCTCCAGGATTTCTATTTGCAGATTCAACAACATACATAGGTATTGCAGCATGCAGAACCTGCTCACATAAGTGTTAGTTACTTACAATGTTGGCATTTAAAATGTTTCTTTTTAGGATCATTTTTATGAGAGTTAAAACATGTATATGTGCATTTATAGCAGTACTTTGTGTAACATTTTTTAAAAAGAAAGCAAAAGGAGATTGAAAACATGTGTACAACATTTATAAATGGCTCTTGGTGTGTGGAAGTTTAATTTGTTGTCAATACATGCATACTTGTCAAAACGACCCATTCCAGCCTAAAGGTGCTTATTAAGTCCTGTATTTTTTCTTCTTTGCATTCTGTGACTTGTAATTCCACTTCTCTCATTACAAAACTTGGGCTGCAAACAAAACAAAAAAAATGACTGGATTATAAGATTTGAAGTGTGAAATTTATATGGAATTCAATGAAAAAACTTTGTTAAAGGGACGTTTTGGTTAAGTTGTGCTACTAAAAACCTATGAAATTCAGTAAAAAAACATTGTTAAAAGGATGTTATGGTTAAAAGTAAAATCGAAAAACCCCTGAAATTCGCCAGTTATGGTAATCTAAGCAACCATAACTCGCGCCAGCACCGTGCACTGTTAAGACTAACACCCAGGACATCAAAGATGACATCACAAATTTAATTGATTACATCACCAACATCATCATTGAATTTCATGCATTTTTATTAGTGCAACTTAACCATAACGTCCCTTTAACAAAGTTTTGTCATTGCATTTCATGGGTTTTTACCAGTGCATGCTATTTTCCTACAACTTATTAATATCATACTTACCCAATATAGCAATATTTGTGTCCAATTTACAAAGTGTCACCTTAAAACTTTGCCATGCCCAACCTTCTAGAATCATTTTTAACACTTCTATACACTTTTTGCAACTGTTTCAGCTATTTTTGCATCCGTGAACGTCTACGAACATCTGACTTCATAGTGGATCTTCCGGACAGTGCCACATGACCATACGCTGGCGCATGACATGATGACGTGTCTGAGAACCCATATATTGGAATGTTGTGGCATTCATCCTCCGTTCCAGGGACTGGAATGGTGGATACCAGCCCAGCAGCCCAAGTTATCAGCCCAAGCGAAGCAAGGGTGGATAACGAGGTCTCTGGACCATTATCCCCCCATTCCAGCCCCTGAAATGGGGGATGAAGGCCATTAGCACCTTAGGTTCCCAAAGCGGGAACCTGAGGTGCTATAAAATAGGATTTTACAAGATGGCCACCATGGAAAGGGAAGGCGAGGGTTCCATACAGGGCCCCTATTCGTAAAAAAGAGAACCCTATGACCATATTAACACAAGCACATTTTTCTTCCCTTTCAGATCTATCATAATTTCGAATAACTTTACCACAAAGCCAATCCCAGGTGGACATGGCTACTTTAATCCAATTTGTTGTCCCTTGTAGTCATGGCCAGTAGTCAGATTGTCTGGATCATGACCTTATTTCACTACCCAGACAATCTGGCCACTACCCATGGCCACAGGCTACCGCTCAGTCACTAAAGGTATACCGCTATTTTTTTGTAGCTAGATTATGACACTTGTCATGAAAAACCATGCTTGTAGGTCCTTGCCAATGCTCCTTACGCAAGTTTGCTGGAAATCCACCCATGTTTTATTTTTTTCAAAAATGTCAAATTTATGCACATACACTCGTCATATAACCTAGCCCCCACTTGACAACATCCATTCAGACTTTACGAAAACATCTAAATCTAGATATATATTCTTTTTTACAAACCTTTGTGTAGATTTGTCAAATGGCATCACATTTATAAGCCTTTACTATATTTTGGGACCCCCTTCTAATTTTGCTCCCTCCTGACAGAATACCACCAAACATCGCTAAAACATGTATATCTTGATCTATTATCAGTTTCCCAAATTAAGTGTAGATTCTTCAAATGGCACCTCATTTATAAGCCTTTACATTATTTTGGGACCCCCCTCTAATTTTGACCCTCTTCACAAAATCCCACCATACTTTTTGAAAAACATTAATATCTAAATGTATTATCAGTTTCCCATATTAAGTGTAGATTCGTCAAATGGCACCTCATTTATAAGCATTTACATTATTTTGGGACCCCCCTCTAATTTTGCCCCCTCATGACAGAATCACACCAACCATTGCATACTCACTCACAATCAGCTCAGAAATATACATGCAAAATATCATGCAGTTCCATTAAGTGGCACCAAAGTTATAAGCCATCCAAGAACTTCATTTCACCAACCCTGTAATGCTGGGGTGTCCGCAAACTTTTCAGGACTGTTTGCTGACTTTTGCGGCGAAAAAAAACACCTGTTTTTTTGCTTCTTGCAGCCATATCTAATCCCATCCTCATCACCCCTCACCTCCCCAGAGATTATTTGATAAGTTTGACAAGTGCAATGTTGCGTTGTTTAACATGTTTTTGCTGCGATGTTCGTGGACACCAGCAGATGTCCGCAAATCCAAGATGGCGGGTGTTTCCAAAAATCTGACGCACTTCACGCTCTTCACCATCCAATCAGCGAACACTTTGCATGTCCACAGACATGACGCAAGCCGATTAGCCAATCAGGACACTGTCCGCGCAGCGAACAGGGAAGTGTGACCGCGGAGCGGACATAGATATCACTAATTTTTTGGGACCTACTTTTTGGTCATTTTAAAAAAAACTACTGGACGGGTTTTCACCAAATTTACAAAAGCACGCTTTTGGAACAAGCCGCTGCTCCTGCTGCAAATTTGTTGAAAATCCATTCAGCGGTTTGGGATGTAGGCGTGAGCAAATTTTTTTCCCCATTCAGTCTATGGGAAAAAAAGACATTTTGGGACCCCTCCCTATAACTTTTCCCCCCCTGGACCAAACCTAACCAAACTTTGCAAAAAAATTCAGAGTGGGCCTTTTACCGTGGCTGTGTAATGACAAATGGAAAATGCTGTTTGTTTTAAAGAACATCTTTTTAGAGGCATTTTCATTAAAGTTAAGAAATGCATATATGCATGTATAGCAAGTATAGCAGCACTGTGTGTAACTTCTTTCTAAACGTAACAAAAAGCAGATGCAAAAGATGTGTACAACATTTTTAAGTGCCACTTAGTGTGTGGAAGTTTAATATCTTGCTAGTGCATACATACCTGCTAACATGACCCCTTCCAATCTATATGTGCTTATGCACTCCTATTTTTTTCTGCAGTCTGGGACTTGTAGTCAAAATTTCCTAATAAAAAAACATGCAACTGCAACTCGCACAATGCAAATTAAAAAAAAAAAAACAACACTTAAGCACCTACATATTACAATGGATCATGTTGACAAGTATGCATGTACTGCAAACATATTAAACTGCCACTTACACATGTTCTAACCATCTTTTCCATCCGTTTTGTTTTTCTTTTACAAAGAATGTAAACACACTGCTTCTATAAATGCACATATGCATTTTTTACCTTTCAATAAAATATCCTAAAAATAAAGAATATTGCAAATTTCATTCATTCCATATAAATGTCACACTCTCAAACTTCACTCATTACATCCCTTGCACTACCATCATTCTCCACCCGCTCACACATATTTGTATACCGGCAAAATATATATATATATATATATATATATATATATATATATATATATATATATATATATACCTTCACCTTGCATATAAAGTACTCTTCTTTCCCAACCTGTATTATAAGACACCAACGACTGCTTCAACAAATTCAATCTACCATTGCATTACCACTTGGCCACAGTTTCCCTAATCTTCAAAAACACTGCAACACAAACACACTACTTCTTTAATTAAAACCAGCAGCACAAAAATAGCCTAGACACACACCTCTTTCTCACAACCATGTTTGCCCTATCCCAAACAGCATTTCTCATACTCCAATTTTTTTAACAACATAGTTAACATACTTTAGTACACCACCCATAACACAACTGGACTAAGTTGTTCTAAGTTGTTCTCCCAAAAACTCCTCCTACCTTCATACATGACAACCACCTACTAAAAGTACTGCACCATTACCACATACATGCACTAACTTTCTTTTAGGATTACAGCAAAGAATATTTCCAAAGATAGCAACCGAAGAAAGAATACTCTTCACATCCATCAAAGTAAGTACATTAATCTAGCATATATATATATACATAATATATATATATATATATATATATATATATATATATATATATATATATATATATATTTGTAACAATGTACTTTTACTATATATTAGCCTAGAGTATTGTTTTCAAATCAACAACATTAATTTCATTATTTTGCAACATTCACACTCTTTGTACTCCATCTAACCACCACCACCATTATAACAAACACTGTTTTCCTCATAACATGATAATATCCCTACTCATCCAATCACAGAACAACTCACTTACTCACTAACCCAAGCTCATCACACCTCTAAATACTCCTACGTTTGCAACCTTCCCAAATACACCTATCCACTACACAATCACACAACACTCTATGTATCTGTTCAATCACACCCACGCACAATACAATACTCTTCACATCCAACAAAGTAAGTACATTAATCTAGCATATATATCGCTCTAATTGTAACAATGTACTTTCACTTTATATTAGCCTAGAGTATTGTTTTCAAATCAACAACACTAATTTCATTATTTTGCAACATTTATACTCTTTCTATCCATCTAACCACCACCACCACCACCATTATAACAAACACTGATTTCATCATAACATGATAATATCCCTACTCATTCAATCACAGAACAACTCCCTTACTCACTAACTCAAGCTCATCACACCTCTACATACTCCTACTTTTGCAACCTTCCCAAATACACCTAGCCACTACACAATCACACAACACTCTATGTATCTGTTCAATCACACCCACACACCCATGCACAATACGTGCAAATATATTACACACATATCAAACCCAAATGTTCTTTTTTCCCAACAGGCAAAACAAAACACCTACTAAAAAGCAACTTTGTAGAAAAATAAAAAATAAATCAGATTAGACTAAAGCAAGCCATATAGTCATCCACCTCTAAAGCAACGTATCGGAAATTTCAAAACAAAACAGAAAGTAATCTTCCTCAACAAAACTAAACCAGACACCACCTAGAAAAGTAAAGCCCCCTTGCAAAAACTACAAGTAAAAAACAGATGTGCACAAAAGCACACCTACTAATGAACCTAACACTATATCTACCAATGTTAATGTAGCCACAGTAAAACATTCCCAAGAATTAATTTTACGAGAATTGTTCTACCATAGAGTTCTTCACAATCTTATAAAGTCTTATAAAAACAGCTGAAACGTCACAATCTACCCTTACCAACTACTTCAGAAGACTGATCATTGAAGATCTAATTGACACTGCATTCTATTAAAGAGAAAGCTGTTTATATTGATTTTAAAAAGAATGAAACCACTAACTAAATGAATCAATAAATTACTAAAAGTACTTCTAAACATGCTCAATGTCAGTATAGATATAATTTCAAACTGTTGTGAAGTTGAATGGATTCACCCAAGAAGCACAGAGCCATATTTCAATGAGGAGGCTTATAAATAAGAACAAAAAAAACTATTGCCATAGACAGTAATGGTCGAGGTACTTCTCAAAGTAATATAAGAATGCTGCAGGGAACACAAAATGGAGCAGTACGGGCTGTCTGTGGATTGACAACAATATTTTAAATCTTTACGACAATTCCTCAATAACAATGTGAAACTAAAAGACAAAAGTAAAATGAAAACTTTACAAACCATGGAACTTTACAAACAATGGACTCTTGTAAAGTATGCAGCCACACTGGACTTCAAGGACATGCATTAGCCTGCATTTCAGGAACAGCTTTCAAAAGCACTTTCAACCACAACAAAATGTTAGGAACACACCATTCCACTATACCAAATCTTGTGCATTGACTATACATTGCAAAAAGTTCTGCTCGAAACTGCAAAATTTAAATAACATTCTCCTACATGGAACAGCCAAAGAACTCCATTGAGAAATAGAGCACATCCAAAGTAAATAATTTGGAACTGAAGTTGACTTAGAAAATTCAGTGACTTCAGAAAACATTAGGAAAAACCTCACAAACAACAACCACATACAACAAAGAAATAGCTATGTTTCAAAACACATTTGATGAAATACTGGACCAAGTATGTGTCTGTTGTCGCAGAACATTTTATACAAATAGAAGATATGGCCTACAAAATAGAGCACAATGACGAATCCCAACTGTTCCAATTAGCCTTATATCAAACCGCAGAAAGTGCATATAAAATAACTGATCACTTAATAGTTTGCAAATACTTCAAATCAAAGCTTGACAATAACCAAATGCCATTAACTGCTATCTCTAACAACTTTGAAATATTCCCACTTCCAAATGGTTTCCAACAACTCTACTTGAATGAAAGCATTATAATCCAAACAATACATCCCTTTCAAGCTATAATACACCTTCATTCAAAAACAGCCAAATTGCCTCCATCTCAGTTACTTAAAGGAATCTATGGCAACGTAGTATATTTGCCATTGAATCATAAAGAAATGTAGAAATGCTAGGAGTACAATGACCAATGGATCAATCTTTGATTGTACTAGTTAATGGCGTGCCAACAATACACCAAAAAATGTGGCAACTAGTCATCTTCAACAAAGTTAGACAAGCCGTGCAATATCAGAAGAAAACACTGAATACTACAAGGATATAAACATAGTGGAAAACTAAAGAGAAACCACCCAAATAATTCAAGATTCACAAGAAACGGGCCAATTTGAACATGTAGATCGTGTGACTGCAGCCAACATTTTAGACCAGTATATCATTCACCTACTACACTCCAACGGTGCAATTGAAGATGAATTAGAAGCATATTAAATGTGTCAAGCCAAAGGATCCTTAATGAGCATCTGGTAAAAAAGTGTAGAAGTATGTTATTTTCCCCTTCTCTTTCCTAAAGGAAAAGGAGGAAGATATGATGAAATATCCACACAAATGAGTGGATCAGAATATCGCTCTTAATAAATGTATTCTGAGGACCCTAGATTCAGACAAAAATTAGAATATATTTTCCACTTCCTGTTTGAAAGTGAACTAGCAACTCTATGTTATGGAGTTGCACACACATTAAAAACAGGCTCACATTTTTTAAATATGTGCGCTACCCAACTGCTTCAAAAGATAAAAGAAAAAGATAACGTTTTGCAGTCAAGTATCACAAATCTCTTGCCAAACGTGCCTAGTACAAAATAATTGTGGTTCTGATTGTCGATCATGAAGGCCGAATATTGATTGGTGAGGTTGTCTAGGACACTTGGTGGGCCAACAATCAGGATTTCTGTTATGTCGCTGTTGAGACAGAGGTGATTGTCAGCCATCCAAGTCTGAATTGTTGAATAGATTGAGTTCAGGGTATTGGAGTCTCCTAGATAGTTGCCTGAGAGTGGGATCAATATTTGAGTATCGTTGGCATAGTTAGTGTATGCTATGCAGAGAGAATCTAAGATGCGGAACAGGGGCTGGGTGAAGATATTATAGAGCGTAGTGGTAATGCAGGATGCTTGTGGCAGCCCACAAGTAATGGGCAATAGCGGAGCATTGGGTCTCTCTGAGAAAACCATAGGTAGGGGACTAACTAGTACATATTTACCAAATAGACTTTTGTATAGTGATGATGCTGACAGTTTCGTATCACTTATGTCAATTTCAGGTGCAGCAGGGAGACTGTCTCGAGGCCACACAGGACGAGGAAGGCAAAATGAAACCATATGTTTCCATACGGTAGCCCTGATGTGCACTCCTCTGGGGACCAATGGTTCCAAGCACAGTACGACGGTCTACAGTCTGGGTGCCCTGGGGTGGGTGAGCCCTCTTGAGGACCTTAGGATTCAATAAATTCAGATGTTTCAATAGCACATTGTATTCAACTTCACTAAAATACAGATTTTGTTAAGATGTTCAAAACTCATAAGAGGTCCGACAAAGCAGTCTTAGTCTATAGAAATAATTCCATACCTGTAGAAGTAGACAAAAGGTCCAAACTTTATCTCATCAAGGTAAGGAAAACACCCATGCATAACGTAGTGGGATAATCGTAGACATTGAGAAAATCATAAACATATTTTACACAGATTTCCAAATGTAGAACATTGCCTATCAAGAACCAAAGTCAAATAACAAATGGTTATCCCATGTGACAATTCGTATTCACAATATTCACGCAAACTGTGTAGTTACACATTGTAAATAAACACAAAAAATTCAAAATAGCTCCTTTCAGATTGGTGTGTAGTCAGCGCATCTCGGATTCCTAACAATCCTTCTTCAGGGCAAGTGAGCTATATGTTCCTATTGCTCATAGCGTTTCTTTCGTAGACACCTGACGGCTACAGACAAAGCTATTAGGTATGGGAACTAAAGTTCTTAGTATAGCAATTAATTTGTTTGTGTATACGGTCATACCTATCAAGTGAGGATAAAAGTACATTCATATTAGGAACTGTTCTACATTTGGAAATCTGTGTAAATGTTTATGATTTTCTCTATGTCTATCCTACTAGTTATGCATGGTTATTCTCCTAACCTTGATGAGATAATGTTTGGACCTTTTGTCTACTTCTACATATATGGAATTCTTGAATTCTTGCTATAGCCTAAGACTGCTTTGTCAGACCTCTAATGAGATTTGAACAGCTTAACAAAATCTGTATTTTAGTCCATTTGAATTTGCGGTGCTATTGAAATATTTGAATGTTTTGAATCCTAAAGTATTCAACAGGGATCACCCACCCCAGGGCACCCAGACTGTAGACCGTTGTACTGTGCTTGGGATTATTGGTCCCCAGAAGAGTGCACATCAGGCCTACTGTATGGAAACATATGGTTTTGTTTTGCCTATCTCTGAGAAAACCCTCATAACTCTTCCATTCAGGAAGGATACTATCCAGACAGTGACTGACAGTGGAAAACGAGCCTGAATGGTGAGGTGGTGGCAGAGGATCTGGTGGTTGACCAGGTCAGAAGCCACAGATAGTTCTAGGAGGAGGGGCAGGGCTGACTTGCCTTCATCCCTGATCTAATCTAATTGATTTTTTAGATCAAGCAGGGCAGATTCTGTTGGCGGTGATGATGGGGCTTAGTATGTCGGCACAGTCTTTAAATGTCTGACCAACTTTGCTTTGTGAGGTACTAGAGGGCCTGTGGTGTTAACTACATTAGCAGGGATTGAAGTGTAGGTATCCACTAATGAGGTAGTATCAGTGGTGAAGGGAGCCTGAAGGCGGGGTGTATTGACCAGGGGTAGAATATTGTCTCTGGTGAACTTCTGTGAGCTTCTTTTGACAGCCCGAGGAAATGGGGTAGGTGGTGCTGAAGGCTTGTTTGGCTGTATGATAGAGAAATGTATGATATGGTGGTCAGATCATGGACAGGGTGTACTGGCACTTGCAGAGATTTGGGAGTTGTGATTTGTGATCCATTCCAGTGTTCTGTATTTATTGGGTTGAATGACACCCAGTGTTATGAGAGCATCTGATAATTATTTAGAGGGCCGGTCATTAGGGTTGTGGAGGCCTAGGATGAGGTCTCCTAGCAAGATTATTTTGTGGTATGTTTTGCTCAAAGTTTGGGGAAGAGCCCAGAGGGTGATGAGGTGCATTCAACAGAGAATATGTCAATAGAACCTCAGGTCAGGGTTGTAATGACACAATCATAGTAAACCAATATGATTATAAAATAATTTGTATTCAAAACCAAAGTTAGCTGCTGGGACGGTTGTTATCATTTGCCTTACAATACTAAAGCAAATAGTGTAACGAGCATGATTAAATGAAAAATGAACACTTACATATGGGTTAATGAGAAAAACCGGGTTGTCCAAAAATACACAAAAGGACAGTAAACTGTGTAAGGAATGTGCATATATGAATTTTTGTAATAACCAACAATAAGTGCAGCCGTGTTTCCCCATTGGATGGTAACAATGGAAAACAGGTATTTGGCACGTATCTATAAAGGAAAGCGATGCATTGAATCCTCCAAGAGGTATACTATTTGAGCATGTCTGTATTAAATAACAGCTGTAGTGTGTAAACATAATTCAAGTATTATGTGACCAGGTTAAAATAGAAACTGCAGTTAGTAAAGTGTGAAGTGGTTTCAGTAATGCTGCAATAAATTTATGTATATTCATAACTATTTATATAACTGTCCATAAAAATACCAAATCACCCTCAAACCAGCACCTTTACAGATTAATGTCATGAGATGCGAACATTAATAGTGCATCGACCAAGGGAAAAATGGGTGCTGTTTTGGTACAATTTGTAAACTGGGATGGACAGCTGCAGACAGCCAAAAGCATGGGAATAATCTAAGTGGGCACACCATATTCTACTTGCTTGCTGGCTCGCAAATCTTATTACATTGCTCCACTCTTAATGTTGCGAGGCCTTTGATGCCACTGTCAAGTGCCCAATTGTTTTGTGGTTGGAGTTTGTTGGGAAACACACTGGGCACCCATACAGTGGTTTCTTGTTAGGTTCTCCTGCTTCTGGATGTTGTTTTAAAAAAAAAAAAAATACCAATATGCCTCTGTTTCCTTCTCTTGTTATCCATTTGAATTGTTTGTTATCTAGTTATTGTCTTTACATCAAGAGCAGCTTGCTCAAGCCATGTATTTTTTTTCATTTCTAAAGCGTGCATTAAGCCTAGGGGCATCAAGGTGCTGTTAGAGCCCAGTTATACATACATAGACATCAAGGGTTCACACTAATGGGCAAAGTCATGGGATACTGCAATCTGCAGTTATGCAAATAGCCACATTTTTTAGAGATCTCCTAAAGACCCAGTAAGATGTTTCTGCTCTTAAAGGTGGTGGGAGTGAGTTTTGTTGTTTAGCAGCGAAGGTTGGAACCCTTGTACCGCCAGCTTTAGATCGTTTGTATTTAGGATGCATCAATTTGTTGTTGTGGGCCGCTCTACAGGGTCTGTGGGATTGGTCTCTGATGATTTTCTGGGTCAACTAGGGGGAAGCAGAGTTGGACAAACACCTATGGATGATGGAGAATGTCTTGAAGGTAATTATTTCTCTAATTGGTAGCCAGTGAAGATTTTTTCTGGCGGCCAAGATGTGCTTTCATCTGGGGATGTTGAGTGCTGCTTGAATAGTGTTGCTCTGGATGACCTGTAGTTTTTTGATGTTCTGGCCAGTGGTGCCAGCAAATATGGCGTTCCAATGGTCAAGCCATGATCCTATATTTGAATGCACAATTGTAAGGCAGCTGTCTCTGGAAAGGAAGGATCTGGCAGTGTTGATCAATCTGGTGGTATGTGCTGATGAGGAGGCAATTGCATTCACTTGGTGCGTAAGTGAGAGCGTAGCGTCTAAGTAGACGCCAACCATTTTCACTGATGATGAGACAGATTTATGGATGTTGTCAATGTTCAAGGAGAAGTATTGGGGACTGAGATTCTTGATTACAGCTGACGGACCCACCAGGAGTAGCTCTGTTTTTTGATTGTTCAGAGATGATGGGTGGCCATCCAGGCATGAATTGTAGCATAGACGTTGTTTAAAGATTGTTTTCTAGATAGTTGTCGTAAAGGAGGAGGAGCATTTGTGTGTCATTGGCATAGTTGGTGTAGGATATGCCAATGGAGTCAAGTAGATCAAAAAGGTGTCTAGTAAAAATGTTGTACACACAAGATCCTCGTGGGACACCACAGTAGTTTGGGGCAGCTGGGGCACAAGGAAGGGCAGATGTTCTCAAAACCTTTTTTGGTATATCTCATCTCTTCACTTGCACCAAAAAATGTAGCTGCCCAATCCACAAAGGGCATCCGGTTTCCCCCTTTGCACAAATGAGTGGGTGTGCTGGGCATTGTAAAGTGCATCCTGAATTTAACACATGTACAGGGGGAGGTCCAAATCATGACGGGATCATTTCTGATTTTCTTTTGAAGTGTGGTATCCAAATAGGAATAGAAATGCTCAACATGTTTGTCTCACTGCAGAATGACCAGGTTCCACATGTTTTCCTGAGGATCCAACTTCAGGGAGCATGGCTAATATATGGCATGATAATGCAAGTGCTAGAGGGCCTTCTCCATGCTTTTCTTCTGCTTTCATAGATCAACAAGAGGATGGTCAATATTAGGACCTCAGCAGCAGAAGTATGCCATTTGGTTCTGTTCTGGCTTCAAAGGTCATGGTTTACCGTGGTAATAGAACTGCTTGCAGCCCCAGTTGCAGGTATTTCCATGTGTTCTCGGGTGGATCCTGGGGCTGCAGATTTCAGATATTATTCAATAGTGGGCTGGGAAACCGAAAGGCAGGGTTACCCAGAGAGGACCATAACCCTCAACCTGTGATAATGAGGCAGAATACCATTAGAGCTGTGACATCAAAGGCATAGAATAGCCACTTGAAGAATGTGGGGTTTTGGTATTCATTGAACCATATATTGATGCTACAGTGTCCAATTCCAACAATATTACTGTTTCTGAAACACATGTTTGATTTGAAGCTAGCCATGTATTCCCAGAGAGCTCAATGGGGGACATCTTTGCTTTTAGGAAACGGTGTGGTCTTAGCTCAGATGGTGAAAAAAACGAACTGGGAAATTATAAGGGAGTTTTTCTTTATCAAGACACATGCCTTATTTAGGTATTCCATCATAGGACATTGCCTTTGTTTTGAAAGCTATTCAGGTGGCTCCATGTGAACCAATGGGGTCTGTTGACATCTAGTTCCTCATATTAAAATTTGTTGTGTAAGTGGCAATCACTTTGATACACAGGCTTGGATGAAAGGATATGCAATGGTCCTTATTTGACAGTGCAATCATATGATTTATTTCTCATGTGTGTTTTAGGCCCTCATTACGACTCAGGCGGTAAGGGGTTTACGGCGGCATAAACAGCGCCGACCCTTACCGCCTGATTCCGAGGTCCCTTAGCGCCATGGAGGTTTTAACACCTGCTTGCAGGTGTTAAAATCCATGGCGCTAAGGGACCATGATGTTAATTACGCCACTGTAATTTACGGTGGCGTAATTAACGCCTTCCCCACTCCCATTATGCCCTATGGGGCAAAAATGGGAATGGGGAAGGGTAAATGGGGATTGGGGACTTACCGCCCCGCCAACCTCGGAATGGGGCGGTAAGTCCGCCAACCACCATGGCGTAAACGTAGTTTACGTCATGGTGGTAAAGGTACGACCCAGGCGGTAACTTACCGCCTGGGTCGTAATGAGGCCCTTAGTCTTTTTTACCAAAGACAATGTTCAAAATCCATCTTGCCCAAGACAATGTTCTGCCAACCTTCTTTCGAAACCCTTTCTCTGCTGAGGAGGAACAATGGAGCAAACACAATGTTATGTTATGTTATGTTATGTTATGTTATCTGCACGAGATAGTGGTCTTAAGCGCTCTTCTAAAAGCGAGATAATTAGGAGTTTTTCTCATTGCGGAGAGGACACCATTCCAAAGGGTGGCCGCAGCTATGGAAAAGTCCCTGCCTCCGACCCTGGCACGATGATATCTTGGGACAACAAGAAGGTCCGCAGTAGAGGAGCGAAGGTCCCGCTCTGGAAGAGAATGGGAGAATTTGTCCTGCAGAAACTCGGCCCCTTGACCGTGGATGGCCCTATGGACTATGCACAGGGCCTTGAATATAATTAGGAGTTTTTCTCATTGCGGAGGGGACACCATTCCAAAGGGTAGCCGCAGCTATGGAAAAGTCCCTGCCTCCGACCCGGGCACGATGATATCTTGGGACAACAAGAAGGTCCGCAGTAGAGGAGCGAAGGTCCAGCTCTGGAAGATAATGGGAGAATTTGTCCTGCAGAAACTTGGCCCCTTGACCGTGGATGGCTCTATGGACTATGCACAGGGCCTTGAAGCAGACATGTTGGCAGACTGTCAGCCAATGAAGTGAGCACAGTACCGGGGTAATATGGACTCCATACAGGGTGCCCGTCGCTAGCCCACAATACCAACAAGTGGGTCTTAACTTTTTCAGATTGCTGAGTTAATGAAATGTGAAGGGGGCAAGAAAGCATCAATCACAATGATCTGAAGATGGATTTGTGACACTATTGTGATATTGACCCCTTTTCTCACCTTCTTTGCAGGATAAATCAACATGGGGAATGTATGTATTGTGAGAAGGAAGCTAGAGTGTGTCCATTCTGAATATGTCTAAGGCGTCCACAT
Organism: Ambystoma mexicanum; assembly: GCF_040938575.1. Taxonomy (NCBI): domain Eukaryota; kingdom Metazoa; phylum Chordata; class Amphibia; order Caudata; family Ambystomatidae; genus Ambystoma; species Ambystoma mexicanum. The sequence continues at coordinate 250,736,060 of NC_090923.1, read as the reverse complement.
TGTAGACTCTAATGCATTCACTAGACACTATTGACTAAATGTTCACATCCAAGGATTTGATTTATGTAGTACTTGTCTTAAGTGCAGGACTGTACTGAGGTGTAGTTGTACTTAACAAATATGAATACGACTGTCATTGGGTGTGCATATAGCATAAACACTTGTCTGAGTGTACTTTTCTACAGCCACTAATCTTTGGTTTTGGCATTCCACACAACTAAGTACTGATATGAGGAAGAGGTATGTGCAGGTAATCCAAAATTGTGTCTCAGAGCCCATTGTGGTATTACATTGTGAATTTTACTTTACTTGTTTGACTGTTTAATATCTATATGTTTAACCATCCTTGTGGCATATACAGAAAGTGTGCAGGAGACAGGAGGATCCCAAATTTGGGTTCTCTTCTCTTTCTTTATTAAGTAGGGCTGTGTGCCAAGGCCCTTTTCCTCCTGAGCATCTCAAAACATTTAAAACCAGTCACAGTTAGGTTTGTAAAAATATTTGCTACTAGTTGTTCTATGAGACATTAGGTGTGCACTGCTTATCACATTTTTTTAATACGCAGGTAATCTTCACCAGCACTCTCACCATAGTCCTTACATAATTTCCCCCGAACAGCCTCTTAACCTAGCTTCTTTCCATGTTCTCGTTTTTATATCTGGCATATGAGTTCCTCCCATCTTACCCCATTGAGATTTGTTTATGCTGCTTACCCGAATAGACCCATGGAAGAGGGAACCCAGAACCTTGTGTGATGCTGTTGCGGGCAGTGGTAAATACCGTTCTGAGAAGGAGTGGGCCTCTAGTGAGTTGTGTCTGCTGTGGTCCGGGGGTCCTCAGTACTCTGTAGCTGTGGAATGGGAAGTACAATTTTGGCCCACCTGCAGCTGCTTCTCCAGTTGTGGCTGTACTGTTGCAGGCCCTACAACGGTGCAGCAGTGCCCCCACTCTATAACAAGGATCGTGCCATTGTATATCTAGGGAGGGGGAAAGACATGGAGGTTTTGTGGATGCTGGTAGGGAAGGGGGGTGCTCACATTGCTTGCAGAGTTGGGTTTCTCATATCCATGGTATATGAACAAGCATAATGATGCTGACACATCAGTCAATATCGAGGGCTGAAAGTGTTCTATTAAATAAAAACATGTTGATGCTGGCGCCTAACCCCATTCTCCTGAAAGGAGAAGGCACCAGGGGCACAAACACTCCAGGAGACATATGTCAGTGCCAATGGAAAAGCGGTGGTTAAAACAATTTAAACGGGTCCCCAGCACAGCCTTTCTTGTTTACATGGACATTGATCAGCTATTATTGAAAGAATGAAAGGACACAGACAGGACCTCCTGTTCACGCTAGCTGTATAAAGTATACCTATGGAGGGGTTTGATGGCAAATATCCAGGATATGTTAAGGCAGATACTCAATTAGGAGATATTATCAGAAAAACACATGTTATGCTGAGGAACCATGGCCAGCAGAACCAGTGGATGGAAATGTGGGGAATGCCCTTACCCATACGTATTCACTGATGAATCTAATTATCAGAGCTGGATACTACTCAGCCTATGCAGCACTGTCCCTGATGATGGACTTTTCAGATCTTCCAAGAGACCTACCAAGAAGGAGACGGCATCTACAACAGAAGCGGCTCCTTCAATCCACCAGCAGTATTTTGCGGGTCGTTCCTCAATTCAAACGTGCCAAAGCTGGTAGCACGAGCTCCAGTGTCACCCCGACCTAACCTTTGGAACTCGCTACCACCGATTATCAGGAATGAACCATACTATGCTACATTCAAGATACTACTAAAAACGTGACTATTCGACAAATCTGAGTAACTGAACCAGCCGGGCTTGCATTGCCAGACTCCATCTATTGGCGCATGTCGCTCCTCTAAGGTGCTTGTACTTGGTTGTCCTTCCTTTGTTTTTGCATCACATTCTGTACAAACGCTGTGATAACTTTGTGTTTAGGCGCTACAAAAATGTTATAAAGAAATATCAGATATTCGAAGGATGGCAGCATCAGCAGGAATCTCAGCTTTAGCAGCCAGTTTGGACATCATGTCATCTGACCAGTGCATTCTAAGGAAGGCTTTCATCTGGGGCTGGCTCCAGTCACTCTCAATTCCCAATGTACAGTGACCAGAGCTTTTCCCGAACCTTTGGTGCCCCTGGTAGACATTCTTCTATATGTGAGGTGGGTGTTAAAGAGTGATTGCCTGAAAAAGCCACAGAAGCAACCTGTAGTATCCCTATGGGATCTACCTTTAGTCACCAGCAACTGCAGTATGCACCATTCAACCTCATATAAGACACAAATCTGTAGTTTGGCTATTACATCAGCAAAGAGGATGCACTGCTAGTCACAGGCCATTACCATCAGTTATTTCCGGATAAAGTAGTGTTGCGTGTGGATCCTCGATACACAAAGAAAGTTCCTCACCCTGTCATATGAACCAAGACTTTGCTCTGCCGAGTTTCTACAGTAGCCCCACCATTCTGGAGAAGGAATCATTGCATACACTGGATGTCAGCTGTGCACTCTACACCTACATTCAGCGAACATCAGAATTTCAGGAATGGACCAGTTTGCTGCTTGCATTCAGGGTATCAGATAATGGCATAATTGGATCAAGGGGGCAATCATGGAAGCTTAACCTCATTTTGAGTCTTTGCTAGCTAGTTTGGTACAGGGCAGATCCAAACATGTGTAATGCTGCCACTTGGGCATCTCTGTCAACCTTTGTGAATAATTACAGACTTCAAAGGGAAGCTCCTTCTCCACTACATTGGGGGACTGTGGCCCTGGCATCTGTACACTAGGGACTGCTGCGATGATTTTTTTTTTGCAGACTAACTGGGTGTGGTATTAGTCATATGTTTCAGCGCACTGCTGTGTATGCCTCACTTTGTGGACTGTGGAGAGAGGGGGTTGGGATGTAGTGTTCTACTACATATGGTAACGTCCATTACTTCTAATTCCCCTGAATCACCACAGTCCTTATCTCCCCCTCCGCCCCCCACCCCCCATTACCAACCCAATACTGTTGTTCTCAGCTGAGCTGGGGGATTCAGAATGGGGCTAAAATGGTTGGGTGGGTAATATACCAATTAGTAGAAAGAGAAAAAGGAAACAAGCTATGGTTCAGGGGCAGATCCCTTTCATTATGTAAGAACTGATTTATGGATAATGATTGCTAGTCCTACTCTTCCTCATCACAGTACTTGTGACATGCAACTCACACCCTCAGGAGGATGGAATGGTCCATGATGCTGAAAAATAACAATGGTATGTTTGGATAATGTGGGTATTTCACATAGAGTAAAAGGGAGTGGGGCCTATAAAAAGGAAACTGCCCCTAAGGATTCAAGCCCCTGAATAGGTGAACATTAATCCAACTGGTTGTATGCATTTCACCCTGATATTGCTTGCATTTCTTCCTGCTGTCTGCAGATTCCTGGGACTTCATTTGAGTAGATTCACTAAGATGTATTTACAAGGACTCCCTGTTTTATACGTAGAGATTCTCATTTTACGCTGGCCATGTAGTGCAAACGTATTGGCTATATAGCACACCTTTTGCGTCATTATTGCAGCAGAATTCATGTACATAACAGCATCCCATGTACCATCACTTAAACGTGAGGCAAAGCAATCAGACTCCCGCAACCAAGTTTCTGCTGTGCAGCCCTTCTGCAACTCAACGTTCTATGTTTGCCATGCAATAGGCTGATCAGGGACGTCCATACTGGACTGTATCCCTTCCAGGCATCCAGCAGCACAGAAAAGGTTTCGCTGTCAAGTGATTAACCTGGCTGATCTTGGCGTCGCTCACTCAGCTGCAAGCTAAGGCAATATCGTCAGCATTGTTCAGCAGAACACGAACTAATACCCCACTCGGAAATACCTGCAAATCTAGTTCCAAGTCCCCGAGAGCATGTTAGCACACAGGTCTGCGGGGTTAATAGCTTGGAATCACGTGCTCTTGTCAACTCGGAATGGACAGAGAGATAAGTAGCACATTTCTTCCCCTCCATGCAACCATCATTCCACCGAATAAACTTAACAACACATCCAGGAGCAAGACCAGCAGGTTGGATTATCATCAGCTGCAAGGAGGTTGTATATTCGACATAGAAAGAACAGCAGCTCCAGGCACAGTTTTTCAGAAACAAGACACATAAGACATTTAAATAACTATCAAAATTGGACACTCATTGCATTATTTCGTTGACTTTTGTACAGCATCCTTTCGTTTTATGGATGGAAGTTAATTTAATACAAATGTTCAATTGCTAATTTTGGATTTGTAGATAATAGACGTGGCTTATATGAGTTAGAAATGTATTGCGTCTGTCAAAGGATAAGCCTCAATTACATTATATCATGTTCACTTGCTGTATAACTGAGGCTCTCATCCTCCGTTTCAATAGGTCATAACTACACAGCAAGCCATAAATCCATCTGAACGTTTAGAGTCTAGGCCACACTGGCAAGCTGAATTACCATTCCCACTGTGAAACGCATACCTGAATTGTTTTGAAGGTCCTGCTGGCAAATAAATTACAATACCATTAAGTAATCTAATGGAGGATTTGTAACACAGCAATATGTCATGTGGGTAATGGTCAGGGTTGGTAATCCTTCACATATCGTTTATAGCTTAACTGTAACATTTGTTTGTGTCCTCTGTTAACACTGCCGTATTGTGTGCATGTTGTGTGCATTGTGAAAGAGTGTATTTCAGAATTTAAGAAAGGTGAGATTGTAAATGACATGGTCTGCAGTAGCAGCCATGTAGTTATGGTTATGTTGCTCAACGCATAGGAAGAACAGTTTTTGGACAGCTTCTAACAATGGCGCCATTTGACAAATTTGCACAAAACGAGTTTCTGAAGTTTCATGCAAATGTGACAAGGGGATAAAAAGTAATGGGGGTGTCCAAAAACCATATGGATAGATATGACTGAAAAGCATGTTTGCTCTCGGAGCGGCAGCCGCATCCCAAATGTTTGCTTTCGTAATTTTGGTGTAAATCTGTCCAGTAGATTCTTTTTAAAATGGCCCAGAAGTAGGCAAAAGAAATTAGTGATATCTCTATCCAGTCCATGGACTTTCATCCTAGTTCGTTGTCCACAGATGCCTCTGAGTCACTCAGGGAGCCACACAACATTCACAGACATCAAACACTCACACTGATTGGTCAACTGAAAACACGAGGTGCGTCAAAACTTTTGAACCAGCAGCAATATTATATCTGCAAACCATGACGTCCTTCCGCACACAGCACAGTAGACATTTGCTCAGAAAAATACTTTTGGGTTATTTTAAAGATGAAGGAGTGCATGGAATGGGTAGAGTAGAGATAAAAATTCAAAATGGAAGTGTTTCTATAAAAAAAGAAAAAAATGCTCTGGTGGTGTCACCAAGTCTGCTGTCCTTTCTACTGTTTGCAACCAATAAAGACGCGAACATGGCTCTGCAGACGTATTTGGTGTTGCGGATACAAACCTCTGTCCGCAGACATTTTTGGCATGGAACTGTGATGTGTTATGTGATTACTTTTAGATGTTATAGATATGCAATACAACTATTGTGTGTGGGTAATATCTATGTGTGTGTGTAATAAGAATATATAGGCTGTTAAAGTGCCTACAGTGTGTGTGACATGGTTGAAGTATATTGTTGTTCCCCAAGAATCTGAACACTGGCCTAGGCAACAGTAATATTTATGCAGTAATTATGGCCAAGAATCTAGACACTGGCCATGGCTACAGTAGTATGTCCACAGTAATTAAGGCTGTAGTGATAAGCACATAGTAATTATGTAATGGACACTGAACATGGTCACAGTAAAATGCCCATGTTCTTTCATCTCCTACGATGACAAAGCCAGGCATTAGAACGTGTACATTCTAAAGAAAACGTTCAGTGATTTTTTTTTAAACACATTTATTTTGCCTCCAACCCCTCTTTCCCCACACATCTTTACCTATTTCCTACTCCGCGACCCCTTATCTGCCCTTTCCTACCCCCCTTAAAAAATGTGATGAACGTTTTCATTATAATATACACATTGAAATGCCTGGCATTGGCATTGCAATTGCAGGAGATGAAAGGACGTCGTACTGTATTTTAGTGGCTATTGAATTGTCTACAGTGTTGGTGCATGTGATAATACTGATCTGGTTTAGGTAGTAGGGATATGCATAAAAGAGATGTTTGTATCTTTTTTTAGAAGTGAGGAAAAGTGCACTTGCAAATATTTCTAAAATAGCAATAACTACATTTGTTATAAGCATGTGGAATATATGGGCACTAAATTGAATCTTATAGCACTGTTTCTAATATTGTAGCCTTATATGCAGGCAAAGTGAATAGATTGTATGGAATACCTATTTTTGACAGCATTTCAGTAACAGACACACACTGAGTGGGTGCATGAGCAGCGCCAATATGTTTACATTTCTGTAAATGTAAGGAAAATGCACTGGGGTAACACTGTTATGGTACTATTAAGTGGCACTTGCTATGAGTAGGTGGACAATGTTGGCACTATATGGAATGTGATAGCACTGCTTGGAAAACAGGAGTTTTCCATATGCAAGGAATACTGTTGCCATTTGAATGTCCTCTTTTTAGCAGCACTTTGTTGAAAGGAAATAAAAATAAATACATATGTGCATTAGGAGCCTCACCATTCTATCCTTTTTACAAGTAAGGAAAATGCAGTTGCAACATATTTGCACAATAGTGTTAACTGGCAGTTGATGTGAGCATGTGGAATATGTTGGCATTGCATGTAATATGGTAGCAGTGCCTGTAACATAGCGTAGCCTTTTATGAAGGCAAAACTATTGGCTTTTAGGAATACCTATTTTTAGTAGCATTTTAGTGAAAGACACACAAGGCATAAGTATATGAGCAGCACCAAAATGTTTACATTTCTGTGAAGGTAAAGAAAGTGCACTTGGTAAACAATGCTATTGTAATATTAACTGGCACTTGATGTGAGTAGGTGGGAAATGTTAGCACTAAATGGCATCTGATAGCACTGCTTGGAAAACAGTAGTCCTTTGTATGCAAGGACTATGTTGCCTTTAGGATCGCCTCGTTATAGCAGTACGTTATTGAAAGGCAAATAAATCATAGGTGCATTAGGAGCCCCACCATTTTAACTTTGTTACAATTAAGGAAAATGCAGTTACATAATAATTGCACAATAGTGTTAACTGGCACTTGATGAGAGCAGGTGCAATATGTTGGCACTAAATGTAATCTGGTAGCAGTGCCCGTAAAATAATGTAGTCTTATATGTAGGCACACCTGTTGCCATTTAGGAATGGTTATTTTTAACAACATTTTACTAAAAGACACACAATGCATACATTTCTGTAAGGGTAAGGAAAGTGCACATGGTAAACACAGCTATGGTGTTTTCTAAGTGGCTTGAAAGTTCTTGTGAGTAGGCGTGAAATGTTGGCACTAAATGGCATCTGATAGCGGTTAAAAAGAAGCATTTCATTATAGGAATGGTTATACATATATGAAAAAGTTGGCGTAAAAAATACTTTTCAAAATGTAAGCACAGCTGCACTATGTCTTATTAGATGTATATGTTCTTGAATCTGCAAATAGAACTCTCTAACAGTTTGAACAGTATTTTATGATAGAGAAGGCTCTGAATCGCACTGCCCTGTGAATTGACGTCGGCTGAAGTTTGCAAATGTTTGCAAATGTACCACACGTCGTGCCACCCGGGTCCGCTAATGATTCTCTGCATGGAAAGAGGGCTGCAGACACTGCAGACATTTGCGACTGTCCGCTATGGTGGGAGGATTAGTCAATCAGATTTTATTTTTGTGGAGAAGGAATTCAACTACATAGGAGCATAGGGTAGGAAGTGCTTCATTTCTTGTTTAAAGTGTTGCAACAATGGCTATGAACAAGAAAACTGTTAGGATGTTTGGAAATGTGTGGATTGATTAAATGGAGGTATTGATATTGATATTTTATTTGTATGGCGCTCATACACAAGTGGTTTAGAGCACGACAAGGCAAGGAAGGGGAACAAGGGCGAACAAAAACCACAATCTGACTAGGCCCAGTCACATTGAGAAAATGCAAGTGCAGGGGAGAGGGAAGGGGGAAAGTGCAGGGAGAGGGTGGGAAAGTGAAAAGTGCTAAGTAATTGACAATAACAACAAGAAAGCGGTTGTGCAGCCAGCAAATGGCAAGTGCTAGGATTAAGGTGCCTGATAAGTGCAGAAAAAAAGGGGGATGTGACGTTACAGATACAGACCCAAGTGCAAGGGTTACCAGGAGGCAGCGCGGGTGCGTGGATGGGTGTGCAAGTACCTCACCCTGAAAACAGAAGGTAACCAGGTGCACATTGCCTAAGCAGAACAGATCAACAGGGGAGAAGAGAAGTGAAGGCAGAAGCAAAGAGGAGGGTCTTGAGGTGCTTCCGGTACTGGAGATGGTTCTCCTCAAGTTTGAGAGTGGCAGGGAGGCTGTTCCAGAGGGAGGACCCAGCCGAAGACAGAGATTTTTGAGAAACAACTCACCCTGGGAGAAAAGGGCAAAGGAAGAGAAGGAGGGTGGTGGCTGCAGGAGGGCCAGCGTTCACAGAGGTTAAGGGAGAGGAGGCTGGGAGGATGTCCTGGGTTTTTGAGATGAAGTGAGAGGCAAGTGCCATTTAAACGGCCTGCTAGGCAACAGGAGAGGTAGAGACTGCAGCAGGGTTGGCCAGCTCCTTGCGTATTTTGAAGAGTTTGGCCAACTTGTTAAATGCTGCAGCAACACAGGCTTAGATGTGTGCTATCTTTTTGGTATGGACAGAGAGTCGGTATTGCCTTTGGAGCAGGCGGCAGGCCAGATTGTCAAAAGATGAGCAAGAAGCCCTCCATTTCCTCTCAGCCACTCTGCACTTACGTTTGAGGGTAGCTAGTTCAGAGTTATACCAAGAATTGCACGTGTTTTTGGGCTTCAAACGGATCCTCATGAAAGAGGCAAGAACATCAAGAGTGTTGCAGATAGAAGAGTAGAGCATTGAAAGGGCTGTTTCAGGGTCTGAGCCAGTCAAAGGCAGAGGCGGGGAGAAAGTGGCAGTAAAAGCCTTAACTGACACACGCTTCATGGGAGGGATGTCCGTGAAGGTAGATGGCAGTGTTGGTGAATGTCTTGGCCTGTGGTGTAGAGAGGGAGAGATGAGAGGAGAGGAAGGAGTGATCGCTCCAGGAGAGAGGAGTGGTCATAGGGATGAGAGGGGGAGCTCGGAAGAGATCAAAACATCAAGCATGTGCCCTACAGAGTGAGTTGGGCCAGAGGGAAGGCTAGAAAGGGAGAGGAAATTGCCGAGGTCACGTAACAGTACAGAGGGGGAAAAAGGAGAGTCTAGATCGATATTGAGGTCCCCAAGAAGAAGGAGTTAAGCGGTTGAGGCCAGGAGGGAGGAGGAGAGGCGAGGAGGTGATCTAACCAGGAGGCTGATAGATAGTAGCCATGGTTAGAGAGTGACCAGGCGAGGGAGAGAACCTGCAGACAATGCATTCGAAAGAGGAGTCTGTCTGCGTGGGAATGATAGAGGCAGGAATCCACTCAGTAATGATCAGGGCTACACCCCTTCCTGACCAGGTGGATCTGGGTGCAGAGAGGATCTTGTACTCATCAGGGAGGAGAGTGTCAAAGCTTGTGATAGAGCTGGATGTGAACCATGTCTCAGTGAGACCGAGGACATCGAGATCAAGTTCTTCCAGGAGGTGGCAGATGTCAGAGGAGTGTTTGACAGCAGAGCGATAGTTCAGACTGGCAAGATGCTGGTATACGCAGAGCACCCTGGCATCTTTGACAATCTTGGATTAGAAGTGTAGGTATCATGGCATGGAGTGCGTGCCATGAAATGGAATTAGCTATTACCCATGTGTGAAGATATGGGGAATTTGAAACTTCCAGAATTATTCTAGTACATTGTGGAGGCAATAGTTTAGGATATATAAATGGAGTATCTTTGCAGTTAGCAATGGAAGATACTATCAAAAAGCTAATGGAGCTATTTCCAGCCACAACAATAATTTTTTCACAAATTACTCAAAGGCAAATGTGGAAGAGATCAAACCTGTTTTGTCCACAAATTGAAACAAGTGAGGTGGAATATTAATACAGCTGTATGTGCATTTTTGCAAGATTAAAGAATTGCATCTTTTCACAATAAGCATATACGACATGATGGAGTGAACATTTTACGAAAAGATAAAGTACATCTAACCAATGTTTGAAATAAGATTGTTCTTTCTAATATCCAGAATGCTTTGAAACTGTTTTTGTGAAAAAAAATCAAAAATAAGGAAGAAAATGTTTGGTAGTAGATAAAGGTAAAAAGTCAAAACCACAGTAAAAAAAAAGTGCTATAATTAAATTAAAACCACTTTTCCCACACAGTATGGTCTACAGACTTTATTGCCATCCACATGCTTAGTTGGAGTAGAAAAGTAGAGGAAATTATAGTGTCGGGTGTTGTAATGTGAATGGGAAGCGTAAAAGCCTTGAGTATGACTGAACCCGCCCCCGATTCAGGTTGCACTTTATATTTGATACTGTATGGTAGAGAAAATTATTTGGGACAGAACATTATTTCTGTCACCCTTTCTTTATATTTATCAAAAATTGCCAGTGTTTGAATTAGCATAGAATATAATACTAATACAAATGTTGGAGAATCTCATAGAGCCTAACTACTTTAAATAGAAATGCAAAGTAGAATGAGTCCATTATTGTTTGCTTTCAAAGGTAGTTCCGTATGGAAATGTTTTTTTGTAATTTCTTTTTTGTTGTTTTGTTGTATTGAGAGAGGCACACAGGGAGGGTGGGTGAGGTAAGGGCAGCCAACCACCATAATGGAGGGACAGGGACAATTAACTTGTTTTTCGTTCAAAAATGGTGGCTCTTAAAATAACCTTTTTAAAATCTTTCTGGCTTTTATATTTTTGGGGGATTATTTAGTTTTATATACTGAGCTAGTAAATGTTCTTCTGAACTTGATTATGTTTTCTAACTTTCCTATTTTTTTCTGTTGTCCCTTTCTGTTTACTTCAACTACTAAAAAATAATTCAATCAATATTTTATGTATTCACAGAAACCGTTTCAATGTATTTTGAACATTTAAAAAATAAATCTGATTGCCAACATCAGTCAAATGCACTCCATCTCTTCAAAAAATGTTAACAATATGCCATTTGACATTTTCATATGAAACGATATGCCAACATCCTGCAAAAAAGCACATACAACTTTGCGCCTTGCTTTTCTCGATTTGTGGATGAAATAAATTAGAATGCTTCCACATTTGTCTTTGAACTATCCGAGAACAATCTTGCAATGTGTATACAGTTCCATTAACTTTTCAAATGCATTCTTCATGGAAAACTGTGAGGAAATTCTGGTGACATAGCCCAAACTGCTGCCACCACAGTGAACAACAATGATGTCCGGATGCTTGAAAGTAACCATAGTCTCACAAAATGGGAGCCATGCCGCCCACTACATTTGTCAAACTCCATACCAGGAAACTCTTGAAATCTGATATTCCCACATAATCCACACTGCTCACTGTACACCTATAGCCACGTTACCCAAGAATCACCCACCATCCAGACACTGTGCTTCCTCAAAGCCATAGCATTCTTCAATGCACACAAAAAAGATAACGCTTGCTAATCACTCTTCCTCTACAGCACATGCACAAAATCTGATTGGCTGATTCCCCGATGTCCACGGACATCTGTGACTGCCCGCAGTCTCTGCAGTCCCCTTTCAAAGCCTGGCATCCTTAAAAGACCTGAATGGCACATGCAGTGTGCGCGGACTACCTTCTTGTCCGCGGACGGCATGGCCAAGTAAAGGGGGTGTGGAGGGTTAAGCTCAATTTAAATAATTAATTCTACAATGATGGCTCTTAAAAGATTTTATTTTTTGTTTTTTGGGTTTGTTTCAAAAGACCCTTTTCTTGAAGCTTTGGCTTTTATTTACCATAGTAACACATTCTGTTTTTCATAACTCCTACAAAAACGGATTCACTTTTTTTTTCTTCTTCTCATTTGAATGTCCTACATCTACTAACACATACTTTACTATACACTCCACATATTCCCTTTTAACTTGTTCACACAAACTTTTTCAACACATTTTGAGCATTGAAAAGAAAAATCTGTTTTCCAACATCATTCAAATGTCATTCCTAAAGCATATAAAAAATACATGCACCTTAATTCACATGTTATCTAGCTTCCCTTCTTCCATTTGTGGCCACATCAAATTTGGACATCTCCTTATTTGTCTCTTACTGATTTCAGAAAAATTAACCTTTGCAGCTCGAAATAGTTCCATTAGAATTTTCACCACATCCTTCATGGCAAATGGCAAAGATACTGGAGTCACGTAGCCCAAACTGTTTCCTCCACAATACACAATAATAATATCAGGACATTTGAAGTGAGCCATACTCTCACAACATGGTAATAAAGTTGTCCAGTTTAACCCACAAACTGCACACCACAAAATGTTTACTTCTTGTAATCCAATAGTAGCAGAGATAGCACAAGATTCAGTATAAACCTTCAATGAATGGATCCAACAATCTCCAAACATCCATGCACTCTGCTTCTTCATAGCAATAGCCACATCCATCCAAAGAAAACTCCTGCTAATCTCTCTTCCTGTAAACATAAAGCACAACACCTGAATGGCTAATCCCCACAGTCCTCTTTCCTTGCGAGTCATCCTTAAAGGACCCGTATGACCGTATGGTCTCAGTGGACTACCGGGGCGTCCGCGGATGCCATCCACAAGGCAGAATGTCTACCCTTTGTAATTGTATGCATGTAACACTCCTTCATCGGCTGCTTTCAAACAATAACACATCCATCCACCAATCACAACCAAAAACTCTATACATGTAATGCTGTCATCTCATTCCAACACTTCAGATGTACTCTTCAATTCTCTGAGTACCTATCTCCTGTTACTCACTGCCACCTTCATCAAAAACCACTGTGAATCTCTTCAAGATTTCGATTTGCTAACACAGCAACATCTGCATCTATGAAGACATAATACAATTATGCTTATAATTTTAAAAATATGTTTTCAATACTTTTACAAATTTATATATGAAGGGTTCCGGCCATTTAACTTGTAATAAGATTCTCCATAAGCATGTTCTGTTTTTGACCACTCTATCAAATCCTAAGTATTGCAGCATTCAGCACCTGCTCCACACCTCCACACACCATGTGCAACTTACAAATGTGGTACCAATCTTTCACATCAGATTTTCCTTTCTTTTACAAAATACATAGACACACTGTTGCTGTAAATGCCTATATGCATTATTTCACTATCAACAAAATGCTCCTAAAAAGAAACAACTTTAAATGCAGATCATTTTACATTTTTCATTCCATATAAACGTTGCCCTTTCCAAACGTTCTTATTACATCCCTGATAGTGCCACCAAAAATTCATCTTACAGATACACTATTGTTCTTTTCCAAACACTACTATAGGACACCAAACACTATTTTAACTACAGTGTGCCATTGCATCACCACTGTGACAGAGTTTCTCCATTCTTATAAAACACTGCAAAACATTACAAATACATTGCACCACAAACCCAGCACTTCTCCTATTAAAATCACCAGCACAAAAATAACTTAAATATGCATCCTTTTTACACACCCATTTTTGCCCTGTACCTTATAATGTCTCTAACAGCACTAGTCATAAGGCCTCATTACAGGGTTGCTGGTAGAAGCTGCCGGTAGCTGGCGGGTTGCCAGCAACCCTGTATTACTTTGAACACCGCCTGACATCCCGGTGCTTCTGAAATATCACAAGCGATATCAATACACTAAGTTCCCTCATTCCCATGGAGTCCATAAGGACACCATGGGAATGGGAACCATGAAGCACTGGCACCATAAGTAATGGTGCTGATGCATCAGTGTAAAGCCGACTGGTAGCAGCGCAAACTGCCGCAAGTCAGACCTGCCAGGACTACAGTCCACCTACCGCCAAACACAGAGTGAGCCGGTACATAAAATGCACCCGTAACATTTTACTGGTACCTTTTATTTACAGACCAGCTAATTCATAATGAGAGCCATAGTCCAATCGTTCAATTGTTCTAGTATGTATTAAAATGCTTTACTACACCACCCATAACCCAACTTTATAAACTCTTTTCCCAACAACTCCTACTACCTTAATAAATAACAAACTCTCTTACTAAAATTACTTTGCCATTACCCCATATACCCACTAACTTTCCTTTACAATGACTGAAGACAGAACATTCTTCATATCCTACAAAGTAAGTACATTAATATAGCATGTACATCTCTCTAACAGTAACAATGTACTTTCACTATATATTATACTAGAATATTCTGTTCTACTCAACAACTTTCATTTCACTCTTACTCATTATATTGCAACATTCAAACTCTTTTGATTTCAATCAATGCACTGTTCTGTATTCAATACATCGCCAATTCCCTACTGCCTAACAACACATCGGGGGTCATTCCGAGTAGGGCGGTAAGGGTTAATTAACCCTTACCGCCCTATTCTGAGTTCCCTTTGCGGGTTGGTACTTAACGCCTGTTTTTGCAGGCGTTAAAAAACGAACCCGCAAAGGGACCTTGGAGGTAATTACAGTACCGTAATTTACGGTACTGTAATTACCTCCTTCCCCATTCCCATTGAGCCCTATGGGGGCAAAAATGGGAATGGGGAAGGGCCAATGGTGAATGAGGAATTACCGTCCCGCCAACCTTGGAATGGGGCGGTAATTCCACCATTCACCATGGCGAAGTTGGAAAAATACCGGCATCAACCATGGCGCTAATAGTGCCATGGTTAACACACGGGTCGGAATGAGGCCCATCATCTCTCAACAACGTATATACCACAATTTCACTTCCTTATCATTCCATACCCCTATCCACATAAGGTCCTAATTCCAACACAACTACTTTCAAACTCATTGCATTCCATATCTTGATCACACATTACCACACATACACACACGTCATAACTCATTTTCCATGACATCCACACAATCACCATATCTATGAAATATGTCACACCATTATACCAATCACTGATTTCCTCAAAACATCATAATTTCCCAGGGTATTCAATCACACCACCACTTCCTTACTCACTAACCCAATCCCATCACACATGTACAGACTCTTACTCTTACAACCTTCCCAAACACACCTATCATCACACTACACAATCACAGAAGACTCTATTCATCTCTACAATCACACCCACACACCCATTCATTATACATGCATATACATTACACAGCTTTAAAACCCACATTTCTTTTTTCCCACAACTCCATGTAAAACAAAGAAAACATAGAGCAGATAGAACACCTCTAGAACAATTTATAGAAAATTAACTCTAGAACAAATAATAGAATTTATAGACAAAAGTAAAGTTCCTCTTGCAAAAACTAAAAGCACAAGAGGATGTATAAACAAAAAGAGACCTACTAATGAAACAAAGGGGGTCATTACTAGTACGGCGGTAGGGGGTTAATAGCACTGGTAAGGATGCCGGTGCCGTTAACCCCCTACCCTCAGCCAAAGAGAAATGGCTACGGGTATGAAATGATAGGAGACACCGTTATGGCAAAAGAAACTCTTATAGGAAAACAACTCCAAAAAACATTAAACCAAATGTTCCTTTCGCCCAAACAAACCGCCCAGTGTGCAAATGGACATGCAGCTGTAAAGAAGGCATGTTATCGGGCCGTAGACACAGACACAATGGATACAAGTTTCAAAATCATTCATTTAGTATTTTTGTTGGATTGGCAGAATTCCTAGCTGGCTCTAAATCTAGAAAGGGAGTAGTCTCAACCAATAAACAAATAGAAAACAAGTCTAAGTCAGTCTGGTCAAAATACAAAGGCGTATACTAAGAAATCCTAACTGTGCCCTCCTTTTCAAAATGACAAATGCATTAAGGGAATAAAAAAGGAAAATAGTATCTCAAAAGAAATGTTAGGATGGCTTAAGTAACAACTCCCTTCCCCTCATTTAGCCCCACATGGTCTAGACAGTTTATTAAAAAGGATAGATGGATGGCACAGTTCTGTCAGTTTTGCACACGTTGGCTTACTGGTACAATTCAACAATTCAGTATTGTTTCATTTAACAATTCTGAAATTGTCCTTTCCATTCACGTTTTATAGGCACACATGCAACCTTCAACTTTCGGATTACAGTTACTTTTGCTTTTAACACAAACCAGACTTTTGTTGCCTTTGATAACTCACTGGTCGTGTTTTTTTCATACAGCAGTCATGGCCATTACCAATGCCTCCTCTGCTCCTCCCCAACTCTGCCATTCACCCGGGAGAGTTGCTGGCCGCTTTGATGCAGCTTGAATGTTTCTTTCAACCGCTCACTCGGTTTCAGTCTTAGAATGCTTATGGATTCCCAAAAGTGTGGATTCTCGCCTGGCTCTCTCTCAGTCCTTGCAACTGGCGATCAGCCCTTTGTCCTTCCAACTTCCATAGCCTGGTTTGCATCATCCCCGAAAGAGCTGTTCCTTCTCATGCCCAGCCTCATTCGGAGTGCACCTGTGAGCGCCACCTTTCATTCTCAAAAGAAACATTAACAAGTGGAAGGTGTGAATTGTTAGGACTATCTGCCTGACTCTGCCTGGCCTCTTTACAGGGATAGAGCCAATGCAAGTCAGTGGAGGTAATCTTTCTGACCTCATTCCACTTCTTCCTCGGCTCATATGGGAGCTGTAGTTTCCCATAAAATAAGCAGGGATAGAGGTTAGATGGGCTGTAAAAAAGGGGGAAACTATGTCTCACCATTGGGTGCCTCTCACCCTCTCCCTGAGGACACCCTAACCAGGTGATCCTCCCTCGGTTGTCCATGCCCAGGGTCGGGATCCAAATTGATGGCCTTTCCCTTTCCACCTGAGTACGGTATCCCTGGAGACTCGGTTGTAAAACCCCCTCTGTTTTTTCACACAGCTCAATTTGTAGCATACGCCAAAAATTCTTCAAATTTGTATGACAATTCCTCAATCACTATGTGAAACAAAAAGACCAAAGTAGAATTAAAACTATAAAATCCAGGGAATCCTGCCCAGTGCGCTGCCACACTAGACTGTGAGGACATACATTAGCCTGGATTTCAGGAACTTCTTCCAAAAGCACGTTCCACAACATCAAAATGTTAGTAACACACCATTCCTCTGTATGAAATCTGTACTATGCAAAAATTCCTGCGCTAGAACTGCAACATTTTAATATCATTCTCTTACATGGAACAGCTAAAAAAAAACTTCTAGAAATAGAGCACCTCCAAAGTAAACATTTTGGAACTGAAGTTGACTTCGAAAATTCCAAAACTTCAGAAAACATTAGCAAAAACCTCACAAACGCCAGCCTCCTAACAAAAACATATAAAAATGAAATAGTTAATTTTCAAAACAAATCTGATGAAATATCAGTCCAAGTATGTGTCTGTTGTCACAGAATATGTTATAAAATAAGGACAAAAATAGTAGCATGGCCCACAAAATAGAAGACAATGAGGAGACCCAATGGTTCCAATTAGCTTTATAACAAAAAAAAAATACATACAAAATAACTGACCCCTCAATAGTCTGCAAACACTGCAATACAAATCTTGACAATAACCAAATGCCATCATGTGCTATCAGTAATATTACTACTTCCAACAGGCTCTCCAACAATTTAACTTGTATTAGAGCATTTCAATCCAAGCAGTACACCCATTTCAAGCTATAATAGTCTCCATCCAAGTTGCTAAATGGTATTTGTGGCAAAATAGTATATTTGACATTAGACGTTAAAGAAATGTAGAAACTCTAGGAGTACAATGGATAATAGATCCATTTTTGACTGTACTGTTTAACCGTGTACCAACAAAAGACAAAAACATTCAACTTAAACAAAGATAGACAAGCCCTACAATATCTCAAAGAAAACATGGAATACTGCAAATATATAAACATAGAGGACACTCTAAGAGAAACCACTAAAATAATTCAACATTCACCTGAAACTGGACACTTTGAATGTGTAGATCCTGTTACTTCAGCCAACATTTTAGACCAGTTCACAATGCACCCACTATACTGCAAAGGCACTATAGAAGGTTAATTAGCAACATATTAAATGCATCAAGCCAAAGGTTCCCAATGAGAATATCGGAGAACAGTGTTCCTCTACTCTTTCCTAGAGGAAAAGGAGGAAAATATGATGAAAGATCCACACAAATTACTGCATCAGAATATCGCTCTTTAAAAATCTATTCTGAAGACCCCAGATTCAGGGAAAATGTAGAATATATGTTTCACCTCCTTTCTGATAGTGAATTAGCCACTCTATGTTATGGAGTTGCACATACATTAAAAAAAGGCTCTATTTTATTAACATTTCCACTTCCCAACTGCTTCAAAAGATAAATGACAAAAAAGTGGTTTTGCAGTCAAGTATCACAAATGTCTAGGCAAACATGTGTGGTACAAATGAATACTGGTTCTGATGTCACACTGATGCACATTGCATGCTAAGAAACGTAACCACATGATTTGTTAATTTAAGTTGTGCAGAATACGCATGGGATGAGCTGCAGAACTTCGTATGCACTGCAAAGGATAAATAAAGAGGGCATGGATATAAAAACAAAAATAAAAGTATGTTCTCTTGACCCTATCAATGCATCTAGGTACTTTCACCATTGATTCATTGCCATGCTGCACTTCATATGCTATAAAACTACACCAACACTCAGAGAAGTGGAACATTTCTTTTGAAGAAAAGAATATCGATCAAGAGGAGAACAAGAAATTTGCATGCTTTTATGGATACAAATGCTCCCAAATTAGGCCATGAAAATGATGTCACTCTTTTAAAGTTCATTGAAAAAACACATTACCTGTGACATCCCTTCAGACACCACACACAGTGACATATATACACAAATCTTACGCTTCCAAAAACCTAAGTGTGGCAATACTGCTGAATTTGATATTAAATATAAAGGTAAATACTATACCAAATGTTGCTTTGGCTTCCTTAGGCCAGTTGGTGTAAAAGGACATGTAAATAGCTTGATGTCTTCTGTCAGACACAGTGTAAAAGGCAAACCCCATTAGAACTCTATAACATTACAAGGGATGAAGCATCTAAGCACATCAGTTATTACAATGCAATCATTGCCCTCTTGTGGAATGCAAATATAGGCATACAATTAATTTCAGACAACTCTATGGCAGTTACATGGTATTTCACCGCCGATCTCACCAAAGCTGAGAAAACAGAGCTAAATGTCCTCTGGGATGACATATCATCTGACAAAATACTTTCAAAAAATGTTACAGCTTTGGCATAAAAATGCTCTCCGATAGAGAATGCGGGTGCTACAAAGCTGAAGACCGTTTAACAGATACAGCACAAAATGGCAAATCTGAGAACATTGTTTGGCTAAACATTGGTCCAGCTTCATCCATTAAAAGAGTACTAAAATCCTATCAATAGAAAGAAACAATAGCCACACATGATCTCAAGAGCCAGGACAGTTTAAAAAATAATATAAGTGACACATACTACACAGACGGAAGTACTGCTTTGTAAAACATGTGCCTGTATTACAAAACTACTCCTACAAAAATAATGTCACAGCAGATGAGACAAATTGCAAATATTCAGTCTCAACTTGCAAAGGAAGCCTAGTAAAACTTAGCATACCCAGCCTAAATAATCATATAAAGTTATCATTTAAATGTCAGCAACATAGAGAACTTAATGAGATGGTTCTACTACAACTCTTTAAACCTTGGAGAAAAAAGAAATCTTATTAGCTCACCATGACTCATTTTAAACTGCATTCAAGGCAATTGAAAGCTGTATCACAAATGTCAATTCCAAACAATACAAACAAATGTTGGACAATTAATGGCAACAAGAGGAATACATTATGACTGTATTAGATAAAGACATTCCTTTTTTTTTTTAATTGAACGCTTCACGAATTTGCGTGTCATCATTGCGCAGGGGCCATGCTAATCTTCTCTGTATCGTTCCAATTTCAGTATATGTGCTGCCGAAGCGAGCACAGATAAAGACATTCCTGAGGGCAGTCAACCTTCTATTACAGGAAGCCAAGAACCATTCGGAGAACCTCTCGTTGGAAGTGAAGCAGAGGTAGCCATGACTAAGGTAGAAAATACCATGTATCGATCTAAACAATCTGAAGATGTGACAGTGCTTAAATCACAGCTAAATAAGAACAGCTCACCATTTATCTAGAAGTCACAGAAGAAATTGAACATGGTTTTAAACATGAAACTAAAACGTGTAGCTGTAAACATTATATACTTCTGTTCCTGTATTAATCAGGAAATGTTTAGAAGTCTTAACAAACAACAACCTTTACGCTATTGTAACAGCCCCCACAGCTACAACATAGGAGGTGTAACTTTACACCAACTACTGATCCCCCAGTAGAACACGTTAACACATTGGAATACAGCAAATGATCAACAGAAGCTACTACTGAAGTACACAGAATTCTGGAACAAATGAAAGTACTATTGATAGATGAAGTAAGCATGGTTCCCAACCTCATGTTGGCTTTAATTCATCAGCATGCAAGACGTCCTAAAAACCAACTACAAGGAACTGTTTGGAGGAAAACATGTTATTGTTTACGGAGATCTCCTATAGTAAAAACACCATTAAAAGGTCAACCTATTTTCAAAACATTAGGACACAACCAATGCTGTAACACACTCGGCAACATTGGAAATGTAAATCTCTCGAAACATTTTCACTATAGAGAACAAACTCAAAACATGTGTCTGTCTCCTTAATACACCTATATTAACATTTTAACACGCATTAGAAGTGGTTTTCTTCCTATAGATGCAAAATCCATTTAAATGCTAGACTAATCCATAAGATATATGGGTGAAAGACATATACTCCTTATGTCATCGAACAATTAACTCAACAAAATATAAAATGCATGTCCTTAATGCTAACGCTTGGAAGCTGTAGTCAATTCAGTGATACAAAGTTGAAAAACGAAATGCAAACCATACTGCTTATCAGCTCCACAGACAATCTAGAAGTGCATGGCATGATACTCCCTATGTGTCAACAAGCAACATCATGCCTAAATAGCTTAGAACAATGTACCTCCAACAAAGCTAGATTAGGAAAAGAGTAAACTGCAAATGTAACCATGACGTAGAACAAGGTTTAGTCAGTGGAGCAATTGGTACAGTTGTTGACTTCCAAATATACCCACATGACAAAAACATTCATTTTGCCACATCCACTTTGACAAAGTTAAAAAAGTAGGATGCACGATATCACATTTCCTTCTTTTTATAGACATATATCTATGTAGAGAACAATTTTCCCTATCTCTTGCACAAGCTGTTGCTATTCACAAATCGCAAGATCTAGCCCTAGATCACACATTGATTGACATTGGCAGCACAGCCATTAAAGAGGGTATGAGTTATATAGCATTTTCCGTTCTGCATACCCTCAATGGTCTATTCCTAGTTACCTTTGATGCAAACAAAGTCAACACTGACATTCCTTCCATCCTAGAATACAACAAGCTGTGTGCACTATACAACAACCATCATGATATGTACCCTGTGCCTGACAATGGAAAACCTTTAAAATGAAAACAAATACAAACAGAATCAATAGCAAATCTAACCACAATACCACTAAAGAAACAAAGAACAACAGCTATTCCATCAGAAGACAAACAGACACATTTCTCTATGCAAAAACAATTGCAGACCCATCAAAGAATACGGAAGCACAACTCTCTGGTCCATTTAAATTCAGCAACACAACTCAAGTAAATTGCTATTCTAATGTAGCAATCAATGTTCTCTTCCAATTACCACCAAATGTCCACAAAATGTACTTAAACGGCTCAGACCAGTTGTGTTTGAAAATGTTCGTCTTTCAAGAATTGCCACAAATAATCCTGACAACACTTATTGTGTCTCAGGTATAAGGCACGAATTGGACTAGTGTAGAGGAATAGTAGAATTCACCATAAACATACATGAAGATCCACAATAATTTCTAAAGTACTACAGGTGCTAGAAACCAAAAGCATCCATATAAATGAATTTTTCCAGATTTCATACACCTGGAAACATACATGCACACTCTGCAAACATGTTTCCCAGGAACACATCCCTAATGAACGATGTGTGTATGTAGCCATGCCAAATTGTGAATCCATTCCATTGCATCATCTTCTACAGAATGCAAATCATCAGTCCAGCATACAAATAAACTTGGATATCCAATATGTGATACCGATGCTTCTAACATACAATGCAGGTGGTACCAAAAATACCTGTAAGCTTACTAGTTCCACACACTGTGAAGTATCTCTTGGCAAGAAAACCTTCACAACAGTGGGCATGATCTACCACACTGGTGCCACAACCATGTCAGACCATCACACTGCATATGTCAAAAAAAGAAGTGGTTTGTTTGAATGTAACAACATTTCTGTTACACCAACACATAGACTACCAGCAAATCTAACAAACACCTTCTTAATATTCCTTCAACTCAAATTTAGTCACAAATGTATAGTACAATAAACATTTAGAATTCACCAACAGGTATCTAACTATATCCATAATACTACAATAGTACTTTTAAAACCCTGGACAGTTAGTATATGCCAATGGGAATCTAACTACTTTAAGCATTGCCTTAATAACAACACACTTCAAACAAACATACTATCACACTTACACTTCCATAATATATCCATGCTAAAACACAGAACTATTCTGTAACATTTATATTCTTTGATACTATGTAAATGCCAAAAAACTGTAAGTACAGTAGGTCTTTTAAAATCCATTATGGATTCTTTTTTCTCCCAATGTCCCAATGAATATATCGTGTCAATATAACAACAGTGCAGCACACACTCACATCGTATCATATCATGTACTATTTCAAACCTATGTCAAAACAGTAAAACTATATGTACAATTGTATGCAATTAAAGGTTTTAAACTATTTTGTTTAACAAATGATACTGTTTTATTTCACAGAAAATAAATTCCAGCTTTATTAACATGTGCAACAAAGTAACCATACCCAGTATTATCCTATTTGTTTACTTCACAAAGAAACACATACAGATTACATAAGCACTATCCTCAATTGTACTATGATCATAAATACCATAGGCACTTCAACTATATTATTCCACCATTTTACAAATACTGTATACTCCACCTGCAGTACCTATAATTACTATTCTCAAATACACATATTGCATGCCACATAGAATCTGGCCACTGGCCACAACCACCACAATAGAATTAAACCATGTAACAAGTGTGTCTAATACACCATTAAATAATAAAACTGACCCAGAACCCCTTCAATCCAAATAATGTCAGCGATCAATAACATTTACTATGCACTCAGTAGCATCTGCAACACTTGTATTCAACTATAAGAACATTTCCATGTCTAATTTATTCCACTCCCTCACCCTTTCCAGGCCCTTTTTCCGTCACTAAATAACCCCACATATGTTTTCCAGTAATTGCTCTCACTGTGCTGACCGTGGACAGTAAAATGGACCACAAACACAGTCACACCTGGAATGCTTTTATTCACCTATATGAACTGCTTCCTATCACCTTTTTTCCACTCCACCACACTTTCTAGGCTCTATTTCGGTGACAAAATAACCCCAAATTTGTTTTCCCGACTTTTTGTTCACTGTACTATCTGCGGACAAGAGTGTCAGTCCGCAAATCCAATATGGTGACCCTTTAGAAAATTATGATGCACCTCACATTTTTCAACATCCAATGGGCATGCATCTTTGATGTGTGAGGACCACAAGCCACCCCTGATGCAAAGTTTGGTCAGGATTCATCCGGGGGGGGCAAAGTTTTATGCCGCACAAAACGTTCTCTTTCTATGAGTTGAGCAACTTAAACATAAGAAAATGGCTGCTACCACAGGCCGTGTACTATTCAGCAAAAAAAAAAATTGTTAAAGGAACAGTATGTTTATGTTGGGAGACATTATGGTTGCAAGGTAAAATCAAAAAAACAAAGAAATTCACCAATTATGGTACGCTATGAAACCGTAACTAATGCCAACACCAAGCACTGCTAAGACTAACATCCTGGACATCAAAGATGACATCACAAATCTGATGGCACCACTTATCAGGGGTGGTTAATTTTGTTCAGTGACAGTGAGAATTTGAAGCAGATGTTTATAAATGTGTATTATAGGGCCTGGGCACGTTTTGATGAACATTCTCTCACTGCTTCATCTGATCTTGACTATCTACAACACCCAAATACCCCTATTAATGTTTCCCACTTTGACTCCCCATCCCTTTCTTGAATTCCATTCCATAATATGCATGTTTTTTTCAAACACCAAGTAATAGTCCACTGACTCGGTATGTTCATGTTTGCATGCACCTGTTACTGTGAGTTCACGTTCACGGATGTCCTGCCTAGTTCAGACATATCTGTTCCAGCATGCCACATTTTTTTTTTCGTCCACGAATGCTGCAGCCCCATTGTGAATTCTGCAGCACATGAGCATGTCAATTTGTTTGTCATTATCTGTCAATATCACACCGCCGCGGCAGTCAGTTGCGAATGTCAACATGTGACCGTGCCCATGCAGTGTAATGATTTGTCCCCGACCAGCGCTCGTGCTTCACTGACTTTTTGAAACAGCATTTTTGGCCAATATAGGAAGTTTGAAGTTGAAACTGTACCATTCCCCACATGCTGAGAAGATTCTTAATACTTCTATAAACTTTTTATATCTTTTTACACAGATTTTACGTCTCTGATGTTTGCGAACATATGATGACATTGCGGATGGTTGCAAATGTCACCATGTGACGGTGCCCGAGTGGTGTGATGATGTGTCTGTGACAGCTGCCTGTGCTCTGTGGACATTTTGAAACTGCATTTTTAGCAAACCTAGAAAGTTTGTAAGTTGAAGATTTACCCTCCCACACCTCCTAGTGCCATTCTTAGTTGATATCTGAATTTTTCCAACTTTCCAAGTTCTATTTTAAACTCTTGAGTCTGCATACAGGTGAAAGGCCCACGGACTGTTAATCTGAAGGGACCCACCCCATTACTTTGAGTCTTTCTCATTTTGGCAGAGATCCTGAGAAGGACCTTCTTTTGGAGAGCTGCAGCAAACACTTGCAAATGAGCATCTGTCATGGTCATCCCTCTTCCTCAGGGGCCACCACCACCACCACTTGGAGGACCTGGACAGGGAAACAGGGCCATTGGAGCAGAGCAGGAGGAAGAGGAAGATACATATGTGGTAGATGAGGTACTACAAGGAGCACTCACAAAGAATCATGGGAGGGGTCCCAACGGCTCAGGAAACGTCTGCTGCAATCTCTGTCTGATCTGCAGGTCACAGGTTAGACTCCCGGCAAGGCCAAATCAGCCGCTCATGCTTCTGTAGTCCATAAATGAATATCAACTTCGGTTGGGTGAAAATTGTATGTAAATATGTTCTATGTACAGTGCTTTGGAGCAAGCACTACTTAAATAACACATTATCATCATAAAAGAAAAAGCAAGCTGGATTATTAACATAGAAATGTAGGACCATAATAAGACTAATAAAACATTAAACATTATAACATGATAGTAATTCAACACATAAATGAAAGGGGGCTGTCTCAGTAAGCGATTATCAAAAGGCACATCAAGAGGGCAACTTGCCCATAAATGGCTCGTATGGGATTGTTGGATCAATGATCTCAGAATGAGACAGACTCCTGAATATGGATACCACATTCTGTGGCCACAAAGGGACATCTATTGCAGTGAGGAGGGAACCAGCACTTGTCAATATGCCCATGGGAGAGCAGAGGTAGACTTTGTAGCTTCTAAAACTTAGGCTGACTATCACTTACCCCAGGATTAGTCGTTATGCCGTTGGATCTGATTGTGGTGGGGTGGGAAATGAAGGAACTCCCCCATTCCCACTAATGACTCTATGGGCTCTGCTATCCCTTTCTTTGTTCCCTGTGTAGTCACATTGGCAGGTCTTGTACAGGGTGTATGGCCAGGAAGAGGAATAGTTGATGTCCCTGTGGTAGGAATGGCAAACATGAGGAGAAAGGAACTTTGATGGATTTCTATCTGGTGAGGGTGTAGAAGGCTTTGCCATCCTGTCTTTGTTCGCAATGTTCCCATTTTCCAGTCTCACTGAGTTCCTCAGATCTTCCTTCACTGACATCTCTCATGAGTACTTATCCAGACCTTTTTGCACACTCCTTCCCAACTTTATTCATTGTTCCTCCAGGGCATTTGTGTCACCCCCTACACAATTCAATTTACAACCTCTCTTTCGATTGCAGACGTCTCATCTCTCTCATTTCACGTTCATCCACTTCCCTTGCCTCAGCTCATCCTAACCAGCCTGGACACAACTTTGTGTTGAGTTTCCTCCTCCTCAAACTTCAAAACAGAGATATCCCTATTGTGTAATGGGTAGCGATCCTATACTGGAACTCCCTCTCCATGACTGCTCTGGCCCAGTCACCCCCATGCTTGCTGCTTTCCTGACCACAACCATCAATGATCTATATCCCCGCTGAGATGATGTAATGCAGTTCTCACATGTTGTATGCCATTCTCCTACAAAAAGTCTTCAAATTCTCAGAAAATAAACGTTGGATAATTATCCGATATAAGTTTCCTTGGGAGCCCATCTATCCAAAATACTGATTCCAAGAATTACACTATTTCCTTTGCACTGATGTCCCTCATCACACATACCTTTTGAGAATGAGTCAAACACTACAACTATGTAACTCCCAAGCACTCCTTTCACACTCAATAGCCTCAATATATCTACCTCCACATCATCCCAGATTGTCATTGGTACTGTAACTTCCTTCAGAAACTTGTCACTACAACTACAACTTTCACATTCTTCCAATTACCTCTGAATATCTATATCCATCCTGCTCCACCAATAAACTTCCCTAATCTAACTGCTGGTTTTTCATAAAACTGAGTGTCCCTCATGTGCAATGTTCATGATCGCGTCTCTCATGCTCTAAGTCACTACTCTTTGGTGCCCCCTAACCAACACATTTCTTTCCATCCACAGTTCACTCTTGACCTTCCTTTATCCTCTAAGTTCCTTCCTCACCTTCTCTGTGAGTCATCCATTGTGTACAAATGTTACTGTTGTATTATATGTCTCCTTGTCTTCACAACTGCCCATGCACATCTTCTCATGAATCACCTTGGAACTGATAAACACCTCACCCTAAGTGGCTTCATCCTCACTGTTCACTGTGTCATCATTCTCCCTTATATTCCTTAACAATGCATCAGCTACTGCATTTAAAAATCTCAGCCTTCGCATCCCAGTTATCCACCAAACCATTCTTCTTGATAAGCCAAGAAGTCCCTATTTAAAAAATATCGATGTGAAGGGTTTGTTATCTCTGGTTATTGTAAATGGTCTGCCCACACATGATTTTTAAACTACTTGACTCCCCACATGCAAGCTAATGCTTCTCTTTCCAAAAAGGAATACCTCCTTTCCACATCTCTAAGTGTGTGAGATACAAAAGCCACAGTTCCCATCCCTGACTCATGTAGTTTCATCAACGCACATCCTATCCCATTCTCGCTGGCAATCATATACAAGTTTACCTTCTATTCCTCTCTAAAACCTTTCAGTACTGGTGATTCTACAAGACATGTTTTATCACTTCTAAACTCACCACGGCACAACTCGTTCCAATTAACTCAACATTTTTTTTTGGTCAAATTCCTCAGATTCTTCGTCTTGTCTGGTAAATTCTTAATACTTTTTCCATTTAACTCAATAAACCATTGAAAGGATGCCAACTCCCCTTTGACTCTGGGATCCTTCATCTATGCTACTGCTTCAATTGCATCATGCTTAGCTCTCAAACCCTTTATGGACAATGCATGTCCTAAGTAACCCACAGTTATTTTCTGAAATTTTCACTTATCCAAAGAAATAGGCAAACCCACCTCATTTTTCTTTTCATTTATAAAGCACACTAGCAGCCCAGAGGCATTGAGGCGCTGGTCCAAGGAAATGTCTTAGTTATGATATGATATGGCATTTATAACGCGCCTATACACAAGTGTTTCAAGACACGACAAGGCAAGGGACTGGGAACAGAGGGAAGACAGAGACTCCGATCTTACCAGGCCAGGTGGCATTGAGATTGCGAAAGTGCAGGGTAGCGGGGAAGGGGAAAAGTGCAGGGGAAAGATGGAGAGTGCAGTACATAGGATAACAGTAAAATAAATAAAGACAATAAATAAAAAGTGTGGCCAGCTGGTGGGAAGTGCAAGGGTAAGTGCAGACATCAGGTGTGCTGGTAAGGGGCTGTAGGGATACAGAAACAGTCCCCAAGTGCAAGGGTTGCCAGGGGGACAGTGCAGGTGTGCAACTGGCAGGGAGGGGATCTGGGCCCGAGATCAGAGGGTAGTCAGGTAACCAGTGCAGTTTCAGTTTCAGACAGAAGATCAGCAGGGGAGAGGAAGAGAGAAAGCATCAAAGAGAAAGGTCTTGAGGTGCTTCCAGGACCAGAGATGGGTCTTCTCAAGTTTCAGAGAGACAGGGAGGCTGTTCCAGAGAGAAGCACCAGCAGAAGAAAGAGATCCACCACCAACATGTTAATTGGAGAAATGACTGACCCTGAGGGAGTGGCAGATGAGTGAAGAGCTAGGGGAGAGATTAGTTACAAGAGATTAGTTACAAGGTACAATGCCTGCTACTGGTTACAATAGGCGTGGCAGTTAAAAGCAGACAGAACAATACTTTCTTTTAGTTAACAGGTTGTTATTAGATACAGAGAACGGAAAGATGGTCAAAGATGGTGATGGCAGGTTCATACAAAAAGCATGGTCTTGATCGCTTTGCGGAAGGCTATGTGGGAGGTTATTCCTCTGAGGTGAGGTGAAAGTGAATTCCAGTGGGAGGCAGCAATGAAGGGGAAGCTGGAGCCGCTGGCGTGTGTCTTAAAGACCTTAGGTACTGTGATTCTGTTTGTTTTAAGGGGTCCTAGTGGGACCGGCAATGTGAGGTCTTGAGATTCTTTGAGATAGATACGGGGGGCTGTGTTGTGAAGGCATTTGTGTGTGAGTACCAAGGGTTCGAAGATGATCCTTTCTTTGATGGGGAGCAAGTGGGTTTGTTTCCAAGCGGCTGTTATGTGGTCTCTTTTGTGGATGCCAATGGACAACCTTAGTGCGTTATTTTGGACAACCTGGATTTCTTTTATGTTTCTTTTGTGGGAGGCAGGAACCAATTATGGCTCTGGTGATGGTTAGGCAATTTTGCTCAGAGAGGAAGGGTATAGCTGCGGTTAGTAGTTTGGAGTGGTAGGCTGCTGAAGATGCTATGTCGTTGACCTGTCTTGACATAGATAGGTTGGAGTCCAAGTAGACTCCAAGTGTTTCAACGGCTTGGGAGACAGAGATTTGAACGTTGTCGATAGTGAAGGTGTTATATTAGTCATTGAGTTTCCTTAGGCTTTTGATTGACTTGAGGGTTTTGGTGTCAGAGTCGTAGTCACCTAAGAGTGGGATGAGGGTCTGTGTGTTGTCAGAGTAGTTTGTGTAGGTTATGCCTAGTGCATCAAGGGTGAGGAATAATGGCCTGGTGAATATATTGGACAGGGTGGGGGAAATGGAGGAGCCTTGCGGGACACCACACTTGATGATGTTGGGGTGTGCACAGGGTTGGTCGGAGAAGCCCTTCATGGCTCTATCTTTGAGGAATGAGGTGTTCCACACTGTGGCATTGGGGGAGAAGTTGGTGGCAGAGGATAAGTGATGGCAAAGGGTGCCGTAATCAACGAGGTTGAACACTGCTGACAGATCTAGGAGGAGGAGGGGGGATGGTTTGCCTGCATCTCTAATGTCATCCATTTGATTCTTGAGGTATAACATGGCCGTTTTGGTCCCATGGCCAAGGCGGAAGCCAGGCTGGCAGAGACCAAGGAGGTTAATAGTTTCTAGGAACTTTTTTACTTGGAGATATTCTGCTTTGTCCAAGCTCTTTAATAGAAATGGGAGTGTGGTGATGGGTCTGTAATTACCAGGGTTGGTTGGGCCAAGCAAGGGTTTCTTTAGGGTTGGGCGTACCCAAGCTTCCTTAAGAATGGTTGTAACATGCCCTATGGCAAAAGAGGCGTTGATGAATGCGGTGAGAAAGGGTGCAAGAGTGGGTGAGCATTCTTTGATGAGGTGGGCGGGGCAGTTGTGCCCTTTGCAGTTTGATGGTTTGATGGAATTAAGGCGATCAATGACTTCCTTCTCGGTGACGTCCTGAAAGGAGATGATGGGGGATTCACTCTATGTGAGGTTTGTGGTGTTTTGTGATTCAGAGGTTTGGTGGTTCAGAGATTTTTGGTGGGCTCGGATTTTGTTCTGCTGGGTGTCGAGTTTGCCCAGCATGGCTGATTGGATGCTGTTGCACAATGCTTCATCTTTGACAAAGGATTGTGGAGGGGAGAGGGGGATTCTAGCTTTCTAAATATAGAGAAGATTTATTTGGTGTCAGCCTTGGCGTTAGCTATTCTAATGTTAAAGGTGGTGGCTTTGGCTGATGGCACAGGATTCTTAACACATCCTTCAAGCTCTCCTCATGTTTACTTGTTCCCTTCCCCAGATGAATGTGTCATCTTGCTAACACTTCATCCCTTTTCTCCAACATATTAGCTTATCCATCACCTATTGAAATACACTTGTGGCATAATTGAGCCAAATGGCATCCTTCTACATCTATGTAAACAGAATGGTGCAGCAAATGTGGTCAGACCAACAGAACTATCATTCAATCTAATTTGATGATAAGCTGAGTTAAATTCAATCAAAGAAACATTTTAGCTCCTGATACTTCTGCTATCAGTTCATTAATCTTAGGCAATGAAAACCTGTTTGGGATCACACTTTGCTAACCCCTCTTAAAGCTATGCGTAGACTTACCTTACCATTACTCTTTCATGCCACAACTATAGGGCTATCCACTCTGTTTCTTTTGTCTCTTCAAATATGCCTTCCCCTTTATCACTCTCAATTTCTGGCCACAAAGCAAATGATATGGTGTGTGCTGTGGCCCTAAGAGCATTGCCTCCACCCCAGCCCTCTATCCTGTATGCAGTTTAAAAACCCATTGAGACATCCAGTTTTCTTCTGATATGCATCTGGATACCACACTTCAATCTCCTCTTTATCACTTTCACCACTTTTACTTTCAGCCATCACATTCAACAATTGGGCTTGACGATCTGGATCCAACTTTATTCCCAAATCAGCTTGAGCATCCCAAAACCCGAGATCACCACCTTTGCAGGTTTCTTGCACTAAACCCATTGCTTTGCAGTTTTTAAACTGCAACTGTGCCTCAAACACTCCCAGTATGTCTATTGTATTTCATATTGTATTTTATATTTTATTTGAGATTTATATAGTGCCTTAAGCAAAAGCTCTGCACATAATTAAAATGCAAATAAAAATGTAGTAGTAGTCAGCCCTAATTGTCAGATTGGAGAAAATGAGTCTTCAGTGAGATACAGAATACATAAAATGAAGAAATAGAACACTTGGAAAGTGGGAGAGTATTCCTGTGTAAAGGAGCTAACTAAGAAAATAGGCACACACGTGATTGAGCACATGGAGGACAAGGAACTACCAGAAGAAGTTGAGAATTGGAGTGAAGAGAACACAAAGGAATATAGAATGAAACACAAGAAGAAAGATACACAAGCTGAAGGCTGTGAAGAGATATAAATACAAGACACCAAAAATTCATTTTGCGTCAAGAATAAAATTAGAGCCAGCCAAGAGAGAGAGGAAGTAATAGAATCATGAGGAGAGAGAATATAAAGAAGTTGAATAGAAACGTTAAAGACAGATTTCAGTGGTACTAGACGAGAGATAGGGAGAGCAAACAGAGAAGCAGAGCAGTAAAAAAAGTTGTGAGAAAATTAACGAAGACATAAAAAGTTAGAAAAGTATGAGCTATACGAATATTGTACACATGATTGAGACAAATGTGTGAAGATACAGAAACATGATGTGAAAACGATGGATCAGCATCAAGACAGAGTCCTAGATAACGAGCCATAGAAGAAATGGGGAGCTGCGAGGGTAGAAAAGAAATAAACAAAGGAAGAAGGGTAAGTGACATAGTGTTTGCAGGAAAGAAAAGTGCCTCCATTTTGGTAGAGTTTAATAAAAGTAAATGTGCTGACATCCAGGAATTGTTAGCTAGTAAGCACAACATATGTTTAGCATGTACTTCAGAGGAGAAAGAAGAAAAAGACTGAAAGAGTTGAGTGTTGTCTGCATAGAAGTCATGAAATAGCTTCTGCCAAAGGAGACATATAGAGGAAAAATGAAATGGGCCAAGAACATAACCTTGAGGAACACCATGAATAAGTGTAAGTGTATGAGAGAATGCACCAGCGCAGGAGACCGACAATGTCCTTTGAGGTAATTGTGACCTAAACCAAGTAAGAACAGATCCAGAAAATCCAAAGGAAGAAAGAGAATTAAGTAGAAGAGGGTGATTGACAGTATCAAAAGCTGCAGACAAATCTAAAAGGATAAGAAGAGCTGAGTGTTTATAATTGTGCTGAAAGTAAGAAATTAGAGACAGAAAGAAGAGCTGTTTCATTGGAGTGAAAAGTTTGAAATCCCAACTGATACCTTGGAAGAATAGAATTAACTGAAACAAAAGTAGAAACTTGAGAGTAAACTAAATGTTTGAGTAATTTAGAAAGCTATGACAAAAGAGAGAGGGCGGAAATTGAAGTATGAGTAGGGTCAGAAGTAGGTTTTTGTTAAGATCAGAAGAATAGATGCATGCTTCAAAGAGGAGGGGGAAACAGAAGTTGAGAGACAATTGTTCAAAATGGAAGTGAGATAAGAAACAAGAATGGGGTAGATTTTAAGAAAAAGTACAGAATGGATGGGGTCAAGCAGGGAAGCAGTGGGATGAGCTCTAGTTAATGCAAAGAAGTCGATTCATTAGTGATTAGTGGGAAACAAGAAATAGTAGGGTTAGGAAGTAAAATATAAGTAGTAGCAATTGGGAAATTAGAAGGCTCAATAGCAGTGCGAATAGAAGCTACCTTTACAGAGAGAAATGGAGCAAGTCAGATGCAGATAAAGTGGAAGTACTAGAGTAATCAGGAGTATAAGGAGACAGGAGACATGACAGAGTTTGAAATACATGTTTAGTATTGTAATGTACATCCCTCTTGTAAATTACAGCTCTTCTTTTTCTGCCTCCACGTATCCGCAATCATCAGCATGTAGTCTGCTCCACTGAGTATTAGCATCTTGATGTCAACCCCACTCACCTTAATAATGCATCAGGGAGTTGTTCTCTTCAGTCAAGCATCAATGTGTTTACCACAATCCTCTATTCATTTTCTTCACATCTAGCTAGTCCCATGCAGCCCAACAATAGTGTCACTTCTTGTACCAATCTGCTATATCTAGAACATTGTCTACAGCACCTTGCAAAGTGTCCATTTCTACCACATTCTCTGCAGACATCTGCAACACCCCTTGGTGCCATTACATCGTCTGTGTTGTTCGGGCATTTGCTCCACCTTTCTTTTGGAAACAGGTTTATATCGAAAATCTATCCACCCTTCTTGCTAGATGCTGTAAGCTGCTCCACCATGTGGAGATGGTCCATCACCATCCAACTTTGTGATGCAGGACTCGGTATGTGCCACAATTTTGGCTACTTTTCTCACAGAAAGATACATGTGTGTATCATCAGCACACTAATGGATTATAGTGTTATAGCCAGAGACCAGAATTCCTAAATGTTCCAAATAAATTTTGAAAGGTCATGGTGGCAGACAAAATCTATGTGGAACATTGCAATGTACAGGAAGGGAGTAGGAGTCCTAATATGAAGTGACAAAGTCACAGGGTAATCCACACATCATGTCTACTGTCCGCATGAGAGTAGGTCTGACAGAACCCTAATGTGTACTCCAACCCGACCAGATACGCATCCCGAATATCATCTGGTGCAAGGTGAAAGATGAGTGCATAGGAGGGAGGGATGCCCAAGCAGACAAACCCCAGAGAATTCTATCAAACTATCCTATCAGAGAATCCCTCTAAATCAGACCTAGGTGGTTAGGTGGACCACCCCTGAATTATTCCTGATTGCCCTTACAAAACAAACAGTTTGAAACTAAAAGGTCCAAATGAAACAGGATACTTCGGACTGTATCTTCCTGGATGCATTTGGTTTATTTTATTGTACTCAATTTCTTAAAGTACGGACCAAGTTGGAGAGCAGTAAAGCGGTGAACAGGATTGTGTGCAGCCAGCGTTTGGGCTGGCATTTTCTAACGGTAACACAGTAGTGTGAGTTGCGGTCTGTGCATCGATTAAGATTAGTTCTCAATTAGTTCTTGGTAGCAATGAGACTTTTCTGCAGAGCAATTGGAGTTACATTTATTAGTTTTGTATTGTTGGAATTTAGCAAAGAGCGATATTGTAAAATATTAAGAGATTATGCTGGGTGATTAAGACACCCTATACATGCCTTGATGTTGCCACCAGTAATCTGAATAGTAGATATGCCAACAGGCATTTTATAACTCCCCTAGATGACATTAAGTGCATGGAGATCCTGGACCCACATCTTACCACCACTGATGTGTTCTTATGTATCAACTGAATTCGTTTAATAAGCCCCACTGGGATCAGGATTAGCCAATTTAGACCTTATACTGTTTCTGCCCACACGATAACAGTCTACTTTCAATCTAGAAGTTCATCCTGAGGCCCCTACTGTATTTGTCTGACAAAAGCAGCTAATAGGAGTCAGTGGTCGATGAGGGAACAGAGCTGACAAAAGCCATCCTGATTATTAGGGATTGCATTATTCGTATTTTTCCACTTCTCTGTTCTACTTGTTATCCTGCTATGTCCAGCAAAGCTATCCACGTATAGCAGCATGTATCTGTGATGTTGCCCTTTTTAAATATTGTAAGAATAATACTTATAGTCCAAGACACTGGAAGACTATTTGAGTGGATCACTTCTTTAAATACCTGTTGCAGAATTCCAACCATCTCATCATAATGGCAAGCAGCATCTCGAGTTGTATGTTATCAGGTACACAAGCTTTTCCGTGTTTCAGAGACCTTGGCCATTCCTGAATTGCAGCAGATGTAGGATATATGACTTTAATTGAATCTGCTACACAGGGTGTATATGAGTCACCATCAGTTGATAGCACCTTCGGGTAGTATGCCGCCCAGGTGCTTATCGGGATTCGGCATTCTGAGGAATTTGTTCTTGAGGCTTCAGTTCCTTTCTTTACCATTCTCCAGAATAAACGTCTGTCCTTCTTTCTGACTGATTTCAGAAACATTGCCTATTGTTTTAGTTTAAAAACCTTCCTTTTGTTTTTAATTAGTCATGTGTAATCCATTTGCAGAGCAGTCTTACTTTCATTGGAGCTGATTATTGCAATTAAGAAAGTTATACAGCACCGATTTTGCTTGATGAAAGCCTCATACCAGGTTTCATGCCATCTTTGATCTACTTGCCTTTGATTGATTCTGCTGGATGCCCCTGGGCCAGGTTCTCAATACAAATAAATAAACTACACTAAACTAAACTAATTAAAACATAGCTTAAGAAATGCATAGGAGAAATGACAAAAGGGGGTTTTATTTGCAAAAGTTATTTTGTTAAAACTCATATAAACTGTTGGAACATCTGCCCCAACAATGTTGTATCACCGTTATGCCACTACTTTTTTTTCTAGCTGACTTTTTATAGGCGTCTGCTTCCCATGTGTTACTCAAGGTGATGCTTGTATTGCCAAAATATGACTTAAGGATTAATGTGCAGAGGATCAGGACTGAAGGCTCCATCATTTCCGGAGTAACTGACACAAAGGTAGTGGGCTTGGGCACAGCAAAGGAATCCAGCGTGTACTAGTTTAGACAATGGGCCTCATCATGGTTTTTGTGCAAATACAGTCGTTATTCTACCCCAGCAGTATTACTGTTGCTGCCGGTATGACAGGCAGTATTACCGCTATGTCATGACCTGACAGGCAAGCACACACCCATTGGAGGTAACGCTAACCTCTTTCTGTGGTATTACTACCGGCAATGGCCATCTAGTGGTAATACCAACTGCATACAACAGTATTGCCATTTCCACCAGCACATCCAGCGGTATTACTGACAGCAGAAAAAATGTCACTGCTTGAACAGGAAGCATGACAGTGGTCATCTTTAAGAACTCAATCCACTCTGAATCTCCCATTTCCTATTGTCATAAGGACACCATACCTTGTAAATCATCATGTCACAGGAAAAGGGAAAGGCTTGCCTCCCATACCGTAGGGTGCATAGCCAAAGTTTACGGAATCAGAGATTAATGCTCTAGCTGATGAAGTTGTACACCATGCAGAGGAACTGTTCGGCAGTAGGCAGAGAAAGACCTCTGCCCAGAGGAAGGCGCAATACGGTCCAAGATCAAGGAGCAGGTGACGGCGGTGGGCACTGTTCCACGTGAGTCAAAGGACCACTGCAAATGTTGTAACAGCTTAAATGCCAGAGTACACAGCCTTCTCTCGTGCCACCAGAGGGGGCGTGCTTTCACAGGAGGTGACACTGTGGAACCCCTGACCTTCATGCTATGGGAGGAGAAAACCAGCTTCATCCTCCACATGGAGGGCATTCAGGGGATCTGGAGCACAGAGGCTGGAGTAGGGAGACATAGTGGTAAGTCTATCATACCCCACATACATGTGAATGCACTGGCCAAAAGCATGCGTCTGGCAGGATAGATGAGCACAATGGGCAAAAACAAGGAAATCACAGAAACTGCACAGTGAGTACACTTGTGTGCCAGCGGATGCAGTGAAATATAGTAATGGATATGTACTGTAGGTGAAATGTGAATGCCAACACATGGAAACATGGAAACATGAGAAGCGCCCATGTGTGCCACGATAGTTCCTGTTGGCAAGTGAAGCCCCAATGCCCCCACAACAGCAAGCAGCCTTGGCAGTCCAACAGGCAACACGCGCATGCATGCCCCATGTACACCCTCAGAAGGTACTACCTCCACTTAGTAATAGCAGCACCCAATGGCCTGATACCGCCTATGCCATTCATTCAAAATGTGCGTAGGTAGACCACACACAATGTTGCATCAGTGTTATGCAAGCCAGCTGAAGATTTCTGCAAGATGACTGACAACATGTCATTGTACCTCTAACAAGTACATAGTCCATGGACAGTGAAGATGCTGGGCACTACACTGCTGCCACACCATCCACCTCCACCCCTGATCAGGCCAGACCCATAGGCAGAGGGAGTATGTGGCAGAGCAAGGCAGCAAATCCACCACATATCACTGTAGGAGGAGAGCACCATCTCCACAGTGGTGCCAAGTGGTCCCTTCACCGGACATGCACGTGCAATGGCTGCCACTGAAGCTGCCATAGCCACACCACATCCAGCACATGTGGCAATCCACACAGCCACAGTCCCTGCTCTGGCACCTATATCACAGGCAGTAGCACACGCTCCGCGCCATCTCGGGAAGTGCATCAGCAGCCACAACACCATTGTGGCACTGGCAGTGACTGAACCACTGAGGAGAAAGAGGAGAAGGACGAAGAAGAGCAGGAGGAGGAGGAGGAGGAGGACATGGCTACCACTCCCCATGCTTCAGCCTCAACCCTCACCACAACCCTTCACCTCAGCCCATGCACAACATGTCAGTTGTTCAAGCTCAGCTAGATGCCATTGAGCAATGCTAGTTTTCTCTCGAGGCACTGGCAGGGGAGCAGGTCGAGCACATGCAAGTAACCAGGGCTGCCTTTAGGGTTCATGCCGACACATTTCCCATTCCCTCTGGCAGGCCACCGCTGCCATTACATTGGTCGTGCAGAGAATGAGGGAACACACTGAGGGAATGTTGTCCATCGCAGAGTCCCTGAATTCCTGCATGCTGCTGACCATTCAGAATATCCTAGGCCAGCGGTCTGAGCCTTTCACCTCTGTCACCCTCAGAGAGGGGTCACAACACAGCACCCCAAGGCGCCGCTCACAGCACAACTTGCAAACATGCTGGAGCTGGCTTCCAAGCCTGAGAGGAACAGGAAGTGACTGCCAACTGTGTGGCATGGCAAAATCATTTTGGGGATGGTGTTTTGGGAGGGTTTTTGGGGAGGGTTTTAGGGGAGGAGGAGGTGTTATACAGATAAGGTTTTGGAGATGCACGCTTGTCAGGGTTTTTGGGGTGGGTTTTTGCAGAGGGGGAGGTGTTGTAGGTATGGTGTTTTGGGGATGGTGTTTTGGGGGTGTTTTTGAGGATTTGGGGGGATTTCTGGGGAGGGGTGGTGTTGTAGGGATGGTGCTTTGGGGATCCTGTACGGGTGCCATCATCCATGGTAGCTGGGGTTATCCAGGGTCACCTGCAAGAGCAATGGTCAAATGTGTCAGTAACAGAGCATTGAGGATGTATTTCCCATTACAATGCCATGCTGATAGATAGTCTGTTCATGCGTTTCAGAAGTATTGTCACAAAGCATGATTTACCAAGCATGATACAGAGTTTTTCACTCAGGGGGTATATTTGCTCTGTCAGGGAACATCATGCACACAGCTCATAGCTACCACTTGTTGCTTTCAGGGTCTGTGACTGACAAGGCAGCATGCCATGGTGCATGTGTTGGGCCTGTCCGTTGCTCCCATACATGTGCCCATATGGGTGTTTAGTTGTACTTGCACAGGTTATCCTCCCTTAAATGGCATGTCAATTGTGCCGCAGGAATAGTCTGTGCGATGGCACGCGTACACACCCAATATCCATGTCCTATTGCTTCTGTGCCTCCAGGTATCCCAGCAGTGTGCTGTTTCACAGGACCATGGCATCATGGGTGGAACCAGGGAAAGGGGCACAGCATTGTGCTATGAGAAGGTCAGGACCACAGTTGACCTGGACATTGAGAGAGTGGTACTGCTTCCGGTTGTGATATACACCCTCAAATGCCTGCGGTATCACCAGCACCACATGGGTGAAGTCCAGTGAAGCTATCACTTTGGGCATGTGTGCTGCTTAATTGAATCATGCTTTCCTGGTGTTATCCTGTGCCTGGGTGGTGGGCATGAAGATGTGCTGGGAGACATGGGGCATGAGTGCTTGCAGCATCTTTAGGAGCACATTTCAATATATCGGCTGGGACATGTCACCGAGCATAATAAAGACAGATTACAAGTATCATAGATTGTGCGCTCCTCCAGTTTTATATTTTCAATTTTTCAATAGGTTTCCATATTAGGATGCTTGTGCATACATTGTTCACATTCACTTCTGATTCTTCAGATTATCTGCTCTAATTTCTTGCTGTATCTCTAATTTTCAATGGATTGCCCTTTATTTAATACTTTAGGTATACGTGAGCATTGTTTTGCTGTTCACATATTGTTAGTCCCTCAACACGTGTTTCCCCATTATGTAAAATGGTTCTTCAGGAGGGAATTCAAAAGTGGTTCATTGTTGTCCGGTTGTCACGTTTATCACTCCTGCGCTGTGTGGATCCTTTCGCACTCCTCGCGATGTGTGTCATCCTATGATTGGCACTTTGTTTCTTATCAATTTTATAATTGTGATGGTTTATTCACCTCATATCTCTTTCAGTTTGTTGCTCTTTCGTTTACTCTGCATGTTTTTTCGGCATGATAATGTCACAGAGCATGCCCACAGTGTGCTGGAAAGTTACCGTTGCCAAGAAAATCAGGACCAGCAAGAGCTTCAGCAGTGGGGGCAAGGCTGTACTGATGATTATACTGTTATCTATGTTATTGTGGATCAGGGTGAGAAGCTCAGCGATGGTCTCCCTCTGCAGACAGTACAAGGTGATTAGCTTGTTGTCAGTCAAAGTCCATTGTGAGAGTTTGAACCGGAGTATGGGCGCTCGTCTTACATGACATCTCTTCCTCCTCCTCCCTCTCCCTCCCCTCTGCATTCTGCACTTCCAGCCTCTGCAGATCAATATGGAGCTGGAGCAGCAACACGTCCATGTTAACAAAAGTGAGTGGCAACATGATGGTTTGAAAAGTGTGCTTGGGGAAGGTGTGGGCCTTGTGTACCCTTCCTGATTGGAATGGGTGCACATGCGGCTTAATTTCCATCACCTGAATGCATTTACCTGCAACTTAACTTTTATGTGCAGCTAAATGTACTGTTCTTTTGGCAGTATTACAGCTATAACAATATTGTTATACAGCGTTAATACAGTTCTGTTATTTTTATGGTAATAATTGGGAGCCCGACTCCTCCTTTGAAAGCCTGGTCTACAAGCTCTGCATTTCTCCCACCACCTCTTTAACCATTGCTACTATCTACAGGCCCCGGGGCCACATCTCCTCTTTTCATTTAGAATGAACCGATTTCTCCGCCTCACTCCAGATCTCCACCTCCAATCTCCTCCTTCTGGGTGACTTCAACATCCTCTTAGACTCTTCAATTATCTACTTCACTCTCTTCTGTAACCTCTGCACCTATCTCAACCTCTCTATTCTCCCCTCCTGCCCTATTCTAATCTCTTGCTCTCTACCCCACTCTCCACCCCACAATCCTCGTCTGAGCACACTCTCCTTTCCTCCCACCTGGGACCTCTCGGCCTTCTGACCGTACCTTCATCCATCCAAACGATTGTCAGTTGCGGGGTTCGTTTCCACCTTTACCCCCCCACTCCTCCTACTACTCACTCAACTAATAACTTTGCCCTCAACAATCTAGCTCTCGCTATCACTCACACTCTTGATATTCTTGCCCCTGTCATGAGGATTCATCTGAAACCTGCCTCCAAGTGTAATACTTGGTATGACTCTGATCTAGCAGTCCTGAACCGAAAGTGCAGGGCTGCTGAATGGAAGGCAGACCTCAAGCTCATCCTCTGATAAACTGGCCTGTCGCCTTCTCAAAAGGCAATATCGTCTCTCCAGCTCACCCCAGTCCCCTGTTTCTGGAGCATTTAACAGCACGGCTGAACTCTTTAAAATCTGAAAGGAACTAGCCAATCCATCTGCAGTCTCAACCTCACCTCTTCCTTCCCAGGCAATCTGCACTGCACTGGCCACCCACTTCACTGCTAAAACTCAGGACATCATGTGTTCTTTCTCGCCCTCTCCTTCCCCCTACCATCCTCCCATCCTCCTGCCACCCTAGGCTCCTCCTGCTCCCTCATCCATTCTTTCCTCCTTTTCTCCTAGCACACCTGACAAGGCCACTATAGTTGTCCGCTCTATGAAGGTCTCCCTGTGTTCTTCCAGAACTATTAAAGGCAACCTCAGCTCCTGTGTCCTTGCACTCATTAATTTCTGCAATCACTCTCTTCCCACTGGGTCTTGCACCTAATCTCTCATGCTCTCTCTTGTGCGCTCCTCCTAAAAAAGCTGTCTGCTGTCCCCTGATGTCCGGCAAGCTAGTGCCCCATCTCTATCAGTCACTTCCTTGGGAAACTTCTGGAGTGGTTGGTCTTCTCCCAACTGACCCAGAATTCTGAGCTTGATGCTTGCCTGCCCGACCATCAATCTGGATTCCGAGCATCCAGAGGCATTGGAACTGCTCTACTAAACACCTCTGAAGAATAACTCACATCTCTCGTCTCCGACTCACTGGCTGTTCTCATTAAACTCGATCTCTCCTCAGTTTTTGACATGGTTAACCACTCCATCCTCATAAAACGGCTCCATGATACCCTTGGTATGTGGGAACGGACACTGGACTAACTGACCTCCTTCCTCACTGACCATCCCACCCAGGTTATCCTGCGTGCTTTCTCCTCACCCCCTCAGTTTCCACCTGTGGCATTCCCCAAGCTTTATGATATGATAGATATGATATGATAGGTTATTTATAACGCACTTGATACCCAAAGGTTTCTAAGCGCGGACCCGGGGATCAAACCTGTGTTTTGTTTTGCTTCCAAGGTGAAAACATTGCCCCTGAGCTATCCTCCCGAGCTATCCTTTTATCATGGCTCTTTAACATCTCTCACTCCGCTTGCTCACCTTATCTCCACTTTCTCCCTGCACTTCCAGTGTTTTGCACACGACATCCAACTCTTCTTCAGATTACCCTCTGAATCTCTTCTGTCATCCTCTTTCATTCCTGATTTCCTGTCCGCTATTCAGTCTTGGTGTACCTCCAACAACCTCTGTCTGAATGCCAGCAAGACTGATATTCTTCCTATCGGGACCCCTGTTCACTCTTTTCTCCCTTCACTCTGGCCACCATTGATGGGCTCTCCCTACTCTCTTTCCCTAGAGACCCGAAACCTGGGAGTTTTCTTTGACTCCCCTCTCACTTTCATTCCTCATATCTTTCATTTCAAACTCTACCTCCTTAGGGGCATCCCCCCTTTCCTCATGTTCCCCCAGAAGCTCAATGTTTCCAGAGCTCTGGTACTCTCAAGGCTGGACTTGTGTAACAGCCTCTTCCTCAATCTACCGTCTTCTTCTATCCCCCATCGCCAGCTAAACTAGAATAGGGCTGCAAGACATATCCTTGGCCCTGAAATCTCTCCACTGGCTCCTGGTTGCTGCAAGGATCACATTTAAATCCCTTTGCATCATCCTTGAGACTGTCTGTGGCCAGGGTCCACCTAACTGCAACTTGCTCTCTCCAAATACTCTCCTTCCAGATCCCTCCGAATCTCCGGCTCCAACTATCTGCTTATCAAGCACTTCTCTAAGCAGAGAGTGGGCGGCAGTTCCATTTCCTCAGCTGGCTACCTCCTCTGGAACAGCCTCTCTCTCCAACTTGAGCTGGATCTCCTCAAGTTCTGCAAGCACCTCAACACTTTCCTCGTCTCCTCCTTCCCTCTTTCCCTCCCATACAAAACCCGACAGTCGCTGTGATTGGTGGCCTGGGCCCTTATGTGTTCTCCTGGGTCTTGGCCTTCTGCCCAATTGAAAAGGGGTCACACATGTCATGCATGTGGTCACGCATCTTAGTTGGCCGTAGACTACTTTGTTCATTGACTTGAAAACCAATGAATAAATAACTTCTGTTTACCATCAAACTAGATTAAAGTAGAGGCTTGGTTTCCCTGACAGTTTGCTAACATCAACTCAATAATTGGGGAAAAATCAGGAATGCAGGTGCACCTCCAAGCTTGTGGATGGCTTCCTCTCCAATAACCAACGTTGACGACTGAAAGAAGAGGTAAAAAACCTGGTTAAAACCATTGAAGAAGATCAAATGATAGCAATCCTAAGGTGTAACTTGGGAGTTATGCAATCTCCTCTACAGGGATCAGCTAAGACTGTGGAAAGACAAGAGGAGGAGGCTCTTCGGGTTGAAGGCATGCCTCAAAAGGGCAAACCCTGACCTTATCCTTAGGAAGCATTTTCAAGGCTGTAGCGCTTCCCCACATCCTTCAATACGCACCAAGGGGGACAAACAATGAAGGATTTCTTTAAAGTGTCTGACTCCAATATTGTGAGAAAATCGGCTGGTTTAGAATATATGGTAACTTTGGACGGCTCCCGCATGTGTGATAACAATGAAGGGAATAATGTGAATGACTGGAGCCT
Source organism: Ambystoma mexicanum (assembly GCF_040938575.1). Taxonomy (NCBI): domain Eukaryota; kingdom Metazoa; phylum Chordata; class Amphibia; order Caudata; family Ambystomatidae; genus Ambystoma; species Ambystoma mexicanum. The sequence goes on along the minus strand of NC_090923.1, from coordinate 250,692,278 downwards.
AATAGAGCACATTGACTTCATAGCTTTGGAGGATGTAGGATGCCAAGTGAATAGTGTGATGTAACACATGTGTGACCCCTTTTCACAGGGAACTCCAACATAACTAACAAATATCATTGATACAGAGGGGACAGTGAACTCGATGTTGCGGATAACGAATGATGAAAGCGCTAGTGGGGAATTTACATACATCACACGCTGCGTGAAGTTGATCACCATATTAGATTGACATCACCGACCCTATACGCCTTGAATATGGTCCTGAGTTTTTTTGTCACCCTTTATGACATCATTTTGGACGAGGTTAGGGCACATGCAATTTTGTTGGCCAACATTCATATAAAAATAGAAGAATTAGCATCTAATTAGAGCGTGGTGAATGTAGACATTGATAGGAAAATGATTTAAACTCGAAAGGGGGAGTGGGAAAACATGAATCTGTACCCTTACGGTATATTATAATAAATGACTCATGTGAGCATGCTCGAGACTGTGAAGATCAGGACCTAACTAAAGACTCAATAGTTGGAGCTTGCGCACCAGTGGTCATCGACTTAACCCAGCTCCAATCTATTCATGAAGGCCCTACCCATAAGCTATAAAAAGGGAAGATAGTGGTGGGGCAAAAGAGAGGTTCAGTTAAAGAAATGTAAGAATCTGAACATTCTTAAAAAGGAAAAACGTCTTTGTTAGGATGTTTACAAAGAAACTGTCGATCTGGGACTCAGGAAACAACAAGAAGAGCAACCCGCTTGAAAATCACAAAGGAGGACTCTTCTTGCCACTGTCTGAGGGTTTGGATCCCACCTTAGAATTGAGACCATGTAATGAAAGAGGTGTTAGGAGGGAACTCCCAGGAAAGCAGAGCGATTTGCTAGGAGTCTGTGGATGACGAACTCATGGAAGTCCTAACTCCTTCCCAAACCAAAAGAATGTAAGGTCCAGACAAGTAGCAAGTTTAACTGGTGTTTATGACTGCCAACAAACAGCAGGGATCAAATGTACAGATGCGGGTCCAAGCACATCTCAACGACTTCTGGCTCACAGGGCAGTTTTGGTGATGAATTGCATCACAACCCGGTCACACTCTCGCCCCTCTCTAGAAACCTAACTCCACTCTGGGTTGGACATTGAGTGGTAGTTTCCCTATAGGAGCACATATAGAGGTTAGTTGATTGCGTGAGGCGATGTCAGGTGTCAGGCCTGGACCATCCCCGAAAATTGCTACTTACTAATTGTTACAGTATGCAGACCTAATTATTGGTACCCTAGGGACATGATTTGTGATTGGCTGAGCCATGAGCCCCCATGCGTGGGATAGAATCAATTCCCAGCTCGGAATGCACCTGTTTACAGTACTATGTGCAACTATGTGTCTGTGATATGCAAATATGTGTCTGCGGTATAACCGTGTGTGGACCATCATTGCTGTGAGAGTGCCACATTCCCATCGTACAACTGTAGCTCGAGTGTAACGACTTTGTTGTGACCAGTGCCTGGTCCGTGAGATGGTTGCTCTTTCCAGCCACCAAATCTTGACTCCTCATCAGCTCGGTCAGATCAAGTGTTTGGAGAGTGCAATTGTGAGCTATGCAGCTCCAAATTGTTCTGTATTTACGAGGAATTAGGCTCTTCTGCCATTGGTCTTACATCAGTTCAGGGTTATGAATGTTCCTCGCAACAATGCGACCTTGGAAGTGGTTTTGCTCCAGATGCGGTAGTTGTGCTGGCACAGCACTCTGCGTTGCTTCAAGATTTCTATGACGGTGGTGGCCTACTATGAGTTCCTAAACCATGGTCTGGCGTCTACTGTATGTGCCTTCCATAGTGTCCATAGGTTAGTGTGTTATGGTCATGTCAGGTCCCTCGGGTGCTCCTGCCATTCCATGGGGTTATTTGCATGTAAGCATCTGCAAGCATTCACACATTGTCTTCTTGCTTCTTCCGTTCTGTGCTGCTGCGGCAAGCTAATGGCAAAATAATAAAGGTGCAGACAGTATGTACATGTCACTGTCCTCTAGCTCATAGAACTGTACGCATGTGTTCTTCGTGTAGTTGGGCGTGTGAGTGTCCCAAATGTGCAGATGGCACGTGTGCTTCCTGTCAGATGCTGCTATGTTGTCATGGTGTCTCTAACGACTTGAGGCATGGCTTATCAGCGCTTAAGTCGATTCTGTCCATGTTGCTGTCTCCGGATGACTCTTGGGAGTCTTCATCCACCTTGGGTAGTATCTGCATCACTCCAGGACTGTAGGGTCGGCTAAGAGGGTATTTCTCGTGGTAGGTGTCCATCGTGGGAGAAGTGGGGATTGGTTTGAGCTCGTATGATCGGCTGCCATATTGTCTTTGGGGCTTCTTCTGGTTGGAGCGTCTTCCGGGGAGGGGAGAATATTCTGACCTTCCCTCTTCAGAGTGGATAGTGGGCTAATGAATGATAAACTGGTGAGGGGGGTATCCCTGCTGATGGAGTGGGATATCTGGGTGGTCCCAGGATAGAAAGTCTGGTTAAAGGGGAAGGTAAACGGTTGACATGCTCAGCAACAGAAACTGGTCTAGTTCTCCTGGGCCAAAATGAATTGTACAATAACCAAACTATCTCTGGCAATGGTCAATCTAGAGTGCAAAACGGGTTTAAGCAAGGGTGGGGGTCAGCGAGAAGTACTGGGTGAGATGAATGAAAGTGGGGTGGGAAGGACTCCTACTGCCAGTAGGGAATGTGTATGCCAAATGAATGGGTGGGAAACTCCTTTAGTTAGTGGCCAAGGGAATGCTATGCCACCCCAAGTAGACAAGAACAACCATACAATGGTAACACAAGTCAATTGTGAGGGAGGGATGTACAGCAAGGGAGCTTCAGGTGATGTAATGAACAAGGAATGGAAGGGGTGCTCCCATCCCTGTAGATGTGAGGAGCGGTTGGGGGTGGTGAAGGTATGCACCAATGTTAGCAAATACCCCCCTAAAAGGAGACAGACTGTGTTTTATTTTAAGTATTTTGAAAACAAACAGTACCGATTATTATTGTTCTCTCCTCTTTCCCTCATAGTGAGTATCCTCTATGGGCCCTTATCAATGTCAGTTATCCTGTAGGTATCCCCTCAATCTGAGATTGGCACTCATCAATCCTGGAGAATGTCTCTTTCAGAAGCCTGATCAGGGTGAGAGATCCTTTCTCCCTGAATTAGTGCCGTCCACCAATCGTCAACTGCCATCAATTTACTCTCTTTGATAAATCTGCCTACGATCTTGTATGGCTGGGCAGCATAAAACCAAATGTCTCAAAGATTCACTTGAGTCTTTATTTAGGCACAGTCTACTTGATGTGTCAAAGTACCTGATGACTGATCTTGGTCTCAGAATTTCTTTAGTTGGAAACAGGTTTAAACGGAAGCGCATAAACTGTGCTCTGAAGTTATGATTAGGAAACATCTGCAGGTATTTAGATAGTGTATGAAGTTTCATAGTCTCTTGCATAGGTTTTCCATAGTTTATATGCTTGCCTCTCTTGCTGCAAGTTAATCCAGTCCACCATAAGCAGCTTCTGTTTGGTTATATATATTGCTCATCAAGCCACTCTCTGTTTCTTCCAGATCTATCAAAATTGCCTGGCAGATATTCCTCCATTCATCTAGAGTTCTTTCGGAATTCCCTTGTAGCACTATTCTTAACACTGAAAAACCACCCGGAGGGTTGGGCAGAATACACTTGCAGTATAGAGAGAAAGATTTCCACACCACAGTCGCATATAGCGATGTCGGGCCCAGCTCCATCCTGATTGCTTGTATGGGAGTGTTTCTTGGCAAGCACAGGTCCCTCTTCCAAAACTGCCCTTCCATCCTTGGCCAGGTCTCAGTTGGCAGTGCAAAGAAGGGGACTACTTTCATTTGATAGAATGAAATCAAGGGTGTCGATGAGAAACCACAGAATTTTGGCTACATTTCTTAAGATTGTTTCTCTTGGGACATCTTGTCTGGTTGTGTTCAAACATATGCCCAGATAAGTAAAGGAATTTACTTCATTCACCTTTTCTCCAGTGATATACCACAAAGTTTTTTTCTTTAGCTGTCTGCTGCCGTTTTGCTCACTGAATGTCAAGATCCTGGATTTTTTGGGGTTTATTTTTAGTCCATTTTTTCCCACATATGATTGTAAAGTGTCCAGCTATACTTCTGTACCATCAGAGAAAATGCTCATACATATATAAATGGAGAACTAAGTGCATCTCCAAACTTTTGTCCTTAAAACACTGTAAAGGGCTGAACTAACATAAAAACCACAGAGAACATAGCAGGAAGTAGAACAAATATGTTTATGTTGCACCTAGAAACACTTGTGTACAGGCACATTACAAATGCCATATCATATCATATCATATCATATCATATCATATCATATCATATCATATGTAAGAAATTATCCACAAGTAAAGCACGAAATGCGACTAAGGTAAAAGAGGGGCTTCAAAATAATGTTTACCCACATGCAGGGTTTGGAATACCCACTTTGTCTGAATTGAACAAACGTCATTCTAATCTTTGGAGAAACCTAGAACCAAGGGGCGGTGGTGACGGCAGATATAGAGAGAAAGGAATTCCCTGACAGGGGTCCTACAAACTGCTGTATAATGCACTTTATCTCAAGGATTGTGTATGAATTGGTACTAGCTGTGAGGCAGAGCCTGTGCAACCTAGGCTTTAATATTGCTTCAATTGTTGACTTAGTGGAAAGAAAGATGGGAAGTGTGGTGAACAAGGGGAATGGTTTTGCTACATTCCCTGAAGCTAGGGTTTGGGAAGGGTCTAACTGACCTAGAAGGGATGCACCCAAAAATGACAGGCATGGCATTATTTCAGCATTTTGGAAAAAAATGTGTGGTTGCTAATGATGAGGATAAAGTGGTTGGGTACCTGTGTTCAGGGGGTGCACACAATAAGGTATATGATATGATAGGTTATTTTTAATGTGCTTAATACCCAGAGGATTCTAAGCGCAGACCCGTGGATCGAACCTGTGTTGCTCTGTGTCACCTTGCTTCCAAGGCGAGAACATTGCCACTGAGCTATCCTCCCGAGGTAGAAACACAATAGTGTACAATGGAAACTTGGAACATCAGGGGTTTTAGTAAGCTGACAAAAGATGAGGCTGAAACAGCAACCCTGAGAGAGTACCCCATACTGTGCATTCACAAAACTTGTTCTATTGATAATCTGGCTTGGAATAGTCATCTGTTCGTCCAACAGCCAGCATGCATGGTAAATGAAGGGCGTCTGTCGGAGGGGTTGTCCACATTAATTAAACATGGTCTTGGAATAACCGGTAACCTGTACACAAAGGAATACCGAGGAATCCTGGGGGTTAACTAGAAATGCAACTGAAGAAGGTAAAGACATGAATACTTTTGTTGAGAATATATTGGCACCCCTTTCATTGCAATTTGTCAGCTTTGTTGGAGGCTTTCACTAAGAAACTTGAAAACTATAAGGATGTATTCCCTGTCTCTGAAATTGTAATGGTAGTTACCTTACTTTGCACTGTTTATCCCCCTTTAAAGATCTGGAGAATGAAATAGTGGTTACAAATATACACACCCAACTCCTTGTGGAATACGGTGTAAAATGGAGGGATTTTTGGGAAGACTGGGCCCTATTAGTGGCAAATGGCCAACTGCCAGGAGACTTCCCCCCTCAACCTATCTGGCATAGAGATAAACAGACCTCATGGCTAGGCTATGTAGTAGTATCTTAAAATCTGTACTCACAGTCAAGGTCATTGGGAGTGGCAAACAACTCATTAAGTGACCATGACTTGGTGGTACTTTACTTTGATATAACAGTCACCTTGTCACTGATAACATCTTGTAGAAGGCTAGTAGTAAACCAGAAAAAAAACAAATCGGATTAGCTGGAATACAAGGAGTCTTGATAGTTTTGTTAGAGTGATTAAGGATTTTTGGAATTTGACAATCCTCCCCAAAAAGACAAAGCACTTCGGCGTGGAGAATTTCAAAAGGTTTATAAAAAATAAAGCCATGAGCTCCTTAAATAATAAGTCTGTTGGTAGTTGGTCTAACCATATGCTCAGGTACTCTAAGGAGGTTCAGACAAGTAAGTCTCTAATGCGTACAACAATAAGAGAAATACAACAGGGGTCTAGTACCAAAGAGGAAACAAGTTCCAAGATCTGGAGAGAAAGGCAGGTTTATAAAAACTCGGTCAAAAGCAACAGATATCTTCTCCTGCAAAGAGAGGGGAACATATGCTTAAGGTGGTTTTACAGAACAACACGAGAAACTTCTGAAGGATTGTTAACACAAGATCTCGAGGGGAGGTCACAGAGGCAATTAATCCTATTCCAGAAGATTTCTAGTGTAAATATTTTGAAGACCTGTACAAAGAGCGAGGAACCCTTAAAATGTGCCTATGTAGATCAATGGCCATTGGACATCGCCAAAGAGATTACTGGTAATTAAAAAATAGGGGTCGAACTTGCATACTCCAGGCCCGAATGGCCTGTGTAATCTCGTTTTGAAGTGGGGCCCTGAACTGTGGGCCAGGATTCTTGAACTTTCAGAGTGTCCTGGACAAGAAAGCTGTCCCCCAATCATGGCATGCCTTGGTTATCGTGCCGATCTTTAAGAAGGGGAGTCGAATGGACCCAGGGAGTTATCATCCAATTTCTCTTCTGGACGTTGAAAGCAAAGATTTTGCTAGATGCGTCCTGAGGAGCATGAATGGGTGGATGGTGTCAACATCAAGACTGTCTACATTTCAAACAGGCATTTGAAGAGGCAAGGGCACAGATGTGAGTGGCCTCCTTATTCAGTCCTTGATAGACAAGCCAGTACAGATGGGGAATGACCCACTAATACGTGGCGAGTATACATTTGAGTCTAGCAGTTGATAAAGTAGACAGGAGGAGGTTATGGTCAAAGCTCCTCAAGTGGGGCATTACAAACACATCCTGGACATTTTAGTTAAGCTACATAGCAATACATAGGTCACAATGAGATTGGGAACAATCAGAGAGGTATCAAAGCCAATAGGAACTAATTGAGGGGCAATGCAGGGCTGTGTTTTGCTCCATGACTTTTAATCTGTACTTAGCTGACTTGGGGGAACATCTGGAAGCATCTGTACTTGTACACTGAAAGTAAAAGGGGAGCCCTGTTTTTGGGTGGCTTAATCTGATGTTCTGCTTTTTTGGAGGAGAATTCCCCTTCTACCAACTTGCGTACCAGTAACAATTTTTAGTTTTGAACTGGGGCTGAACTCACTCCTTTCATTAGTTGAACTGAAGATGGTGTTATATAAACTGGAGGTGAGCACTCCGGTCTCTCTAAACACACTGATGGCGGGGTGGGGCAGATGGGGAAAGGAGAGGGCAAGCCCTTTAGACGATTTTACAAGAACTGTCAGTGCATAATGGAGAAATCTGATGTGTCGCCCGCTAAAGGTAAAAAGCAAGACACTTTACCTGCTGCTCTATTGTGGCTGGCTCTCCTGATCCTGGGGAGAATATTGTTGTGAAGTGCTTGTTATGTATGGATGGAATGCTGATGTGGGGTAGTGGAATGTGTGGTGTTGAATGATGTGTGAGTGTTCCAGACAATGTCAGTTAAGCCTGGGTGATGGGACCCAGTGGTTCTGTTCATGAAGTCTTGATGTAACCTACGATAAAGATGTCTGGATAAACTTAAGAAAACTACAGAAGGTGCTATTTAACACTGGCAACGAGGATTACCAAGAACCCATGTGGGCAGAAGAAGAAGGCTGCTGAGGGGGGAGCAGCAGAAGAAGGACAGGAACCACTGCCCCCCAGACATCAAGGAAGTAAGTCCCACCAGAGAATTAAGGAAAGCCCCAGTGCAGCCACAGTGCACCAGAAAAGAAGAGAGTGCAGCCCACCCAGGTGTCCAAGGGGTATGAAGCTAAGAGAGCCCCAGGACTGATGCAGACCCAAAATTAATAACTTTGGGACAGTGGAAATGAGCAAGGGCATAAGGAAAAGTCCAGTGCAGGGGTAGAAGCAGTACCCAGGGTGAGAAGCAGGTGCCCAGTGCAGGGTGTTAACTGGGGAAAACATGAGAATATGCGCCTGGAATGGGCGAGAGACATTGAATGTAAAAGTGTTGTTGCCCAAGAACAAAGTTTCCATGAGAGCTATAACAATACTGGTGAAGCTGTAAGCGTTATGTATGAGAAGAAGTAGAAATTTAGAGTGTTTACATAGTGTGATTGGTGCATACAGTACCAGGAAGAATTTGCACTAAGGGTTGAGGCAAAACGTACAGGATGAAAAATGCTTAAAACCTGTGTTTAAGTGATGATTTTCAGTAAAAGAGACTGTATATGTGTCGTGAAGGCGGTCCCGACATCGGGTAATCAAGAATGCAGATGCCCATAACGTGTATGCGCTAAATGTAGTGGCGTCATTGGTGCAAAAAGAAGCACTGAGGAAGAACAACGGTTGGCAAGCACGAGATACAACATGTTCCAGAGTAAGATAGAAAATGATGATGTCACGGTGTTGAACTGCGTGTTAATGACAGAACAGAACGTTGTGAAAGCTTACATGCCAGCCGTTGCGTTGGTCCGGTGCAGGCAAGATGACGCTGTGCAGGGTCAGAGCGAAGTATTACCCTGTGAACAGTCAGAGCAAAGCACCCTACAATGTAGATACAACGTGGGCAGGAAGTAGTGAGCACACCACTGTATAAGTGAAGAAAAGGGAAGCTACGCCGATTATGGATGTCGAGCAGAGTAAAAAGAGCTCTGTGAAAAGCAGTAGGGAGCATAAAGAAAATATAGCGTTAAAAAAATAAAATAATTGTCATGGAATGCTGCAGTGCAAAGTACGATCTGTAGGAGCAAAGAAGATCATAATGAGAAAAATAATGTACCGATTGAGCGGGAAGAGCACTGCGCCTTTTGGGACTGATATGTGCGGGTACAAGGGAAATTGTCAGTCTACAGAGGAAGCAACCTAATTGTGCCTCCGCTGATGTAAGAAGTAAAAATGCCCAGATGTAAAGATGTCGTTGGCAGAGGGTACAGGCTTCTTTTGTCCAAGCCATGGAAAATGAACGTATCCTTTTTCAGATGTACTGCTTTCCGTGTAGAAGGGAAAGCATTGTTGGTACTATTTAGAGCCAATTTAGATGAACTCAGGAATACGCAAATGTTATGATGCTACAAGAGATGTGTGAGGTTAACATAACATGCAGTATGTGCATTGAGTATGAATGCACCGAGTGACATTTGAGCATGAAAGCCAGTTATGGATGGTGCATATATATTGAAGTTCAGGAAAATATGGACTTCCATGGACGTTTTAAGTTTTAGATGATCTTAAGAATGGTGTTTGGGTCCATGAGAGAGTGAGTTAGAACTAATGGGAATGTTATGAAGTGACTTCCAGGCTTCTTGGGATTACTTATATGTTTATTACAAGTACTGAAGTCACAGTTACATGAAGTTATAATCATAAGTGGACAGGACATAACACTGGCTCCCATCACCCAGGCTGGGGAGCTCTAACTCTGGGTGTGGAATCCTTGGGTAAACATTCCGACATTCACAAGGCATTACTCCACATGACATCACCAGCTCTCACATGCATAGACAAGCACATCACAACACATCATGTTCCTTTACTGATAAACATAACAAACACACTTAGGCACAATATAACACATCTCCTTCCTTTACTGATACACAATGCACCCACACAGATGCATCAAATAGACACAACATATCTCCCTTCTTCTCAAACGTCAACACACACGGACAAGCACGCCACAGCATATTCCCATCCTTTCCACATCCATCACCAGCATGGGGAATATCAATTCTGAGGGACACTCTCCCTACTGCTGTAGGCCACTATCCCTACGCACCCACCTACACCTTCATGCATCTGGGGTGATATCCCCAATCACACTGGTGGATACACTACCTCCAAATACTCTAGTGGAGGTGCTAGGCGCTACCTTCAATCACACTGGTGGAGGCGCTACCTCCAGATACACAGGTGGAGGCGCCACCTCCAATAACACTGGCGGAGGTGCTACCTCCAAATACTCTGGTGGAGGCGCTACCTCCAATCACACTGGAGGAGGTCCTACCTCCAAATACTCTGGAGGGGCGCTACCTCCAATTACAGTGGCAGAGGTGCTACCTCCAAATACACTGTTGTAGATGCTACCTACAAACACACTGGTGGAGGCGCTACCTCCTAATACTCAGGCAGAGGCGCCACCTCCAAATACACTGGCGGAGGAACTACCTCCAAATACTCTGGCGGAGGTGCTACCTCTAATCACACTGACGGAGGCACTGCCTCCAATTACTCTGGCGGAGGCACTACCTCCTATTACTCTGGCAGAGGCACTACCTCCAATTACTCTGGCAGAGACGCTTTCTCCAAATATACTTTCATACTCCTCATGTGGAAGGCGCTGCCTCCACTATACTCACAGAAGCGCTAGCTCCACTATAGGTGCGGAGGCGTTACCTCCTCACTTCATTGTGGCACATCCACAGGCTACACACACTATGGGCGCTACCCCATTTCACATCTTCTCTGACTAACTTTCACAGCTTCTCTGACTCACTCTCAATCCCACCTTACTTCACCCATTACACTATTTCATAACATCCATAACCTTGCATCTCTCAAAAACCTCCCTTTTAATGGAGAATGATACTCTGAATGAATGTCCTCATCTACACACATAAAGCCACATTAGAACAATGAATGAACATGAATGCATTTTATTATGGAGCGATGAAAACTTATATACATTCTCACTGTGATGCTTGGAAATGCTACCTCCCAACTCACATACATTCTCACTGTTATGCTTGAGAGGCAAGTAGAGTATGCTTGGAGGTGCTGCCTCCGAGCAACACCTGTGGTATTCCTAACCACACACACCTCTAACATACCGAAATGGTCACGCAGGCTCTCCACCTTTACCCTGCACAACTGGATGTACTACCCTCCAGACTGCTGTGGCACACTCACCACATTTTTATAGTCTAATGGTGGCTCTACTACCTATACAGCTGTGGTTTCACTCAACCACACTCATACTCACATATACACTGGAGTTGCTACCTCCAAACTCGTGAGGCACTTTCACTCACATACAATGCATATTTTGGGTGCAACCCACCACTCAACCTCTTTGACTCTTAGCAAAACACATGTTTTATCCATGTGCACCCATTTCATACATGTGTCACACAAAACAACATGTTGCATTACCATTTTGCAAAAATTACCATGCTAATAATCCATGTTGCACAATATATATACTTCTTTTGCCACCATTAAAGCAATAGCAAATGATATAATTACATTTCCTAAAATCCATGGGCAGTTTATGTACCACCCTACATCTTTGTGGAACTCACCCACAATCACTCTGATATGCTATGCCCCTGTAACTCTGTGGCACTCACCCACATACACTTGTTTCTACACTGCCTAACAACTCAATTTCATAGTCAGATTTGCGTACACAGCCTTTATGGCGTGGCGAAGAAATATGCACATTAATTCCTACATGTCCATGTTGCACTGCAGCCTACCCTGCAATCCCTCAAAGGTTACTCTAACCTCTCTCACACTCTGCTACTGACTCACACATCTACGCATATTGTGCATGTTCAGAATGTCCAAATGAGTCCTTTTGAACCTAAAATTCCTCAAATGCATTAAATGTAATACATTTTAGCTTTTAACCTCACTTCCTGAACACATTTATCCACACACAAACTTCTTGTGCACCTTCCATGCTTACCAATCCTTAATCTGTTACAAAACTATGTTGGTAACACAAACTTAATGCATACGCATATTGTGCATGTTCAGAATGTCCAAATGAGCCCTTTTGAAGCTATAATTTCTCAAATGCGTTAATTCTAACACAGTTTAGCTTTTAACCTCATTTCCTGCACGCATATATCCACACACAAACTTCTCGTGCACCTCCCATGCTTACCAATCCTTAATCTGTTACAAAACTATGTTGGTAACACAAACTTAATGCATACGCATATTGTGCATGTTCAGAATGTCCAAATGAGTCCTTTTGAAGCTAAAATTCCTCAAATGTGTTAAATCCAATACATTTTAGATTTTAACCTCAATTCCTGCACACATATATCCACACACAAACTTCTCGTGCACCTCCCATGTTTACCAATCCTTAATCTGTTACAAAACTAGGTTGGTGTGTAGTAGGGATATCGTCCCGCATGAAGTAGGGATAGTATCCCACGTGAAGTAGGGATAGCATCCCACATGAAGTAGGGATAGCATCCCGCGTGATGTAGGGATAGAGTCCCATTTGATTAGGGATAGCGTTACATTGGTATAAAGTGAATAGGGATAGCGTACCTAGGGATAGCGTCCCATTTGAGTTAAAGAGTTGGGATAGCTTCCCATGAGACAAAATGTGGGGATAGCGTCCCATGAGGTAAATGTTGGGATATAGTCCCAGTAATGGTTTGAGAAGCATCTCTCAATAAACAGATGCATGATATAGATGTTTTCTGGCCTGGAGGTCTAAAAAAATCTTGCTGACATAGGAGTGTGTCATTGGAAAGGAAGGAGATGTGTTGTGAAGTGCTTGTTATGTATGGATGGAATGCTGATGTGAGGTAGTGGAATGTTAGGTGTTGAATGATGTGTGAGTGTTCCAGACAAGGTCAGTTATGCCTGGGTGATGGGACCCAGTGGTTCCGTTCATGAAGTCTTGATGTAACCTATAATAAAGATGTCTGGATACACTTGTTAACAGCATATTTTGCATGGTCCGAATATTTATCAATACAAGGTAAGCCCTAACATGTCTGGTTCTTCACTATTATTGTCACCAATCACCATTGATAATGGGCTAATATGGGCTAGAAGGAAGGAACTACGTTTCCTGAAGTAAATAGGGCATGTTGTGGCGAGTGCAGAAGGAGTGCCCAATAGACCATTTTAGGACTACTCTGCAGAGTCTCAGTACATTTCCCTCCCTGCTTAGGAGCACCAACAATTGGAATCAATGTATGAGGGACACACGGGGAAGTCAGCTTGATAGACCAACTACAACAGTGATACATGCACATTTCTCGAAGTGTTACATCTGTTAACACAATATAACCAATATACTCAGTTTTGTATTGTGGGTGCTTGCAATCTGGCCAATTTAGTGGCTTTGAGATGTGCATTACATTGATAGAAGAAAAAGGTAAGCCAAAGACTGTGTGGAGCATATGCTACATGGCTAGAAATTGAAATTGCACAAATGAGATAGAATGCATCAAAGGGCTGAAGGATTTGAATGAGCATTTTAAGGGGTAGATTAGATTTCTGAGAGGAAAAGGGACCCGTGGTTCATATACACATGATGTGCCCCAGATCATAGACAAGAAAGCAAACGGTAAGCAACACGAGGAATCTGCTGAGGACACATTATTCCCTTCTTCATTAGTGCTTCACAGCAACACTGAGGGGGCAAGTGGCTGTTTTGAGTGCCCTGAACCCGCATTTCATTCAAGGAACTGATACCGGCCTGAAAATAATGAATTCAGAACCACACACCTCAAATGCACCTGGTTTTCCATTCATGTCAGGTACACCTGCCTCTTACACCCCTTCACTGACGAGGGGAGGTACACCATATGCAATGGATTCGGCCCTCCTTCAAACATTGCAAAGACAGATGCCAGGAGCTCCAGCAGCAGATGTACAGTAGCCTTCTTTACTTACTTTTCATGTTCCTCGACTCTGGAATCTTGTGTAATTTAGCTAAGGAATGTCCTATCATTAGCGAATAAACTACACTTTTTGTCGAAGTGATGCTCACTGTCATACAGTGCTACAATAGCCCTGACTGGGCTGACATGAACCAGCTCATGAGGATGATAATGCCTCAAGAGGATATGCAGAGATTGAGTCTGCATGCTAATCAGCCAATGGCAAATAGTGGAACTGGGATGTCCTCCAGTTTCAGCACTACTATCCCTGAGTGTTGCTCTTGGTGAAATGATTGGGGAAAAATAAGAAGCTGTATACAGAATAATAGTGAATCACTGGCAGATTATTTAGACCAGTTGAAGATAATGTCCACACAGCATTTGGGCATTATGAAAACTAATGAGACAGCTCAGGGAGCTACCCAAGACACAAACCAAATTGAAGGCAATCTGCATTGGAAGGAACACTAAACTGTTGTCAGAACTCGTTTTGTTTGCAAATCATTATGTATCATGCCAGGAATTAAAGAGATTATTGAAAATAAGGTCATGTATTTGCAATTACAAAATGTGCAGAGGCAGGAGCAAACAACCCTTACAGCCCGACAGGCAACACCACCCAATCAGAGTTAGGGGACTAGTCAGCTCACTTGTTTAAAAGATTCTATAGCACACTCAGGTCAGTTTATGACAATTGTGTTACTGTAAAGATTAAGATAGACCTTTCCAAGAGGTTGCCCCATATTACCCAGCATCTCTTACAATCAGAGGCAGAAGAAGCTATCACTCCAGTTATTTAATTACTTCTGAAGCTGGGTATTATTATCCCTATCACCACTCCTTGCAACAGTAAAGAAGCCTGGTAGAAATACTTACATATTCATGCAATGGATGAGGGCAGTGAATTGAAGTAATTATTTTATCTTTTCCCTATGTCCCCAGCCCAGCTATGATTTTAACATGTCTACCCTTGACAGCAACCCATTTCAAAGTAATGCATTTCAGTTCTACTTTCGCCTCTTTTGCTATCCATTTAAACATTCAATAATTGTTTGCTTTATTCCACACATGGACGTTTCTGCTTCTAATATGCCTTATCGCAAAGTCCTGAGAAAAAACATGTGAGAGTTAAACGCTCACTGACATTCAGGGACTCCAACTCCCATAATCACTCAGGTACTGAGATGAGGAGAAGGATGAAAGAGTTCATGCAGAGTGACATGTATTTGAAATACAACATGCAGGCTAGTGTTTTTTCATGGCCTACCTTGTGCTGGTAATGTAAAGAGTGTGGCTGCACTAACATGGCAAGCACTGCAGGAGAGAATGGCACATTCCACAGGCTCACAAATGTGAGGCACACAGGGAAGGTTACCAGGACAGAAGGCGGGAATGCTGTAGATTAGCAGGAAAATCCATGGATAAAGGAGGAGCTATGCAGAAGCTCCTGGGTGTCTAGGCACTCATTGGAGGCAGCGTTTGTCAGTCCATACTGAGAGAGAATGCCAGCGTGTGACCACAGAGCTTTACAAAACGCTGGCGAGAAGCCTTCTGACTCCAGGGCGGAAAGCAAAGGAAGCAGCTGTTGCACAAAGGTGCAGGCAGAGTCAGATATGCTGGATGAGACTGGTGAGTCTACCCAAATCAGCTGGGGATGCTGGGGCATTCTGACAAGCGTGCCAGCCTGCATTTGATAAATATCATATTGGTAATGATGAAAAGAGCATAATAAGAATATTTGAATTCAGTCAAGAGAAAGTTTTAAAGCAAAACCAAATAAGAAGAATATTTGATGCAGACAAGACACAGTATCAAGAGCAGCCTCAACCCAGTATAGGTGCATGAGATGCCAGTGTGGGGGAGAGGTTTGAGCAAGTGCTACCATTTGCAAATATACCAAGTACCTCAAGATATAGCCCATTTTTGTAAAACGAAGAACTTGTGAATCAATTAAGGCAAGTACACTAGGCAGTTGAAGCTATGTAAAGATTCCTGGAAGGAGAGCATATCTTGGAATCTGAAAGGAACTATACAAGAAAATCTGGTTGATGGGTAAACCAGGTTATTGAAATGTATTGAATGAATTATAAAAGAAATCCTGGCAGGCGAGTATACCAAGGTGGATGCGATTCAGTGAAGATTCCTGGTGGGGAAGTACACCAGGCAATCTGCAGAGTTAAAGGAAATCTTACATAAAGGCTGTTGAAAAATGTGTGATTCCAGTGAAGAACTTTTTAATCAAAGTGGAACCTTTGCCATCCTATATAAGAAACCAGGTGAAGGGTCAGGATAAGACATTTTGGACACAACAATGGCTTATCAGTTATTGACTTCCTGACCCTGACTGTTCCTTTTAGAATAGGGCCATTTGGGCAGTTTCTCACCCCATTTTTGTTTCAATAAATGTATTTGCTTAAAGCTATATCTACCTTGTGAGCTATTTAGGAAAGATGGTATCAGGCACACCAGGAACACACCCTTTAAACTATGGCCCCTTTCTCAGCCTCCAGATGGATTTCCATCAATTACCACGCTGCAATATCTTTCACTATTTCATATTAGATGTCTTCTCAGGCTCCATGAGGTCTCGCAGGCATTCCTTTGCAGGTGAGCGGATGCCTTTATTGTTGTAAATATCCTCATTTTAATTATGAGATTTTGAGTCCCTATCACAATAAACAGTGATCAAGGCACCCATTTTATAAACATAACAGTTAAAGCACTTCTCACTGATCTCAATGTTCCGCATAATGTACACTGCTGGCATGGATATAGCACCACAATGTGGTGCTTAAAACAGGTTATCTAATCTTTGCCAAAAGAATGGATTGAAAAGGATAGAGGTTTCCCTTTGGTCTTGCCGAGTGTGCCCAGCACGCCCAATTGGAGGACCGGTTTGGGTCCAAACAATGTATTGTACAGTAGACCCATGAGATGTTTCTCATCTCTCCCTATCCAACCCGTCAATACTAATATTCATTTGACAGATGATAATCAATTCCATTAGTTCTATTCATGATCATGTGAAGGAGTCTCATCTGAAGTCAAAAACTGAAGCTTACTATTCACTGGAGCCTGGAGAGTTTGCATAATAAGGAATCTGCATGATAAATCTGCATTGGCACTGCATTGGTGTGGATACTTTCAGGTACCTTTAACTACAAATTCTGTAATAAAAGTGAATGGGCCTCATTACATGGTGGATGGCGGATTTACCGCCCCATTCCAAGGTGAGTGGGGCGGTAAATCCCCATTTCCCATTTTACCCTTCCCCATTCCCATTTTTGCCCCATAAGGCATAATGGGAGTGGGGAAGGCGCTAATTACGCCACCGTAAATTACGGTGTCGTAATTAGCACCATGGTGCCTTAGCGCCATGGATTTTAACGCCTGCAAAAAGCAGGCGTTAAAATCACCATGGCGCTAAGGGACCTTGTAATCAGGCGTTAAGGGTCGGTGCCGTTTACGGCGCCGTTAACCCCTTAACGCCTGACTCATAATGAGGCCCAATGTCATAAACACTCGGGTGCAAGCTACACAGTGAGGATGCATGGTTGCACCAGAGCAATGTGTTTAATGAATCTAAGCTGCCAAACAACAGTGATACCTTTCAGCATGGTCACAAATACAAACAGTTTCCTACCCTTAAGTGAAACGATTCCTACACGGCAGGAGTCTGGATGAAACTTCAGATTCTCTCATGTGGTGACCACTGCACATGTTTTAATGCCACTGGTGCCCTGAGGAACATTGTGTATTGACAAGGGGGCATTGTAATCTAAATGAAAATTTAGAATACGGTATCAACCCTCTTTTAAGATTCTTACCTAGACCAGATCAGTAGCTGCCCAGTCATGTCCCTTCTAAACGTAAAACACTCCCAAATCGACTTGCAATTGAGAGCTATTTCCGAGCTTTAACTGCGTAGCAACAACCTTCAAGTTTAGAAATTCAGAATGAGACTATAATTAGCGTTGTTTAATCCACTAGAGCATTTGTAAATATGCCTGATCTAATGCACATGTCTGTACTTATTCACCATGGGTGCTCTTTTTTACCCTTTAGACAAGGTGAGTGGGAAATGCAGCAAACATTCATTTGGTTCTATGACCGATCTGTCGATTCAGCCTTGTTGAATGTAACATCTCAGAGATCAAGCAATAATGAGAATAATAGGATAACAAACATTCCAATGGGCAACAACAGCATAGAAAAATCAGACTTTGAGTCAATTTCATATTTCAACAACACTGCTGAATTGTTTTGTTTTGTGATAACCACCATGTTGCGTTGTAATGTGTCTCAGGTAATATGCCCGTACAGTATGCGTGAGTAGAAAAGGTTGTGATTCATGATCCAATATATGGTCCTGCATGCCTTTGCATTTGTTTGTATAATTATAAAAATATTTGAACGCATTCCTTGTGGTACAATAATGTTAGTCAGATAGATAGGATTGGGTTTCACTGCAGAACATCTGTTACCTCGCAGGGCCAAGGGACATTGCTGTTCTGGACCTGTTAACTCTCTTTTGGCTACTTGTAGCTCCATTCTAGCCCAACTCAGAACATATACCTTCTCCTCCACAACCAATCATCCACCCATTCCTTTTCCACTTGCCCCCTCTCTCTTGGGCTGGATCCTTTCTTCATTGTTTTCACTTGCCTATTTCGTCTACCGGTCATCTTGCACCTTGACTTTACCTCATTCCTCCTTGTACTCAGTCTTCTCCTTCCATAGCCTTAATCTTCAACATGGTCTAACTTCTGAATCAATCTATGGCCTCCCCAGCTGCCTCCTTCCCCTACACCTGCACCCCTCAAATAAGACACTCATGGTCTCTGAGATCTCACCTATACCCGCTCACCTACAGCAAAACTCCTATGACTCTCCATCTTGTATGTCGCTTTTACTTGACCTCTGGAATGCAAAATCCCTCTGTAACATGTCGTTCTACGTTACTGACAGCTTTCACTTTTATTGTATTTTATTCATTTATTGACCATTTGGATGATGCCTATCAGCTGACAGTATTTCCAGGTGCCACAAGACACAATAGGGAAGGGGGGCAGAGGATAAAACAACAATTCTGGTCCTACTAGGCTTTGTGACATTCGGATTGTGCAAGTGCAATAACAAGAAGTGCCATGGAAGTGGGAGGTCAGGGCAGAGGGATAGTGTTAGAGAGAAGGGGAAGGGGGAGAAGTGCAGGAAGGACAGATCCCAGCGGTTGGGCAAGTCCTAGGAACGCCCAAGAGAGCAAGTGCAGGGGAACCAGGGGTGCAAGGAAGTGGATGGACCAGACTCAGGGCGTAGTAAGGGAAGGGAGCCCGAAGGCAAGTGCTGGTGGAAGGGTGCAGGGGAAGACTGGTTGAAGGAAGGCCTGGCCCCGGTAAGACTCATAATGGACACAGGCAGCCAGTCACAACAGCAAGAGGAGGCTAGCAAGGGAGGGGGAGAGGGAAGTAGGAGAATTTGATGTTCTTGAGACGTTTACATGACTTAAGGAGATCTGACTCAAGTCGTAAAGTGGCAGGGAAGTCATTCCAGAGGAAGGCACCTGCAGAAGAAAGAGATCTACCCCCCACTCTCTGCTTGGAGAAACATATGGTATGCAGAGAGTTGGAGTTGGAAGATCGAGTTGTGGATTATGCAAAGTGTCTTGCATTTGATTCTTGCAACCATTGGGAGACAGTGGAGAGATTTTAGGGCTGGAGATATGCAGTACCTGGGCTTGAGGCTAAGGATAAGTCTTGCAGTCTTGTTCAGGATTAGTCGAAGAGGGAGGAGGGAGGAAAGAGTATGGTTGAGGAAGAGGCTGTTTCAGTAGTCTGGCCTGGAGAGAACCAGAGCTCTGGAGAGAGTGAGCATCTGGGAGAAGGTAAGGAATCCCTTATCATCCTCAACTTTCACATCTTTCTACTGCAGAAACCTGGATCTCCCCTTCTGACTCTGCTACATCAGCACCTCTTGACAACAGCACTGCTACCTTCTCTTACTCTCATCATCCGGTTGGTAAGGGTATCATTGTGGGGCTCCTTGTCAATATAAGGTCTTCAGCACTTCCCTTCTACCCCATCTGGCATTGCCACTTACTCTTTTGTATATGCTGCTATTGAACTCAACCCTCCTACACTTCTGGCTGTTCTGGCTCTCTATCATCCCTCTAGTAAACTCAACTGCTTCTTAGCAGATATGAAACTTCTTTTTGTGTAACTTCCTAACAACATCCCACAATATTTCTATGAGTGTGAGGTGTATGGCATTCATTAGGATGATATTTATTATATACATATTGTCTTGCTTTTAATGTACACAATTTAATCATGGATGATTATAAGTATTAGTCTGCTAGTTTGTGATATATCGCCATTAAAATATTGAAATATAAGAATGTGTTATGTGTTTTTCATTTGGCACATTTAAATTCTCTTTTTTATTATTTTGTATTTGTATGTATAACTGCCATTGATTTGTTTTTTTACACGCAGATTCTATCCAGTTTTGTTTTAATTGTTTCCAGATGGTTTCCCATTTTTTGTTAATTTTCCTTTTCTTTTGTATTCCTAATGGAGGTAATTCAATGCAACATTGTTAACTTTTGTATTGCTTACACTTTGATCTGCTTAAGTATTGTAAATGACCAAGCTTATGTACTTACCTATACGATATGATATGATATGATATGGTATTTGTAACGCGCCTATACACAGGTGTTTCAAGGCGCGACGAGGCAGGGAGGGGAGGAACAAGGGGAGACAGACAACGATCCTACTAGGCCAGGTGTCATTCAGATCGCGCAAGTGCAGGGGTGGGGGAGGGGGAAAAGTGCAAGGGGAAGGGGAGGGGGGGAAGTGCAGTACAAGGTAAGTGGCGTAAAGTAATAATTAAATAGGGCCAGCTGGTGGCAAGTGCAAGGTAAGTGCAGAACAAGTGCTGGGGAAGGGGGGGGCTGTAAGGATACAGAGACAGTCCCGCAGTGCAGAGGGGTTCCAGGGCATCAGTGCAAGTGGAGAGTGGCTGGGCCCAGGGCCGAGGCCGTTTAGAGAGGTCCAGTTGCAGGATCAGTGCAGTTTCAGTGAAGAATATTAGCTGTTCAGCAGGGGAGAGGGAGAGAGAAAGCAGAAGCAAAGAGGAAGGTTTTGAGGTGCTTCCGGAACCGGAGATGGTTCTCCTCGAGTTTCAGGGAGGCAGGAAGGCTGCAACACTGTTACGTACATTTTCAATTACTGTAACCATGTGCACTTTATTTTATTTGTTTAACAATATCGTTAAGCAGCTCATTTAAACTCCATGTGCTACATTAATTCATGTATTTTTATTTCGTTTTGTAAATTGCAGAAATCTCTTGTTGTGCCTTAGTATAAGCGTTTTTTGTTTTTGTTTTAGCGTTCTTTGTGTGTGATTTGTTTATTATCTCCTATCATTTGCACAAAACCACTCTTATGTAAAAATCACTTTCATTAAAACAGATGTATATCTTATTACATACCTCCAATGCACTAACCATGCTCCAGGACAGAGTAGAGATGTAAACATGTATTTCATGTGTCATTATTGGTATTACTTGATATTGTCATTTGAAATTGGTAAAAGGTGACATGCCCTCCAATAGCTTTTATTGTAACAGTACATTCTATTTGGATATGTCATTACACTCTGTCTATATCTGATGTGACCCTTTGCCCTTTGTGCAACTAAGCCTTTGGAATATTGTCTCTTTAGTAAGCACTAGTTTTGTTTATTTAGTTGTTAAACGTTTTAAATTGCAATTACACAACAGAGAATATAAAATGATACAGATAAAAAAAAACTACATTAGGAAAATATTCCTTAAACACTCATACATTGCTATCATTATTGAATGCAATAGTTTGAGAAGTGTGTGCACTTTATTGTGTGAGGTTGCATTGAGTAATCTAGGAGCATCTGATAAGATTTCAACCCCGGACTTCAGAAAAAGAAAAAAAAAAGCTCTACATATTGCCTGAATAACCGGTGAACATACAAATGTCTAAGCTCTTGCACCACACACTTTCCAAAAGGGCAAATCTGTTCAGTGTATTCCACAGAGTTCCAGATCCCTAATGTGGCCACAACTTTTAATTAACCTAGCTTAAACTTCAGATGAAACACCTAGTTTATTAGCCAGACTAAATGAACACTGTCAATGCAAAGACTCAATCGCCAATCAGATGTTTCCCTACTTCTTACACTTAAAGCATATTGAACAGTCTGAGTTACACCTTAAATGGGTAGTGATATTCCTTAATTGCTTTTTTATGAAAGTGTTTAAAAAATAATTTCGAAGTAGCTATATTTAACTTGTGCTTTTCTACTGCCCTTCTTTGATCTCCCATTATGTCATGTATACCATCTGCTTTCCAATTCAAGTTCAGAAGCATTAGATGTCACGGGTTGCATGGTTCAGCAACCTCTAGCTAATTGCTTCAATAAGGGTGGGTTGGACATATGAACAAAAACATAATTTCCATGACCAGCTTTCTATTTTCTCTAAACTACAGGACTAGAGCAGCATTCACTACTATGTAAAATAATGTAGCATGGTTTTGCTCCATTGAAAGTGTAAATAGATGGAAACTCGCTTTTGTAAACTGCATTATTACATTTACTGTTCTAGTCCTTATTATCATTGTCAATAATGTTGTTCACATACCATTGTTTTTGCAATATGACTTGGCCTGCCTTTGTTTCGTATACAGCTTTCATGTCTGTGTTATGTTTTCCCTCTGTAAACCCATCCAAATGGGCATAATATTAAATTAATCACATATGCAGATTAGCAATTTGCATATGATAATTTGCAATCATGTATATGTTATTTATTTCAATATTGACTTATTTTGTGATCTCTGCTATAGCAATTACTGCCTTGCATTGTGGGTAGCTTCTGTGCTGTGTTGGTATGTTGCTTTTATTGGAGTGTTCATGGGAAAAGAGCGCTTGGGTGTAGATAATCTTTGAGTTTTGGGAATGTGCCACTTGTTTTAATCATTTTGTAAATCTTGCCTAACACATACACATGTATTAAGACACATTATTTTCTATCCTTATTTGTTTCTCCTTTGTCATTCCTCCACCATCTTTTCTGGCTCACTTCATCACTTTTTCCTCTCTTCATTTTCTTTGAGTTTGTAAGTGTGTGCTCTTAAAAAAAACAAAAGTGATCTGCCAAATTGTGCAAATTCCAAAATGATTACTGGGAATAATTAAAACGGTAGTAGAAGGTGACGTCAATGTGATTGTGATTTGTTAATACAGGAATTTCTTGGAGGAAACTACTACAGTAATGAGTGTAGGGGTGAAAAAAGGGATAAAGGACCAATGGTTGTAGCGACAGGGACAGTGCCAATGACATGCAGAAACTGTTCAATTAATAGTGAAGAGGATTGGGCTTTGGCCGTAGGCCCAGCCAACACTCCAATGGTCTTTTTTGAATAATTTCTGCAACCTGGACAGTAGACAAAGTTTCAGGCCACTGGCTATGCCTGAAATCCATTCCTGGTGGGATCTGGCTAATGTCTAGTCAAGGGCATATGGGCCACACCCATAGGCCAGGTCCACTGGTCATGGCACGTGGGTCTCGGTCTTTTTTAATAATTGGTGCAAACCGGACAGTGGTAAAGGCTTTGGCCAGTTGGCCATGGAAAAGATACAGCATCACAAAACCCTTGAAATTCAGTGATAAAACTTTACCTAAGAAAGAATTAAAAGAGTCCAATGTGTCACAACAAAACCCAGCAAATGTAGTGGGTATGGAAAGTGATGACCAAATTTACTTGGAGTCCCCCTACCATTTTTCAGCCCAGCATGGATCAGCAATAAGATACATAATTATATGGGTGACATTTATGGGTGAGACTCTCAGTTAAAATTATCCATTTTTGTTTTGCAATTAATCGGATCATCTTAACTCTGTCTGAACTAAAATTATTTTTTACTAAATATATATTTAAACCCGGGAAAATTAAGATCTAATAACTTCTGAATCCTCTGATCCTGCTTTATGAATAAACAGAATGTTTTGTATGAAACTCAATGTGCAATAAACTTAGGCATGGCTTTACTGACTGAAGACAGTAAAATGTTCAATTATCTGATTGTGTCATGCACCATGACCATCCTGGAATTTCCAACAATTTCCAACACTGTTTCATTATTACAAGAAAGATTTGACCCTCATTACCATCACAATCAGCATTTCTTAATTTCAACTAATACAGGTGGATCTAGTCGAAAAAACCCTTTGAAAACATGTTTTTAAAACCTTTACATTTTTTTATCTTCATCACTAAGTTCACCGTACGCTATAATACACCCAAGCATAACTTAACATGTTCAAAAGTTTCATCCTCAGTGTTTTGGTGGCGGGGGGATGTTTAGTGACATTTCTATGGGAATGTATAGACTTTCTACTGCAAGATGAAAACATTTTAACAGAACACAGGCTCGTAAGCCCACCAGAAAACATTCAAACTGCAAATTGCAGAGGTTTTGTTGCATTACGTTCTCACCTTAAAGTCCCTGCAACTAAAGTGTTTTCCTTGAATTTCAAGGGTTTTATTATTCCATATGTTTTTAGAACACTTCCAAACCACTAGCATGGTCTTCGGCCATGGTCAGGGGGCACGGCCTCACTGTAAAAGGCTACTAGACCACTAGCCATGGGCTTCGGATAGCAGTCTTTGGGAACTCACAATGTTTTTTAGACAATGCGCAGTGAGATAAAATTATTTGCCATGGACCACACACTTCGGTTAAGCAGCGTGCTCCAAGCGGGCACCACTTTTCCACTTCGTCATTTTGCACTGGAGCCCCTTCTAAACGCCCTCATGCCAACTAAGATCACAGGACTGCACTGCACTGCAACAAACCTTGCCACCTCGCAGTAGCTTTGCTTTTATTTTAATTTAATTAAATTAGTTTAATAAAAGAAAAAAACATACAGATTTGAAACCTAGTCTGCCAGTGTTCAAGGCCCAGCATTTAAACAATAGGCCACAATAGGCCACAATGGCTTGGTGCTTCACAGCGCATACATTTCATACTTAGCCTACAATTTAATATGTTCAATTGTAAAAGGCTAAGTATGAAACTTGTGAAAAACAATTATATCATTGTAACATAATGGTTAAGTGCTGTGTCTTAAACTCCTGCAAGCCAGGGTTCTCGAAGGCTGCCTTCAGCACAAATGTGTTTTTATTCCATTTCTTTCCATTTTTATGTTTCCCAGACACTGTTTAGTACATGTTCCATTATGTTTTTTTAAAGTAAATAAATGTGTTTCATCTTTAATATGTGTTCAATTCTGCAACAGCCTTGTAAAACATGCCCCATCCTGTTTTATAATGTTGCAGTAAACAAAGGTTTTTCATGTTTCATTCATATTACAAAATGCAAAGTGCCTGCAGGTGCATGCCAATTGCGGCCTCTCATGCCAAAACATCCTTGCGCCGAGAGGTCTCACAGCCCAACAGGCTGCATCTAACTAGTTGTGCCCAAATGGAACCTGCAGCAAAATGGTTGCACGATAATGATGCACGCCTAACTGGCCACGCCGAAATGTCCTGTCCTGTGTTCCAAGCTTCTCCTTTTATGGCCACTCTCTTGGTGACTGTTGTGATACTTCGCCAACCCCAACTATCCACATTTAAGCAGCATGGAAACAGGAAAAAAATGACTGGCTGCAAGAATAACATATGCCCAGGTACTTTCTCGACCCATAGCGAAAATCAAAAGCTGGCTACCACAAATATACGCACACTTCTGCTTAGCTTCAAAGTGACGAAGGGGCTGGCCACCTCAGGCTATGTTGCTCTAAGTAGTCTTGCAACTTTGCCTCACTTATTAGGCACCTTGCCCTGAGGGGGCTAGCCATTTACTGAGCTAAACAGGGTCGGTCCTGGTTACTGCATGGATGGGACGCCCGGGTCACCAGTGATTTTTCACCTGCAATGTCACTGTAACTTTGAAATATCTTTTTTTTTTTGTTACTGTAGAAAAGATTGCAGGCTTTGAGAACTCCCAATGTGTTTAGTTAATGCCCTGTGCGATTAAATTATTTGCTGAGTATCACACACTTCAGTTAAGCAGCGAGCTATAAGCCCTTTGTTTTATGGCTGGTCTCTTGGTGACTGTTGTCATACATCGCACAACCCCAAATAACCGCATTTAAGTAGCATGTAATAGGAAACAAATTGAACAGCTGCAAAAATAACCTATGCACAGGTACTTTTACCCCCATAGGGAAAATCAAAAGCTGGCACTCATGAATATATGTAGAGTAAGTGAACATATATCTAAAAGTAAAATATACAAATGTTGTCCAATAGACTTACTCCTTAGACGAAAGGGCACAAGACAAAATAACTTCAGAGTTTTATAAAAAAGAAATGCTCACCTTTTAAACCCGCCAATCTGTCATGAAATAGTCCCTGGAAAACTAAATCCCAATACAAAACAAGTGTTTGTGCTCTTGTGAGTAAGCTTCTGCACTGGGAACAAGACAACTTCAAGAAGCCAAATACTTGAGCAAGCTTGTCAAACTAAAAAAAAAAAGCAAAGGAGTTGCATCCACCCTCTGAAGAAATGTTACGCTGTCCACGCACATGTGTCCTTTACTGGTGCCGGTGCCCTGAAATCAGGGGAAAATAACTGTACTAGTGTCCAGGATTGCAAACCCTCTTGCCACATCGTGGACAAATACTCATGCCTTCTCATAATTTCCCCTCCTCACCCTTGTGTCTTGCTTTCAACAATACTCTGCTTTATAAAGGTAACATGGAAAGTACACATACCATAGTATCACTCAAATATACAAATCCTTATAGAACTATGTTAGGCAAAAAGTGTACAATTGTGGCATTATTCCCACCATCTTGACTGTGAGGCTGTAACTACCAGAATGCAATTCAGCAAAAGGCAAAAATATGGTCTCTGAGCACAAAACATTCAAGGTATGACAGTAGCATGGTTTAAAAGATGAATAATGTGGATGCTGTGTGTTATGAGATATTTAAAACTAAGAAAACACAAGGCATTTGCGACTGTGGACTGTCTCCCATATATGCAGTATTTGGGATCGACCCTGCTTAGTTTCAAAGTGAGGAAGGATCCAGCACCCTTAGGTCATGTTTCTCAAAGTGGGCTTATAAGGTGGCTCTTTTATTAGGCAACATGGCCTTTGCTGGCTGACCCCTTCCTCGGTTTAAAGCTAATCAGGATTAGTCTCTGTTACTGCCGGATGACAAACCTGCTGGTCGTCTAAACATATTTTTTTTGTATTATTATTGGCTGGGGTACTACAAATACCAGAATTCAATTCAGCAAAAGGCAAAAAAATGTCTGAGCGCAAAGCTGTCAAGGGCTGACACAAGCACGGTATAAAATAATAAGTAATTCAGACTCCCATTCGGTCACCAATCCATGTAGTAACTGGGATTGACCGTACCTGGCTTCAAAGTAAGTAACAGGCGTGCCCGTTTCTCCAAATGATCTTGTAACTTTGGTGCATTTATTGGTCAAAATCTACTGAGGAAACCAGCCCCTTTCTCACTTTGAGACTAAACAGGCTCTGTCCTGGTTACTGCATGGATTGGAGACTTGGATGGCAATCACCATGGCCTGTGATTTTTCACCTGATGTCACTATAGCTGTGAAATGACATTTTAAAAAAAAATGTACTGAACTACAAATGCCCTGGGCCATCCATATAGCTGTGAATATTGGCATAATGGTTTGAGAAAAAAAATGCTTTCCAGGTTCTCATAGAGTGCCCCCTCATCTGTGCCAGCTCCCCGATCTCCAGATGGCCTCTGCACTTTACCTGCCTGCTCCCTTCCCCAACAACACACACTGTGTTGGTGACACAGTTTACTTTAAGATGTCAGCAATTCAAGCCTATAGCTGAGGCTACAGAAAGCTTTGTTTTGCAAACTCGGGCCCTAGACCCCCCCATAAATCCCAAATTTCACTTGATGCCCTCTAGCCACCCCCACCTTTAGCCTGATGGCATTTGCATTTATTTTATTTTTGACCTGTAGTCAATGCCTCATGCCCAAGTTGTTCTGGATCTGCTCCAATTCCATCCAGTGGCTTGGCCTGTGCACTTTCACAATAATTGACCTTGTTTGTCTATGGGAAAATGAATGGGAAGTAGGCTGCAACTTTGGCAAAACAATGTTTTGTCTTCTTAATAACTTTCTTATTTTTTAATGTATCTTTAAGAAGCTTTGCATTCTGTGGCGGGGCTCACATGTCCGTAATCATTTTAGAAATGTTGGCCGAATCCATTCCTCGAATCAAAAGTTAATTAACAATAGAATTTTGAGGGTTTCCTATGGGAAGCCGACTCACTGTATCTATAGGGCGGCTACAGTTAAAGTGAGTCAGATGACATTTGTGATGTCATCTTTCATGTCCTGTGTCTTAGTCTTAGCATTGCACGGTGGTGGCTCAAGATATGGTTGCTTAGCTTACCATAACTTGCACAGTTCACATTCCAAGGGTTTTTCTGTGTTACTTGTAACCATAATGTCCTTTTAACAAAGTGTTTCACTGAATTTCATAGGTTTTTCATTAGTGCGACTTAACCATAAAGTCCCTTTAAAATAGTGTTTTCACTGAATTTTGGGACAATTTTCTGTCCCAAATACTTTTCTCTAGCATTCAATAAAGACCATAATCCATGGCCCTTTATGATTATCCACGGTCTCTATAGTCCCTTCGCTAGGCCATGTATTATTGAGAAAACCGGATTGTTTGTGTATACCAGCGCACAAAACAGCTCTTCTACCCTTTTTACTGTTATGTTTGTAGCACTAGCGTATTGCCTGCTTTCAAACAGTCACACACTATCCAATAATTACTTCCAACAACTCTACATATAACGCTATAAACATATTACACTTGCACCCACCTGCCACTTAAACATGCTCTACAAATTATTTGCATATGTATTTACCTACCTTATCCAAACAATGTTTCCACACTGCTACTATAAATGCACATATGCTTTGAGCAGTAAAAGAATTGCATGAATGGAAAGAGGAGTAGGGATTGCTAAGTGCTCATAGGAGCCCAGAAGTAAAGTGCCAAGCGATGCCAAGGTGAGAGGCTATTAGCTACCTACTGGGGCAGAGGAGTCCCAAGGGCATGGTACACAGCTGCCAGGTGGGAGACCCACAAGGGCAGTGCTGAAGGGGGCAGCAGAGTTTACTGGTGCTGACTAGATAAAGGGCCAGGCAACCAGTCTCAGTGGCATTGGTATGAGTTACAAGGGAACGGATTAAGTAAAACAGGAACACAGAAGCAGAGTTTTCAGAAGTTTCCAGATCTTAATGAAGTCCAGCTCAAGTATAAGATGAAAGCTGTTTGTAAGAGAGGCACCAGCCAAACAAAGAGTCACGCCTCCCTCTCATTGTTTCAAAAAGAGTTTGACAATCTCAGTGTAGGAGTGACAGCAGTGGAGGGCTCTTGCAGGGAAGTATTTACATGAGCAAAGTTGTAGATATTGTAGTTCTTGCAATTAGCAAAAGCCAATGTACACATTTTAGGGCTGCCGTGATACAATCCCTGGGCTTCAGGCCAAGGATAAGTCTTGCTGCACCATTCTAGATTAGCCGAAGGGGGCATAGACAACAATGGGGGAGGTTAAGGGAGAGGCTGTTGCAATACTCCAGCCTACACATCACAAGGGCTCTACATATGTTCAGTTTCTGGGGGAAGGTGAGGAATGGTACACTGCCTGAAAGAATGGGCTTTTTTACAAGCTCCAAAATGTAAGTAGTAAAGGAGATTGAGGACTTAAAGATGACCTCAAGGTTTTTGGCATCGTAGGATGGTGAACGTAGAGGGCCCAATGACAGCAGCCACAGGGTAGGAGTAAAACAGGACACAGGAATCACAATAAGAAAGATATCTGTCTTACTGGCATTGAGGTACAGATTGTTAACCACACACAAGGCCTGGATGGTGATTGAACAATCAAGGATAAAAAATGAGGATAACAAATTAGTTGAGCAAAGTTTAAGGAAAGCTGTATGTTACTCACATAACACGGGACATGTTAAAAAAAAGACATCAGGTGAACCAGAGGGACGAAAATACATATGGAAGAGCCACAGAGAGGTGATGCAGTACAAACAGCCCAGTTACAGCTGGGAAGGGCGGTTAGAGAGAAAATCAAAGCAGCCAGTCCATTGTCCGGTGCATGACGCTAAAGGTATCATATAATCTTTTCATGAGGATACAATGGTTCACCGTGCAAAAGTTAGGGGAGACATCAAGGAGCACTATCCTCAATTGTACTACAATCATAAATACAATATGCACTTTAATTATATCATTCCAACATATTACAAATAGAGCATACTCCCCCTATAGTACCTATAATTACTATACACAGTTTATTACACTATGTGTTGCCAGTGAGACAACAAATGAGTCAGAGAGACGAAATAGATATGGTAGAGCCAGAATTATAGGATAAAACCCTGAGGTGCTGTGCAGGTACACAGTTAGGTGGTGGAGTACACACAGCTCAGTTGCAGCTGGTAAGGACAGTTAGTTAGGAAAACAAATCAGCCAACCCGGTGCCCAGTCCATGATGCTAATGGCATCATGTAACAGTTAAATGAGGATGCAATTGTTGACAATGTGTGAAAGGCAGAGGAACATCAAGGAGCACTCTCCTCAATTGTACTACAATCATAAATATCATATACATTTCAATTATATCTTTCCACCATAATAAAAAAATGCTTTATACTCCCACTACATTACCTATAATTACTATACATATATTACTATAGTGTTTGTGCCATATAACTAGTATGCACAATAAACCTTCAAATAACAAAACTGAAACCCCTGCAATTCAAATGATGACAGCAGACATAAAAATGGACTTTGGAATCGGCGGCACCCGCACACCCATTTTTCACCTAGAAAAACAGTCCCATATCATCTTTTTTCCACCCAACCGTTTACAACCCCTCATTTGACCACCAAATAACCCCAAATGTGTTTTGCAGACTTTCTCCCCAAGGTGCTATCTGCAGACACCACGGCTGTCCACTGATCCAACATGGCGAGCATTTCCAAAAATATAATGCACCTCACGCTTTCACCATCCAATCAGCCAGCGTGTCTGATATCCGCAGACATCACGCCACCCCGTGTTTGATTCTGGGGGGTTTCCATGGACCATACAGGGAAGTGAGTCCATGGACCAGACCCAGATATCACAAATGTTGTATTACCTACCTATTGTTTGGCCGTTTCTAAAAAAAACATTCATCACAGATTTAAACCAAATTTACAAAAGCACACTTTCGGGACCTAGCTGCCATTCCTGCTGCCAATTTGGTGAAAATCCATCCAGCGGTTTGGGCTGTAGACGTGAACAAAGTTTTTCTCCATTCAGTCTATGGAAAAAAACATATTTGGGACCACCTATAACTTTGCCCAACCTTGATGAAACCTAACCAAACTTACCAGAAGAAATCAGAGCGGGCCATATACTTTTTTTGCAAAGTTTGGTGATGATTCGTCCCAGGGGAGCAAAGTTATAAGCCTCCCAAAAAGTGCTCTTCCTATGGGTTTAGCAACTTAACCATAACTAAACGGCCACTACCCTAGGCCGTGTAATTCAATGAAAAAATGTTTATTTGTCCAGTAGTTATTTTTAAAATGACCAAAAAGTAGGTCCAAAAAAGATTTGTGATGTCTGTGTCCGGTCCGCTGACAAACATCCATGTTCGCTGCGCGGACAGGACTCCGATTGGCTAGTGGGTCGTCATCATGTCCGCGGACAAGCAACGTGTTCGCTGATTGGTTGAAGTGAAGTGTGGGGTGCGTCACATTTTCATGATGAGCCCGCCATGTTGGATTTAAAGATATCCACTGACAGGGTGGTGTGGAACAGAGCAGAAATCTAATTTTGGGGAGTGTGAAGCTAGAGATGGGTCAATTGCTGTATTTGTTTAGGTGGCAAAAGGCTGTGGATTGCGGTGTCCGTGGTCACTGTGGTTGTCCAAGGACATACTAAACTATGGCCACACTACTGGGTATTTTTCTGTGATATGATACGATATGATATGATATGATATGATATGATATGATATGATAAGGCATTTATAATGCGCCTATACACAATTGTTTCAGGGCGCGACGAAGCAGGGAGAGGGAACAAAGGGAAGACAGACAACAATCCTACTAGGCCAGGTGTCATTCAGATTGCGCAAGTGCATGGGAAGGGGGAAGGGAAAAGTGCGAGGGGGAAGGGAGCGGGGAAAGTGCAGTGCATTGAATAGAAGGGAATAAGATAAATAGAAAGCCCAACCGGTGGCAAGTGCAAGGTAAGTGCAGGCATAAGTGCTGGTAGGGGGAATGTAGGGATTCAGAACCAGTCCCCAGGTGCAGGGGTTGCCAGGGAGGAGATAAGAAAGGGTGGCTAGGTAACCAGTGAAGTTGCAGCCAGGAATTCAGCAGGGGAGAAGGGGAGAGAAAGCAGAAGCAAAGAGGAAGGTTTTGAGGTGCTTCCGGAATGAGAGATGGTTCTCCTCGAGTTTCAGGGAGGCAGGGAGGCTGTTCCAGAGGGAGGCCCCTGTCGAAGATAGAGATCTACCACCAACTCGTTGCTTGGAGAAGCGTCTGACCCTGAGGGAGTTGAAGGTGGATGAGCGAAGAGCTCGAGAAGGAAGATATTTAGGAAGAGAGATTTGAAGGTATTGCGGCCCCAGGCCCCAGAAGGCCTTGTGGACAATGCAGAGGGTTTTGAACTTAATCCTCGTGGCCACAAGGAGCCAGTGCAGAGATTTCAGTCCTGGAGAGATATGATCCCTGGGCTTGAGGCCCATGACAAGTCTGGCAGTCCAGTTCTGGATAAGTTGCAGAGGGCAGAGAGAGGAGGCAGGCAGATTTAGATAGAGGCTGTTACAATAGTCCAGCCTAGAGAGAACCAGGGATCTGGAGACAGTGAGCTTCTGGAGGAAGGAGAGGAAAGGAAGAATACCTCTGAGGAGGTTCAGCTGGTAGTGTGGCTTCTTAGAGACCTCAGAGATGTGAGGAGAGAATGAGAGTGTGGAGTTGAAGATTACCCCAAGGTTTTTAGCCTTGCAGTGGGAGCAGGAAGAGGGCCAAGCGAGGTCAGCCAGAGAGCTGCAGGGAAGGAGGGAGTGGGTGTTCCAATGAGTAGAATCTCAGTCTTACTGGCATTAAGGCAGAGGTCATTGGCGGCACACCACTCCTGGATGGCAGACAGGCAGTCAAAGATGAGTGAAGGAGAGGAGTAGGCCCAGGGTAGCCTGAAAATGAGATGGGTATCAGCTGCATAGCACTGATAATTGGGGCATTAAGCGGCGATGCAGTGGGCAAGGTGTGCCAGGTATTGGTTGAACAGCCAGGGAGAGAGGTTAGATCCCTGGGAGACACCACAGGTAGAGTAAAAGATATCAGAGAGGAAGGACCCAAGTTGGACCTGGGAGGGTCGTTCAGAAAGGAAAGAAGTCAGCCACGCCAGAGCCTGACCAGTGATACCCAGGTTATCACAGAGACAATTGAGCAGATGGCATGGTTGACAGTATTAAAGGCAGAAGAGAGATCAGGCAAGATGAGGATGCACAGGGTATTAGAGTCGAGGTTGGAGAGCAGGTCTTCACAGATGTTCAGGAGAGCAGTTTCCATGCTTTTGGCAGCTCTGAAGCCAGACTGATGGTCATGAAGACAACCAACAGATACAGTGTGGAGATTAAGCTGGGAGATGGCCAGTTTCTCCAGGAGCTTGCCCAGGAAGGGAGTGATGGAGATTGGGCGATAGTTAGCCGGGCAGGAGGGGTCAGCAGAGGGTTTCTTAAGAAGGGGGCGCACAAGGGAGTGCTTCAGAGGGGATGGGAAGACTCAAGTGGCGAAGGAGTGATTGCATAAGTCAGCCAAGGCAGGAGCCAGGGATTCAATGTGGTTCTTGATAGTTTTGAAGGAGCAGGGGTGAACCTGTTTCGACACGACTTTCAAAGATCGGACTTGTCTAGAACACTCGTCTGCAGAGAAAAGGAGATGTATTGGTTTTGGGTACTTAGCAGAGTATTGGGCGAACCGGGTATGTATTGAAGAGTTTGTGCATTGGCTGAATTATTGTTTTAGGATGTTATTTGGAGTGGATAGGTCTTGAGGTGGTTGTATTATGTTTTTGGGTTGTGGTCACTGGGCAGGTGTTTGCTTGCATGGGTGTCTAATGCTGTGGTGGTTGTGGCCAGGGCCTAGAGTCTTGGGTGCATAGCCCCACAACCACTGCAGCATAACACACCCATACAAGCAAACATTTTGGGTTGTGGTCAGTGGTCAGGTATTTGCTTGCATGTGTGTTTTATGTTGCAGTGGTTGTGACTCAAATCATTGTATACTTACTGTTTGCTTTGTTGAGGTTTTGTTGAGGCTGTATGCAGTTTTTTTGGCCAGGCCATGCACACAAGACTCTAGGTCCTGGTCATAACCACCGCAGCATAACAGACCCATGCAAGCACACATTTTGGGTTGTGGTCAGTGGTCCGGATGTTTCCTTTCATGGGTGCGTTATGTTGCAGTGATTGTGACTGCAATCATTGTATACTTACTGTTTGCTTAGTTGAGGTTGTATGCAGTTTTTTGCAGGGTATGGAAACATGGAGCAGACATTGTTTTTTTCATTCTCTGTGATAAAAGAAAAGATCACATGTTAGTGTAGGTAGTTTGTATTGAGTTATTACATCACATAGCAGACATTTCTGTATATGCTTCAAACCAGGGTACTGTGCAATTTGGGTCTGTGGAGGGGAATCCATGCAGGATTAAGAAAAAACTTTCTACGTTATGGTACAATCATCTTTGGTGTCTCATTTCAGTAGGAGGAATTGAAATGGTATATGGTTTTTGGTTTGGAAGTAGTGGTACTATTGTTGCAGTTAGATAACATTACGTTACATTTTAGCAGTATTAATTTATCTGTTTTTTTACCTGTTGGCGTATAGTTTTGAAGTTGTTGGGGGTATTTTTATACGTAATAGGTGTTGCAGGGTTTCCTTAGAAAAATGTATATTGCAGTTTTCTGGTTGTAGTTAGATATCAGTTGGCATATTCTAACTTTTTATAGTTTTTCACTGTTAGATAGCTGTTTGCCTTATTCTATTAGTTTATGGATTTAAAGGTTATTAAGGAGATTTTGTAGATGTTCATACTCAGATTAGTGAATACATTTGGATTTTAAGAATATTAAGTATGCGTTTACAAGATTTGCTGGTAATCTCTATTTTAGAGTAATGGAACTACCATTACATTCAAACCATCTACATTTCTTTTTTATGTATGCAGTGTAGTGACCTGCATTGGTTGTGACTCCTGTGTGGTAGATTATGCCTACTGTTGTTAAGGTTTTCTTGCCAAGTGATACTTCTCCATGTGTGAATCCAGTCAGCTTACAGTTGTTTTTGGTACCATCTGCATTGTAACGCAAAAGCATTACTATTACGTATTCACTATGTCACTGTACTTGTAATTCAGACGATTATCTGAATTGCAAATAGTACATAATCTCTCTTTGAACATGTTCAGTGTGTTTGTTGTATGATACAACACTGTAAGATACCCCCTGAGCTTTTGGACAGTGTGGATGTTGGCCGAGTCTGTGGATAGTCGCTTTGTCCGCAGACACTGCAGACATTGCCAGGGGGTTCAGTATGTTGTTGTAAACTAAGGGTATCCTGGTAAAAAACCTATGAAATTCATGATCCATATATCTATATTCAGTGAAAAGATTTTGTTTAAGGGACCTTATGGTTAAGTTGCGGTGCTACTAGAAACCTATCAAATTCAGTGAAAAAACTTTGTTAAAGGGATTTTATGGTTAAATTGCGCTAGCAAAAAAACTATCAAATTCAATGGAAAAATGTTAAAGGGACGTTATGGTTACAAGTAAAACCGAAAAAAGAAATTTTACAGTTATGGTAAGCTAAGAAACCATAACTCGTGCCACCACCATGCACTGCTAAGAGTAATACCCATGACATCAAAGATGATATCACAAATTCCAACACTTGCATACCATTGATGGATGCCTGTGATCCTAAACTCACATTCTTTCAAAACCAAATTGAGCAATGCAGTGCATTGAAAACCTAATGATGTCAACTCACTAAGAGGCTTTACTTATAACTAGCCTTCATAATGTTTCCTTTGCATATGTGACAAGTAGCAAGTAGCAATAGGTAAGGACATTCATGCTCCTGCCAGTAGAATGCATAGCCCCATTTTTCTCCAGGAATAGTTGCTGCCAAGTAACAAAAATGAAACAGAGATAGAGATAACATTACAAGTGGGAAACAGTCAAAATTCTTGGACTATTTCTCACACAGTTGTTAGCTATCAATTACAACACAAGCACACTAAATAAAATGTAAAGCAAACAAACAACTCATTTTTCTAAATCATGTGTTGCTATAGAAAAAATATAAATATTCTGAAATAGCCTAGTATTATCAATAATGCTAATCCACCTGGGAAACATATTCTAAAAATAATATATTGGTATAAAGGAATTTACTAATATAACCTACCAGGTTTTAAACCCACTAAAAATGGAAACTTTGTTCACATAAGTGAAAACTACTTTCAAAGAGTCCATTAGATAATCTAACATGTATTATACATGTCATATAATTAAAGGGCATTCTCTGTTTGGCAAACTGCTACAAGGATATCGGACCGTGGAAGATATTTTGCAAATGTTAGTGACAATGAACACATGTATACCGTATATTTAATAACAATGTAAAGCCACCTGTCATGGACGCAGGTAAAAGGCCAGCAGCTATCAACATTTTCTCCACTATGAAACTGAGAAATGAAAAGAAGGAAATGCCAACTACTAAGAATCACATTCAGCATATCCTTGTTATTCAAAGTTTCACTCTGACCTAGTAGCTTTCTTGTCACTTCACAAATACTATTTTTCCAAGAAAACTGGGGAATAGTGCTCATCTCCAAATATGCATTTTAGGTTATACTTGGCATTTCGAAACCCTGCAAAGGGAAATATTAAAGGTCAATTCACAGAGGAACTACCTGTTTTATTAACATCTTACTTGGATATGTAGTCCTTTGTTTATACAGTCTAACTCTGCTTTTGTAAAGAGGAAGGCAACCCAAAACCGGAACGGTAAAACTAATTCACAAGGACAAATAATCAGTGCACCTCTTTGCAAGGGAAAACAAGGTTTATTACATGCAAAAAGTTCACAGACAGTACCGTAAAACCAAACTGACATGGATCTTGTCACTTCCCAAAGACGTTAAAAATTATATAGCGGTAAACTGCAAAATCTGAATACATACCTTAATATGTTATACCACCAAAATCATTGGCTACCACCCATAGAACATGCTAATACTGAACCAATAGTCCCTAGACCAATTGGCCAAACCATATCTAAACCATTCCCCTAGACACATGGCCCACTACATGATCACTATTGAATCCAGGTACAGGATTTGTTGTTCGAACATATTGACACACTAGTAAATTGTGATTTTCAGGTGATGTGCACCAATCCGATCCAGATGCGTTCGAAATAAACTGAGGAGGCCAACTGTGCATTGATAAGACAATAGGCCTTCTCATTATACCCAGACACTGTGGCACACACAAGATGCACCCCCTACTGTATACTGAATCTAATGGCATCATATCTACTCCTCCTATCCCAAATCATGGAAAATTCCAGACATTGACCCCTCACCTCCTTTAAACCCCAGGTGCCCAGTTATGACGTGACTGAGGGCACCATTCTTTTGTCTGAATTTCAGGGATGCATTTGATTTAGTTGTGTGTTTTGTAATTCAAATGTGGTGACCGATCCTTGGGTGAGGGCAGTAGTGCACTGAATCAATTCCTTGCCTATTTGTATCACAAATACTGTATGCAGACTGTACACCGAATCGGGCAGATTGTATGCCCGATTCTCATGAATTTGTTCTTCAAAGGGTGCAGCCCTTCTTTTTCTCCCCACAGTAAACATTACATTCTCACCACATCCAGGCCCTACAGCTGGATACAATTAGCGTTTATCTGTGCAACGTGGGTGCCTCTAAACTCGGCTTCTCTCCATGGGACCAGGAAAGGGGATTTGTTTTTGGAGTTGAGCTAAAGAGAGCCGCAGCTCAACATCAAGACCTGCATTCTATTCTATTCATCGTGCACTAGGCCTCCCTCAACATGCAATAAGGCAATACTTACGACCACAGTACCGTTCTGACTACATCTTCCACCAGTTTCAGCTCTTTTATATACAACTCACTAAAGAACATTACTTCAGATACAACTAAACACAGGGCCTATAATACTGGCTACCTATAACCTCTGCAACTGTAACATTAATATGTGTGTTGGTCTTTCTGTGTTGCTATACGTATCTAATATGAGTAAAACCTAACTAAAAACAATACATATTCCTTCTGCCACGTACAACTCAACCTGCTCACACTGTGGAATGTTTGAATAGGTTTTTCTCAGCCTGAACCATTCTGCCTGGCTGGGATGCAGTACGTGCATCCTAAAATTTAATTGCACATAATAGAAATTGACTTTTAGTATTGGACCACAGAAATACATATGCAGAATAGTTGAAGCTACAAATCTAGCATGTCATAAGAATTCCGTTACTTGTTCCATCACATACCATATAGTATAGTGTGTTTTTGTACTTTATACACTATTGTGCAATGCCAAGTTGGCAATATTTTGACAAATTGATTTCTGCCCTGAAGGAGTACTGGGATGAGTAAAGGCTAAAGTGCCAATTTAGCCGTCACACTTCTACAAACCGAAATCCTACGCAATCCTTCACCTTTTATGGTAACGTGGGCCGATGCTATGCTCTCAAGAAGAGTGTGAATGTTATTTAGTAGCGAGCCACACAGTGAAGTAAAACAGTCCAAAATAAAGGAATGTCCAAGGGAGATTATATAAAAATGTATACATTGATCAAACACACAATATGCAATATAACTAACTAGAAAACACTCCACAAATTCCATCCATGAGGTGAGTAGTTGACAGGCCCTGTGAGGCATGATGTGGCATCGAGGTGGTTTGAAATGCAAGCACCGTGGTTCAAATATTTTGGTTGAGTGCTAAAGGCAGCACGCGCTGAAGGTCTTGTGGTTTGAGATGCAATGAACGTAATTCAGAAGCAGTTTCATTGGTTTGATGCATTGAAATCATGGATCCTGGCTGTCTTGGCTCTCTGGGTGATGTGAATCCCAATCCAAGGATTCTAGGAGTATATGTGTCCTTGTTCCCGGGCTGCCAAACATGGGGGAGGGTTTTACACAACTGCAGGAGTCCTTTTGCACTGTGAGGTCCTGCGTACAATTGAAGATGGCAGAGAGAAAGGTCTTGTGCCAACGGTAGTTCACCCCCACTGATGCCTGGGGATGGTTAGGGGGCAGAGATCACTCATGCCTTGCATACTCAGTATTCAACTCAGTATTCAACTCACTGGCAGAGGACTTTGCAAAGATCAACCCTCCCAAAACAGGTCCAATGAGTTATTTCTTAAATGTTTGTTCAAAAGTGAATCAATCAAGGGAGTTCTCTTTTTAAAGGCAAAATCCCACAGGTGATTGCACTAAAGCTAGTCATCGTTAGAGGTCCACTCCCTGCTCTTAGAACAAGTGGTCTTTGACTTCAGACAACACACCGAACATGCTTTGTGTTAATGGAAGTGGAGTGGGCAGGAAGGAAAGATAGAGGCAGAGAGCAACAAGATGGTGGAAACATTCTCCAGCTGTCAATGACTCCCTCTGTCTAACCACACCTCCTTCCCTTCTCAATAGAATTTAAGGCCTTTATATATGCAGTACCCTGGTGTGAGGACACACCTATCTTGAATGGATGTGCCTTTTATTCCTGTTCCCAGGACAGATTTATTCAGAGTGGCTGTCTCTTTGGGTGGGTGTTATCTACCCTCACAAAGGAGTAAAAAGAGGAAATCCCAAAGGTTATAGTCCTGGCCTGCCAGCAATGGCAGGGCCCAGCCTGTCTGGGGAGAATGCACAGAAGCATTTCACAGTTGTGCTGGGCTCCATGGCTGGAACATGTCTATTATCAAATGTTTGTGGATGTAAAAATTATGTGAAATACCATCCACTATACCAAAACTCAGATATGACTTATTTTTGAAAGCTGTATCTCCCGCCAGGACTATAAACTCCACTTGGAGATCAGGATACTGATGCAGCAGGGCACAGGTACACACTATTCATTTGGCATGGAACTTATAAAACAGGAATGTGATCACCTGATTTCCCTTGCACTGCCATAAATTGGAACTGCCATAATTGTGTTATTATTTAATAAAAGCCAGGGCCTCTACACCTGTGTCAGATGGTAATTACTCCTCAACTAGCAAGAAGTGAGAGCAATCCTCACACTGTGGCTTCAGAAAATGGCTGCTCAGTCAAATCCTAAAATGTACTCATTCATAAAAAAAGGCAGTTAGCTTTATTCATGGCCATCTGTTCATGCTTTACAGTCTGTCACTGCACCAGG
Organism: Ambystoma mexicanum; assembly: GCF_040938575.1. NCBI lineage: Eukaryota > Metazoa > Chordata > Amphibia > Caudata > Ambystomatidae > Ambystoma > Ambystoma mexicanum. Next base: position 250,651,922 of record NC_090923.1, on the reverse strand, counting down.
TGGTGCACTCCAGATATGAAAAGGGTGTGAGGAAAGTCACCATGTCTGAGGGCTCACCATCTGATTTTCTCTGATTGCATTGTATAGTTTTCTGCTCACTGGTGTTGAGCTCTGTCCGTTCCACAAGGTAGGGAAGCTATGGGTGATATCACAGTGAATGTCATTATTTTCTTTCAATACATTCTGCTTTAGTGACCTTTTGAAACATGGCTGTGTTACATCTTTACTGTTCCAAATGTATCGAAGGGAGAATGCCTGTTTGAGTCTCTGAGAGTTCCACCTGAGGCAGTTAGTAGGAAAAGCCTGGAGCAGCTGGATTACTGGGGGTGTGTGTGTTATCATATACCTATATGTTTGCAGCAAACAAATGTATTAAATATTTTACCTGTAAGACATCTTCATAATATTGGCAATGAGCTGAACCTCCATGCTACCCCCAGTGTGTGTCTGGCTGTAATCGCACTAAAGGTAGCGTCCGTGTTACTGTTGCAGATTGTGGCTTTGTCTGGTGAGCGGAGGATGAGATAGGGGTGTGGCTTCAAATACTACCAACCGCAACAAGTGTTGGAAACCCTCATTTCGTGAAGATAGGTAAGCCTAGCAATGGTGGCCATTTGTTGCTAATTGAAGACCGAAAGCTCAGTAACAAGTCAAGACGGACTGCCTCACCAGAATGTGCTGTTCCACTTTATGAAAAGTAAAGATGGACTGTAAAGCAAGGACAGGGTGTTTCTTAGCAACAATCCGACTTTGGGTGTGGTAATATGTGAAAGGTTAGCCTATATAAAAGACTTCTTCAGCCCTATATAAAAGACGTCTTCATGCCGCCGTGCGAGAAGTTGACATTAATACGAAATGGCTTGGCAAGTGTACGGCAAACAACATGATGCATGCTTGAAATTGACTTCTGTTTACCAACCAAAGTTGATAAGTGACATAAGTGTCAAAATTAAGTTGGATGTAATACCAGCAGTCATACAGCTTTGTCAACAAAAATTGAGAAAAGAGAGAGTGTAAAGGCTTGCCCACACTACTGAGTAATAATAAGGGGAACATTATGGCCATGCAGAATATTCCTGGTTTGTTAATATTTATTCCTGCTCAGGCCCTGCCAAAGTGAAGTGGTCACAGTGGAAAAAGGTCTTCATGCCTTATGTCAAAGCCACATGTCGGAATGCTTTTGCCATGGATTGCAAAGTTTCCCTCTTGATACATTTTTTGCGATATGAGCCCAACGTATTTATGAAACCTTACCAGATTTACATGATGACCCTTATACCGAAAAGATGAATGAATTGGAAGTTGCAACTGTAAAACTTGATACTTATTTTAGTTTCAAAACAAGTACCATTGCGGAATGTTACAATTTTGGAGTTCGAAATCAGGAACAAAATAAGAGAGTGGAGAAATACATAACAGCTCTCTGTTATCCAGCCTGTAATTTTGGAAGGGGGTTGGGGGAACACATTTTTGGCCAGTTTATGATCCACTGTTCTCATAATAGGATATGTGAGGAACTTTGATTGAAGGAAGACCCTCATTTTTAAGAGGTGAAATGGATTGCCAAGTGGGTGGAGCACTCAATGACTTGTGTGGCAAAGCTTACCAACGCCAAAAAGAAAGAAATTGACACTGAAGTGGTTAAAATAGAGAATGAAGAGAAGGAAAATAATCATTTAAAAAAACTTCATCCACAGGGTGACATGGCCAGTAAATGAGGACATAGGAGCATAGGGAAGAGTCCACAAACCTGAAAATGTGAGGTAGATATCATCAATTTTTTAGGTGTGGGAGCAAGGCAAGTTCTTTGGGGTATCTCGAAGTTTATTGATGTGCATGGGCTGGAAAGTTTTATATGCACAAATTCAAACCATGCAAGAATTTTGAGTTGGGTCATGGAGGAGTAAAAAGGCTATGCAGTTCATGGGTGATGACAGAGGTTTGACATCTGAGGCAGATGAAGTGGAGAATGTTGCAATGCTCACAGTGACTGTGGTGACAGCTTACACACAAAAGAAAAAAAGACACATGTCTGGACCCAAATACTTTAGAGCAAGTTCTTTATGTGACAAAAAAATATGGTGGATGGGGCGATGTGGATCATAGGAAGATGTAGGGAAATTGAAGGGGACAGATGCATCACATTGTTTTATTTTAGTTTCATATAGAAAAAAGTTTGTTTTAAAAAGAAAACGGGGGGTTGGGAGTGACCCCCCATTAAATATGTTTTTGTGTTGAAACTTATGTATGTAGAAAATTTGACTGTCGAAAAAATCACCATAAACGCAACAAGCTGCACAAATGATGTTGAGAAAAGCAGTGAAAGAAGAATGAGGTAGAGGACAATTGCCTTACGAATGACAAAGCTTATGACGACTGGAGTAAGCCCTTTTGAAATGATGAGAAGCTCCTGAAGTGGCTTGGAAGTGGCTGGTAGGCTGGGAAACGCTGGGTCCACTGATGTCAATCACCAGGGTACGAATCCTCTGCAAAACCAACTTCGTTTGCTCACTTGATTTTATACTGGACTATTAACCCTCATGGACTTGGTTACTTTGTGGTGAAGGATCAGTGCATAATATTCATGCTAAACACCCTATATGTATATTTCTTTAGGAGTAAACACGCCCCTTTTCACCTCATCATGAAAACAAGCCGCTGCGCGCTGCTGCGCGTGTGCTTCTGCACGCGTTCACCTGCAGTGGTTTGGAAGTGGCTGTTCGACTGTTCGCTGCTCCCAGCCATTCCAACTTACTCTTACCTTTAAAGCGTAGGCAATTGTACCACTCCTTATGCAGCAACTCCTGTTTCATATTGTTGTGCTATTAGCGGCAGCTTTAAAGTAGACTCTGCCTTGGTAAGAGATCTGTTTAATCACACAGGGTAACATGGCGATATTGAATTGTTTGTTTTCCTTTGCTTTGCCTCTATGCACGTATTCTGTTAACTCCATTCTGACTGCATTTGTAAACAGAGGTTCTTAGGAACAATTTGAGTACAAGCTGGGCAGCGTACCTATGGTTCTGCGCTCCATAGCTTATTGCCGGTGTACATTTCAATGTGTTGCCTGTGATTTCTAATACTTGCATACCAATTAATGTTAGAATCTTTCTTGCTGCCACGCACGCTCTTAACAAAATTAACCTCTGTTGTTGGAGGGGAATAGGCACATCATGTCAGCGCGGTTGAGCAGTGGGCATATTGAAAGCAAATTTCACACAAAAAATAGTAAACTTACTGCTATGTTTTCTACCTATGATCTCTAAGAAACCCCCGTCCCATTGTGCTCAGGGGGCTGATACAATTGTCACAAAGTAGCTTTTGCATATGCACAGGCTCAAAATTCATCACTTTCTAACTTAGAAAACAAACTTGGTTTGAAGGTAAGGGAGACAGAAAGTGTACTTCCACACATTCCTAGGAAAAGCTTTTTGAGTATGCATGATGTGGAAGACAGCAATTTGACAGAAAATGCTTGGGGTGCTCCCTTCAGGTCGCTCCCCGATATATTGATAATGGCACCAGCAGTACTCTATGAGCTAGAGAAAAGGGTGGAGAAAAGGGTGGAGCTATCAGGGGGTCCCTCTACACCTGTTACTGCCCCCTTGGGTTGAATGGTCCAAGTTCATATTCACTGTTCTGACCATCTTTTGCCAATTTTACCTGAATCTAAACTTTCAAAGGTACTCCACACTCAATCCCCCAATGAATTCCACACAACGGGCTCAAAGGGGGGTTACCCCAAAGTATGACTGGTCAGGATTGCTCTTCCCCTGATATACCAATATTTGAACACTCCAAACTGGGTGAGGGAAATTATAAACTGGATCCAGATGATAAACTGTCAACTTTTTCTGAAGATCTTCAAATATTTGAAACAAACTACCCAGTAATATCAAGAATTCTCAATCTCTTAGATCGAGGGCATGACTATACACATTACAAACTTTGTGACATAAAAGCGGCCCAAACACTTACACTTTCCAAAATCAATAAACTTGAGGGCTTCATATTTGCGGAAAACTATAAACAGGAGGGTGGTTGTATCTCTCCACAGCCCAACAAAAAAATTGCACAAAGCACTATAGCCACACAAACAGACATACCACCCGCAATCATACCAACCACTAACCCTCATAGCCAGGAACCTCCGACTTTGCTCAGTCTTTTGCAGATACTTCCAAGGACACAACCTCTAAACTAACCATTCAAGTTTATATGCATGCACAACTGTGGCAAATTGTGACTGCACATGCGGAAAAAAATGACCAGTTACTTTTTTTTAATCAATCAAATGAAGGAACCACAGGAGAATAATCAGATCAGGGGGGTATGCTACAGCAGGAGGAAATTACCTCACATCCCGATAGTCCTCCAGTCCTACTTGCAGCTATCGAGAACGAGAACATTGCAAAACACATCTCAAAGAGTGATGAATCACCTGTCGGGACATTAGAGGAAATTCCACATCAAAAACTATTTATCTCCAGAAAGGAAAAGAGGTCATACCTGTGGACAATAAAAAGACTCAACATGTGCAAAGCTGCCATGGCTGAGGAAAAAAATAATAATAATTGACTCAAACAGAAAAGACCCAAAAAACAAAAAACAGAAAGGGCATTTTGAAGAGACTGGCTCCTTAGACCAACAGACTTCAACTTTGGATATTGCCAAACCTCGATTTGGGTATAAATGTAGAGGAGTTGTCACTTGAAAGCAAGCTTGCTCTGCAACCTAATTTAGTGGGTAGCCTGAAATCATCGAGGTCGGCTCCACCAAAACAAGGTATGCATGACAAACAACCTGTGAGAAACAACGCTAGTTCCACTTTAACCAAACATGCAGAGTTTGCATCATCACTCACAGTGCCACAATAAACTCTTTTATCCACTAACTAAAAAATGATTTATTGTTAAAAATCGACAACAGGTAAAGAACAAGTGGTATTGGATGATAAATTGGTGCCAGACGGGGCTGGCACGGCATGCCAGTCATCCGCTATTAAGATTCCATCTGGCAATGACAAGTCATTGTTTATGGGAGCTGTGCAAGAAATGACAGCCTCGTTGACGGCATCCCCACCATGCCAAACGTTGACTCCTCCTATACCAGTCAGTGCTGTTTCCACTTCCAAAACTGCAGGTGAGGAGATGACTCCCATTTCAAGTAACCCCAATAATATAAAAGATAACAATTCTGAAAATGATTCTCAGTTCAACAACTTGAACAACACGGAAAAAGAAGAGCAAAACACACTTTCTCAGATATCACCCATTCTTTGGTGGATCAGCTCCTCGGAAATGAACGGTGACAAAAGCCTGAATTGTTCAAAAACCCCCTGCATTAAGAACACTTACCTCTCAGGATATTTCCTGGATTCCTGGATTACCCTTCCACCTCTCAACAACTATAGAATGGTACAGCAAGTTGAATCTACAATTATTGCAGAACTAATAAGGATGCATAGACATGAACTAAAAACGATAGGACTTGACCTTCATCCATTGACATCAATTGAGAAAGTGATCATATTCAATGAAACTGCAGTAGTGTCACAGAAGACTCCCCCACTATTCCCGACAGGTTCTTTAGCCACGGTCCCAACAGAAGCCGCGGTTATAGCTCAATTAGCTGCAATGTCAGTAAACACCAAAGGTTGGTCATGGCTATCTGTCCTCTTCAATCCATCCAAGAATGGGCAGGATATAGACCCCACATAGTAGCAAGAGTTCCTTGAGGGTGATGTCCTGGAATTCGTGCGGTACTAAAAATCTTTTATTCTGGGCTGATACAACAAATCTGCACATATACATTGACATCATACTATGTCAAGAAACTATGTGCACCTTCCACTCCAAATAAGTTGTTGTGTTGCATTCCACTCTGAAGCAATTCGAGGTCTACAGGGCAGGCCCACAGGTGGATTAGCTATCTTTCGTAATAACAATGAGTCTGTTAAACATTGTAAGATCTACAAAACTCAGCTTTATTTGTCAATAGTTGTGGGAATTGGGGACTATGTTGATGACCTCTACCTGCTTGTCTCCATTTACTACAACCGTCTCCAAATGCCATTAGAGCTTGCAAAAACTAACTGCCTTATCTGATGAAGTTTTCTTTGAATGGCCAAACCGAAAGCTAATTTTGGGTGGGGATATGAATTCATGTTGTATTACTGATTTGCATCCAGAGATGCCCATTGATCATTCACTTAAAATCTCCCCTTCGCTTAAAAGAGGAGCCCAATGGTTTTCCCACTTTGCACATTGGGAAGTTTATTTTATACCTTTCCAAGGGGAAGGGCATGCAACCTCTTGGCACTGGGATAATACAAAATCTTGCATTGACTACTTAGCAGTAACAGGCGACTTATTAGCAGTGTCCAGAGGTATTGAGCTCTCCACTTCAGCAAGCAGTGATCATAGTATATTAACAGCACTCTTTGACTACGAAATACTGTGTATGGGGAAAGATCCCTTTCAGACACTGCTGATTCCTGATCGTGTGGGGGCTTCTCTTAGGTGGAATTACCATTTGTGTGATAAAATCAACTTGCTTATTACAAAGGAGATAGGCAGGTATTTTTGTAGCACCCCAACGACCATGGATCTCCAGCTAAATACACAATGCATAACTGGTATAATTAAAAAACGCAATGCTATCATTAATTAGAACCCAGGATCACTCCAATAGAAATCAAAAACATTCTCAAGCGTTTAGTTATGATCTATTGCTGGAGAAAAAACATGAAAATAAGTTGCTAAGACAGTTTAAGATGCAATCCTTGGAAGAGTTGGAAATTCAAGCTCTAAAGAAGCAAATATGCAATAGCTATCGGAATAAATGCAAAAACTAGAAGGCCTATTTACATCTCAAGACGAATCAGGCTATGATAACCAGCCATTACAGGAATGATAGACGCTCTACATGGGCGATATTACGAGGTGACCCACTTAATACAAAACATGCACAAACCGCTAACATCTCAGAAGAGGCTTGGACATCCTTCTTTAGAGTGAAATTCCAGCTCCCCATGAGATTTGCCCAGGGACAATCCAAATTCACCACAGCTAAAATCACTCATCCTCTAGGTTGGCCCCCTGAAGACATCACCTGGGCCATTGGCAAATTAAATAACTCCTAAGCCCCCGGCCCTGATTGCATTCCACTGTGTGTTTAAAAAAGAAACCCCACTTTATAGGCTGAGATTTTGGGATTCCAATATGAAGAAATAAGAACCACCTCTGTTATCCCGAAATCCTGGGTAAAATCTATTGTGGTCCCATTACACAAAAAAGGGCAGTACTACCAACCCTGAAGATTTTCGACCAATTGCTCTAATAGATGTGGGAGCAAAGGTTTTTTCGATCCTCCTGCTATGTGAGCTTCAGCTTCACATACGCCAGCATAAGATATTGTTGCGATTCCAGATAGGCTTCCGCGCCCGAATGGGCACTGCTCTGAATGCCAAAGTCATAACCCACCTTCTAACCAAAACCAAAATGTTGGATCCTGGGCCATTATATATTGCGTCAGTTGATCTCTCGGCAGCTTTTCGCTGCATATTACGCACTGTTCTATGGGAAAAACTAGAACGGAAGAGAGTTCCCTTGCATCTCTTAATACTAATTGCCAGATTACATCATGACACCTCCTATTTGGTAAAGTTGGATGGCTCGGTTGCTTGTAGATAGCTGATACCCACAGAGGTTGGGATTAAACAGGGATGAAACTTGGCAACGACCCTGTTTAACCTCTACCTCTGTGACATAGACAAAATATGGTCCAGTGAAATATCATATCCAGCAAGGCTTGGCCATCTTAAAATCCAATGGCTTGCCTTTACGGATGATATTTTAATATTTGATCGAAACCCCCATAGGGCTGCAGAACAAGCTTAACATAGTTGCAGCCTACTTATACAGGCACAACCTGAAATGTAATATAAACAAATCAAGAATTCTAATTTTCAAAAACTTCAAAAAGAAGATGCACACCACAGTTTTGAACCTGGATGGAGTTCCAATCCAGGTGGATACATCCCTCAAATATCTTGGCTACGAGATGATTGAATCCAATTCAAGGAAAATGTGGAGGGAATACCTCGAAGCCAAAACAAATGCCTTAGGTACGCAGATGCGGATGGTGTACTCGAAATTTTGCACATTTTCCATGAGTCCCTTAATTGATTTCTACATACTTAAGGTAATACTATTATATGGGCTTACTTATGTCTATTAAACATTGACACCATGCTAGACCAAATACAAGGCAAATTGTGGAAGCACACCTTACTCCTTGCCGACTCATTCCTTAACTGTGTGCTTCGCCAGGAATTAGGGCTAATTGCACTTTCAACCAGATTCCACTGGCGTCAACTTACAAATCTTGCTAAAATACTCTATCCCCCAGATGATTAAAACAAGAAATCCACCTTCATTTGCACAATTCTATGACTCAATGGTCCAAGTGCTTGATGATTTGGGATTGAAGCGGTGCGATTTGGAATTTCGTTGTACTCTAGCAAAAAAACGGCTTTTTGAGTCGGACTGAGTAAGGACCCTGGATGATATGCTCACAAAGAAACTGTACTATGAGGCATCATGGTATGCAATGAAACAAATCTCTCCTAGATTGTATCTGTTCAAATTTCCATGTCATGTATTAAGAGATCTATACTTAAGATTTAAGTGCAACGATTTTGTAGTCAAACAGGGCTAAAAGAAACATTGAAACATCTATTGCATTTATTTTGAAACCAACTGATGCACCATCAGACCCACACCTTCACTGCCTTCCCACCTTACTCAAAGGTTCGAGTTTACCCAGGTCTCTGACTCAGAAGTGACCAATATCATCAGAGGAATAAAGTCATCCAGATGCCAATGGGATATCTGCACAGCTTCAGTCATCAAAGACTGTGCCTCAGAGCTCGCCCCATTCATCTCATCATTCATCAACACCTCTGTTTACTCTGGCAGTGTGCTAGCCAACCTGAATGAAACCTGGGTCCTTCCACTCCTCATGAATCCCACATTAGACCCTAATATCCTGACCAACTAACGCCCTGTCACAACTGTTCTTTCCTTACTTAAGAAACTGGATAGAGCAGCATACCTTCAGGTCCAAAAGTTTCTTGAAGTCAATAATCTTCTCAGACTGTGCCAATCCGGATTCCTCCAGGTCACGAAACGGAATCAGTACTCCTAGATTTTAAAATCAAAATGGATGTGTTCAAAGACAATGGCAAACCTTTCCTCCTCCTCTTGCTAGACCTCTCAGCTGCTTTTGATTTGGTGGACCAGAACATTCTCTGCCAACACCTTTCCTTGCAAGCCTGCTGCTCCACTAAAGCAACTGCCTGCATCTCAGCTGTCCTATCAAATAGAACAATCAGGGTCTTCTCTGCCTCTGCATCATGCCCTCCAGATCAAGTCACCTGCAGAGTTTCCCAAGGCTTCTTGGTCTCTCCCACATTATACAATATCTACACAAAGACTCTCTTCAACCTCTTTGACACTTTGGGTGTCTCCTATACTAACTATGCGGACGATACCTAAATCCTCCTACCCATCTCAGGCACCAACAACACTGACTCTGATTCACTGGGAAAAAACAATAAAACCTTCCAGGCCTGGATGGCTCTACATTTTCTTTGCCTAAATGACGGTAAGACCAATTTGCTCCCCATTGGATCAAAAACACTCTTGAACGATGTTGACAGAGGACACAAGTCTTTTATCATAGACGGTAATACCATCCTAGTCTCTAAAGAAGTAAAAACAATGGTGGTTTACCTGGGCTCCTCACTCTCGCTAACTAGACATGTAAATGCAATTGCCCCGAGTGCGGCCTACATGCCTAAACTCGGCAACGCCTGCAGACGCTTCATTACTATTGACAGTTCCATTATTATTGCGAGAACTCACATTGTCTCCAGATTAGACTATTGTAACACCATTTTCACAGGATCCACCACTTGCAACATCAGAAAACTAAAGATCATACACAATAATGTTTTACACCATTTTCCGGTATTTCCCCATTCAGGGAACCTATCCCCATTCCCATTCCAGCCCCCATAGGGCTCAATGGGAATGGGAACCATGCTACCAACGGGCCCGTTAACAATGGGCCCGTTGTTAGGATGCTGGTCCTTTAGCGACTCCCACTCAGGGGGCCTGGTAAAACCAGGTGCCCTTAGCGGGACCCACTAAAGGACCTCGTATGCAGCGGTAAGGGGTTAACAGCACCGGCACCTTTACCGGTGCCGTTAACCCATTACATCCAACCTCGTAATGACCCCCCATATCTCAGCGGCTAGAAGAAGTGTTCATTGGTTGCTAATTTGGAAGTGCATTCTGTTAAACACCCTCACACTAACTTACAAATGCCTCTGAAACACTGCACCCAGATACTTGTCGAGAAAATGTACTAATCCACAATATAACAGACCCACTCCTCTCTGTTCCTGGATTCAAACTGCAACGAGCAGGAGATCACAGCTTTCCAATAGTGGCCGCAAACCACTGGAATACCCTACCGCTATCGCTAAGATCGGAAAAGTCATTCTGGATCTTCTGCAAATGCCACAAAAAGTGACTCTTTTTACAAGACTCATAACTCACTATCAGTCTCAATCACAGCAAGTGAGGCACTACGGATCTAAAGTTCACTACTGCCCATCCGATTAACTGTATGTCTGTGTTATGGCTGTACGTTTCACAAAGTTGCACTTACTGTAATCAGGGTCCTGATGCCTTCTGGTTTGGTGCGCTCTACAAATGTCAAAATAAATAAATAATGAAATTAACACCTTCCAAAACGTGCCTTATGTAGCCCCATTGATTGATGACCCTCGAGGATTCCCTAGCAGATTTGTTGATCACAGATAAGGTTCTGGTTATCCCGATGTTTATTAACTAATGAGTGAACCTTGAATGTGCTGGACATTGCTAGTTAATCTGCCTCAGTGTGCTTGTCATTTAACACTCAATATGCATTACAGGTCTAAATGGTGATTTACACCAGGTTCAAGTTTCGTCTACATTGAGACAAAATTTCACACCCAATACAGGACTCATAAAGAAGAAAAGCCCAACTAACCATAGATCTAGTGAAAGTAATATGTTACACCTGATTCACCAACACATCTACTCATGCTGCTAATTGTTGAGAAAAAGGTAACGTTTTATGCAGCTCCAACTCATAATTTAGTGACATTTTATAAATACTCAGAATATCGTAGTTTAACCATTAGCACTATACTCCTAAGGAGGCTTTAGTGGTGACTGAGGAATAAAATAGTTTTGAAACAAGAATGACGTTTTCAAGTGCCAGATCTCATCAGACACACTGTGACCCTAGGCATGTGTGTTTACACTGAGCTTCCCTGGTGTTACAGCTTGTATTATTATTATCACATATCATTTCAAATAGAAAAGCATTCAAACGTGTACATATGTAGGATGCTACAAATAACTTTAAACAGAAAGGAAATGCATTCCCAATACTCCGCCCCTTACTCACCCAAATACTACTTCAGGCAGGCTTTCACCTGCCCACTTGCTCAACAACATATTTCAGCCATTGATCTACCCACCCATTCATTCAATGCTCATACATTGGTTCGCCTACCTACAAATAAACAGATGGCAATCAATACACTTTAAATAACTGACACCTGTTGGCTTTCGCCATGTGAGTTCACTTAGCAGTTGCCAGGCATTCTTGCTCAGGGCCGGTGATGTAGTAACTAGATGTTCAATACAAGATAGAACTGCACCACAAATACGTAGACCTAGGGTAGGTGGCCCTATAAACTGCTATAATATATGTAATCCTTATGTCTTGGTGCAGACATCTAAATTACCACTGTCTCCAGCCATGTGAAAGCCAAGGGTGCAATCAAAAAAGGTAAAATACTTAACATAAAGATCAAAGTAAAATGTACCCCCAACACAGGGAAGAAAGAAAACGGTGACGGTTAGTTAATGGTGACTCCTGTTGCACTGAAAAATAAAAGGTTGAATGAAAGGACCTATTCAATAGTTAAACCATGTGTGTTATATCACGACATGTATATAGTCCTTCAACTCAAACATATTTTGTAGAGTAGAGCCACCACAAAAAGCATATTGATGCAGTTCCATTACTCAATTGTAGTAACCAAAACATGATAAAAAAGGAAAAGAGACATATTTTTCATACAGCATTTTCAATAAAAGAATCCAAAGAGAAAGAGGGAAAAGAGCATTTTCAACATGAGTCAAGAAGCTACAAGCTTTTTTTGGACATTCCAGATTGTGATTCTTCAAAGTTCTTTCTTAGGTTTTTAGAAAAGTCCTTTCTTGGCAAGTAAGAGAGCCTTAGAAAGTCCTTGATCGGAAACAAGTTGTACCTTAATAAGAGATAAGTTGTGCCAAAAATTCCTTGATCGGGAATGGGTTCTGCCTTGATCAAAGACAGGTTATACCGACGCGACAGGGGGCAAGTAGATGTTAGCACAGTATATTAACGCTCATAAGTAGGCAAAGAAAAAAAGTTAAAAGGGGCCCCCTTGTCAAAAAATGGCATTTTGTCGGCAAGATTGAGGAAATTGCAAATGGCCACCTTCATCAAGGCAGAGATGCCGGTCCCTTTAAGGCAAAAGAGACTTTAGTTCTGCATGTTTTCTTTCTGGCAGTAAAGGTAAACATCTCAATAAAAACAAGCAATATTTAAACATGTGGCATTAAAAGGATGTACTCATCACGGAGAAAATTGAGACACTGAGATGCACTTTATCGCGAACAGGGGTGCATAATATGCAACTGTAGTCAGCGTAGCTATCCTCCTCTTTTGTATGGACCATGGAACTGGTGATTCAGTCGGTCCAACCGGAATGGGGCCGAAGGTGGACGATACAGAGACATGGCCTGCTCAGAAGTATGTAGAGCCCCGAAAAGCCAGTAATGATGTGGAGTCGCGTAGGTGCGGGGCTCTGGTTACAAAGAAGGAGAGAGGGCCTCATTACGAATCAGGCGTTAAGGGGTTAGCGGCGCCGTAAACGGCGCCGACCCTTAACGCCTGATTCCGAGGTCCCTTTGCGCCATGGTGAGTTTAACGCCTGCTTTTTGCAGGCGTTAAAATCCATGGCGCTAAGGGACCATGGTGCTAATTACGCCACCGTAATTTACGGTGGCGTGATTAGCGCCTTCCCCACTCCCATTATGCCCTATGGGGCAAAAATGGGAATGGGGAAGGGTAAAATGGGAAATGGGGGTTTACCGCCCCACTCACCTTAGAATGGGGCGGTAAATCCGCCATCCACCATGGTGTAAACGTACCATGGTGGTAAGGGTACGACCCAGGCGGTAATTTACCGCCTGGGTCGTAATGAGGCCCAGAGTCATGTTGCTGTGTGTACAGAGCACGGGTTGACTCAGATGATGATGAAGTATGTCTGAGAGAAAAAATGTGTGTAACAAGAAAGAAACAGAGAGCGGCACAGCCGTTATACTATGGGACTGTATAAAAATCGCGTGTGGTGAAAACCGAAGTAAGCAAATGAGTGGATGAGGTTGCACTGGTTACCACAACAGACTGTGGCCAATTATGAATAATGGTTGTTCCTCATGTGAGTAACAGGTCTGCTTGTAGTGTCAATGGGGAGCTGTCATGATTGTAGGACGTGTTCCGCAATCGGTCAGGGAGAAAGTGCTGCGCTTTCCCGAGTGAAACTGGAAGCGTCGTCGTCGTCATGGTAATGAAACATGTTATAGTAGGTATGGCTAGTACGCAATCCGAGTCAGGCCGAGTCAGGGCCTGGCTTGTGTCATGGGACCAGCTAATCCTATGAGATTGTAACGTGTCGTTTAGGGCTTGTGTGTTAGATCAGCAATTGGTGGTTTCAATGCAGGTGCTAATGGGAACCACAGAGTCAGGTAGCTTACAGGTCCAATGTTTGTGCATCCTGAAATGACAGGGCGGAGAGTGAATGGAGAAAAAATCTTGCAGGCAATGGAGCGCCTTGATCTGCCATGTATCAACATTCAGATTGAGTCAAATATAAGTATAGAGATCTGCAAGCAAAGCAACTCCTATCATATAAGTGTACCTATTACGTGCTCACTACAGGGCAAATGACTGAGCCACCGAAAGGAGTCACAAATGGCAGACTGGCATGGGTGTACTGCTGTGGGTGGATGTTTGTCTGGTGAGTAGATCAGAAAATGCAAAATGGACTAGCCAAAGAGCCTGGAAGTAGATTGCATGCACCAAAAATGCCAAAGGTGCTGAAAACAATGTGGGGGTGGATGAAAGTATGTTCATATATGAAAAACATGCTTAGTATTGAGGGAGGAATTGTTCGTTAAGCCCATGCTCAAAGTTGTCCATTCTATAAATCCATCTGCATTTCAGAGCCGGCCTTGTATGTTTGAACCAGTCCTGACCCATTCGAGGACCCACCATTTTAAATCATTGGGGTATGACGGGTCTCAGTGTAGTGCTGCACAAGTGGAGATCCATTTTTGCAAGGATCCTTGACCAATGTTCTGATATCCGGATACGGGCATTGCGCATGGTTTGGCCCACATAGCGCAAGCCACAGGGACATTCCACACAGTACATAACTTGATTGGTTTTACAATTGTAAAGGTTTTTCAATGTCAAGTATTCTGTCCCACTTCAAACTGTTGAATTTCACTGGTGAACTGACAGACCAAACACGAGCCACAAGGGTAGTGCCCTGTTGTAGTTCGGAGGTTCCAAAGACCTGTACGTCAGGCCTTTTTGGTGAATAGTGAATGCACCAAATATTCTTTGAGATTATGAGGCCTTTTAAATGCAAAGTGTGGTTCTTGCTGGTCAGGTATTTTGAGCCTGACTATTGGCCAATATTTACAAATTATTTTTTTGATATTTTGATATCGAATGTATGCTGGTCATAGGGGACCACACATGTGATCCGGTCATCTTGATCTTGGAATCATGGTGCTCCTGGTGTTAGAAGCGATTCACTGCCTGTAAATATCACCCCTTTCTTAGATTAGGATATTAGTTTCTTGGGGTAACCTCTATTTTCTATTTCACTAAGGGACGATGCATTCAGATGGAAGTCATCCAAGGAAGGGCAATTTCTTTGGATCCTAAGAAATTGGCCACAGGGTAGATTCTCCTTAATGTGATTAGGATGGTTGCTGGCAAAGTGCAACAGTGTATTCTGATCTGTTGGTTATAAATCAGTTTGCCCTCAAAGTGGTTAATTCTAAGATCCATGAAGTGTATGGTCGAGTTGCTGTAGTCCCTGGTGAACTGGATATTTGTTTGTTTGTTTGTTTGTTTATTTATTTATATAGCGCTCTTGACCCAGGGGTATATGTGCGCTTAGAACATCAAGTTACAGGCAACAGTAGGGAACAATAGTACAGTATTAATGAAGCAGAGTAAACAGAAGGCAGATAGTGCATAGTTGAAAATGGGCAAAGCATAAAAGGAAACATTTGTACATTAGGTATGCATACATACATGGTTGGTTATTTGTTGAGTAACCAAGTGATGACCTTATTTCTGAACGGTTGGAAGGTGGGTGTGGATTTGATATCCAGTGGAACTGTGTTCCAAAGTTGTGAGGCCAGAGTTGGGAAGCTGGATCCGCCACCTCTTTTAAGGGAGTATTTGGGCACCGTCAGTTGTAGTGTGTTAGAGGATCTAGTGGTTCTGGTGTTCTGTCTTAATGTAAATTTGTTAGTGAGATAGGGTGGGGCTAGATGGTTAAGAGCTTTGTATGTGAGGCATAAGGTTTTTAGGTCGAGTTTTTGTTGGATGGAGAGCCAATTACAGGCGATTCTTGTAGCGGAAATATGTTCTCTTCTAGGAATATTTAGGGCGGCACGGAGTGCGTTATTCTGTAAGACTTGCAGTTTTTTGGTTACTGTTTTGTTGGCGCCTACATAGAGGCTGTTAAAATAGTTCAATTTGGATTGAATGAGTGCCCTGGCTAAAGTGAGGCAGTTGTTAGGGGAGATCAATGGTCTGCAGGCCCTGATTAATTTACCAGTGTAGGCGGTGGCTGAGGCAGTCATATTAATTTGTTTGGCTAGGTTGGTATTCGTGTCTAAATAGAAGCCGAGGGTTTTTACACTCTTGGCAATGGGTAAGGTGTTACCATCAATGGTAAAGCAGGTGTAGCTGGGGCAGAGTTTTTGGATAGTCTTGGGTGAGCCGACCAGGAGCAGTTCGGTCTTATCGTCATTCAGGCAGAGGCCATGTGTGGCCATCCATGCCTGAATGATGGAGAAGACTTCATTGATCCATTTGGTGTCCGCGTTGTAATTACCAGATAGGGTGAGGAGTATCTGGGTGTCATCTGCGTAGTTCGTGTAGGTGACACCCAGATTGTCCAGCTTGTCGAATAGGGGCTTTGTAAATATATTGTACAAAGTAGGTGAGACACAGGAACCTTGTGGGACACCGCAGGTAATGGGAGTGGGGTCCGCCGCTGCCAGGGGTGAGAAGACCCGCATGGTCCTGTTGTCCAGGAAGGATTGAATCCATGTGACCGCAGAGTGGGAGAAGTGTGCTGCCGATGACAGGTGGTTGCACAGGATTTTGTGGTGAACCAGGTCAAAGGCAGCGGAGAGGTCGAGTAGAAGGAGAATGGCAGCCTTACCTTTGTCTTTTAGTTCGTCTATCTGGCAATTGAGGTCAACAAGGGCCGTTTCTGTCCCATGTTGTGGTCGAAAGCCAGATTGGCGAGTTCCTAGTAAATGGTTAGTTTCAAGGTAATCCTGGATTTGTAGATAGGCCACTCTGTCAAGAATTTTTAGTAAGAATGGGATGGTGGTAATGGGTCTATAGTTCGTGGGTATGTCCGGGTCGAGAGTGTTTTTTTTTAGTAGAGGTAGGACCCAGGATTGTTTCAGGTTACTGGGGACCAAATTGTTGGAGAAAGACAGGTTTATTCATTTAGTAATGAAGGGGGAGAGATCCCTGGCTGCATCCTTTATGATCTGTGAGGGGCAACTGTCCCCCTTACAGTTCGAGGGTTTCAGAGATGCAATAATTTTTTGTACCTCCGGTATGGATACCTTTTTGAAGGTAAAGCCTGAGCTAGTGGCGGTGGGAGGAAGAGGGGTGGAACTGGAAGTGGGACCAAGAGTGAGTTGTTGTCGTTTGTTGTCAATTTTGGTTTGGAGCCCTGCAATTTTGTTAGCAAGAGCATTCTGGATCCCTGTGCACCAAGGTTTATCCTTGGTGCAGGAGTCAGTGGGAGGGGTAGGGTTTTCTAATTCCTTTAGGATGTTAAAGAGCTCCTTAGTGCTGGAGCTTGCCTGGGAGATCCTAGTGTTGAGAGAATCTTTCTTAGCGCGTGTAATCTCATTTTTGTAAAGAGTGGAGATATTAGTGAGGTTAGTTTTGTTGTTTACTGAAGGCACTGATTTCCATAGTGCTTTGAGTTTACTTTTTTGTTGACGGAGAGTTTTGAGCTCCGGGGTGTACCATGTATTCAGGTGCGCTTTAGGTTTGCCTTTTCGCATTTTCAGTGGGGCAATGATGTCAATTGTTATGGCCATGGAGTCGTTATAGACTTTGACCAATTGGTTCAGGTCAGTTGTAGCTGGCAGTGCGTTTAGAGTCGGGATCACCAGAGGTATTAATGCTTCCGCAGTGATGTAACTCTTTTTCCTAGTTAAGCAGGCGGGTGCAATAATGGGTTTTTTGTACACTAGATTGCGGGTGTTAATGTCAAATGGGAGAAGGTAGTGATCTGTCCAAATGAGCTGTGTGGGATCTTTCACGGTAATGTTACAGTTGAGGGCTGTTATCCAGTCAAGGATTCTACCCTTCGAGTGGGTGGGTTTGGAGCAGAATTGTTTTAGGCCATGCTCCCCTAAAGCTGTGGCCAGGGCAATGGCAGGGGTGTCGAGAGGGTCATTGAACCCAAGATGGAAGTCTCCAAGTATAATCATTTGTGCTGATGGTTTGGAGCTTTCAGCAACTAGAGAGGTGATGTCTTCCTCAAATGAGCCAGGTGGGCCCGGGGGTCTGTAGATTAAATGCAACGTAATAGTGCTTTTGGGGGAAGTTTGTAATTTGACTGTGAGATGCTCACAAGATTTAAGTGGAGGAGAGGGGGCTAGTCTAATATCAAGCGAGGACTTAAAGATAATGGCTACCCCACCTCCTCGCGCGTTAGGTCTATCTGCTCTGAGGATGGTGTAATTGTCCGGTATGGCGAGGGTGAGAGATGATCCTGCAGCATCATGCAACCAGGTTTCGGTTACAGCAAGGAAGTCCAGGTTGTTAGTTAGAATAACGTCTGCGACTTCTATGGAGTGGGCGACTAATGATCTAACATTTAGAAGAACTCCTTTAGGAATAGGAGAGGTAGAATTCATGGGTATTACAGAATGATTGTTGGACTTATTGGGTGGTTTAGCTGGGCATTTGCTAGATCTGTGGTGGGTTCTGGTACCAAGTCTAATGTTCCGTTCGGTAAGGGTGAGGGTAGTGGTTCGAGAGACGGTTGGGTTAGCGGTTATGGGTGTGATATAGTCGAGGGTGGGGCAAGGTGCTCTCCTGTTGGTGGTTTTCCGCTTGGAGACGGCTGAGTGCATAGTAGCTGGGACATGAGAAGGGTGAGCATAGCTGCGGGTAGGGTTGGCGTATTGAGATACCGGGAGGAAGGCCGGTGTGGTAGGCAGAAATGGTGTGGGGCAGGTGATGGGGTGGTGTCTTGGGCAGGCCGGTCTGACTAGACCATTATTGAATGCTATGTAACTATTGCCAGTGCAAGGTATGTTGCTTTGCAAGACACAAAAGGGGAACATGATCACGGTAAAGCAAAGTAACATGCTAGGGCTGGGGTGGCGTGCAGAGGATTGGCGACTAGGGGGCATTGGTGACATAGGGTAGGCGCGGTACAATTTGATTGTGGACAGGAAACAACCCTGAGGCACAACACAAAATCAAAAGAGGTCTGGCGGCGACCATAGGGCACTACACAAAATTAAATGTGGTATGGGGGCGACCATAAGGCACTACACAATGCCGGAGTGGTCTGGGGCGACCATAGGGCACAACCCAATGCAAAAGTGGTCTGGGGGTGACCATAGGACACAACACAATGCAAACGTGGTCTGGGGACGACCATAGGGCACTACACAAAATCAAATGTGGTCTGGGGGCGACCATAAGGCATTACACAATGCAAAAGTGGTCTGGGGACGACCATAAGGCACTACACATAATCAAATGTGGTCTGGGGGCGACCATAAGGCACTACACAATGCAAAAGTGGTCTGGGGGCGACCATAGGGCACAACACAATGTAAACGTGGTCTGGGGATGACCATAAGGCACTACACAAAATCAAATGTGGTCTGGGGGCGACCATAAGGCACAATTCACCTCACATACACTGATCACACCATTGACTGTAGTACATAACATCGCCTAAGTGAGAGATCCCAAAGGGGCACACATGTACTGAGAGAGGGTGCAACAGGGCACCTGGACCAAGTTCGTGTATAGAGGCTTCTAATATGTTGAGAAGTAGTGTGACTTTGGGGTAGGGCAGGATGCTGAAGCACAACAAATGTCAGAGGGGATAGCGTTCCCATAAGATATGTACGGGGCAGATGGGTTATAGGTACGGCGGAGCGTAGTTGTTGCAGGCGCAAAGTTACCTAGGCAGGTGAATGTAGAGGTCCAGGGGGTCTGGCAGACGGCAGAGTCGGCAGTGAACAGGCACAAGCCTTGTCCTCGAGGGCCTTGACTGGAGAGGGCCGGCTTCACCTGCCGGCGACCAATGGCAGGGGTTGTAGTTGCAGTGGCCAATCAGGGAGGGCCAAGACTGCTGCTGTGTGCCTGGTCAGGCACCGATCGGAGGTAGCCTAGAATGCGGCGGCCATCTTAGAAGGGGGTACCTCGTGTACCACAGTACTGGAATCAGGGCAAAACGTTCTCTAACGAAGCAGGGCGGGTGCAGAGCTGCTTAGGTTCTTAATAGGGCATCTACGAATGCTTGTATGCATTTGTGCAGCGAATAGGGAAAATCGAATTTAGGTGGCATAGAAAATAGCGCAATTTCAGGATGTCACTGCTACATGTATTAAGCCAGGTGGAGAACGTGAGTTTTCAGTTCCTTCCCTAATTAATATAACATTGTCTATGTAACATCGACAATGCTTGATGTTGTGAAGCCACAGATTGAATTGATTCAAGACATACTTTTTTTCAAAGGTGGCCATAAAAAGAATTGCTAAGCACAGGGTAAAGGTCGCCCCCATGGCCGTACACTTAATATGCAAGTAGAACTGATTGTTAAATGTGACAAGAAAATTGCAGAGAGCCAAAGTCATTAATTCAATAATGAAAGATCCGTCAATAATGAGGGACCCGTGACTGGATTTTAGTCTTGAATCAAATGCTCATAAGCACAGTCAGTGGCAGCCGGTTGCGGAATACTGGTGTATAGGGACTTGATGTCGATAGTCACCAGGTACTGGGTTGTTGGGTCAACATCAAGATTCTCAAAAATGTGTATACTGCACATTGTGCCCCTGATGTATGATTCTGTCATGATGCTGTTGGGCTTGAGAAAATAGTCCACACATTTGCAGAGTCATTCCAGCACTGACCCACAGCCAGAAACTATAGGTGTGCTTGGGGGGTTTAAAGCGTCTTTATGTATCTTTGGTAAGGAATATGGACACAGAGTCCTACCCTGCGATGTTGTCACGAAAATAGATTATTTCTCTGTAATCCATTCATGTTCTAATGCAAAGTAGACCATCTCAGAGATTTCAAATTGAATTTCTTTGGTCGGATCTTTCTTGAGTAGTCAATAACTGTCTGGATCATCAAGAAGTTGCATAACCATATTGGTATACTGGTTAGTCATCATAATGACAATGCCTTCCCCCTTGTGCACAGGTTTTATTACTAAATCATGGTTTTCTGAGTTGTTTGAAAGCATCTCTCTCTGATTTAGTTAGATTTGAATGTGTTCTTAGTTTTTTCTTACTCAATTGCTTGATTTCTCTCAGAACACAACGTTCAAAAGTGAGTAGATCACTTGGGATCTGATTATCCGTTCGGGTGAATGTAGATTTGGGATGGAGTCCAGTATCAGTTTGAGATCCACTATTATCTATGTTATTAAAGACATTTTGGAATCTCACTGTGCGTAGGAATTATCGAATTTCAAGTTCTGTGTTGTACCAGTCTGTGCTTGAATTGGGCACAGATGAGAGGCCTTTGCAAAGAACTAAGATTTGAGGTAATATGAGATCTGTTTGGGCCAGATTAAAGACCGGTAGGTCAGTGTCAAGTGTGGGATTCATCCCCTCCATTGGCGTGGATGTCTGCATTGGCCTTGGTACAGCGGGGTCCAACTGGGTGGCCCCCATCCTGCCCCGAACCCTCCTCTGCCTAAAAAAAGGTGATGAGAGTGGTTGTAATAGCCGTTGGCCAAATTGATTGTATTGATACGGTCTGAAGTTATAACTGGAACCTTCGCTGGAGGAGCTACTGCTGGACCCTGAGAAGGTAACCCACCTCCTCCTGTCTCCTTGTCTGCCTGAAGTTATGGGTCCTTGTTTATTCATTGAGTTAAAGTAATCATCAGTGGTGTATGTATATATTACTTCTGTCTAGAAGTCTTTAATGTCTTTTTGTAGTTAGTATGTTTTTTTGGTTAAGGTATTAGATTTAAAGATCTGAAACTGTTTATTAATCTCGAGGATTTGTTCTTTGGCGTTAGTCATCAAGGTACTGGTAATGAATTTAGACTCCTCGGCGTCCAATGTTTTTTATAGATCCGAACTGATGCGTTGGGCGGTGGTAACTGTAAGGACATTAGGGGCCTCATTACGATCCAGGCGGTAAGTTACCGCCTGGGTCGTACCTTTACCACCATGGCGTAAACTAAGTTTACGCCATGGTGGTTGGCGGACTTACCGCCCCATTCCGAGGTTGGCGGGGCGGTAAGTCCCCAATCCCCATTTACCCTTCCCCATTCCCATTTTTGCCCCATAGGGCATAATGGGAGTGGGGAAGGCGTTAATTACGCCACCGTAAATTACGGTGGCGTAATTAACAACAAGGTCCCTTAGCGCCATGGATTTTAACACCTGCTAAAAGCAGGTGTTAAATCCTCCATGGCGCTAAGGGACCTCGGAATCAGGCGGTAAGGGTCGGCGCTGTTTACGCCGCCGTAAACCCCTTACCGCCTGGGTCCTAATGAGGCCCTAGGTCTCTAGTGCACTTGGTAGCAATGAAGCTTAGGTTTGTGGTGTATTCCTTGTCATTCAAGAACAAGACTGGTTCATTGCGGACAATCAAACCAACCAATATAATGCTAGCTCTCAAGTATTCACGAAGAAAGTGGCTGTGTAACTCAGTGTGGAATACCTTCTTCTTAAGTTTTAAGAGATTGTTGCATGTAGTTGTAGTTGTAGTGATAGTGGGTTGGTTGGGATCAGGTGGTTCAAAAAGTGATGGACTCTGTAATAGTTCTGAAGTCTCTTCCTTGTTGTAGCTTAATGTGGCGTTCTCTGCCATATTATGCAGGGAGTAGGACAGTAGGTGAAACAGTATCTGGGATGCGTGTGAGGAAAAGAATCAAGGAGCAAGGAGTTGCCACACATTTTTTTATTATTTAGAGAAATGTCGGAACGTTGAGATAATGAATCATAAAAAACTATTCTCAAGACCGAGGGGTGTCCTGAACCAAATAGACAACCAAGGGTTGTCATGTACATATATAGAACAAACAGGAGTTTGGTACCCCTAAATGGGACTGGTAGCAGGATAGGGCAAGCATAGAAGTAATATCAAAGACTGGAAGTGCTGCTACCAAGGGGTGACAATCAAAAAATGAAGCCTATTTGGTTCAACCTCTGATTTAAATAGAAACTAATGACCAAATCATTAATTTAGGTTTCCGAAAGAAGACACACAGGGAGCCAAACAGGTGGTGATGTTTAAACAAAAATTGTTTGTTTACTTTTTACAGTAAATATTTTGTGAGTATGTTCAAAAAGAGACAAAGACAAAAAACAATGCAAACAAAGAAAGGAAGGATTTGGTACCATGAACCTACACACTTATGGTGAAACCAGGCAATCAAAAAAGGTAAAATAGTTAACATAAAGCTCAAAGTAAAATGTACCCCCGACACAGGGAAGAAAACATCCTTTGGCAATTAGGTAATGGTGACTCCTGTTGCACTGAAAAATAAAAGGTTGAAGAAGGGACCTATTCAATAGGTAAACCATTTGTGTCATATCACAACTTGTATATATGGTCCTTAAACTCAAAAATATTTTGTAGAGTAGAGCCAACACAGAAAGCAGATTGATGCAGTTACATTACTCAATTGTAGTTGATGAAAAAAGGAAAAAAAAACATATATCTCATATAGCATTTTCAATAAAAGCAATCCAAATAGAATGAGGGAAAAGAGCATTTTCAACTTGAGTCAAGAAGCAACAAGCAGTTTTAGTTCATTCCAGATTGTAACTCTTCAAAGTTCTTTCTTTGGTTTTTAGAAAAGTCATTACATGGCAAGTAAGAGACCCTTATTAAGAGACCCTTAGAAGGTCCTTGATGGGAAATAAGTTGTAACTTGATCAGAGATACGAGATACGTTTTGACAAATAGCATCACATTAACTCTGTCTTAGCTAAAGGTTTTTTTCAGTTAATGTCAAATATTTTGTTTTGCTATAGTCTCTTCTTGGCCAACCAGCCATGAGCATTGGCTGTTGTCATTGTCTGTGTGGCACTGATTATTAAAAAAAATACATATTCCCACTGGACACGTCCTTCGGCATAGGGCCTTGTCCCAAATACCACTGGCTTGTACCTAATCAGATACCACCAGCTATGGACTTCAGCTATGTCCACTGTCCTAGTAGCACCAATGTAGCACCAATTAGCACAATGAATGTGAATCCCCTCTCTACGGCTGGGACCCAGATCCCCTCAACATGTATCCCGAAAGCCTTGGCCATTGTCCCTGTCTCTACAACACAACTGAAAGTGCATTGGTCATTATCCTTTAGCCAATTCACCATTCTTTTTCCCCATTCTTTTTTCCCCCTTCTTTCATTTCCACCAAGCAAAAACCTGTGGTCACCTCATCGCCACCTTGTAATACTGTGCCAATTGGTAATTATTCCATCAGTAATGCATCGTATGCAGATTACTGTGGTAATGGGAAAACACCTGCCTTTTTGAAAGACTTCTCCATTCTCATTGCCACTCTCCAAGTGCGTGCCTCGTCATTTCTAAGTCTCACCATCTGCCCCACTTTATGTGCATGTTCCCTGATCTGTTCCTATTATCGCTTTTGACTTGCTGGTTCCTGTGCAGGCCACAAATCTTGTGTGTATGCTCTGTTAAAT
Organism: Ambystoma mexicanum; assembly: GCF_040938575.1. NCBI lineage: Eukaryota > Metazoa > Chordata > Amphibia > Caudata > Ambystomatidae > Ambystoma > Ambystoma mexicanum. The sequence goes on along the minus strand of NC_090923.1, from coordinate 250,627,525 downwards.
TTCAGCAGCAAGGCTTTTCAGAAATAAAAAAACCAGCATTGTTTTGTTTGTTTGTTTGCTCTTCCAACTACACAAGTAGCACTCCTCCCTCAGTCCCACAACTATCCTATTGTTTATTCACCTTCCCTTGGAAATCCCTTTTTAAACACTTTTTCTTTTCGGCATCCTACAACAATTATCTCCCGCCAAAATGTCGAGCTTAAAATGGTACCCCATCTTCCCCAGATGTTTATTTTATTTGTCTTTCTTTTCTACTGAAACTATGTGCTAAAATGGGTGAAAAAGTGGGATTCTCTGATGCAGGTCTTCTCACTCCCTTTACGATATAGGACACAGAAAGGTCGATATTGAACCTTCAATAGATTATTAAAAACGGTATTGGCAGAACTGTGACTGTAACCAACATGTTTCCTTCCTCGAAAAAAGGCTAGCAATTAAATTTAAGAAAAAGGACAACATAAATGACAGTTCTGATAATATTTCGATATCACCACCCAGAGGGCAGCAATGGCATCGAAATGTAAGGACCCTTCCATAACTGCATGTTGCAATGGTGGTTTAAGACCAAAACTTGCGATGAGCCGCCCATTATGTTACAAATAATTTCTCGCAGAGCGATGCTTGCTGATTGAAATGATAGGAGTGATGCTTTCATTTCTCTTTACGGTGGAAAGTCATTTGCCTCTGATTAAGGGGTAATTATCTCTTGTGTTCATTACATGGTTCAATTTCACCATTTGCTTTAGTGTGACATTAACTTGACACAATTATGTCTGGATGTATGAAAGTGACATGGTAAGCAGAAACAGCTGCGAACCAGCCTGTCGGGTTTCAAAATTCGACTGTATTTCTAGACTGAGATACGTTCAGAAAATAAATCTGTTTGACTGTGAGACAAAACATTGTGCTAGGTTATGAAGTTTCTGCGTTGGGGCCTTTTAGAGGATATGAAGGAGCTACGCATGGGAAGAATGTGCAATTATTACACTATTGAAATAACATGCATGCAGATGTAATAGCTTACCTTTATTATTTATTGCCTGATAGATTCAATCTGACTTTTATTTTGTGATATATTTATATTTAATTTGTTTGGTGTGGCATCAAACATGTGTTCTTGTGTCCACTCCAGAGCCGGTTATCAGACGGAATTAATGGGTTTTAAGATGCAGGTTCCCTATGTTGACTTTATAAAGGATCAGAGTTTGGCTCATCCCAAATAATGAGTATTGGGGTAATGTGAGTGGTACTTGTTACAGAAAATCAGTGTACATGTTTCAAGTGCACAGTTTGAAGACTTCCAAAAGTAGGGATGGGTCTCCAGTCGTGCAATCCTAATTAGAGCAGATCAAGGCTTCTTTCAAGACATGGGATTTCAAGAGCTTCTGTATAACACAGTTTTCCGCAGTGTCAATTAACGATTGGAGGTGAAGCAGCATTTGGGATGCTATACTCAGAGGGTCCCACCACAACGATTTTTAACACATGTATGAATTTCTTTTTAATCTAATGTTCTTTAAAATACACCTATGGCGGGAGTTCAATCCTCAAGTAATTCCTAGTTGTGTGCTATGGTCAAAATATAGAAGTATGTAAAGAATCCCTATGCCATGGGAGACAGGAGGTGGCTCCTTGAATTAACGTCTAATCATGATTTATGCATATTGATTGGCAGATTGGTAGTGCAATGTTCTCAATCATATACTTGCTTAGCATGTTGTCCACGGTGGATAAGGTGTTTCAAAATGTGCATATGCGTGGACATTTCATTTCTGACTGTTGTATGCATGTTTTAAAGTGCAATCAATGTTATCCTTTACTCCACATGAAGCCCATTGATAGGTTATAATAAAGGTTTCATGCATTTTTCTATTTCATGTTAGGGCACAATGTGGTCATTTGGTTTGGAACTCATTGTTAACTGTTCATTTCCCAAGAAACCTGTTTGCATCAGAAATATATTTAATCATTATCTGGGATTACTTTTTGAGTTCAAGTGGAAAGCACCACCACAATCTGGTTGCATTGAATTTTGCTGGGAACAGATGATGACCTGTCACTCAACGAAATCCAAAGTCTTTTTGAAGTTAACCATTACTATTATTTTTAAAGGATCATTACATTCAAATACTTATTTGTACTTAAATCCTTTTATAATTACTGTGACACTTCCTAAAAACGTTTTGTTCATCATCTTATTGCAAACAGTTATTGTAAAATGAAAAAAGGGTAGGTGACCCTGCTCCTGAAGAAACCATCACTCGACCTAGGTAATCTGGCCAACTATCTCCCTATCATGCATCTATCATTTCTCAACAAATGTATTGGGAAGACTGTCACTATCCTGTTGCACAAAAAGATCACTCGCCACACTTTCCTACATAATTACCAACCTGGTTTCCAACGACAATGCATCACAGAAACAAAGCACATCTAAATTGTCAATTGTGTTGTGCACATCCAATTATGTTCCAACTCATTCCAAAGCTTTGCTTTCATATGCAAGATCACAATACATGATACCAGAAAGGTAGACTAAGGGCCTCATTAGGAGTTTGGCGGTACCATGCAGCTATTTGCGGCATGGCTGCCTCCAAACTTGGGTCCGGGTCCGGGTTCCTTGAATGAGGAATTACCGGTCCATTCCAACCTTGGAGGCTCCAGTAAATCCTTATTCAATTTTCCCATCCCCATTCCCATTTGAGCCCCCAGAGAGCTCAATGGGAATGGGGAGGGAGCTAACAACAGGCGTGTTAGTAACAGGCCCGTTGGTAGCTCCCTGGTCCCCTCGCTGGTCCCGGAAAGGGTGTCTGGTCTGACCAGACATCCAGAGCGGGTCCCGCGAGGGAACCTCATAAAAGGGCGGAATGGGTTTAACGGCACAATGGTGCCGTTAAACCAATTCCCCCAGGGTCCTAATGAGCCCCCATTTCTTTCCTATATCAGAGTAACTGAGGTTGATAAACACCCATGTATATATATACTTTTGTGATAGAAACAACCACCACAATACAAAATAATGTACCTCATCAGAGTGGGCTAGCAATAAAAAGTAACATAGCAACAATACGAAGGAGGTCAAGATCTTGATTTGTCCAATCGAGAGTTGCAAAAACTAGTAGCTATCCCATCAAAGAGCACTGGGTAGTCAAAATACTGACTGTGGAATCAAAGTGTTCATGCTAATATCCTGGCTCTGCCAGAGTGCAATACAGAATTGCTAGACAAAGCATCTTCTCTCACTGTTCACTACTATGTGCGAATGTTTGCCTTGTCACACACTAGTACCATTGTTTAGTCTATTTCCTGATCCATATTTTTATGTTCGCCATTTGAGTGTAGGTGCCATAGACAGAGGAGAACAGGCCAAATGCTACAGGCTTCTGGTGACACTATTTTCAAATATTACTTAGCACAAGAAAAATATTGCTTGTTTTTCTGCACATTTTCAATAACTGTCAACAAGTCCGGTGTATTTAAAACCTAATAAAAGATTAAACCTTTTAAACTCAAACTAGTTGATATTCTAGTACTTGTACACTGACCCTTATGATGGAAAACATGTAGCCAGAATCATGCTCCTTTTGCATAACTTGCTTCTACAAAGATATGTTTTTAAATATTAGGACATGTTCTCAAAACGTTTTGGGGACAAGTAAGGAGATGTGCTAAGGCATCTCCTAATTTTTGTCCCAAAAAGTATGCAAACAATGCTTAGGTGCCCTTTTTTCCAACTTAGCACGTTTCTGCAAATAAGGGTGCATTTATGGCGAATTAAAAGTTCATCCAATATACCTTTTGACTGAGGTGCAGGGGGATGAGCAAATCATGGTAGGGTCATTTCTGACCCTACCATGATTTAATTTTTGAAGTGTGACAGCTGTTGTATAAACCACAGCTGTAACAATAGCATGTCCATCCCTCAAACTGGGATGGAAATGTTTCTTTTCTTAATCATTTCACAAACCTGTCTCTGTGAAACATGGTTGCTTTAGCCTGTCATAAATTAATGTTGTGAAAGTGCTACTGAGACTAAGGTATGCAACTGGGCTGGACAGGGCATCGTTGAGCAACTGTTTAGCTCCTCCTGAAGTGCACAGGTTACTTTTGTGAATGAGGTGACTGGATCATTTCTATATATAGCACCCATGAAGCAAGCACATTCTCTGCGCTCCCACAATTTGCGCTATTTTTGAGAATCTGGCCTATTGTCTTCAAAATCAGTTTCACAAAACAGATTATTATTTTAGCTCATGGATGTCAGATATTCACCAATAACTGCACCTTTGTCTACAATAAGAACTGGGAATCAGTGTGTCAAATGCAGAAATTGTAGATTGATTCTAATTCCAGCTTCACTTCATAACCAATGTGTGCTCTCATTTATTCTTGTGATGCACAACCTGTCAAAATGTACATTCTCTAAATATTTCAAGTTGTCACACAGAAAGAGGGATATAGTTATCAGGGTATGCTCTTCAAAAAAGGCTCACTCATGGTATAACTTGCTATAATGTTTTTATGTATAATAATAATAATAATAATAATAATAATAATAATAATAATAATAATAATGATAATAATAATAATAATAATAATAATAATAGTTTTGGCATACCAAACATCCTTGGTTTCTTCAGTGACTAATATCAATACAGTTTGAAAACCTTAGCTCTCTTCTAATGTCAGTCTTTATTAGTATACATGCACTTTGCTTATAGCTTCTAATTTATATCCACTATCTCGTCCATCCAATGGTATGTGCACCGGTTATATGAAATTATAACTAATGAAAAAATAACTCATGAAAAAATAGCAAATACAAACGAACGAATTCTATAATAACTAATTGATGTTTCATTGTTTTTATTGGGATGAACGGTTGCCACACCAACGCACCCCCTTTTTTAAATAATACTTTCCCCCACCCCCATAATAACTATTACCATTCAAAGCCCCATTTTTTTCTTCAAAATTTGTTCTTTTGGAATTAGTTGTTTTTTCATTAGTTATTTTTGCATGTGTTGTTTTGTATCTGATATAATCACTGCATACCTTGTGTGGTTACATGCAATTATAACTAATGCAATAATAACTAATGAAAACATTACAAATTTGAACTATTTCTGCATGTTTGAGTCCCCTGTCTATTCAGAGTATGTGTACCTTTTCCATACGGGTAGTCCTGCATCTAAAACTACATCCTTCACACAGCTTTATTTCTTTTTTCATTTCTGATTATTGGGTGGCGCTAAAGCACCACCTATAAGCTGATACTATTGCATTGGAGTAAAGTAGGTAGAGGGATGAGATGTGAGGAGAGATGCACAGGTGGTGTGTGTTTTTTGATTATACACTGTAGGGTATTCTTTGAGGTTCCTAGCTTGCCACAAAACCGGGGGCTAGATTTACATTGGGATTATTTGCTAAAATCAAAAGCAGGACTTACTGCTGCACTACGGGCACCCTTTCTTTATCTTATTTTTATTAGATTGCTATGAAATTACCCAGAGTAAACTTACCTGGTCACCTGTTTATAACATCAGGAATCAGTTTGCAATTGTTTGACTCGGATCACAGTATTTTGCAAGCAGTAAAAACAATACCAGCTTTAGCTTTGTATCTCTCTATGCATTACCACAAATAAATAGAGCACACAAGGAACAGACCAACGCTGATCCAATTTGTTCCAGTATTTTATAAGCAATTGAAATTCTCAGCTCAACACAAAGTGTTTGTGAAAAACAAAACAACGTGTGTAATGTAATAACATCAACATAACATTTGCAATGATACAAGAATGAAATCACAAGATTCAATCTCTCATTTTCACTGGAGTGAGGCAAATATTCTTCATAGATACTGCCCTTTCTGTGATGAAGTCCTGTCCCCTGTAACAGACTTCACTTATACTTTACCCTCTGGCTGGCAATGTACTGTTATTTGTAACCTTGAACATTGTTAGCTACTTTGGCAGGATTGTAAGCTTTCATTTTGGATGTGAATTGGTCCTCTTGGACAGGGGAGAAAAAAACATCAAATTGCTATCCATGGTAGTATTATTTGCTTATTTATTTTACTTCTATCTTTCCACACAGGCCAGAGCCTTACTAATAAGTAACCTTGCACATAAGTACCTTTACCGAAAAGTCATGCTCACCTCATCCACAAAGGGAAGTCAGGTTGCATGGAAGTTGCTGTACTCACTTCAGAGGCTTCTCGCTCACACTCCCAGATAGTCATTGCAACTCTCCCTTCCACAGACAGCTTCTCTCACACCCCTCCAATCTCTGGCAGCTATCATTATTAAGACCTTCCCCCCGACCCTTTTCGCAGCAATCGTCAAATTTGTGAATACCTGACAGTTTCATGGCAGAAGACCTCAAACATTCCACGGTGACTCTCCTATTGAAGGAACCGCGTCTCCCCATGGGAGATCCCCTTAATTACAGACCTATCACAAATACAGTATTCCTTTTAAAGATTCTGGACCACGTAGCATACAGGCAAGTGGCCCTACATCTCAATAACGTCCCTGTCCTAAACAGCCGGCAATCACTTTTTAGGGCAGGTCACAGTACGGCGACGGCCCTTTTAAAGCTTAAATCTAGGCTTCATGAGCCAATGGATAAGAGACTCCCCTCCATGCTCATGCTACTGGATCTTACAGCTGCGTTCGCCCTGGTAGACCATTCATTACTTGTATCCAGGCTCGAGGAGGAGGCACATTTTTCCCCAGCCACATCCTGCTGGGTCGTGTTGTTTCTGAGTAACAGAAAAAGTAGAGTCTGCTCTGAGTCGGCAGAGGCTGCTACAATACCGATAGAATATGGTATTCCACAGGGGGTGACTATTTCCCCCTGTCTCTACAATATCTTCACGGCTCCTTTTTTCGCAATGCTGGATCGGGAAGGGATACATTTCACCAACTTTGCTGACCACACACAGGGCGCCCCTGACTGGCTGTCACAAATCTGATGAAGAATGTTTGAACAAAGCCTATGCCAGCATTGACAACTGGGTGGCTGTGAATAGACTGGCACTTAAGAAGTCCAAGACCAAACTCCTCATTGTGGGCTCATTGCCTACTTTCTCTAAGTTGGGCTCCAATTATGAGGCCTTCCAACTTGGCGATGTGAAGATCATCCCACTGAAGAAAGCCAAGTCAAGGGGAGTCATTTTCAATCAGAATCTTTCCATGAAGGTCCAAGTAGGGAGTATAGTCTCGGCTGCTGCTTATTACATTAAATTGTTTGCCCACCTACGTCCCCTTATAATCCAGGCCAATGCTGAGATCCTGGCAAGAGCCATTGTGGGCTCCAAACTGGATTATTGTTGTAGTTTACTGACAGGTCTCAGTGAAGCAGAATCCAAGAGACTTCAGGTCATTCAAAATGGTGCTGTGAGGGTTGTCAAGGGCTTATCTAAATGCAATCACGTTACTGAGGCCAGAAGAGCCTGCACTGGCTGCCGGTGGGGGTGCAAATTCGTTCCTGCCTCCTCATGATCACATTTAAGTGCATATTGAGCATCATGCCAGGCTATCTTGAGGAATTAGTTGTGAAGATATGTGCCAGCAGAGCCCTTAGATCAAAAAATCAAAACCTATTAGTTATTCCCAGATGTAAATCTAGGAAGTGAGAAAAGAGGGCTTTCTCAGTGGTGCCCCCATTGGCTTGGAACATTCTACCCCTCAATCCTAGGCTCCAGACTAAGCTTGAGCCTTTTAAGAAGAAACTGAAGACCTGGCTGTTTGCCTTATTCCTAAATACTAACCACATTACAGATATCCCCTTTGTATTCCCCGACTCTTGTTTATGTCTGTTTCTTTTTACGTACATCAGTGCCCTTATGCCTACGGGTCCATTGCCATGCTATACCAAGTAATTAAGGTAAAGTAAAGTAAAAGTAAAATATTATCTCGTCAGCTCTCCGAATAGAGACCAGGCTTCAGAGTTCTCTTTTCTTCAATCAACTCCTTTTGCTCTTTCTTTTTTGGCAGCCAAAGCCGAAGCAAAATCCCTGGCTCACTCTCTGTGTCTTCTTTTCAAAGCGTACTTTCTACCTTCCCATTTCATGTAAATTCCCATACACAAAGTGTATGAATTGCCTGCCCCTGACTGTGATGTCATATGTCAATCAGACACCTCATCTGGATAGCTGATCCGCCTGAAAACTTCCATAAGTCCCTTTTCTATTCTACTGTCACCTTTGAGCAGAGTATTAAGCATGAACGTTGTAATCCACGAGTTACATTTCTGATTCTGGCTTTATGCGCGGGAAGATGGACAAAGACCTACTAAGAGCATCATGACTTTTCACATTACTCAGCTAACGTCCACATTGCAAAATCAGCTTTAATTCTTGCCTTTATTCTCTAAGCAGCATTTCTGAGCCTGAATCTGCACTCCCACTTACATCCAAGTTTGCTCCCTAAGTTTGCACCACTGATTGCCCAAGGTGCTATGGACTCAGCTATTCCATTTAAAACACTAATTCTAATTTGTTTGTTACATGTTAGAATTACTAATTAGTAGATTAATAATCGTTAAAATTAGGTGTTGGCCCCTACACTCTCTGAAAATGTGCACCACCATGAATGGGTAAATCCCAAGTTACCCCTCAACTTTAGTTTGTATGAATTCTCAATGCTATCTCACACCAGTGTCTCACACACACCCCATCATATCACTTCTGCAGGAGTCTAAGCTAGGATTCCCAGCCTATTTGAAATTTGCACCACCCAAATAACCTTCAGTACCCACACATTGACTTGGCGAGACAAATCCTGATGTCCTTGTCCTCCCACTTACAATCCCTCTGTGCCAAAACACAACATCTTGATCTCTTCGTGCTTGCCTTTTCTAGCAGTAAGAACACATTTTGGCCTGCCAGAGTTCCTTCTTAACAGTCTTTTGAGAGTTAATGACTTCACTTCAGTTGTAGATCTGGTACTTGTGCATGTCTTACCAAGTGTCCCTTCCGCCACTTGATTTATAAGCAGGACACATGTCCTTGCACTGAAGGCTTTTTACAAACAAGCACTGGAAAAGCCAAACCTTTTGGCGTGTTATGGTTATTAGGTAGTTACCTATAGGTATTACATACGTTGTCATCTCTGTGGGGGGCCAGCTCAAACATGTGTGTGCTCGGTGCCCGAAGATTTTTTAAGAAGGCCCTAATCCTAGTCTTGAAAATTGTTAGTGTTTTTAGTTTTGGCTATTAGGTGTTGCTAGAGCGAAAGCCAAAATGGTTTTACATTTATAGTTCTAAAGTTTTCCTGGTTTTTCTATGAGTTTACATGAGTCAACGCACATATGCACATACTCGCATGATGCCAGATGCATAGTTGCTATCATGTGATGGCTAATTGACATCATGCGTGTGCTTATATTTGTAAGCTCAGGCTGGGTGAGTTGGGGTCATCTGTACAACGACACAGTGCCATTGCCTGCACATAGATGGTAAGACATATTTGAAACTCCTGTGATTATTACAAGAACGGCCTGGGGAATGAAATGTCTTGTGTCCCCCAGATGGTTGCAATTTAAGTTGATTTCCATATTGGTTCATGGCTCTGTCTGTATGGCGAGACAAAGTACCCTTGATATCACTATTTTGTGACAAGGTATGTTTTGATAATATTGTGATTGGGTCTTCCAAAATGACGATGAAGTTTGGAATTTGGAATGCACCGTGGTGGCAGTGTTTTTCTTCTTCCTAATTGACACTTTCATGACTGGCACTTGAGGAGGTTATGGCTACCGGAGTGCTAGTGATCTTGCTCTAATTGTTGACATGCTAGGTCAGTGTTTTAGTGGTGGTGCTTGTTGTATGCGACTTATGCTATTAGGATTACTAGCCTCTTCATATTTGGTCCGAGGTCTGTTATGCATTGATAAACATTTGTGCATGTTTTCACCTCGACTGTTGACACGCTAGTTTGGGGTTTTAATAGTGGCAGTCATCTAGTAAGACTGGAGCTTCCAGGAAAAATGGGATGTTTACATGTTGAATTTATATATCTGGTGTGCCCATGAATCTGGATGTCTTCAAACGATAGCACAATTAAAGTGCACCTTGATTCAGTGAATGTGATGATACCATCAAGAATTAACAAGAGGTATTACTGAATGTGTATGGATGTGTGTTTCAAGCACAATTAATATGAGATATTAATTGAGTTTAGTGTCCAGGAGAGTACATATATTGTATGGGTGTCTTATTGTTTGTCTTTGTATTTGACTTTTTGTCTAGATGGGTTCATTAAGTGGATGGCTCATCAACTTTAAATTACACTCTTTTTACGAGCATTTGTCCATCTTGGCAGAAAGAAATATTGTGTGTCTACAGGACTAAGAAAGCCATATGAAACAACCATCTTTGGGAGGGTTTCTTCACCCCAAGTAGGAAGGAGATTGTTTTCAGCATTTAAACCCCTGAGGAAAGTCCTACATTTACAGTTCTATGGACAGAAACATGTTTGTTTGGAGCACAATTTTATCTGCGTAGAAATGATTCAGTATTAGTCAGACAAGATGTATGAATTTACTGAAGTGGTCTACATGACATATAGATATTATTTCTTTTGAGGATTTTTGGACACTTCAGCATTTAATGTGCTGCTTTCATGAGTATGTCAAATGTCGTATATTTGTGCACGTGTTTATGTCATTTAATGTATGTAATAAAATGGGTATTTTTATTGTGAATGAATTACCTTTTCTATGTGTGCTCTTCCTTGCCTTTTGTTGTTTACAAGTGATATTTCAAAGCAGTGTTAATGGTTTCATTGCACACACTAAGCTCTGTGATTTGTGTCTTTTATTTAGCAGCTGACATGTTTTGGCTTTTGATGGCGACAATCTAACGGCCAGCAAATATGGCACCCAAAGCACTATCTTTACCTATACTGGTACTCCTACCCCAAACCCCTGCCCACCCCTTTTAACCCCTTACACCACCCCTATATAATTTGATTTGTTTTTTTCAAAGGAATTACTTTGAAGTAAATTACTTTGAAGTAATTCCTATCAGTAAAACAACAGAATATCATTCAGTAGACCTTGTACAGCTATGATTAGGATCTGATGAGTGCTCAAAAGATAACTCTGTGATAGGAATTTGTTCTAATCATAAAACAACCTTAGAACAGATGAGGACTGTAGAGGAAAAGAAGAGTTCATGTTGCTTTTGTTGGTTTGGTTCAGATATCAACACACAGAAAGAGGTTTATGCTTAGTGTGACAGTTTAATGTTATGGTGTGTGGAATATATCCTAACCCCCAAATACAGAACAGACACCTCACCTAACCTAATATTTTGAATGACATATTTATCAGTTGTGTTGTACCTCAGATGATAGATTAATACTGTGGAAATGCTTCATTCGTGGGGTACTGTCCAAGAAGTTGCACATTCTCAAGTGAAGAAGAGGGTTCATATTGAATTTTGACCAGAATCAAGTTGTGGAGTGTAAATGTGTAAATGAAGACTTATTGAAGTGCTCACATTGTCTGTGGCAGGTATTTCATGCATCCTCCATTAGTACAAAGGACCATAAACCCCAAACCTGCAAAGCCACAAGTCTCAGTCCACATGGAATAGTCACTGGTCGACAGATGGCACAACCAAAACACATGCTGTTCAACACAAATTAACAGAAACTGATAAACACATCACAATCCCCAAGTAGATAGAAAACCTCAAATAACTCAGTGGCACAAAGGGTCAATGAGACCTTTGTCACATCCATGATATCTTGCCTCAGTCTGTGACAATGCTTTATTGGCATACACATGTACCTTTTTATTTGTATTTTGTTTCTAATATAACACTGCTATCCTGCATTCCTCAGTAAATGCAATTTCAAGGAACAACTCTTGACCTCCTTGTTTGTTGCCAATGTTGTCTTATAGCTTAGCTACTGCCTCATGCTGTTTCTCTCCTCATTTATAAGGCTTGTCTTGTTTTAGTGGTTGTGTTAGTGGATTTGTAATCCCTGCCATTTTCTTCAATGAACTTCCCATTAAAGCTTGTCACGACGAACACACTCTCCAAGCTTCTCACACTGGTGGAGTCCTTTACAGATTTAAGAGCCACCAATGTGTTTTTCCCTGTTGTTCCAAACCATTGGTTGCAATCTAATGTCCAGAAAATAAAATATTTTCCTTCACCACTTGAAGGAAGTGTGGGCAGTGTACCTGTAGCAGACAGGGAGCTGATAGGGGCCTTTGTGTGGGCTTTCGTGAACTGGTACCGGCTCCCGCCTCTCGGTTCGGCTGATTGGCCTATCATGGCAGGCCAACCAATGGGAGAGGTAGTCAGGGCCAGGTCACACAAGAGGAGGCAAAGTGAAAATAATCTGGCCATCTTTCAAAGGCCAATAGCACATGAGGAAACAAAGCAAAACACCCGGGAAATGGGTTTTAGCAATGTAGTGGGATTGCGCTTCTGCAATCATCATGCCGCCGGTCAGTTTGGATGAATTTAGAAGAATACATGCCCAGAAATGTGCATTATGCGCAGAGAACTCCCTGAGTCTTTTCATAGCATACATCTTACAACAAACATGTGTCCATGGTCTCACTGATCCAGCCCAAATATGTATTCATTTCTGATTGCAAAATAGGGGACTTCCTTTCTGTCTTCTATCAGTCTAACGACTCCTATACTAATAATAATTATATATTGTTCTATAGCCAGATTTCCTTTGGTAGCACTTTATGTGCACCAATATAGTTGGGTTATGACCTTGCATATCAATATTTGCTGAGATATATTGCTCCTGTTCGTCATTAGCTTGGGCACAATGTCCCATGTATGCCTCTTGGATATACATTATCAGAGTGATTTCGTATATGTGGGTATCTCAACTTCTATCGGATCTAAGTGAATCTCAAGTAGTTGTTCAGACTCTTTGTCTTCTGCCTTTCTCTGCGCATCAGAATGATAGTGGCACTATCATTTTGCATATACACTTTGACTGCAATTTTGGACATGGCTACAAAATGACATGCCTGCACTGTGCTTTGTTGATGGGCCAACCTTTGGAGCTTCAGCAGCCTCTTTGCTTAAGAGACAATCATTCCAATGTCTCTCTCAATAAGTGGGAGTCAATGCCAACCATGAATGGTACCTCATCCACGGTCATTATCACCACGAGTGTATTCATTTGTCTTTTTCCACTTTAATGTCAACCTCAATAACAGTGTCCACTGGTAACACAGCTCTCAATTAAAATGATACACTGGGCCTACCTTTTTTCCCCTAGCCAGGAATGTTGCCAAACATTGTGGCATGGAAAAGAGGACATACTCTTCTTTTCCTCTGACACAACACTGGCTACTTCACATTCAGCAGTAGTCACAATGTGTCAACCCACCTGAACTTGGGCTATAGATTGTCACCCCTGGGCTCTATATTTGTGAACGATCATGCCCCATGGCTCTCGCCACACCTGATTCCTCTGGTATGTTGGGATCACTTACATCATTTTCTGAAAAGTGGATGCCTGATGTCTGTAACTTATTTTGTGTCTGTAATGCCACCAATCAACTGGGGCAGGAAGAAATCCCTAGGGGATTTGTCCATTGACCCTCTTCTTGGTGTGTACATCTCTGGAAATATAGCTGGCATTATATTTATTGGTAAATTTACTACAATATGTCCCTTTCACATTTCCATCGTTTACATGTGTTTCCTTATTGTCCCGTGTTATTGTTCGCAGACATATTTTGTGTTATTGAGTTTTGCACCCTTGCCAGATGGCAATTCTTCACATCTATATATGTTTTATATGTATACAACTGTCTTTGCTAAAGCTTTTCGCTATTTCTTTGAAGGCCTTCACAACCTTGTAGGTTGGCCATCTTTCAAAGGCCAATAGCAATGAGGAAACAGTGAACAATGCACAAACAAAGCATGCAACTGTTTCTTATCTGGCTGCATTTGAGGGAACTCCATGAGTCCCCCTAATGTTCTGAGGTTTAGTAATCTATGGCTTTGGGTGCTTTCTTTTTGGGCTTTTCTAAAGCTGATTCTCTCCGTGAAGCTGCTGTGCTGTGCATCCATCCCAATAGTGCCTGGATGAAGACCGGGGGTCATTATGAGTTTGGTGGCATCTGGCCAGTAAATCCATCCAGATACCACCAAAATGTATTATGTTACCACCACTAGGTCCAGCGTTATTACCGCCAGCTTATAAGTGGTGGTGGCAGTGTAAATCCCCAGCGAGGATGTGTGGCATTTCAATGGCTTACGGTGCAAGTTAGTGTTGTGATGTTACATACATTTGTAATCTGTATTTAGTTCTTTAATCCATTAGATGCATGCGCCCTGTAACCCTCACAACGTATTTGTGTATCCTTCCAGAATGTTGATGGAACTATACACGAAGATGTTTCATTGAAGGTGGTTGGTCTCCTGGGGGCTCCTCCTAATAAACTCATATGTGATAAGTTACTATCTTGATATGAATAGTTCATACCATGTATACTTCCTAACAGTTAGTCACTGCTGGGATGTCATCATCAATCACAATTTTTCTGTAAAGATCACATTTTTTCCACATCACAATAGACAGGAGAGATTGCGTTGCAACTTCATAGCGGATTCGTGCCATAGGGTATGAAGGGGGGGAGTAAAAGTACTTTCCTCCAAAAAATTGGCTCTAGTTGTTGCCAAATTGCTGAGTCTAGATTTATCATTGTCTTGGCGCCATATGATAAAATTCCTGCTACTTTTCGTCTGTAGAAAGATACTATTGGTTTTATAGAGTATTTTTCAAATTTACAGTGTAAGTAGGCCCCTGTCTGGCCAGGTAATGGGTTTTTGTTTTGAGATGTATTGTCCATTCTATTTTGTTTTTTGATTCATTAATTCAGATGCCCGAGTATTTCATTGTCCCAACCTGTGTCAATTTTGGGGCTTGGATAAACTGGGCAGGGGAGATGGTTTGCTTCCTCGTAATTTTGGTTAGGGACATAACTTTAGTTTGTTCTAGATTGATCTTCAATTCATTCTGTTCCATGTATTGCTCTAGCTGATTCAAATATAATTGGAGACCTCTGGGAGTTTTGTTGAATATCAAAATGTCATCCGCATACATCATACATGACAATTGTTCTGCATTGAGTTTGGGTTCATTAGTTGTTTGTAGATGCATTGCAACCTCAAAATCAGATGTAAACAAATTGAACAAGGTAGCCGCAAGTGGGCATCCTTGTATCAGTCCATTCCATGTTTTTATTGGAGATGTTACGGATCCATCTATTGTCATTCGGACTTGTACACTAGTATTTGTGTATAGTTGTTTAATCTGTCCCATTATGGCATCTGGACAATTCCATCTGGTCATTTTATCCCATAAAGCTTGCCTATTGACCATATCAAATGCAAGCCTTAGGTAAATAAATGTGGCAAATACCATTTTTTTTTATGGCTTCCAGTTTGAGTAGATTTACCAGTAGTAAGTTGACATTAGTCCCTAGTTTTTTAATGAATCCAGTTCGTCTTACCTCTTGGTGGTTGTTGGTAATAGCCCACTTTGATAATTCCTCAATGGATTGACCAAAGCAATCAGGCAATAATTGCCCGGATTGGCACGATAACCTTGTTTGAAGATGGGGATCAGAATCGCATGTTGCCACATTTTGGGGATCCTACTTGTTTCGTGTATCAACGTGAATATTTGCATGCATAGATCTGCCCACTGTTCAGGATTACACTTTATTTGAGCATTGGAAAGCCCATCAAGTCCGGGAGCGTGGGATGTATTTAGGTTATTTATTAACTTTATGATATCTTCGTGGTCAATTTCGAGTGACAATTTCTTTGGTTGTTCATCGCAAGAGCTGTCCCGTGTTGTGTTTCTTTTTTGGTATAACACAGTAAAATGTTTTATCCATAGAAGTTCAGGGACATCTGGAATAATTTCTGCTGCCATATTGGGTTGGTGATTTAGAAGTTTCCAGAAATTCCTCAAATTTCTGTTTTTCAGTGCATCCAGCATGTTTTCTGCATCCCGTTGCATAGCTAAATGTCTGTTTGATTGTATCCAATTGGAATCTCTTTGCTTTTCGAGTTTCACAAACTTATATTTCTCTGTATCAGTGCCTTTCATCAGCGATTTGATCTTATTTCAAAGTTTTTTTTTAATTTTTTTTATTTGAGGATTGAAGGTATGTAAATGTTGGGTTCTGCATGCTCTTTCATCATTTTGTGGGTGGAAGAACAGTAAAAAGAGCCATTCGTAATTTAGTTTCGGGTATCCTGAAGACTAGTATTTTTAAAGTTTTCCTTCAAGGTTCAAATTTGCATTTGAGTCAGTCTCAGTCTATTGAGCCTTTTATTAGTTTTGACCATGGGTATATTGAACTTGGTTTTGATTGAACTTAAAGAGGACCATACTAGTGATAAAATCCTGTGGTAAATCTGAGGTGCTTGTGTATTTTCAGTTGTCTGTAGTAAGGCTTTAATCCCTTGGGATATGGAGATGTAATCGATAGTCACAGTCGATTTTCCTCTCGACCATGTTGTTAGGGACTCGCCAGTTTTGTTTCTTGGGCTGACAGTCAGGAACAAGTTGTGGTCTTCAGTTTCTTTTATCCATCGATGTGCTCTTAACGAAAGATTGTTGGGGGCAAATCTGTCAACTTTCTGGTCGTAAAGGTGAATATTCAAATCTCTGCATATAATCAGTTCAGGCAGAGGGTGAGTGTTCACATCTAGGTCTACTGCAGTAAATACAGCATAGATAAAGGCATCACCACTCATTGCCACAGGGATCCCATAAACATTCAGAATCGCTAAAGTTATTATGACTGGTCTAAGACTCTTTGTGCATCCTTTCTATGATTTCAAGGAGTGATATTGTAGAAGAGTATATTGTACCCAAGGGTTCAAGTTCTTGGATTCTACAATTTTGATGTTAGCATCTATCCTTATCAACATCAATAGGCCAGCAGAAGGTCTTCTAGTTGTACATTTGATAGCTGGATTGCTAAAAGTGATATACCCATCACAAACTGGCTTTTGGGTTAGCCATGTTTCGTGGAGGCACACTATCTGACTCATTGTAAGGAGATGATTTTTTTGGTTGCAATAAATGAGTGTGTCCTCTCGAATTTCAAGAGCAAAGTGATGTAGTTCTGTCTTCTTGATTCGTAATTGTTACATTTGGGTTTCATAATCTCGCCTATTAGGATCTTCTGTGTAATGTGATTCTCCCCAGAAAAAGTGCTTGGTGTAATTGGTTCTCGATCTATTGAGGGGACTACCATCTCTAAGATTTCTTGTCGAGATATTTTGGACTTCAGCTGCTCTGAGTACAGTGATATGTCGGAGTCCCCCTGCCATCTTGGATTGTTATCGCAATCTTTTTGTTCTTGTTTCATTGTTGGCTTCATTTCACGCTCTATATTCTTCTGTTCATAACATGCACTGCATGTGAAGCCTAGTTGATAAATTGTTTTTCATACCGTAAAATGAGCTTAATTGTCATTTTAGAATGTTGGTCAATCCACACAGAGTTGAGCCGTATCTCATCAATTCATTTTACAACTTTTAGGTCTTCAGAGTGAAGGGATCGCAGTTGTGGAATTGCATGTAAAAGGCGTAAGATATTGGCTCTATTTAGTACCAACCCATCGTAGATATTTTAATTTCTTCGGAATCATTACCTATTCAGTGTGGCTTTCTTTCTCAGGTCAACAAAGTGTGGGACCTTCAATTAATTTTCTTTTGTTAGTAGAGTTACTTCTTAGGTTCTGCTTCCTTTCTTCGTAGGTTAGTAGAATTTTCAATTACAATTACTGATTCATCGCTATAAGATAGCAGTTCGATACATTCGGTTTGATCCCTGCTCATAGTCGTTAAGTTGGAGTCTGAGATATTGTCACAAGATAGGTCAACATGAGTGCGGTCAAGAGAGGTACCTATGTCATATTGATCAATGATTATAAGTGATGCGTTGTTTTCCTCTAAAATGGTTCCATCTGTCTGGTGTTGCTTTATATCAGAGTGAGTCGACATATTCAGTAGTTCTTCTTGTATCGTTTGCTCTTCTTATTGAATCTTCTCATTAGTTTGTGCCATTGTCTGGATATTTTCTTTTGATACAATTGGGCAATCCATTTTTTTCTTGGATCCAAAAAGATGTTATTTTTTTGGCTGTGATTTTATTGTCTTCTGTGGTAGGCTAAGATTTCATAAAAATGCCCTTAGATTGTGTATTGCACTTGTTTGAGTTTTTTATTAGTACTTGTGATTTTTGTTGTAAATATGTCAAACATCTCTTTCTCTTTAAGATTTTTCATCGCATTCAGGCTCCCAATATCGGCTGTCTCTTTTTGTACTAATTTAGGTATAGGGAGTATTACTTGGGTCAGATCTATAGAGCTTGCTTGAGTGGCCTTGTTGCGCAATTTAGGTTTTTTCATGGGCCAGTACTTTCTGTGATGTGATAGCAGGTATCATGTCCAATAGTGCACTGGTTAACTGTGCTTTCTTAGTCCGATCGTTCCTAGCAATTTCAAATTACTGAGTCTGCCACATGGCACTAGCTTCATCTTCCATGTTAATCTTATCTTGTATTCTCGACATGAATGGTTCTACATGTATTTGCTTTGAATGAATAAGTGTCAATAGCGTGGCCTGATCTTTCATGGTATCCTTGTTGGCTTCATGTAATTTCAAAAAAGCTTTTATCGCTTGGGATGTGGCAGCTAAGAGCATATTCTGTAAGTCCATCATGCTCGTAGGTATTGGGTCTATTTGGTATCCTTGTGTTGGCGAGCACTGACATCCATTCTTCCTATGTCCACTATTTGCTGATGTAAGTTTAGGCTGTATGTCTCTGTTCTCTAGAGTGTCTTCTTGTGATTTATCCTGCTTGTCATCTTGAATCGATGTTGGGGAGAACAGAAATTTCATTGGCTGCATAGACAGGCTTCTTATGCATGGTGTTGAAGTAGCGTGTAGTAGTTTATTCCGAATCGCTCCCTTCTCACCAAAGATTTCTTTTCTCTTCTCATGGTTGTTCATAAGCGTTTCGATTTCCATTATATTAAGAGATAAATGAGCTACCCTTGAGGCGGCAGGAAAGATAGGTTCTTCGATTGAGTCTTCTATTTTCTGGCTTTGTCGTTGTTTTAATCGCTGTTTAGCTAGGATGGCTTTATTTTTCTGAGTCATTTCACCTTTGATACCGGATTCATGGCTCATATCCTGTTCTTGCTCCTAAATGGTAGTCGCAGGTAAATGCAGATTTCCTTCACTTTGATTTAGTAAATGTGTCCTGAAACTTCCTTGAGTGTGACAGTGGAGATTATTTGTTGTCATTGCCAAACGTGAACCATTTACAGAGGAGTCTGAGGTCATAATTTTCTCGTCATCCAGTGGTTTATGGGGTTTGTTAAGATGGGTGGAGTTGGGGGGCGCTGTTGTGCATGATAGAAAATAGCAGCTCCCGTGTGAGCTCTGGAGAGGACCAAGGCCGTAATGTCAACATAAGCACTCCTGGTGACCGGTTCGTAACGAAAAATTCATAAAACGTGCAGCAACACTTGTGGAGCATCCATGGGAAGACGGGAGAGTGAGGGATTCTAGAGATACAGCATTATCTGACTCCCGCGCGCATCTGAAATGGAGCCTAAAGACAAGCGGCGGATCGGGAGGTGGAGCCTGGTGCGGGACAGCGCAAGCACCGGCTGACCGACGGAGAGCACACCAGCTACTTGGGATGAGCTGCGGGCACTCCGCTCATCGTTGAGCCCCCCCCACACCCGGACACTTCGCAATTGCCGTCCTGTCTTCAGCGGAGAGGCGTGTCAGGCACCTTCTCCGAGGACCACACAAAAAGGGTGTGTGATACGAGGCCGCATGGCCCACAGAGCCCCGGAGAGGGAGGTTCCTGGATCCCAGGCAGATCCGTTACAGATAAGTGGGGCGGCCAAGCGGGGGAGGCCCTGTGGAATGTGGAGCCAGGGTCCCAGTGTAGATTAAAGACTTTTGTTCCCCTGTGAGTGCGGGGCGTGGCTCCCGTCTTCTGAGCCGTTCTCCCGGTGCAGGGACTCAGCTGAGGGGGCACGTATAATCACAGGGATACACACCAGACAATATTCACGCCTCGAGCTAAAGCCAGAGATCTTTTCTTGCAGCCTCTCTCTTACGCCCACTAATATAAGGCAGGCACGCAGGCTTGCTCCTACATGGCAAAAAGCGATAAAGATCCCGCGCAGGATATCACAGCAGGGCACACCCCCTAAAGCTACTCAACTTGTGGACGACAGTGGCTATGTGACTCTTAGAGAACTGCAATAGATACGAAACGACTAGCAAAGACTTCAAATTTGCACCGCACTCTGCCTTATTATTGGGGGGTCATATGGAGAGAGGCATTTGAGAGACAATCCCATAACACCCCTGTGATAGTCGTGGCTCAGCTCAGGACCAACATAGGCTCCCTCATTGGCAATAGCGACCCAGTTCCTGAAACATACAGCTCTAACAGCTCATAAACACGGAACCCTGCAGTGGGGCACAACCTAGACCTGCTAGAACAAAGACCTAAGGTCTGGGACACTCATTGGAGGGCAGATTAGATCCCTAGGGCAGTACGACTCATAAGAAGGCAGTGGTAACTCCACCTGGTGCATTGCTAATGTGAAGTGCATGAAAAGGTGTACTGCGACCTAGCTCAGAGGATAGTTCACCTCAGGGAAACAATGCCAAAGGGCTTCGGCCCCAAGAAGGGTAAAGGAGCCATCGATAAATACACTGTGCCAATACAAAAAGAGACTGATACCACGATGGCGGAGGGTACACTCTTACATGAACAACAAATGTCCCAGGTGAAGATGATGGATCCGCAGGCAGTTTTTCTTGCCATGCAACAGGGCTTCTCAGCACTCAATGACAAATTAGATGGTATCACAGCGAATATGGTGTCAATCAAAACACAGCTAGACAAAACAACTTCACGCATGACCGAAGCTGAAACAAGAATATCGGGCACCGAAGACGCCCTCAAAACCCTGAAAACCATGGTCTCAACGATGGTGATAGAATTGGGGTCTGTGAGGTCCAAATGCGAGGACTTAGAGGCGAGGTCATGACGCAATAATATCTGCATTGTTGGTGTTCCAGAGGAAGCGATAAAAGGTTCAATGGAAAAGGCAGTGGAAGATCTCCTGCGAACCCTCCTGGGTGGTCTGGGATGGTCACTGATGTTTATTGTAGAGCGGACACATAGGTCCCTTGCCCCGAAACCGAAGCAGGGAGCGTACCCTAGGCCAATAATAGCCCAAGTTATGAACTATAGGGAGGGACAGGGACTTCATTTTGAAAGCCGCAAGAGAAAAGCAAGAGTTACGATGGGAAGTAAACATCATACGCATCTTTCCGGATTTTACTCTGGCAGTACAACAAGAGAGGAAGCTCTTCACAGGGGTTAAAAAACTGCTACGTGAACGACAGATTCAGTACGCTATGCTGTACCCAGCGAGACTCAAAATTCACTTCCAGAACAAAATACATTTCTTCACGTTCCCAGAAGAAGCGGCAAACTTTGTTGAAACGCACATTCCAGCTCCGGCGGGTCTCCCCAGAATAGAGGAGGCCTAGTTATTCCTGGTTATGTAAAAAGCAAGCACGTTTCTGTTATGTAACAAAAATTTCCTGAAGTGATGGCCCTCCACCCCTCAGGGGTGGTCCTCATAGGGGGTGTATAAGGTTAACTCTAATGGTTATGGTAATGTGTGATACCCCCACAGGTTTCAATATGTTTGAGAGCAACAATGTTGAACCGGTCTACCTTTTATTGTTCCGAGATGTCATGGGCACTGGGACACGCCTCAGGCCCGCCTGTAGCAGGTGCACAGTCAGTGATGGGAGAGGAGGGTTGGGATCTTAAGACCACAGTTGAAGTTGGGGGAACTGTGAGGGTGGGGGGAGGGGACAAGTTGGGTTTGTTGGGTTGGGATTATGTTAAGGAAGGTAGTAAAATAAAACTCACACAGGCAATGAACACAGTGACCATCAAGTCTTTAACAGAGGCATACATTATTGCATATGTTAATAATCGCTTCATAGGTAATGGCTGAAGACAACACTGATAGCATCAAACTATTAAGTTGGAATGTTCGTGGCTTAGGATCCAGAGTTAAGAAAAGGAAAATCTTAGCATACAATCTTAGCATACATTTACAGACAGAGCCCTAGGTTAATCTTTTGTACAGGAAACACATGTAGGGCCCCAACAGTACATCAGTATTTTACAGCATACTCTAAACGGGCAAGAGGGAGAGTGATTTTAGTACATAAAACCCTGCCGTTTAATTGCATCGATGTGGATTGTGACTCCGAGGGGAGGTTGTGATACTTCATGGCATACTTTGCAACAAAGAGATAGTCCTCCTAAACGTATATGGACAAAATTTAGACAACTCGGAATTTTACTCCAAAATATTCGGGAAACTAGCTAACTTCCCCACGGCTCAATTGATATGCGGCGGAGATTTTAACACCATCCTAGATGTCCATACCGACTGCACATCGACACACCCCAGGGTATTGACCAGAGCGGCGCAGACTATAATCACACACATGGCAGACTTAGGTTTAAAAGATGCCTGGAAAACTCTGAATCCCATCGAGAGAGAATACACTTACTATTCCACAGTGCATGACATGCATTCCAGAATAGTTTTATAGCTGGTAGACAATGTAGTCCTGTCCTGGGTCACTGGCGTTCAGAAGTATCCCAGAACATACTCTGATCATTCCCCGATCCAGTTGACATTGCAAATCCCTGGTAGCATAGCAACTCGACCAACGTGGAGATTCAAACCTGCAGCTCTGCGAGATCTGGTCGACAGAAATGCAATGGACCAACAAATACAAGAATACTTTGAAAATAATGAAAACTCTGTGTCTAGTCAGGCAATAGTGTGGCAAGCATTTAAGGTATATATAAGAGGAAGTTCCATATTGACAGAAAGCGGAATCCTCAAAGACATCAGGGGCAGATTGAACAGATTAGAGACACAAATAGCATTGCTGCAATCTCAATAAGCACAAATCCCATCAGCTCAGCTCAGTTCCGACACAAAAGTTAATTAGAAAAATATATTGAGACAGCAGATCAAGAAATCCGATATTTTGATAAACCGGTAGCAGCGCCAATACAGTGAGGGAGAACGCCCAGGGAGGTTGCTGGCCAGAACAGTGAGGGGAGAAAGGGGACCTACTACCATACCATGCATACAAACGCTGGATGGTTCAGTTACTACTGACCAAGGCAAGATAGAAGAAACATTCCATGCATTCTACAAAAAACTCTACTCTCTGGAATCTGAGGCCACGGATGCAGAAATTGAACAATATCTGTCACAGATACCAACGACACTGTTGGCTGACGACACTAGGGAATTGTTAGAGATGCCGATAACTGAGGCCGAAATGTTGGAGGCAATAAAAGCACTGCCTAACGGCAAAGCCCCAGGCACAGATGGCTTGGGGGCTGAATTTTATAAGGAGTTTGGTCTTTTGCTGGTGCCCAGATTAATGGAGGTGTGGACTGAAGCTCTAAACAAAGGAAAACTTCCTGAAACCACCAGGGAAGCAGTAATTACTCTGCTACTTAAGTCACCATGCCAAAATTAGAATCAATGGAATCCTAACAGATAAACTAGAGTTACGTGGAGGCACCCGACAGGGATGCCCTTTATCGCCATTACTGTTTACCCTAGTAATAGAACTCTTGGCGGATATTCTTAGGTCACGGTACAGCACAGCAGGACTAAGGCTAGATGGTAAACTCCACATTATAACTTTGTACGTGGATGACATTTTCTTATACCTAAGGAATCGGATCGATCTTTGGGTAGGGTCCTGGCGGAGGTTAATCGGTTTGGGGAGTACTCGGGTCTCCGTCTTAACTCCAACAAATCGGAGATATTCCCGATCACAGAAAATACACCAAAACCCCAGGACCTATATGGTCTCATCTGGAGCCCGACACATATTCTTTACCTGAGAGCACACATTGCCAGAACAGCACAGCTCTCTCGTGCCCTGAACTACAGCGTATTAACTGACACTCTATGCACAAAAAAGAAATGGTGGAGCGCCCTCCCCATATCACTGATGGGCAGTGTAGCACTAATTAAAATGACCATACTACCAAACCTCTTTTATCTATTCAACACAATCCCCGTCTGGCCGGTTCACGCTCTATTCGCCACACTGACCAGTACATGAACTTCGTTTGTATGGGGAGGACATCCTAGGGTGAGCTGGAAAATGTTGAATGATACATACTCTAGGGGAGGTATGATGGCACATGACCTGGAATTATATTACCTAGCTGCGCAGGCACATTACGCCTCCCAATGAGCCACACAATTTCTCAATCCTGAAACCCCTATACCTGGTCGAACTGAGCGGGAAGCGGTTATGGCACACTATAATAGCCGACATGTTTAACGCCGACAGGCTATATCATCCGAGTATGCCACTCTGGGGCGACCCCCAAACAACCTTCAACATAGATAGAGAGATAGTGATGCATTGGACCTCCAGGGGTATTACCCAGTGGGGACAATTATTTCCAGAACAGTCTTTTGTTCGGTGGGAAGACATCAAAGAGGTAGTTGGAAATACAAATAGACACAAACAACCGTATGCCCGAGTACGAGCGGCTATACAAAAGGCATGCCCTACCTTCCCCAATGAGCCGGTGATAAATATGGGCCTAGGATATATATTCACTGGGGGGGTCACAAAAGTTTGCGGCTGCAGCACTGTATAAACTTTTACTCCAGACATGCCCTGCAGAGACGTGCACAGCTAAGAGTAAATGGGAACAGGACATGGGACAACAGATTGACGATCAAGAATGGTCACAGATCTGCTCACTCACCAAACAAATTTCATGTAATTCCAGACACAAGCTAATTCACTTCAAGATAGTGCATAGGACACATTATACCCCTGTAAAACTCAAACAAATATATCCCAACATGTCGGGGACCTGCCCTAGATGTAATATATATGATGCAAATATTTATCATATGTTATGGGCATGTGTAAAGCTAAGGGGCTATGGGAAGAAATTTGTGCGGCCCTAGATGGGATGGCAGATCAGCCAGTGGAGTGGTCCGCCCGGATATGTTTGTTGGGGGTAGTGGAGAAAATGAATCCTACTTGGCGCAAACTATTGAACTTAAGCCTTCTAATAGCCAAAAGAGCGATCTTGTTGAGATGTAAGAGTGCATACCCCCCAACTAAGGCTGATTGGGACAGGGATATGGTATGGACTAATGATACAGAGGAAATTTACATAGACTTGGTGTCACCCCAATCTAGACCAAGGAATATATGGGAGGTATACAAACAATACCTGATCGATAAGGCTGGACGAGACCACTCAGGATCGGAAAGTGATTGAATCTGTATAATGTAATGAAGCAATGTGCAATATATGTATGCATCTATGTTACCTGTGTGCATGGAAAAATAAAGTTTAAAAAAAGAAAAAGATGGGTGGAGTTACAGACTCCGCTTTTATTTCCATCATCCTGGTGTTCTGCCATAGGACGGGCCTTTCCCTCAATTTCCTTATTCGGTTGACCTATGCCAGTCATGCTGGAGACGGTTGTTTGTTGACTGGGTATTTCACGAATTGTCAATTGAGCATTTCATCCCGCCTCACGAGAAAGACTCAGGCGAGCTTCATTCACATCTTTCATTTGTAATCTGGATTTGAGGATTACTTCTCCATAATTCTTCACTTGTATTGTTGATGAATTGACAGCTTCTTCATATGCAGATTTAATGAGAGAACCGTTGCTAAGTCCAGCCACATTTACTGAGTCAATCACAGCGTGGGCGCGGGGCATCACACATGCTCTTACTTAGGTATCTGAGGCTGACAGTGTTTTTGTTCTCTGTCGGATAAGTGGGCCGACATTAACCATCTAGATCGCAAATATACTGATTTGTTTTATCAGGAAGTTTATCGCAGGACCATTGAGTGACAGAGTAAAAGGTAGTCTTTAGCGATGCTGACTCATTCGCTGGTCACTCGCTGGTTACTCGCTGTTTACAGGCACGGCGTACTAAACAGGCTCTGCGGCGCTCAGCGTGAATAAGAAAAGCTGGAAGCACTCACATCGGTATCTATGTTAGTTGTAGTCAATTTATTGCGGGCTGGATTGCACACCAATCGAAGCAGGATCAAAGAAGGGGACCGTCCGCAGTCTCCCGCTGGGGCATGGATAGTATCACTCTCTTACCCATTCTTACTCCTCTCGATATGGTAATATCGAGAGGCAGACGTCTAACTTCTTAGCGTCGTTGGTCTTCGGTCTTCAATCATCGGTTGTTAGTGTTGGGTCACGTGTGTCCTCCCATTCCTCCGTACTCCGATGGACCATGACTGACCACTTGAGCCTCCACTTGCTACTCTGCGCATGCTCCGTGCTGCAAATGTGGCTATGGAGTCTCAGGCTCCAAGCTGCTTGGCAAAACTCCGCCTTTCAGGTAGAATGAAAACAAAATACTGCTGCTGCTGACCAGGACTGACCACTTGAGCCTCCACTTGCTACTCCGCAATTTCATATGCCACAATTGAGTCCTTGGAGACTTCCAATTCAGAAGAGCAAAGCATTCTGCTTCTGAATAATTCCTCACGCCTGATAAATTGATCAGTTCCATTTTTCTTTTCATTTGTACTCCCTTCTAACCCTGTTAAAAATCGTGTTACAAACTGCACTGGGACTAATAAACACAATGGGCACACATCCTTGATATCTGCTTTTATTAGGCCGTAGACAATGACATTTATAGCTGAGAATTGCCTTATTCTCCACCAAGGTGTATGTTGACGTTGTTCGTATCCCCGATTGTTTCTATCTGTTAATGGACCATCAGCGGTGCACCCCAAGCATGGTTTTCACCAATGAGTTCACCACTGTAGCCACCATCGTGTTCCTATAAGCATGAACAACGAAAATCAACACACATCCCCATAATACGTTCACAATCTTCCAGTCAATATAGTGTGTGGTAACATAAATGTGAACAAATAACCAGTAAACATTAAAGTGATTCTCATTCAGTGTCAGAATAAATCTCATTTAGAATTCATCAGCAAATCTAACAAACACAATGAAGATATCTTTCTGCAGGAGCAAATATCAAAACAACATGAATTTCCTCTCTGAGAACCACTTAACAGGGAGAAACGTGTAACATTTTCATAGAATTTTGTCGGAATAAAACTTGGGGAACAAAGAGTTTGACGTACAAAACTGACTTTGAATCCTCCACGTCCTTGGACACAAGAAGAACTAATAGCAAGAAAAGAACACGTACTTCAGAACATTTAATGCAATGGATAGCAATTACTGACTCACCTCATATTGTTGACGAGTCAATTGTCGGTCAGGGGTAACTGCTAATGGACACTTATAACAGCTATATTGAAACACATTCTATTTCCTACTATCCCTTAGCACAAGACAATACTTACAGATCCAATGCCAGAAGTGGCATCATTTGTAGCTGCTGGACCCATGGGCAAGGACGTTAGGCCTTCTCTCTGAAAATGCCAGTGCTCCGGAAAATCTGGTGAATGGCCTTGTTATATCACTTCCCAAAACCAGCCCACTCACCAAGTCAAATCTCCTGCAAAGCCATCAACAAACGAAATCCCCAGACAAAAACAGATCTCCTTTTTCCTGGCTGCAGTCACGTTTAAACTTCTTTCCTAGTACAGCTTTCCTTTACATTTTCCATACGATGATCGCCCATTGAGCAGCTGATCCCCACGTCACTTTGTAGGCATGTACCTAGTTACCTTATGGTCGCACCCTCCGAGTGGTGTTGCAAATTCATGTGTAGTGCCAATTCATCACCACTGAAGGCCATGGGTTTGAGAACATGCAATTCAGTTTGTTCGGGGTGCATACACTCTACTGCAAAATCTGCAGGTTTGAAATTCATGAATGGGCAGCAGCATTGAAGTGTGTAGGGTATTTTGTGGAGATTTGGGGCCTGACGGTATTTTATTACCGCAGAAAAATAACTTAGCAATAATCACTCTTTGTATTCAGAGTTGGCCATGTGCAACAATAATACAATGGACATGCATTATTTCAGCACCCAGACCTGCATATTTGGTATACGTGGTTGGTGGTATTTTGGTGAGCATAATTCCCTTGTTTTATTTGTGGCCCCAATGTCCAGAATCCCTTATCTTTGCTTAGATTTTTCGTGTGATCACTAGAGAGACCTCAGACCTGCATTCTAGGAATACCACATTTCCAGTGATAGTGTTGGTGTGCCACCATGGGCGAACTCACTGACTTATTTACGACAGAGAGCTATATGTGGTAGTCTTGTGGTAATTTCCACTACCTTATATACGGTAGGGAGCTATGTTCAGAGAGTCTCTCTTCCCGTTGGCTCATGTACCTCCAACAAGCTATGCTACAGTCACTCACAATTATTCATACTGATTCTGACATGCACACATCTGTCTTAAAATGACCATTGCACTGTTTAAAAATCTCCCCACATCATCGGCATTGTAATGGTAAATAGAAAATAAAACACCCGTCTGTTTTCAAATATTTTCTGTATTATAAAAGCTGCATTTAGACACGATCTCATTCTTTACAGAAATAAATAAAATGGTACAGTCAAAGCATTGTCTATGACACACTGCAAAGAGCGTGGCGGAGAACAGAACTCAAATTGCAACATTGGTATTTGATTAAGACACGCACAGGAATCCTACACTGACTGCATATTACCGTACACACTCAGCTCCCACACTTCTCATTACCTTATCTTTTTAGTTGTTCTCTTTGTGAATGTGGCTCTCTTGGATTAACTCCAGCAAAAAGGAACGCTTGCCTTCTCAAGCCGGGGTCATTGCCTGGAATTCTCAGCTTTTTCAGATAGGAATGCCTCAGCCAGTGGAAAGGTTTTTCTTTCAGCTCTCCCCAATCTCGACTGCAGCAGGACACAGGAATCTGCATTCAGTCAGGACCCCACAGCCAGGTCTTCTCCCCAGTAGTGCAGAAAGATGTCTGCCTGTCTTTTTTCCCTGATACTGCCCACTAAAACTTTCCTCTCAGCCCTCTGTATGACGTGTCCCAATGAAATCCATCATCTCTCATCCTCCTACTCTTCAACAATAGCTTCGCTTATACATTTGCAATTGTTGCAAATCTGACTTCCTTCTCCTGCAGTTACTGTGCACAAAAACACGGAGAATCAGGCAGAGAAGAGAAGAGAAAAAAATCTGCACACACATTTAAATGGTTTTCAGAGTATGCCTAATTCTGCAGTGGAGAACACATTTTATTAGTGGGTTATATTAAATAAGGTTTTATTAGTCAGGTTAATGGTTAATAGGTTAGCTGTTAATTTTCAAATGTGTCTCTCGCACCATAGGCATTTCAGGTGAAAAATAGTGTGCATTTTTAAATGAACACGTGTGCTTTTAACTGTAAAAATAGATTTGCATCTTATATGTTAAAATCGTTTTTGACTGAATAGCCTGTCTTTCCTTGTTAATCTGCTAACCCATATAGCAATGCACCGCACCCTTGTGGGGGTGGTGCTGCAAAAAAAAATTTGCTACTTGTGCAGTAGCGCTGTACTCTGTGCTGTTTGCTAAATATCCTTACATATACCCTCCTTTTGTTTTTAGAACTTGGCTATAATCCAAGCCAATTCCTAAAAACAACTTGTTCTTTCTTTTTTTTTTACAATATAGCAATCCAACAAAATGAATATTCATGTGCATCAATGAAAATTTGCAATCAACATTTCATCTGAGTCCATCAGTTCATAAAATGTTCCACATTTGCCTTCTCAGTGGAAGTGGCATTACTTTAAGTTTAAATTTTCCAAGTCAATTAAAAACAATGAAATAAAACAACTAACTAAAACAAATAAGTAATATAACAAGTTAAAATAAATAATTAAAATAATAAATACGTGGAACTTCATATGCCGGAACTTTTGTTTTGTCTCTTTTGGTATGTCCCGACCAGCGATGTTATTCAGTTCATTCGAGTACTCTTTCATCTTGGCAATCTTGAATCCACAGTAGTCATCTCTTTTGGCATTCCGGTTATTTTGTCTTCACCTCCACCTGGAGGCAGGTATCTTTTGGTCTTCATCCAGGGGACTCCAGGACTCCATCGTCTCCCGTGGCCTCTGATCCCGGAACCTCCGACCAAATAATGTTAATTGTCTAAATCAAAATAGAAAATAAACAGATTAAGTACATAGCACAATACTAACTTCATCCGTTTGCCAAAAATAAAACATGCTTGGTAAAAATATTTCGTGTTTTTTTTTTCTTTCTTCTGAAATTAAACACAAGTTAAAAGAAAACAAACACATATAAAACAGCATTCAATATTTAATACACTTTCTCTCTGCACACCAACCATGAGCTTCCATTATATGTGCATTTATTTATTTATTTATTTATTTATATTTATTTTATATTATATTTTACATATACTACAGTGTTTATGTGCCAGCATAACAATCAACTTTTTAACTTCTTTGTCACTGCCTCCTGATTACACCCATTTATTTTCTCAAGGGACTCTATCTGTTTCTACATGCTCAAGCTGCCTGATCTCATGCCTGGGATGGCATGGTTTGATTTGATTTACATGGACAAACTGCTCTATTGCTGTTTCACCTTCATTTTTCAAAATTTTATACACTACAGGAGAAACCTTATCTATAATTCGAAATGGCCCCTGCCAGGCTGCTAGAAATTTAGAATTTTTCTGTTTACTTTTTCCAAAATGAAACTTGTACACCTGATCCCCTACACTGTATTCCTTTACTGATGTCTTTTTATCATAATATGACTTTGCACTGTCAGCAGCTCTTTCCAGATTTCTCTGCACAAAAGCAAATGCATGTTGCAAATGCCTCCTCAGTTCATCAATATATTCATGAACTGTGGATGCACTCACTAGAGTTTGCTCATGTGTTCTGTATAGTAGGTGTTGTGGTAACACCATTTTCCTACCTGTTAAGACCTCATGGGGGCTAACACCTGTTGCTTTGGCAGGAGTCGACCTGATTGCCATCAAAACCAATGGTAAACGCAAATCCCAGCTGGAACCTGCTTCTGCCACAAATTTCTTTAAAATATCCACAACAGACCTATTGCTTCTTTCAACTGTACCTGAAGACGCCGCCCGATATGCGATATGTAGTTTCCTTTTCACACCTAGTATTTGCCATACCTTGCTCATTAGAGTACTTGTGAAATGACTTCCTCTGTCTGACTCAATTCTTTGCGGCAACCCAAACCTTGAGAACACATGGTTCACCAGCAATGTGGCTGCTGTTTGCGCACTACAATCTGGTGCAGGAATGCACTCAATCCACTTTGACATCAAACATACCACACTCAAAATATAACGGTGTCCCCTGCTCGACCTTTTTAAAGGACCTACATAGTCTATTTGCAAATCTGACCATGGGAGAGTTAGGCCTCTTTTCATCAATGGTGCTCTATGCATTGGTGAAGCAGGTTTAAATTGGGCGCATACTAGACATCCTCTAGTATATAATCCCACATCTTGGGACATATGAGGCCAGTAAGCATAATCTTTTAGTATTTCTAATGTTTTTTGTGAACCTCTATGGCCTGCAGTTATGGCATCATGTGCATGGTGTAGCATTAGTCCTCTGAATGAAAGGGGTACTACCCACTGTATTTGCCCTGTTATGGACTCTCTAATCATGAGCCCATCCTGTAATCTAATTCGTGTTTTGTTCTTTAATAACACCCTCAACTCTTCTTTTCCCATACAATCTTTTTCTGTTACAGGATTTTGTTCAGGATCTATCAAATGATTATAATAGATTCCCAAAATTTGATCATTCTTTTGTGCCTCAATCAAATCTTGGTCTGGCGTGTCATGACTCCACTGCACCACCGGTTGATCTACCTCCTTTGGTGCTTTAGAACGTGTGACTGCATCAATTTGTATTTCACCCATTAAATAATCAATAGGTAGCAATTCTCCCATCACAGCCCCAATCTTAGCCAGATGGTCTGCCTTATCATTTCCCTCCTTATCCTCTCCTGGTGTTTTTAAATGCCCACGAATTTTTCTCCAGTATATTGTTAAATTATTTTCTGACACCAATTTGTCTATGGCTTGTATCATTTTTCCATGTTTAAGTGGCTTTTTGTTGTATGTAACCATGCCTCTTGCTTTCCAACCAGGCAAATACTCCACAAAGCTATTCCGTGCATAGTCAGAATCAGTCACCAGGACAATTTCACTGAACTTTTTATCAACTGCAGTAGCAATTGCTTTATAGATGGCTGCCAATTCCGCCACCTGACTGCTCCTATCTCCAATCCTCATCCCTATACTAGGAACGCCTTCACATTTCAACCAGACATTTCCTATTCCTGCCACTAATTGTTTATTATTGTCATTTTCAATGTGAAAAGCACAACCGTCCACATATACAGTTGGCAAATCCTTGCATGTTTTTTCATCAAAAGCTTTGTGTGGTGATTGTTCAAATTCCTGTAAACTAGCTTCCACATCCATTTCATTTGGTATTTGTTCAGCTGCACAGTCATGTAAGTCAGCTAACCCTTGAGCAATTGGGCTCTTTTTATTTTGTCCATATCTTACTTCTACGGGAAAACCTTGTAATGCCAGCGTCCATGAAGTGATTCTGGATTGCGCTAGATTGCCTGATCTAATTCTTTTACTCTCTAAAAATTGCAACGGTTGATGATTTGTTTCAATAATCACCTTTTCTCCCTGAACAATGGGGCGGAAATGTTGTAGCGCCCACACAGTGGTTAATAGGGCCTTTTCACATTCATTAAATTTCATTTCAACTTGGGAAAATGCCTTACTTGCATATGCAATGGTTTTGTGATTCAAATCGTGTTTTTGTGATAATACTGCTGACATACAATGTTCAGAAAAACCTATTTCTATAAAGAAATCCCTGTCCTTTATGGGGTATGCTAAACATGGTGCCTTTACAAGACATTCCTTCAATCTAGCCACTGCATCAGACTGCTCTCTTTCCCATCTCCAGGGAGTATTTAGTTTAAGCAGTTTAGTCAATGGTTGAGTGATTTCTGCATAATTCTCAATAAACTTTCTGTTATAGCCTGTCATCCCTAATAAACTTTTTACTCCTTTCACATTTTTAGGATCTTTTAATCTTTGTATGGCCTCTATTTTCTTCCTTTGTGGATTTAGCCCATGTTCAGTCACTTCATGCCCTAGAAAGTTCACTTTTTTCTTGCACCATTGTGCATTTTGCAAAGATACTTTGGCGCCTGCTTTCTGCAATTGGCCAAGCACATGTCTTATTTCATCAAAATGACTTTTAAGGTTTTCATTTTTTATCAGGACATCATCCACATAAACTATTGTTCCTCTTTCCGCTGCATCTGGCATGGCCTTTCTCAAAAATATGCCAAATTCACTCCCACTATTGATGTACCCGAACGGAGCTCTAAGCCAGGCATATTGAGTCCTGTCAAATGTAAAGGAAAATAGGTGTTGTATCTCCTCTGCCAATGGCACACACCAATATCCAGATGTGAGATCTAATGTGGTAAATACATTTGAACCATGTATCTGAGCTAGGCCCTGATCAATGAATGGTAGTGGCCATCTAGATACTGGTACTCTTTTATTTAACTCTCTTAAGTCTGCACACAGCCGCCATTGACCATTTGGCTTTAACACACCTAAAATAGGCGTATTGGATGTGCTATGAATGGGCCTAATTATTCCCCGTGATTCCAAATTTTTAATAATCTCTGCCAATGATTCTAAACATGCCAGCGGTAGTCTATACTGGCGTACAAACACTGGATTTCTGCTACAACCTTCTGGTAGTGTGGCCACATGTAAATCAGTTAAACCACAATCATAAGCATCTTTTGCAAATACATCCTTAAACTCCATAAATATTTCCCTCAGGTCGTTTCGATCCCCATCGCTGTCACATGCATCCGCTAAGGAGATCTGCTCTTCTACCATTCTGGAAAATTCTGGAAACTCTTCTGGTAAAGGAATCTCAGCGCTTTCCTCTAACTGTGTGGCTGTGTCTTTTTGTAGAGCTGCCACTTTCAAATATTTTGGCATATCAGCTTCCACTTCAATGGGCTGATTTCCTGTTTCATTTTCATTTAAATTAAATATTATGCAATCCTCTTGATGGCAGCACACTGTCTCATTTGAATCATAAGGATATACAGAATGAATTTTAAATATTCCTTTGGGCTGAGAGTCCAGGTGTTCTGGCAACTCGCCCTTGGCATCTACATATTTTTCAGGAATATTCCCAATCACCATGTTATTTAAATCTGCCGTATAATGTGATTTTTGTATGGCCATTCCTAATGGGGAGTTTTCCTCTAAATGAATATCCTGACAACCTTTATTATTTACCATGATTTTTACAGATCCCTCACCAATGTCTACCAATGGAATGTATTCATAATCCAGGCCTTGCTGTTTTATGGATTCATTCAGGCATACAAATGCATCAGAGCCTTTCATCTGCTGTCCATTTTTGCATTTCAGTGTTATTGCAAACTGTTTTGTAAATGCAGGAACAATAGTATTTTTCCTCATTTGTAATTCGACTGCATAAGGAACTAGTTGTGCACAATGATAAGCCCTTCTTTTGTCTTCAAATTCAGGTGCCGGACCACCTAGGCGTGACCATATTTTTTGATTAAGGAAATCTAACACCATACACATTCTGTGCATGATGTCATTGCCCATGTAAAATTCATTTTGTGCTCCACTCACTATCCATACATTATGGTAAATTATTTTCTGCCCAATGCTAATTTTAAGCATGCATCTGCCTGCAATTCGGTTTTCAAAGTCTGGACTGTCCAACCCAGAAACATATTGGTTTTTAATCCTAAATTTCGGGATTTCTTCCCTCTCCATAATTTTTTGCAACAATTTCTCATTAATGAAACTCCTTTCATGTTCAAGCGCTAAAGTGGCTTTTATTGTTTTAAGATAATCATTTATACCAACGTGAACCCATGGTTGCTCATCTTCCATGTGTATTTCTGCCAGAGTGGTAATGTGTTTTTCTGAATCTGTTTTAGGAACAATATTCTGTTTGCATGTATTCTCTTTTAAGTAGAAACGTAATGTGTGCTCATCTATAGCAGTCTGCCAATCTTTCCTTGGGTCCAAGTATATTTGTACAGGTAGTTTTTCATTGTCGCTCTGATCTTTGTCTTGACACATTAATATAACAGTGACACTAGGTATGCAGCTATTCTGGAGATATACCTCCACAGCATCATTTGTTTTGGCAACGGTGTGACATTCTTTTATATTGCTGTTTTGTGATTTTAGTTTCTTAGGCCTCAATGGTTTTTTAGTTAAGGACCACAGCACTCCATTCACCCCATCTATGAGAGGAGACAATCTTTTCAGGCAATCTGTCCCCATCAGAAATGGAATTTCACAAATAGATGTGATCAATACCTCTTGTTTCATTCTGTGCTTTCCTATTTTTATGTCAACCTCAGTTACACCTATGATGGGCACCTCCTCCCCATTAAAGTTATGCACTGGGCCTTGATTTGCCTTCACTGTGATCTGACTCTGTGGAGGCCTCCCTTCATTGATACTCTTTACCAGCTCCTTGGACATAATTGTGGCCTGTGCGCCAGTGTCAATCATAGCGAAGGTGTGGCATTTTTCTTCTACAGTGATGGGTGCATAATATCTGTCCTCAACTTCCTCTAATACACATAAGAAATGTGAATTCTTACTGATTTCAGGGCTCACCTTTCTCAGGTCTTTTTCACTTTTGGCTAAGCACATTGGTAAATGAAAAGACATTTTTCCCTCCTTTTTACCCATTTCTGTGCGAGATATTTTATTCATTTCTCCATGATCAGAAGTTTTTTGGAGTGTGGCCACTGTTCGCCCATCCATCTGGGTAACATCAGAGACCACATTACAACCTTCCAACTGAACATGTGTAACAACATCATTCAGCAATTTGTCATTTTTTAATTCTGTGCATTTGTGATCATTTAGTGTAATACCAGCCCTTGCAGCCTCTTCAAGAATATGTGGCTCAAAGAATTCTTCAGGTGATTGACTTGTACCCTCCTTGTGAGTATTTCCTTTTTCTGTCTGTGTTTGGTCATTGTTTTGCTTGCCCAGGGAAGGAGCTATGGCATCCCCACTTACTCTCTGTTCACTGGTATTCCCCATGCATGAGTCATTTTTCTTAAATCTGTCCCTTTGTTCTTTTGGAATTCCTAATGTTTCTTTTTCATTTGTGCAAATCTTTACTGTTTTATTTAGCTCTAAGTTAAACCGTACCTCTTTTTTAGAAGTATTTGCACTTTCTATCACAATTTCATTTACTGGTACTTTCATTTTTAATCCATTAGTCACCTCAGAGTTGTCATGCAAAATTATATCAGAGCAATCTGTCATTTTGGCACTGCGATTATCATGAGTACTTAGTCACTTTTCGGAAGCCCCCCGGTCATTGCTATGGCCATCAGCCCCCTCTTTGGAAGGTTGTTTTTGCGCTGTATAGAGCTTTCCTATTTGCTCAGCTAACATTTTCACTTGGGCCTCAAGGCACTGGAACCTTTCCATCTCTCTAGGATCCTCTTTCTGTGGCCTAGGTCGATATTGGTTGTTTTCCCCCTGATTGGATCTATTCTGATACCTCTCAGGTGATTGATACCGGTTGGGATGGTTTCTGAACTCTTGATTCATTTGTGGAGGGGAGCGGGTTGCACCCATCCTTTGATTATAGTCCCCTGGTGGGGAATCATTGTACTGGCGTGGACTGTAGTTCACGTTTTGCCTCATGTCCTGTCTCTCAGATTGTGGGTACTGGCCCCTATGTTGATTTCCATTATCAGTAAATCGATCCACATATCGGGGCCTATCCTGATTACCATATATCATGGTGTTGGGATCAAACCTACTCTGTGTCCCCAATGACTGGTAGGGACCATCATTTCTTTGATCTTGATTTTGTCTCTGGTTATTGTTCATACCTGCCATATCAGGCCGATATCTTACCTGGGGTCTATCCCCTAAGTACCTAGGGCTGATGTAGCTCTCTCTATTACTAGGATCATGTGTTTGGAACATTGGTACAGGCAATGGCGATCTTTGTTGATTACCCCTTTGTTCAGGTGTCACATTATTTTTACCTTGACTTTGAGCAGACTCAAGGGACATTTTGGCTGACCTGATTTCCATTACTGTGGCTGAGGGTTCTTTAGATTTAGGCCTAGTATCTTTCATTTTATCACTTTCTCTACCCTGACAATAGAGTACCTCATATAGCTTTGTGCTTTGATGTACAATCCATTCAAGGGACTTGTCACGGTCAAATTCACGGACCAATTGGGATATGATGTCTTTCTGTAGCCCATAGAAGTATGCAGTTTTAAACTCATTGGAATTTGAGTCAAAAGATACATCAAAGCGAGAGAATGCTCTTTTTAAGTCTTGTAACAATTGGCGAGGGGATGTATTAGGTCCAGCAGTAATTGTGTACGCGACTTTCTTTGCCTCCTGCAATGACTGAAAAGGAGAAAAATGACGCCTAATTTCTTTTTCAAACTCCAGCCATGTCATATTCTGCTGTTCATTTAATCCCCTTATGATGCTGGCCGTCGGGGCATCTAAAGTTAAATGAAAATATTGTCTGTACTGTCCCTTAGGTATCTGGAGTGCTTTAAAAATGTCATGCACCGCTTCTAAGTGATCCTCAATGCAGCATTCACCTCCCTTTTTAAATGGTTTGATCAGGGCTTTAATGGATTTCATTATTTTTATGGGGCTACTTGTTGCAATACATGGAATTGCACTATTTTGTGAGTCAATCCTGTTTTCAGGTGTATGAGATTGGTGACTGCCCCCAATGGGAGTATCAAATCCCCCAAGGGCGCTGCAACCAAGTTCAGTCACCGGCCCAGTCACTGGGGCACTAGCTCTTTGGGCAGAGCTAGAATTCACCTCCACTCCATTGAAGGTGGCACCCTGCCGCCTCTCCTGGGACCTGGGAATGCACATTTGCTGTTCTAAGTCCTTACACTTTTTAAGGAGTCTGTTGGCTTCATCATGCAAATAATTATTTTCATCACTCATTTTATTAATCGCCTCCTGCATATCGCACATTTGCATTTGGCATTCATTGAACTCTTTATTTCTCTTGTCTCTTTCTTGGATCATTTTAATCATTTCTTGTTCTGCACTCTGGAGATCACCTTCTTTTTCGCAATGTTCTTTTTGTAAAATCTGCATTTCTGAAACAACCTCATCTTTATCCTGCCTAATGTGATCCACTAAGGCTTTTAAGTGTGTCAATTCTTGCTCACTATCTTCAAATTGTTTCTTGCTTTTGGATAACTGAGTATCAAAGTCTCTGCATTTTAATTGCATGTCTTTTTGGCATACATCCAATTCTGCTCTCAACATTTCCTGATTTTTACTTGCCCCATCTAATTCAGTCTTTAACCTGTTAATTAGCTGAGTATCATTCTCTTGCATTCGCAGGGACTTGTTTAAAATAAACCATATTTTGCCGCATAGCCGTATTAAACAGTCTTTCTCTGCACTTTTATCGGCTGCATTCAATAATCTTGTAAGGCAGACCTGAATTATGCTGCCTTCTGCAAAAATATTGTCTAGTTTTTCTTTCTGCACCTCACCCTGAATGCGGTTACTCCATTCTAACGTGCTATTCGAAGACCAATTCCCATGTGCAAATAACTTTGCCTCTAAATATAGCACTAGATCTGAGAATGTGGTTTCTCTTTGTGACATTCTGAAATTCGTTTTTAGTGGCACACTGCTATTATAAAATGGGTTCCCTTTAATGTGCAAATGGCAGTGTGAGACACGCTTGCCACGCCCAGTAGGTACTCTGTGATCACTTTCCCGGCCTGCAACGCACCATAAATATGTAGGGTATTTTGTGGAGATTTGGGGCCTGACGGTATTTTATTACCGCCGAAAAATAACTTAGCAATAATCACTCTTTGTATTCAGATTTGGCCATGTGCAACAATAATACAATGGACATGCATTATTTCAGCACCCAGACCTGCATATTTGGTATACGTGGTTGGTGGTATTTTGGTGAGCATAATTCCCTTGTTTTATTTGTGGCCCCAATGTCCAGAATCCCTTATCTTTGCTTAGATGTTTCGTGTGATCACTAGAGAGACCTCAGACCTGCATTCTAGGAATACCACATTTCCAGTGATAGTGTTGGTGTGCCACCATGGGCGAACTCACTGACTTATTTACGACAGAGAGCTATATGTGGTAGTCTTGTGGTAATTTCCACTACCTTATATACGGTAGGGAGCTATGTTCAGAGAGTCTCTCTTCCCGTTGGCTCATGTACCTCCAACAAGCTATGCTACAGTCACTCACAATTATTCATACTGATTCTGACATGCACACATCTGTCTTAAAATGACCATTGCACTGTTTAAAAATCTCCCCACATCATCGGCATTGTAATGGTAAATAGAAAATAAAACACCCGTCTGTTTTCAAATATTTTCTGTATTATAAAAGCTGCATTTAGACACGATCTCATTCTTTACAGAAATAAATAAAATGGTACAGTCAAAGCATTGTCTATGACACACTGCAAAGAGCGTGGCGGAGAACAGAACTCAAATTGCAACATTGGTATTTGATTAAGACACGCACAGGAATCCTACACTGACTGCATATTACCGTACACACTCAGCTCCCACACTTCTCATTACCTTATCTTTTTAGTTGTTCTCTTTGTGAATGTGGCTCTCTTGGATTAACTCCAGCAAAAAGGAACGCTTGCCTTCTCAAGCCGGGGTCATTGCCTGGAATTCTCAGCTTTTTCAGATAGGAATGCCTCAGCCAGTGGAAAGGTTTTTCTTTCAGCTCTCCCCAATCTCGACTGCAGCAGGACACAGGAATCTGCATTCAGTCAGGACCCCACAGCCAGGTCTTCTCCCCAGTAGTGCAGAAAGATGTCTGCCTGTCTTTTTTCCCTGATACTGCCCACTAAAACTTTCCTCTCAGCCCTCTGTATGACGTGTCCCAATGAAATCCATCATCTCTCATCCTCCTACTCTTCAACAATAGCTTCGCTTATACATTTGCAATTGTTGCAAATCTGACTTCCTTCTCCTGCAGTTACTGTGCACAAAAACACGGAGAATCAGGCAGAGAAGAGAAGAGAAAAAAATCTGCACACACATTTAAATGGTTTTCAGAGTATGCCTAATTCTGCAGTGGAGAACACATTTTATTAGTGGGTTATATTAAATAAGGTTTTATTAGTCAGGTTAATGGTTAATAGGTTAGCTGTTAATTTTCAAATGTGTCTCTCGCACCATAGGCATTTCAGGTGAAAAATAGTGTGCATTTTTAAATGAACACGTGTGCTTTTAACTGTAAAAATAGATTTGCATCTTATATGTTAAAATCGTTTTTGACTGAATAGCCTGTCTTTCCTTGTTAATCTGCTAACCCATATAGCAATGCACCGCACCCTTGTGGTGGTGGTGCTGCAAAAAAAATTTTGCTACTTGTGCAGTAGCGCTGTACTCTGTGCTGTTTGCTAAATATCCTTACAAGTGCCTGATTTTCTACACGCCATGTTGTGTTGCATAATGTGCCTGCATACAGATGCACTTTCATAATGCAAGCGATTTTGTTAGTATTCCAGAAGCATTCTGCCTAATCCGACACTAGGCCTCATTACAAGTGACCCGGTCTGGTAATAAACTCTGTGTTTGCCGGCAGGGGCCTCTGTACTACTGGCAGGACTGACCTGCTAGGAGTTCAGGCCTCTAACAGCATGTTTTTCACTGGAGCAGCGGCACCGTTACAAACAGAGCCGGTGCTTCTGGGTTCTCACTCCCATGTGAATGGGGACTTACTGTACCGCCCCCTCTTGTGATATCCCGGTATCAGGAGGCGGTAACGGAAATACGGGGTTATCACCAAACTCATAATGAGGGCCACATGTCTTTAATTCATCTTTCAATAACATTAGAATGCTAACCAACATGTGCAATTACATTCGGTTTATTGCGGTCTGCGTGGGTGCATCCCTATTCAGGTTAGTGTATACTGCACAAGAATAACAAGCCACCACTATTATGCTCACTCCGCCATTGTATCACTTGGCCTGACCAATCTGACCCTGTCTTACATGACTAGGAGGTGTTGTAATATGAGATATTAAACAGAGGGTTAAGCCCTTCCCTGTACCGGCACAGGTCTCACACATTTTGGTTATAGTGGCAGGGGTCTCATAATGTCCCAGTTAATGTGAGGGGGCATTTGGATACTTCCACTAAGGGAAATGTGGCTTATCCCAGGGTCTTTATGCGCAAATATCATCCCTGGTGAGCAAGGGGTTCAGTTGTGTGCAAGTTGCAGAGTGCAGAGTGCATCTGCTTTGCTTAGCGAGCGAGGCATGCTCCATGACAGTGTGGGCTCTGTGGCTCTCCCTCTGCATCCTCTCTCTTCGTTTGCCCCCCCACCCAAGAGGTCTGGTATTGCTGTTCTATTGGCTTGAATTGCGGACGAGTTGTTTCCTTTTTGAAGGGTTTTGTACCCTTTCAACTGCCACTGTCAACCTGTGATGTAGGACTAGCTCTGTATTTCCTGCTGGTAGGCTTCACACCCCAGTCGAGTTCCCTTTCCCTCTTGACAGTGCAGTGAATATGATTGGGTCTTTGCAAACTGGGGAAGTAGTTAAAGATGCATTCTGTGTCTTCTTTTATCGGACCCTCACTTTTTTAACAAACACAGGTTCATACACTTGTGGTGGAGTGTCTAAAAAATACACCACTTGACTATGCCGGCCCTCCTGCATGTTCATCTTCAAAGGGTTCAAAAGGAGTCTTTGTGTCTGACCCTTGGTTTGTCTGAACGTGATTCTGTCCATTTGTCAAGACAATGGATTGGCACCTAGGGATCTTAAAAAAATATTGTTTTCTCACAGATCATTGCAATCACTTCAATCTGAACATCTTTGCTTGCTGGACAATCCAATACCACCTTCAAAGCAGAGGCAGCCAAAGATTTGCTATTATAAAGGCAACGTATGTAGAACTAGTTACTCCTCTCTTTTCATAAGACATACTCTTACTTTTTATTGCCTTGTATCTTGCTGTTCTTTTAATTAGGTTCCGTGCCTAGTTGTAGTCTAATCTGTCGATTCTGCACGTGTAAAATTGAAATGGCATGAGCAATGTATTATTTATGTAGATGGGTCATTTTGTAGAAAGGGATCATGTCCAACAACATTCGTCCTGTACTGTTGGGACTTCAAGCCATTTTAATAATTGCATCTCTTATTTTGTACACTCCGTTTTGCAAAAAAAGTGTAAATGCTGCCTGACATTTATGCTATGCACAGAACATTTACAACGAAATTGCTAATGAATCTGCCTTCATTTAGCGTGTGCTAAAACCAGACTTAAGCCACGGGAATCCAATGTTTTTACACGAGCACACAGATCTCACGGAGGCATAAAACCTGGAGGCATGTATGCACAGCAGAAAAGTCGATTCCATGTAGCGCTCCTACTCGCCCACTAAAGGAAAGGCACATCTCCTGCAGAGTGTGAGTAAAGTGTGAGGAGCCGATTCATGGAAATGTGCGCAGAAAACCCGCAAGGGCCGTGCTGATAAGGACACTGCGCAAGCCTGCGCGCAGAATAAAAATGCGCGTCCCGCGTATTTATGGAATTCACTGTGCAAAGTAGCCATATTCGCGAGTCGCGGCAGGAACGCCCCAGAGACACCCACACACAAAGCATAAAGAGTCAAACAGCTACCTTTGTGCTCAGCCCCGAGCGCAAATATACGCACCCTTCAAACAGTGCGTGGGGTATCCCACAAGCAGGCCTGCATCTTGCCGACTCTGCGTAGGGTCCCCCTTAATTGTTGCCAGCACCCCAACAACATGCGTATGAAAAATCGTAACTCGGTGTAAACTTGCCAAATATGCATTCAAACCCCCATAAACCATTCAGGCACCCTTCTACACTGCATACGAGTATCCCTAAATAAGATTGTAACCCCAGACGCATACAAGCACCCCTAAACCCACCTGTACAGTGCAATTCCTATGCACATGTCTACCTATGCTTGCCTTTGGATGGCAGATAGTATGAAGGACTTGAGTGGACAATTCCCTGCCGAGAGGTTGCACGCTAGATTCCATGTATACATCTCATGCCGTGCAATTGTGGGTGTGCGAGGGACATGTTCTTACCCGTTTTTCCGTGTTCCGCACCCCTATTCTGCCCTCTGTGCAGGCCTCGCCTGCCTTCTGCATGGTGTCTCGTGCTAGGCGCTCGACGGCTCACAGAGACCTGCCAAGCCTGTTCAAACTCCACACAAGTCCTGGAAAAGTACCGCGCATACGATTCCATGAATCCACGATCATGGATTTGGGTGCAGTTTGGTGTGTAAGTACCCTATTTTCCATGCAAATCATTCCATGAATCGGGCCCTAAATGGTGAACGTCTTTTTTTTATAACTCACTTTCACACTCACTGTTTAGGACATGGGAAATGACCACCTATGGTTTGTATGCAAGTGATAAATATAGTGATAAATAGAGTGCTGTACAACTACAGCAAAGGACATTTAGTGCAAGAGAGGATTTGGGTAGGGGAAAGGGCATCGTTTCCAGTATCCTGTTATCATTCGTTGGCACATTGTTCTTTGAAGAGCAGGATCTTCAATGTTTCCTGATGTGGAGCTGGTATATAGTCAACCACATGATTTTAGTTATTTTATTCCAGTGTGGGAAAGTTGCCCATCGCATCATAACCTTCAAACATTGCTTCACACACTGCCCACGCTATCCGCAAATAAGACTGTCAAATCTAACATTGTGGGAATTCTAGTGCAGCATTACAATTCTTGCTCTGCCATATTGATTCAGAGTGTCTAGGCACATGCCCAATATGGCCTTGACATTATGAAAAATGACAAAAGTGGTTTTAATATTTTTTTTAAAGCTCATATATGGTGTTGACTATGGAGGTGGCTGGCTCAAACCTAATTAATTCTTTGAAACAAAATTCTATTTAATAAGTGGTCTATTATGAGTAACTATGGCAACTATTTCTATGTCACAGGCATGCATTTAACGGGCAAAGAAATTAATTTGAGATTAAAAAGGAGAATACAATTTAGTCTTGCTAAAGAGGATATCTAATTATTTTCTGTAAAAAAACAAAATATCTTTAACACAAGATGTATGCATATTTTATAATACTGAAAGCACTTGCTGTTATTTTTGTTATAATATGACTAATAAAGCAGGCATAATAAAGCTGGAGAATGTAAGCAATGGCTAGAAATCATAGCTGGGTCGACATTCTGTGGAACGATGCTCAGCACAGATATTTGAGGGACAGCAGTGAGAAGGCATTATGGTGCCAGTGAGAAGGATGCTGGGCCTCGCACTGCCTGTCCTTTCCATTGTCCTTCATCCCTTCTGCCTCTGCCATGAGCTTTTAGTATAATCCATGGCTAAATAATGTCTTTATTTCCCTCTGTTCCCTCTGCCCTTTATGTTGGAACTAACGTGTTTTAAGGAGGTTTTACTGTTGGATGCCACTTAGTGTCTCCCTATCTTCTAAATGTCTTCCACACAGACATTACAATTTCCGAAATTATCTTTTTTTGCCATGCTCCCCTCCAGTTGTGATTTATTTTATTGTTTAACGCTCCTATTTTTGCTCTTACTTTCTCTGAC
Organism: Ambystoma mexicanum; assembly: GCF_040938575.1. Taxonomy (NCBI): domain Eukaryota; kingdom Metazoa; phylum Chordata; class Amphibia; order Caudata; family Ambystomatidae; genus Ambystoma; species Ambystoma mexicanum. The sequence continues at coordinate 250,582,665 of NC_090923.1, read as the reverse complement.
ACTTTTAGAATGGCACATTCGTTATCCTTCTTTATTGGTTTTATTTTCCCGAGGAGCATAAAACATTCATACATAGCTTTGCTTTATTTATTTATTTCACATTCTTCTTCTAAATCTAAGCCTCATACAGTGTATTTTGGCACACTAGCATATAATCTCCTGATTTGTGAGATTGTGTTTGTATTGCCATGTACTGTCTTAGTTCCATAGCATGCACACCCTACTCTAGCAACCACTTGTGTAGCTGGTACGTTGTGTTCAACCTTGTGTTTCATTCACTGCGTGAAACCATACAAAAGTCGATACAAATACGTTTCAAAATGAACTTTACAATTAAAAGCAAACAGGCATTGATAAGGTCGATCATTTTAAATGATGTGCAGTTAGTTTATATCCACTGGCATAATATCGCCAGATATTCATACTATTTGCAAGTTATTTGCAAAATATTCCAGGAAGTACAATCTTTTGCAAGGTCGTGACAAGAAATACTCACAAACTCACATCCTATTACAATTACTGCTATCATGCACAATAAATTGCAATCCAAAGATCAGATGGTCACATCATTTTAATTTGAACTTAATTCCATTCAGCAAAGCTATGACTATTACCAAAAAACTAAAACTGGTTGAGTTAGTAATGCCCAGTTACGACAGCAGTCCCCGATTCCAATAGGCTCAAAAAGGAAGCCAAGTTGCTTTATGCTCACCTATGACAGTAAGTTTAGACTCGATGATGCCCACCTAATACAGCAGTGTAAAATTCTCATTTTGTGCAGTAAAACAAATTTAGTCATGCATTGTTAGCACAGCAAAGTGAAAAAAACTTTATGGCCAGAAAACAGGTAAGCTAGAATCCACTATACCGAGGATGCACCACAAGACCAGCTTTCTAGGGGGTAATATGTGTTGTGTTCTATGTGTATGAGTGCAGTGTTGGGGAAGTATCTGTGGGTAATGTGTGTGGGAAGTGCTTGTGCACTGCTGGCAACTGTGTATGTGCAATAGTGTGGGGAGTGTTTGCATATAAAGTGGAGTGTTGTGATGGTACATAGGCATTATTGATCATGGAGGGTGGATGACTGTGCAGCACAGTGAGGTGTGTGTGTGTGCATGTGTGTTTGTATGTGTGCCCAACAAAGTGATTTACTACCCACAGATCTGTCATGCAGCAGCGGCAGATTTAAGGCAGGGTCATGGAGGCAGAGCTTGGAGTGGGCAGAGTTGCCCAATGATGAACTTTAGGGACAAATCCTTCATTTTGTTTTTTAAAGTTGAGATTGTTTACAGTTCTCTGTGTTTGGGGGTCTGACTCTAGATAGATGCAGCTGGGCCTCCTCACCAAGCTTTGCTGTCAATGGTGGTAATAGTGAATGATCAAGCCTGAAGCTAATGTTGGAAATGCTACGGTTCAAGGGAAAGTGCATAACATGGGCAATGGGAAGTGACAGTGCAGGAGTTGATTTCATTGGGTAATTCCTACTGAATGCAGAACCATTTTGTGCATGTCCCTGGTGTTCTCACCCCACATATGTTTAATGTTATTGAACACCAGAAACTTAAAGGAGTTAAACTTTTAATCTCAAAACATAGCAGGTGTTACCTTTTTTGCAGGTGCTGCTTGTGGAACTTGAACGACCCCTTAACGGTAACTCTGCCAACTCCATATCTCTTCTACCTCCACAGAGCCATGCTGCAGGGCAGTGAATGGAAACAGAGAGGAATATGGCAGGATAGCAAGGGTGAAAGGTAGAGAAGAAGCAGGTAACATGAACCCTGAATGGACAGAAGAGTGGAGAATGAAGGAGGGCAGAAGCATGAGGGAGAGATTTAGAGTGAGGGGAGGAAGGAGATGGGGTGATTGAAGGGTGCCAGGTGAGTGCAAAAGGGTGAATGGGTGCAGAGAATGAACGAGGGGAGGAGAATGGGGTAATGAGGCACAAGAGTGGGGGAGATGCAGGGTAAAGAGGATGAAAGGGAGGGGAAATAGGGAGCAGGGGGCTCAGGAATGCAAGGAGAATGGGTAACAATGGAGTACTAAAGAGTCTGGGAGACATGAAGAGTGAGGGGCAGAAGAAAGGGAGGCAAGTGAGTGAGGGATGTAGAGTGTAGGGCTAGCAATGTAAAGGAAAATAATGTGTAATGTGGGTAAACAAGGGAGGGAAACATTGTGTGACGTATGGCAGGTGAGTGATGATTGTGGTGAGACATTGGTGTCAGGGTTATATGCTGAAATAGTGGACAATATGGCAGGGTGGGCAGGCAACTACCGTGAAAAGTGGGAGAAGTCCCTAGGCATTCCTACCCCGGATGATGTGTGGCGTTGATGCTGTGCTCAGATGAAAAGGGTTGCCCTCAACAGCAGATTCAAGGTGATTCACTTTAAATTATTGCATCAATTTTATTTTACCCTGGCTGACTTCCACACATCCTTCCCTGGGAAAGGCAATAGATGCCTGAGATGCGGCTTCTTTCCAGCCACATTTATGCACGTATGATGGCACTGTCCCCAGGCGTATGATTTTTGGTTACAAGTTTTTGAAATAATAAGTGAGATGGTGGGAGAACGTGTTGCACCTTCCCCTATGGTTGCTTTGCTGGGGTGCACGAAGGAGATGACAAGACATTTCACGTGTCTCATTGGTCTATTGGTGCTGGCGAGATGGAGAATTGCTATGGTATGGAGTAGGAGTCATTCTCCACTGAAAGCGGATATTTTGTACCATTGTTAATTGGAGACTGAATACTGTGCATCCTTCTGTGAGGCAGAGGAATATTTTGGGGCCCTATGTAGCATACTTGATGTCTGGAACTGGTCACCCCCCTACTGTCCCAGAGACTTTGCTTGTTGATTAATGTCATTGATACTGCCTACCATACTACTGATGTTATGATTTTATTCCTAAATGCCTGAAGAAGAGCTGCTGTCCTTTTTGTTTTCCTTATGGTTTTATTTGCCTTGTGTTAGCTGTGTGCCATCCTAAAATACATTAGTTAATGCTCATGTCAGTCTGTGATGCACTGATCTGCAAAGCAACTGTAATAGTATTAGATGTTACCTGCCTAGAATAGCTGTGTCATTCTTCTGTTCTTTGGGTGTAGCTGACCTTTGTCTGCCTGATGCATCCAAAAGAGTTCTTGCTAATCTTAGACAGTGTTCCACTGAGCTGAAAAGCAACTGTAATTATATCTTATGCCAAAAGCTATTACTTGCCTAATATAACTGTGTTGTATCATAAATGTAGTTATAGTTACGAGTTTGCCCAAGATGGCATGAGTTTGGTATTAGCTTTTCTGCCTCAACAAAACTCAAAGGGAGAAACTCCTGTTGTGCAGGGGGAGGGGTAAACCTGTTGCAACGAGCACATCCCTCCCTGCTCTCTCCCAGCCCATAACCTCAGACCAAGCCCATTGAATGGCCTTCTTTAGAACTTTATTAAAACGTTCTACAATGCCATTTGTTGGGGATGGTAAATGGCACTTTTCCTGTGCTCAATGGAGTTTCTCCAACAGTAGTCTTCCATTTATTTTGATATAGACTGTGACAATTACCCTGTTGAAACCCTCCCGGTCACTGATCTCTTCTAAAAATGCAGTCATAGGGCCTCATTATGACCCCGGCGTTAAACCATGGTGCTGTTAGCACCATGGTCCATGCCGGGGTCCGCCATGGTGAATGGCAAAATTACCACCCCATTCCAAGGTTGGCGGGGCGGTAATTCCCCATTCACCATGGCCCCTTCTCCATTCCCATTTTTGGCCCATAGGGCTCAATGGGAATGGGGAAGGCGCTAATTACGGCACCGTAAATTACGGTGCCGTAATTAGCTCCTAGGTCCCTTTGCGGGTTGGTTTTTTAACGCCTGCTAAAAGCAGGCGTTAAAGTGCAACCCGTAAAGGGACCTCGTAATCAGGCGTTAAGGGTTTAACGGCGCCGACACATTTTACGGCGCCGTTAACCCCTTAACGCCTGGGTTGTAATGAGGTCCATAGACTTTGTAGTGATACAAGTTCTAATCAACCCCTCCACCCTTCTGGTTAACAAATCTCTGATTACTAAAAAAAAGATTGCCATCCATTGCTCCACACAGGGCCCAACACATCCATTCGTAATTTGTCACATGGCTATTCTGGAAAATAGTCATAACCTTGGGATATTTGGAACCCCAACATACTTTGGGGGTAATTCATAGAATTCAGCGCAGAAGTAGCACACACGGGCAGTGCAGAGAGGGAGCATGCGGCAGGCATGTACACCAAAAAGCATTCTGGTGCGCTGCATATTCATGGATTTCCCAAGCCAGATGCAGCCGTGGCGCAGTGAACATCCCACAGTGCCAGTTACGCCCCCAAGACACCCCTTGCGCAAGGAAAAGCCATAGAAATCACAAATATGGCACGAAGGGCCGCACTAACACTGGACCAGCTTACATATCCCCTACACTGTAATCGTGTGAAACACTACGTGTACCCGCTCGCGGCAGCCAAAATGCGTGAAAACCTCCCCGTGCACCTCCTTCATTACACGTACCCCACTCGCGGCAGCCAAAACGCATGAAAATCAACTTGTGCACCCCCTACAATACGCGTACCCCACCTGCGCTAGGCAAATTGCGTGGAAAACATCCCGACTCATGTCCCCCACCCCACCCCCAATGACGGCAACCTGCCAGTAGGCCCCCACTCATGCCCCCCACCCCAGTCCCATTGATGGCAACCTGGCAGCAGGCCCTGACTCACGTCCCCGCACCCAACATGCTGTCATAATAGAGGCCCATGTCAGAAATGCAAGCCCTAATCCCACCCACCCGACAGCACCCCAGTCGAAACACACAACCATATAGTGTACACACTCCCCAAAATGAGTACCACGCCTTGACATTCAAAAAAGCACACGGATGCCAACAACATGTCCAACAGAGCCACACAGTGGTGACACATGACAGAGGCAATGGACAGTGACACTTGCACAAAACTAATGAGAATAGACCACACCAATAATGAAGATTTGTGAAATGTATTAAAAAGAAAACAAAGCGACAAAATCAAAACCACACATGCTATTGAAGAAATTATGAATGCAATACCAAAAAGAAAGTAAAATCCAAAGAAAAATAAAAATCCAAGACATGAAAACTGAGAAGTGGTCCATCGCCAAAGTCCATAGAAATAAATCCAAAATTGAAAAAGCATAAAAAAACATTACTCCATGAGATGACGTAAAAAAGAAAGTATGTACATGTTCAGAACTATTTACAATGAAAGTCTGAAGGGTTAATGATCCAAAAACAAAATTAAACCTAAAAGAATCCCTATTTAAAACACAACTATATACAAAAAGTGGAGCAAAGTCTGTGTACTCCAAATCATTAAAAAAACAAAATGAAACCTAAACCTAAATAACTATATACAAATGCGGTGGGCTAGTCCGACAGCTAACTTTTTGATGTCCCGGGCCAGGGCATCATCGAACTCCATGTTGATGTTCCGGAGGCGGGCCTGTTCCCTGGCCTTGAGGACTCGCAGGGATGCAGCCATGGCATCCTCCAACTCTGTGCGAGTTGCCTCAGCCCGCCTCAAAGCCCAGTGCATGCAGTTCTCCACCCTGACCATTGTGAACCGTGCCCTCTCTGCCCGCCACCGCTCTGCATCTATTTGCTTGCCCAACCGCTGCCACATGGAATACACTCCCAATACTGGGTCCTCCTGCCCGCCAGCCAATGCCTGCCCCGGGGATGTTGATGATCCAAGCCATGATGCCTCCCACGCTGATACTATGTACAAGAGGGAAGTCCTGCCCTCAGATATTTTTAAGATGCAATAATTTCTCGCAGTAATAATTAAAACCTCCAGAAACATCCAGTAAGATTTCGAACAGATGTGTATTACTGGAAAAGGAATGATCCAACCACTGGAATGTAACTACTCTTGCCTTTTTTAATTTGGCTACACATGTAGATTTTCAAAAGGAAAGTAAACAGGACACTTTAAATAAAGTAAGTAACAGAGTTCTAAAGTGTTCTGTGAAAACACCGAAAAGATGTACAGAAAATACAATAAATGCAGTGAGTATTACAAATGCAACTGATTTAAACCAAACAGTGCACAACGGATCTCTGATATTTAAGGTGTACAAGTTTTTTTTGAAAAAGAGGAGTTTGTTCATCTGGAGGCAGAGTTCTATCTGGGGATCTGGTGGGCTGGTCCACTTATGGATGGAATTTAGACCTTAAAAATAGGGTCTGCTATAGCCTGGCTTTGGAGGGATGACCAAGAAGACATCTTTTTGGACTAATATGAAGTTGATGCCCTGCTTGTTTATGCCCTGCTTGTTGATGCCTGCACGTCCTCCATTTGCTGGGGTCCAGTTAGTGGGCTGGCTGTGATGCTGGAAATACATTGGAGGTACAGGGCCTCCATATCCTTGTCCTTTACTGCTTTTTATCGTGTGTTCTGTCGTGTTTTCCGTGCCGGAGTTCATGTGGGACTCCTGGCGGTGCAGCTCTCCTTCTTTTGGTTTGGTGAACGGACCCGTGGGATACCCTTATGGCACCCATGGGTGGGGGTACAACCCTATGCCCCTAGTGTATGTTTTTGGGCACCTGTGGGTGGCCCACAGAGCAGGGTATGGGCTGGTGGTAGCTCCATGCTGAATTTGACAGGTGCGTGGAGTAGCCTCCATTTTGGGATACCCTGGCCCTGCCATTGGGATCAGTCGATTCCTGATGGAAAACAAGATGGTCCCGGTGGCCTCTTGCTTTCTATTACCCATTACCTTGTTTTCCCAAAGTCCTGGGAAGCCCTGACTCTGGCCCTTCCCCCTGATTGGCTGTTGGATGGAAGTGCCATATATGGTGTTGTTGTGAAGGCCCAGTCAGACTAGCTGGAGCCTTCCCGGTGATGTATGCTGTGGGTACCTCCTGTGGGTGGGGCCTGGGTGAATAGAGTGTGTGACGAATATGCATTCTGTGTTGTGGGTGTCTAGTATCTGGTGGTTAACACAATGACCGAGACAACCCTGCCAGAAACCGGTATGAATGCAGCTTCGAGTGTTGAATGGCTCGGTACTTGTCCCAATACACATTACTTGTTGTGAGTGTCTGGAGAGAAGTGAATGGCCTGAATACCTTGTGTGCCTGATTGGATGCCTGCCTGCATGAATGCCCATAGTCTTGATTGGATGCTTGAGTGTGACCCAGCGGAATGAATGGGAGATCAACAGTATATTTGGGGACCTCTCACTGCTAGGAATCGTGTTCAGAAGCTGGAGTCCACTATGACGAGTAACTGGATTAACTGACGCTTGACCTTGAAGCCCTGCTGGACGAGAAGAATTGCTGTTGCTCTCCTTCACAATCTGAAAGCTGTTGTGCCTCCAAGGACTGACCCAGAGAGGACCTGGTAAGGTGCCCTCTTCCTGAGCTACAAGGGACCATCGTGCACAGCTAATCTTTGCCAACGCTCCCTGGTAGACAGACCTTTGACAAGCTGACGACCCGATACGGGGACTGCTGCAGAACTCCAAGGCGAAGCACTCGGACTGTTGTCCGCCACTGTCGACGACCGCCGTCGCCGACCGGAGCCGCCGTGTTCCCGTTTGCCTAAGAACTTCCATTGATCATCGGACGCTCTCGTCTGCATCGTCATCCGCTTGTCTCCTGCTGAAGAAGGCCCGACCGCCAACGCGCCGAGGAGTATCCACCAGTGGGTTTCCCGCCACCTACAGACCGCAGAGACGCCGACGACTCGACGCCCTTGCTGGGCCACAGTTCTTCATCATCTCTTTGCGGTCCAGAACTATTGTCATCGAGGTGCCCCGCACGCCTCTTCCTTGCAGGACGCCAACGCTCTGTCATCGAAAAGCACCGCTAGGAACGAAGCAGCCACTTCCCTGCCATAGTTCACCCTGTTCACCGTCGGACGTTCCACGACCCGTGACTCCTGCTTTAAAGGGAGGGCACCCAAGAAGGGCCGTCGATTCCCCGACACTGAACGCCAAGTTCCCCGACACCTCTCGACGATCCGTGGCTCCCGCCTGAAAGGGAGGCACTCAAGAAGGATCGGTCGGTGCATCGTCGGAGAACTCTACTCCACCAGGTACATTGGGGGGATAAAACCTTAATAGGAAGAAGTAAGACTATTGAACATTTGGACTGGGCTTGTGCTATATATCTTTATTTACAGGTTGCCCAGGTGGGGGGATCCCCACACAGAACTGTGTCTGGGGTACGGGCCAGTATTCTGCCTACTGTTTCAAACATCTTGCGTTCCTTCCTATCTCTATTGCTGGTTTACTCGTTATTGATCTGTGTGACATTTTAACCGTACAGTTGATGCACTTTAATGAGATTTGATAACATTAGTGGTACCACTCTAGACGTGTATATATTTATCATTATTGACTTCCAAGTACAAAGTGCGTTATTGTGATCGTGTACATACCTTTGAATATTAATTATATAAAGACTGTGTTTTTAGTAATACAGTGTGTGGACATTCCTTTGTAGGGGTTCGGGGACTACACTGTACTTAAGAACCAGCCTGCATCACCTCCTGAGAAGCTAGGCCTTGATTGCTCGACTACGTTACCAATAATAGAGAATCGTGGCTGGGGTCCTCTGTGCCTCTCCTCTACCATATAGAGAGCGGAAGTACAGACACCCCCTACCGGTCTTTACACTGGTGGCAGCAGTGGGATGCTTATGGTTTTAAGACTCAGTGTATAACCGTGCCATTTACAAAATATCTGCACTTTATTCGATTAAGGTTTGGGTGTATACAAAATAACAGCATTAAAAGCAATGGAGTCTATTGCAAATGGTAAATTGACTCGGATGAGCCTAGAGGCTCTCCAGAGTGCTTGTGAAGCCAGGGAATTAGACTTTGTAGATAAGTCTGGGGCTGAGCTGATAGCTGCCATGGTGGACTACCAGACCGATGGCGAAACTCTTGATGAGGGGGGGAATGCGACCAATGAGGACTCTGCCCCTGGGGTTTCTACTGAATCTGTTTCTAGGAATGCCACCATTCCTGCTGCCTCTGTTCCGAACCCCAGCAATACATTGAATATCGCAAGTTGGAAATAGATGCTGAGCTTAAGAAGGAGGAGTTGGTGCAACAAGTGGAGCTCAAGAATAGGGATCTTGAACTCAAGAATAGGGATCTTGAACTCAAAAACAAGGGCCCTCATTACGACCCTGGCGGAAATCGTGGCGCAATATGCACCATGGAGCACGGCGGAAAGCTGCCGATAGCGCCATGGGGGTTGGCGGATTTACCGCCCCATTCCGACCTTGGCGGGGCGGTAAATCCCCATTCCCCATTTTACCCTTCCCCATTCCCATTTTTGCCCCATAGGGTATAATGGGAGTGGGGAAGGTGTTAATTGCGCCACCGTAAAATAGGGTGGCGTAATTAACAACAAGGTCCCGTAGCGCCATGGATTTCTCCGCCCGGAAAAACCAGGCGGAAAACGCTCCATGGCGCTACGGGAACTCGTAGTAGGGCGGACGGGTCCGCCGCGAATAACGCTGGCGTAAACCCACTCCGCCAGGGTCGTAATGAGGCCCAAGGACACTGAATGTCAGAGAATCCAGCTAGAGAAAGCTCGAGTGGAGACTTCAGCGAAACCCAGTGAGAGTGTCAGGTCCCCAGCCACTACATTTATGAAGGATTTGGTTGATGTGTTTTCGGAGGGTTCTGATATCCTCCATTGGATTGAAGCGTTTGAAATGGCTTGTGCAATTCATGATGTTGATAAAAGAGATTGGGCTAAGTGTTTGCTAAGCAGAGTGCCTCAAACTAGATATGACTGTATTCTGAAGCTGCGTGTGGAAGAACGGGGTCAGTATGAGTGTATGAAATCTGCTTTGATTGCCAAGTTTGGCAAGACACCTACAAAAATACCTTAAAAGGTTCAGAGATTTTAAGAAAAGAGAGACTGTGTCTTGGGTTGACTGGGTGAGCGATGTGCACATGAATATGATGGGGTGGATTGACGGTTACAAGGTGAAAACTTTTGTTGAATTGTCCCACCTATTGTTTTTTGAGCATTTTTCTGAAGCCTGTTCACCAGAGCTGCATCAGTATGTTGCTGACCAGAACATGCTGGATCCCTTTAAGCTGGCTAGGTTGGCTGACAAGTGGGTCTCCCTCCGGGTGTCCCCTAAGGACTCCAGTGGGAAGGACAAGGACAAAGAAAAGGGGGCCTCTCAGAAAGCTGAGGAGTCCCAAAAGCAGTCACAGTCGAATAAACCTAAACCCTCCTCTCCTAAGACCCAAAAGCTAGTGGGGATAAGTCATCTGTGGGTGGGAATAAGAGTAGTGGTCCACCTGCTGCAAAGCAGGCTCCCGGTGGTTCCAGTACCGTACCCCGCTACCCGGCACTTGTTGGGACTGTGGGGCTCTGGATCACAAAAGGGGTGACTCCAAGTGTAAATGTAAGGCACTCGGAGTACAGGCTGTCAGCCTGACCTACCCTTACCCCATGTCTGAGGTGGAGGCCACTGTCCTCCCCTCCTCTACCGGGATCACATTTGGTGCTCCCATAGAGATTTCCTTAGTGTCCCTTGGGGCATGGGACCAGTACGCAGAAGTACTGGCGACTATCCCACAGAACACCCGTAGATTTTTGAGAAGTGCCCTCCTGAATGGCCAGCCTTTACTGGTTTGAGAGACACTGGGGCAAGCATGACAGTGGTGGACAGGACCCTGCTCAAGCCAGAGGACTATGTAGATGGTCCTCTGAGAACCACCAGGTTAGCTGGTGGGCCTCCCAAATTATCGCCTGTAGCCCGAGTCACACTCGTAATTGGAGACAAGACAGCAAAGCTTTCTGTCCTGGTTCAGGACAACGTCCCTGCTAACATTCTGTTAGGTAACGATCTAGTCAAGTTGGGATTGATCGCGGATGGTCTTCCCGTGACTGCTGCTGCGGTCACTAGGTCACAGGTGACACCGGGTCTGGCTGTGAGTCAGGTACCCGAGCCGAAGGCACGGCCTAAGGCACAACGGAAGAAGAGCAAGAAGGCCTCCTCTGTGGAGGGAGCTCCTTCTCTTCCTGCTGTTCCTACAGCACCCATTGGGATCCATGCTCCGGATGGGCAGGGTCCAGTGGTAAACCCTGTCTCAACTCCTGTGGGAGAAGAGCCAGAAGACTCTCCTGTGGGAGATGTTCTCACCCCGGAGGATCATCCCGATCTTCAATGCTTGTTAGCTGAAGGGGGACCCTCCCGGGCAGACTTCTGTAAAGGACAGAGAGAGTGTCCCTCTCTCGAGGGTCTGAGGAAACAGGCCCTGTCCCAGGCACAAGGCGAAGTGCCTAGGACTTTCCGGATTTATTGGGAGGGTGAGCTCTTTGTTAGTGAGCCCACTAAGCCTGAACCTGGTGCCCTCAAGAGGTTGGTGGTACCCCAGGTTTACAGGCCCTTCCTACTGCAGCTGGCACATGAGGTGCCCTTGGCTGGTCATCTTGGTACCAGGAAGACTAAGCAGAGGCTCTCTACCCATTTCTACTGGCCTCAGATGGGAGTAGAAGTGGAATCACACTGCAGGACCTGCCCAACTTTTCAGTTTTCTGGCAAACTGGAGGCAGTGTCATTGCCCCACTGCAACCATTGCCAGTGGTTGGCACACTGTTTGAGAGGGTGGGCATCAACATTGTCGGTCCCTTTGATCCTCCCATGTTAGGTGGACATCGGTTCATCCTGGTTTTGGTAGATCATGCCACCAGGTACCCTGAGGCTATACCCCTTCAGACTGTTACTGCCAAGGTGGTTGCCCGGGCCCTCCTGGGCATTTTCACCCGAGTTGGATTCTCCAAGGAGGTTGTCTCTGACCGAGGATCCAACTTCATGTCTAGTTACATGAAAACCATGTGGTAAGAGTGCGGGGTAAGCTACAAGTTCTCCACTTCTTACCACCCCCAGACCAATGGTCTGGTTGAGAGGTTTAATAAAACTCTCAAGGGCATGCTAGGTGCTTTGGAAGAGCCCCTAAGGAGGAAATGGGATCTCCTCCTGCCATGCCTGCTGTTTGCTTACAGGGAGGTACCTCAAGAGGGTGTTGGTTTCAGCCCCTTTGAGTTGCTCTTTGGACATCCCGTGAGGGGGCCCCTCGCCTTGATCAGAGAAGGCTTGCAAGCCGCCCCTCCCGGTCCAGCCAAGCAAGTGGGGGACTATGTGTTAGGCCTCAGACGGAGGATGACACAGATGATGGGTCAAGCAACGGTGAATCTCAAGGCCAGCCAGGAATTGAACAAATACTGGCATGACCTTAAAGCATCGCAAGTGGAGTGGACTCCGGGACAGGAGGTCCTCATGATGGAGCCTACCAAGCCTCGGGCATTGGCAAATAAATGGACTGGACCCTTCCGGATAGTCTCCAAGATGGGCGAGGTCAATTATCTGGTTGACATGGGAATCCCAGGGGTAGCCCCTCAGGTATTCCATGTTAATAGGCTCAAGCCGTTCCACAGGCGAGCAGAAGTCTCATGTCTCTTGCTGGCTTCAGAGCAAGGAGAGGATGAGAGTGAGCCCCTTCCTGATTTGCTGCATAGCAACCCTCAGGATGGCTCAGTGGAGGGAGTACAGCTCTCTCCAGATTTGACAACCGAGCAGCAGAGGGCCAGCAGGACTTTGCTCCAGCAGTATGCCTCTCTGTTTTTGCTAACGCCAGGTTTTACACCATGGTGTAAGCACGAGATTGACACTGGTGACGGTGTGCCTGTCAAGAGCAGGAGCTACTGAATGTCAGATACGGTTAAGAACCACATCCAGGCTGAGGTCGCCAAGATGTTGGATCTGGGTGTTTTTGAACCCTGAACCAGTCCCTGGTCCAGTCCAGTGGTCCTTGTCCCCAAGGCAAGTTCCCAGGCCGGTACCAAGGATTGGAGGTTCTGTGTGGACTACCGAGGAGTCAATGCCGTCACCAAAACTGACGAGCACCCATTGCCCAGGGCTGATGAGCTCGTGGAAACCATAGGTGCTGCCATATTTGTGAGCACCTTTGACCTCACCTCAGGCTATTGGCAAATAGCTCTGAGGGACCATGCAAAGGAAAAGACGGCGTTCTCTACACCAGAGGGACTCTACCAGTTTAGGGTCATGCCTTTTGGGTTGAAGAGTGCCCCTGCCACCTTCCAGAGATTGGTCAATCATGCTCTCAGTGGGCTGGAAGCCTTTTGTGTTGCTTATTTAGACGACATTGCCGTCTACAGTTCCACTTGGGAAGAGCACTTGACACATCTGGGTTGAGTGTTGCAGGCCTTAAAGAGGGCTAACCTCACTATCAAGGCCACCACGTGCCAGATAGCTCAGGGGAAAGTCACGTATCTTGGTCATGAGGTAGGAGGGGGCCAAATCCAACCTCTCCCCAGTAAGGTACAGGATGTACAGGACTGGGAGACTCCCACTACTCAAACCCAGGTGAGAGCCTTTTTGGGTCTCACGGGGTACTATCGCAATTTCATGGCGGACTATGGAACCATAGCTGCACCACTGACAGTTCTGACTTCACCCAAGCAGCCTAGGAAGGTCAATTGGACTGAACACTGTCAGAGGGCCTTTAAAGGCTTGAAAGAAAGTCTGTGTCGGGCACCCGTGTTGTGTGCGCCTGACTACAGCCGACCCTTTATCGTCCAGACAGATGCCTGCGACACCGGAATTGGAGCTGTCTTGTCCCAGTTAGATGACAAAGGGAGAGAACATCCTATCATATTCATCAGTTGACAACTCAGGGGTAGAGAACTTAGGTGGGCTACTGTTGAAAAGGAGTGTTTTAGTATAGTTTGGGGCCTTAGGCGTTTTAGGCCCTACCTTACGGGGTCTACCTTCAAGGTCCAAATGGATCATAAGACCCTAAAGTGGCTTATGCAGATGAAGGGTGAGAACCCGAAACTGCTCAGGTGGTCCTTAGCCTGCAAGGGCTAGACTTCACCATAGAGCACAGACCAGGGAAGAGTCACGATAATGCAGATGGCCTTTCCAGAAGGTATGTTGACCGTCTGGATGAGGGTGTCTATCCCGTGGGAGATTAGGCACCCTCCACCTCAGTCTGGGGGGCGCGACTGTGATGCTGGAAATGCATCGGAGGGACAAGGCCTCTGTATCCTTGTCCTTTACTGCTTTTTATCGTGTGTTCTGTCGTGTTTTCCATGCAGGAGTTCATGTGGGACTCCTGGCGGTGCAGCTCTCCTTCTTTTGGTTTGGTGAACGGACCCATGGGTGGGGGTACAACCCTGTGCCCCTAGTGTATATTTTTGGGCACCTGTGGGTGGCCCACAGAGCAGGGTATGGGCTGGTGGCAGCTCCATGCTGAATTTGACAGGTGCGCAGATTATCCTCCATTTTGGGATACCCCGGCCCTGCCATTGGGATCAGTGGATTCCTGATGGAAAACAAGATGGCCCCGGTGGCCTCTTGCTTTCTGTTACCCATTACCTTGTTTTCCCAAAGTCCTGGGAAGCCCTGACTCTGTCCCTTCCCCCTGACTGGCTGTTGGATGGAAGTGCCATACATGGTGTTGTTGTGAAGGCCCAGTCAGACTAGCAGGGACCTTCCCAGTGATGCATGTTGTGGGTACCTCCTGTGGGTGGGGCCTGGGTAAATAGAGTGTGTGACGAATATGCATTCTGTGTTGTGGATGTCTAGTATCTGGTGGTTGACACAATGACCGAGACAACCCTGCCCGAAACCGGTATGAATGCAGCTTGGAGTGTTGAATGGCTCGGTACTTGTCCCAATACACATAACTTGTTGTGAGTGTCTGGAGAGAAGTGAATGGCCTGAATACCTCGTGTGACTGATTGGCTCCCTGACTGCATGAATGCCCGTAGTCGTGATTGGATGCTTGAGTGTGACCCAGCGGAATGAATGGGAGATCAACAGTATATCCGGGGACCTCTCACTGCTAGGAACCGTGTTCAGAAGCTGAAGTCCTCTACGACGAGTAACTGCATTAACTGACGCTTGACCTTGAAGCCCTGCTGGACGAGAAGAATTGCTGTTGCTCTCCTTCACAAACAGAAAGCTGTTGTGCCTCCAAGGACTGACCCAGAGAGGACCTGGTAAGGCACCCTCTTCCCGAGCTACGAGGGACTATCGTGCACAGCTGATCTTTGCCAATGCTCCCTGGTAGACAGACCTATGACAGGCTGCCGACCCGATAAGGGGACTGCTGCGGAACTCCAAGGAGAAGCACTCGGACTGTTGTCCGCCACTGTCGATGACCGCTGTCACCGACCAGAGCCGCCGTGCTCCCGTTTGCCTAAGAACTTCCATTGATCATCGAACGCTCTTGTCTGCATCGTCATCCGCTTGTCTCCCGCTGGAGAAGGCCTGACCGTCGACGCGCCGAGGAGTATCCACCGGTGGGTTTCCCGCCACCAACAGACCGCAGAGACGCCGACGACTCGACACCCTTGCTGTGCCACAATTCTTCATCATCTCTTTGCGGTCCAGAACTATTGTCATCGAGGTGCCCCGCATGCCTCTTCCTTGCAGGACACCAACGCTCTGTCGTCGACAAGCACCGCTAGGAACGAAGCGGCCACTTCCCTGCCATAGTTCACCCTGTTCACCGTCAGACGTTCGACGACCCGTGACTCCTGGCTTAACGGGAGAGCACCCAAGAAGGGCCGTCGATTCCCCAACACCGAACGCCAAGTTCCCCGACACCTCTCGACGATCCGTGGCTCCCGCCTGAAAGGAAGGCACTCAAGAAGGATTGGTTGGTGCATCGTCAGAGAACTCTAATCCACCAGGTACATTGGGGGGGGTAAAACCTTAATAGGAAGAAGTAAGACTATTGAACATTTGGACTGGGCTTGTGCTATATATCTTTATTTACAGGTTGCCCAGGTGGGGGGATCTCCACACAGAACTGTGTCTGGGGTACAGGGCCAGTATTCTGCCTACTGTTTCAACCATCTTGTGTTCCTTCCTATCTCTATTGCTGGTTTACTCGTTATTGATCTGTGTGACATTTTAACCGTACAGTTGATGCACTTTAATGAGATTTGATAACATAAGTGGCACCACTCTAGACGTGTATATATTTATCATTATTGACTTCCAAGTACAAAGTGCATTATTGTGATCGTGTACATACCTTTGAATATTAATTATATAAAGACTTTGTTTTAAGTAATACAGTGTGTGGACATTCCTTTGTGGGGGTTCGGGGACTACACTGTACTTAAGAACCAGCCTGCATCACCTCCTGAGAAGCTAGGCCTTGATTGCTTGACTACGTTACCAATAATAGAAAATCTTGGCTTGGGTCCTCTGTGCCTCTCCTCTACCATATAGAGAGCGGAAGTACAGACACCCCCTACCAGTCTTTACAGTGGCCACCCCTGCTGGACCTCCAACCCCCAACTGTGTCAGGGATGTGTCCTCTACCAACCTTGCCGCTGGCTCAGGTGCAACTCCACAGGGGGCCCAGGTAATACTTGGGCGGGAAGACGGCACGGAGGACGACTGGTGCATAGGGGGTTCAGTTGAGGAAGGGGTCGCAAGAACCTCCAGCACACGGAGGAACCCACTGCCGAAAACCTGTCCTATGAGTTTGACGCGCCCAAACAGGTATTAAAAATGACATTGTCCTGACGAGAACCCTACACGTCCTCCCAAATACCACGTGCATGCAAAGCCAAACCAGCTAGGACAGGCTCAATCCGGTCACGGATTGCCACGTCCGCAGGGAGAGGAAGGCCAGTTGTTGTTCACGCATTCCCTCCCTGAAAACGGGTCTGGACAAAGGCATCTCTGCTGGTGCCAGATGATGCAGTCACAGGATCAGGGACAGGATTACACACAGGCACCTCCGCGACGGCCTGTGCTGCCTCCTGTCCCTGCCCCTGGACTGCACCACTAGCACCTGTGGAAACCCCCTTCCAGGCACCATGTGTGGGGCTGTCACGTCCTCCTCCTCAACCAAACCCCCACCAACGTGGATGACTCTGTGCTGTCTTCCTCATAGGCCCCTGTGGGGGCTCAGCTGCCCCTTCTGCTGCCGAGGAGTCCACCTCCAACCTCCGCCTCTTGGACCTTCCCTCAGCAGCTGAGGCCATGGATGCGGAACCAGACTCCTCACTCCCAGAAGATATCAGTATCTGGGAGGGGAGCTGGGCCTTGCGTCTCAGTTGGCGGTGGCATCCCTGCCGCTGTGCTCCACAGCACTGTCTCCGCCCTCTTCATCAGTCGACGCTGCATACAGGGAGAGATCGAACACAGGCATCAGGGCACTGCACAATGGTCTGATGCACACATGACAGTTGCACATGAGCGGCAGTGTCAAACTTCACAGATGGCATCACCCTCCCCAACACTCATATCATTTGAACCCACACACATGCACAAATAAACTGGTATCATGCAACAGGCATCAGCATCCATACACATGTAACTGCATGAACAACCAAAGGTTGGCATGACATCACAAGCAACATGGGGAGTGCTGATCACATGCACACACGCCACCAGACAGACATGCATCTGTACATTGACACCACCTGTCACAGTGCAATCATCGGCAACTAAGTATCATCTGCCAATCAGGTACCCACATGTTCTGGTCACATGCGTCCATGGTGTCTCACAGTCACACATATGTCAAACACACACACACACACATGTACACTGTGCACGTACATGAAGGTGGAACCAGCATCCATGTGTCTCACCCCAACCATGGAATAGTACATACACAGAAATGCAAACACGTGTACATCTCAACATGCAGTTGGGCCTCATGCATTGGAACACATACACCATTGATGTGCATCACACATGACTGGACTCACATGCAGCATGGGCATGTCCCTGCACACACACACAACCACACGTGGGCCATGTCAGACATGTGTCCAAACTGCACACTCCTGCCAAAACTCAACATGCACTGTGTGGAATGGGATAGCCCAGACCCTCGCCGCTCAACTCCAGACAGGTCTGCCTCTCTAGGACCTGGTGGTGAAGCACTGGGTCGATGCGTTCCAGGACCCTCATCTGGTCGATGGAAAGTTGAATCCGCTGCACACAAGGGGCGCTGGGCCTTCATTAGGGTCCTGGATCTGAAGTCTCCCCAGCGCTTCTGGACGTGTTTGAAGTCGCAGGTTGCCACCCCCTCTGTGTTGATGGCAACCACAATGTCCAACTAGGTCCTCTTCCGTCTATCCTTGTTGGCGCACGGTCATCTGAAGAGGGCATCATAATGCCCCAGTACTTGCTCCAACAGGATGCCAACTTCTGTGGCTGAGAAGCTGACAGACCTCTGCCTCTCTGGCTGCGGGTTGCCAGTGGTCTCAGATGGAGTTTTCCCCGACATGGCAACCCCCGAGGCAGGTGTGGGTGGGAAACTGGGTCCTGGGGCTGGGCTGTGGAGCATTGGAACAGCAGTCGGGAGTCTTCTGTTCCAGCAGGGGTGGTCGCAGCAACTGGACCCCTGAAGATGGCTGATGTGCAGGCATCAAATAGCAGGGCACGTGGCCTGCAGGAAGGCAGGCAGCAGCAGATGGCTCGTGGGAGGCTCCTCGGGGATCTGGGAGGCAGGAAAATGGCCTTCTGGGCAGGAGCATGGTCTTCCATGTGTTGTCACGTGGCCAGCTTGATGCAGAGTGAATCCGCACGTGAACATCAGCCCTTTTGCGTGAAAATCGAGGAAAAGCTCTTAGAGTGTGAGCACGTAAGTGACGTGGAATGCGTAGGCATTGCTGTGCGCAGGGGTAAAAGGTCTGTGTAGGACAATATTTTCTTGTACGTGCTTTTTGTGGAGGGCGGGCGTGTGATTCTTGTACTTCTTCTCTGTTGATACGCAATTACTTCACAACGGTTGCAGTGCGTACTCCTTGTTTACTGAGGCAGAGCTCAATTCTTCTTTTGGCGGGCGTGTCTTTTTTCCATTCATTTTCCAGGCAGACGGTGAGTCGCGCATGTATTTTTCAACCTTGGTTGCTCCCATGTGTCGCGTGCCCATTCAGAGGTCATTGTAGCCTGCGTGTACCACGCGTACATATTTTTTTGTGTTTCACAGCATACTGCGGGTAGTTCAATCCACGCACATGGGCTACCGAGGGGTCACGTGCATGTTTGTTTTTGTTTTTGGGGTGCCTGAGCATTGCATGACCCGTCATTTTTCCCCAGGGGTCGCAGACAGCCTTGCAAGAGAACAGGGGTACCTATTCCATCTAGTACCCTGCCCCCTTCACCCCAATTGCCCAGGACAATTGTTTTCTGCACCTCCCATTCGCACAAGTACATCAGTGCCATGGTTGGAAGGCGGCCAAGTAGTAAGGGAGGCAAAAGTGGCTGACATCCAAGAGGTGTCCGCGGTAGAGGACGTGGCCAGGATGAGCAGGATGGCCAAGGTGGCAGTGGTGGGCAACGTGGGCAGGGTGGCCCAAGAGAGCAGTGTGTCCAGGACCATTCAAGAACACCCATGCCCCCCCCAATGGGTCAGTGAGATGCAGCTGACACCATCCCAGCTCAAGCCCTGCTAGCCCAGCTGGGATTGGTCATCAAACTGGCACGGGATGACTCACAGGCTGACTTCCGTGTCACGAAGGCCAAGCCACATGTGGCGGTGAAAGTTGTTGTCACCAGGCCATGTGGATCTGGGGCAGCTCACTCCGCCTTGGCTCTGAGTCACCCAGCCGGGACAGTGTTGGTTCCGGACCCTCTCACCAAGGCAGTTGTGCTCATTGGTCCTGGAACAGCACCCAGCAGCCCAGGCATGCAGTGAGACCTTTGGTCATCGTGCCATTGCCTGCTTCCAGTGGCCAGTCCACCTGCACTTCAACCCCTACAGACCAGAGCGGCGTAAGCCACTCAGGGTCCGCACCACCTCTCAAAAGGAAGTAGTGTGCTCTTGCGGAACAGGCTGAGAGGCCAGACTCGGCTCGGCCCTCTGGCACGTCAAGGAAGCAGAGTTTCAATAATGTGGAACTAGACGTACTTGTGGGCTATGTGTCGGAACATGGCTGCGACATGCTAGTGACGGCACGGTGCAAGATTACGGCTGCTCAGCGTAGGGCCCACTGGCAGTGCATTGCGGACCACATTAGTTCCCTTGGATTTGTGAAGTGCACAGCTGATGATTGCTCAAAGCGTTGGAATGACCTCAAACGCCGAGCAAAAAACAAGATGGCTTCCAATTATGCCTCTACTCTGTTGACTGGCAGTGGGCCACCACCAGAGGAGGATGAACTCACAGAACTTGAGGCAATCACTGGAGGGTTCATCGCAGAGGATCAGAACTAAGGCTTGGGAGACCTACCAGATCTTGAGACAATGTCCGGTGAGTGCTCATGCATGTGTGTCCAGACCATGTGTATGTTGCTTGGGTGATGTGTTGTGATTGAGTGCCAGGTCAGGCTGTGTAGTCATACCTGTTATTTATGACCCATGTAGTGCCTCCAAGCCATCCCCCGCCCTTGGTTTTGGGGTTCACTGTATCTCTACTGACCACTGCATACACTTTGCACATGATGACTGCCCTTAAACTGCCATCATGCCGCAACATTGTTATTACAGTTTTTTCTCTTTATTCTGTCTGATTGATGGAATCATTTGCATGAAAAATGTAGATTTGTGGCCGTTCTGCCCCCAAATCACCATACTTCAGACAGGGATTTTCCCCCAGAAAGGCCCACAAATGTGAACTTTTTACGTAAATGATTTCATCAATCCAGCTGATTGACTGCTGTGCACCTACACATGCACTGCACCTGATCACTTATGAGCACTGTTTGAATGTTCAACATTACAATTGACTTGTGTCATGTCCAAGTGACCTACCATTGATGTATCCATGTGCCTGCCAACACTGTACTTGAACACAATGGCGTTGTTGCAGTGTGTGACACATGTGTGTTTTGTCACACTCTTTTGCATGTTCTGTTTGATGAAATGTGTTTGACATGGATGAGGACAGTAGTGATTAACTCCCATCTGGGTGTCCTTGTCAGTTTGGGCATGGCTATGCTATGTGCCATCTGTGTGCTGGCATGTGACATGTATGTGAATGGTCCATGCCACTCACAGGCTAATGTGTCATGCAGGTGCTATGCACCATGCAGCACATGTGTTGCTTTTCCATTTTGGAGTCATCAGTGTCTGCTTTCTGGGTCCCCTTCAACGTCATTGCCACTGCATGCATGGCTGAGTTTGTGTCATGTGTGACATGTTTGTTGAATGTATTGGATGTTTACATTGTGATGCGTATGTGTGTCGGCTATGCTAGTCATGCGTATCATCATTAGTTTTCTTTTCATTTTGTGCATGTGATGAGGTACTAGATGCTGTGGAGGAGGGGGAGATGGTGCAGGAGTTCTCAGAGCCCCAACCAAGCACCACTGAAGGACGTGGCATGGTGGCGCACGAGAATCCATTGGTCCTACAGACCATCATGTCCACAGGTGTCTCTGGGTACACCTCCGATGATCTCTATGGCTCAGGTGCTGAATCAGACATTGGGCCTCATTACGACCCTGGCGCTAATGGGTTAACGGCGCAGTAAAAAGCTGCGGCGCCGTTAACCCATTAGCGCCTTACTATGAGTTCCTTTCGCGGGACTCAACCTGAACGGCTGGTCTAGACCAGCTGTTAAAGTAGGGACCTGCAAAGGGACCTTGGTGCTAAGTATGGTACCGCAATTTGCGGTACTATACTTAGTGCCTTCCCCAGTCCCATTGAGCCCTATGGGGCAAAAAATGGAATGGGGAAGGGCCAATGTTCAATGGGGAATTACCACGCCGCCAACCTTGGAATGGGGTGGTAATTCCCCATTGAACATTGGCGGACTCGTTACGATACCGGCACCAACCATGGTGCTAATAGCGCCATGGTTTAGCGCCAGTATCGTAATGAGGGCCATTGATACAAATGTCCCATCGCACGTGAGTGTTTCTGGCAGGGATGCTGTTCTGTCCAACACACCTGCACTGGGGGTAGACCCCTCAATGGCCCATTCAGTGTTGGAATGTCCACCTGTGGCGGGTATGGATGCAGGGTCACACTCCCCAATATTTGCTCCTGTTCCTGGGCCAGCCGATCAAAGGAGGAATGCAGTCCTGCAGCCTCAGGCAGTGCCAGCACAACAAGGTGCACATCACCTTGGGGTCATAATGTTGGATGATGGCTCAGGCTGTGGATAGGGAGGCTACTTTCATTCTCCCCACGAAAGGCAGGTGGACTCCAGCAGCAGGCAACACGGTCCACGTGCCGCTCACACAGGCAGGACATGTTGGCCGCCAACAGGGACTGACGAGCTGAACTGGAGGCTCTGCACACAGCCATATCTGGAGAGGCACGGGCCCACAGGGATGCCCTGAGGGAATATAACACCTCCCTCAGAGCTACTCTGGGTGCACTTGAGGTGTCACAGGGTAGACCGTCAGAACAGCAGATGGAGCAGCTAACACGCACAATCTCAGCTGAGCTCCAGGCCACCCATGAGGAGATCCGTGCCTCACGTGAGGCCTTGCAGGCAGAACTCTGTGCTACCCGTGAGGTGCTGCATGGGGACCTCTGGACCATCATCCTGCAGAACCAAACCTTATGAACCTGCATACTTGCTGCCATGGAGGAGCATGCCAGGGCTTTGCGTGGGCTGCCTCCATACCACGCAAACCTTCTCATGTAGCACCAGAGGGTAAGGACATCAACCGCAGTTCTCTCACTATCGGGCAGCCATGCAGGTCATTAGCCCTTGGAGGGTATTTTTTTTTTCTCAACATCCACGCATGTGGGTGTTGGGGTGCACTCTTCACCTCCTCCCTCCTGGGTGGTCCACTCCCACTGGTCGACCCATGGCCATTTCTTTTTGTTCATTTTTGTTTTTCCTCTTTTTTTGTCTATTGTGCATTCCTGTTACAGTGTGCCACCTGTAGGCATCCACTGTGTGTTCCATCTGGGCCCATGCATGCTTGTTTTGTGTGTGAGGCTTGGTGTCCAGACACATATGTCACTCCTGCTTCCCCTTTCCATGGGCTTGCAAGGGTGGCGCCATGTGACTGTAATTTACACAGAGGCATTGGGCTTCCATCAGTTGTGTGGCCAGTCTATAGTCCAAACTGTGTGTACACCCCTAGTGGGGATTACTGATGATTTCTCCACTTCATGATTGATTTGTATATATTCTATTCAATATTGCTCATTATGCATATTTGCATGTAGCTTCTTCATGTCTTACCTTGCCTCTCTCCATTGCAGAAGCAGTTCATGTTGTATGCAGTACCCTGCCACATTTACCTACCAGCAACACACTGTAGATGGGAGGGGTTGATGTGCTGCCTTTGTCATGTTGTCACACTTGCACTATTGTGATTGGTTACTGTCAGACGTTGCCACTGTTGGGTCTTGTATTTATGTTTTGTCATGCTGTTAGATATATGTTCATGTGTGCTGTTTCTTTTTCATAGGTGAGAGGGGATTGTCTGTGGCCTGTTTCCATTTGTGACGTTGCACTTTGTGACAGTTGTGTCATGTGTTGTGCATTCATTTGGTTGCTTTCGCATTGCATGCCATGCCATGGTGTCTTGGGCGGGTGAGATGGGGTTTGGGAGTGGTTGGGTGGCATACCAGTATTTGGGTGTGCTGTTTTGCAAAGGGGTAGTCCTTCAGGCAGCCTGAATGTGTGACTTTTTGCTTACACAGATTGGGTCTGCTTAAGTAGCTAGGGATGCACACAATGTAGCACTTCCAGGGAAACAATCTCAGGGTGGTATGGTTGTGACAGTTGACTGTCCCTTTGTCATCATCAATTGTCAGCTGGTATGTGCCAGGCCTGTGTGCACTCCACAGGGGTGGGATTTTAGGTGAAAAATGTTGCCACAAGTTGGGCACAGGCTGCCTCGCCACATACCCTTTCCCCTCTTATGCACAGCAGGCGTGCATGTGGTTGGGGATGTGGGGGCACCAGCATATCCACCGGCACGCCTGTCGGGTTGGAACGGTGTGCAGGACACATGCTGCCACTATAATCCTGCACACTACTGGGGGCGCATATAGCAGCTGGCTGCCAGAGCGGTCAAGGAAGTGGAAAGGTGACTTCATCACTGCAAATGTGCACTCCACTACCCCCGGGTTGCAATATGGGCTGCATTTTATCTTACCTTGGGTGGTGTGGTGGGGTTCCGTATTGGCATCATCATGTAGGTGCTCAGAGGGTAGGCACTGTCCCCTGGGGAGATGACAATGGTTGTCATTAGTTGGGTTTTGCCATTTCTCTGTGTGTGACATGCATGCATGTGCAAAGGCATTTGTACTCACCAATGAGCCATGTGTCAACATGCCTCCCAAATTCCAGGTCCCGGTTTAGGGGTGATATTCTGAATATGAAACTATCATGGCTGGTCCCCGGATAGTTGGCATATACAGAGGTGATGATTCCCTTGGCATCACATACAACCTGTATCGGTTGCGATAGATGTGCTCAGTGGCCCTAGGAGGACGTAGAGCCACATGGGTGCAAATCAATGGCACCAAGGAAATTTGGGGGAGTGTGCCACCCCATATAAGTCCTGGACCACAGCCTGCCTTTCTGCGGGTGTTCTGGGCATATATATGTGCCTGCAGACTGAGTGGTGTGCAGTCATGATCGCCAACACCTGGTGTAGGCAACGTGACTGTGTGGCCTCTGAGTCACCCCCAACTATGGCACTTGTCTGCTGAAATGACCCAGTGGCCAAGAAATGCAGTACATTGAGCACCTTTTACAAGGGTCATCCTCCCACTCAGTGACTGGGTCTAGGATGATATGGGGTGGAAACCTGTACCTGCCATAGACATGGTCATCAGGCATCCCAAAAAGGCTGGTCCTGGGTAAATCAATGCAGGGCCTGGCTATACTCCTCCTCCTGCAGTGTCCCACGACCACTGCTGTGAGGAACGGTATATTCATCGCAGTGGCATGAGCTTGTTTGTTGTTTGCGCGCACATTTATGCTGCGCGGGGGTGCTTATGCCAGCTTCCGCCTGGCATACGTGTTTCCGGATTAGCGCGGCTTTTGTAGCACGCTGGTTTTCCCCTGTTCGATTCCATGAATACGTGTTGTTAGCGTGCATGTGGGCGTTGCGAGGAATAAACAGCGGTACTTCCCCCATAACTCCCAGATGTTCACATGTTGTTCCCTATTCCACGTGTTCTGCCCCCTTTTTAGGTGTGTGCGCTGCCCTGTGTGTGCCTTCACTGGCCGTCTTGCGCTCAGCTTTCCGGATGCCGCAATGACGTGTGCACCACACACGGATTCAGCGCAGATCTCAGGTAAGCCACGCGCAGCGCCTTCCATGAATCAACAAACGGCTGCTTGCGCAGCATTTCGCATGAGTGCGCTGTGATTGTCACTCCTGCGCCCATGTTTTCAGTGCACATTAATTCCATGAATGACCCTGCAGGTCACACTTTTTACAAAGGATACACTCTCTAACAGTCTTTTCAATCTGAAGATCGCAGCCTGGCCACCAGTAATCACTCCTTATTCTCTGTTTGGTCTCAACAATTCTTTGATGACCTTCATGACCCAGGTTTATCATTTTTTGAAAAGCATCAGATGGGGGAATAATTTTGTCACCACGCATTAACATCTCCCCTTGAACAGTCATATCATCTATTATATTCCAAGACGGTAAAAGGCCCAACTCTTCCAAAACAACTCTTCCTATGAGGATTATCTTCTCCCAATTCTTGTCTGAGTCTACTCAGGATAATGTCCAGTTTCATGGCTTCCTCCCATTCCTTTTGTGCTACGGGTACTGGAGATATGGCAAAAACAAATTTGGAGTCCTTTTCTTTCTCATTTAGTTCTGTCACATTTGTGAGTTTAGACAAAAAGTCAGCTGCAAAGTTGTTTACACCTGGTATGTATCTTACTGTGCAATTATATTCTTGCAGTTGGGTCACCCATCTTCTGATGCATCCTGATGCATCCTGATACTCTGTCTAAACCTTTTGACATTATTATCTCAACCAAAGGTTTGTGATTGGTGGAAATTCGAAAATCATGCCCCAGATAACATTTTTGAATTTGACTGCCACCTATTTAATAGCCATAGCGTCCTTCTCTATGGTGGCATGAGACTTCTCTGCTCCTTTCAATAACTTAGAAGCAAACACTATGAGAAATTCTTTACCATCGTCCTCTTGAATAACTGTTACACTCACCTGGTATCCACGGGGACGCCACCCAGCCGGACTGCTCACTGGAATACTCCTCAGTGATTCCCAGATGTGGTCTGCGGGGAAGGTTCTGCCTTTAAATACAGGAGGGCAGTTTTCAAGACTGGTTGATGTTGATCGAGGTAAATATCTTACCTCCACCCCATATAATTTCAGCCCCTCTGGGCCCTCTCCTCACCTGGTAGAATTAGGCGTGCTCTCCATCCTGCCTTTTTGGCAGGGGCGTGTTGTCTTCCGTGGGCGTATGCGGTCTAGTTACTTCACTGACGCTGGCCCGTGATGTCTTTCAGGTAGGTCTTATTGCTGTTCTTTCGTATTGTTGTTATTCATGCATGCCTTTCTGTATTTAATAATGTCTTTTTCTACCTTAGATATGCTGAGCTTCAGCGTGGAGATCTGGCCTGGTTGAGCCTCGCTGGTATCTGATGGCGTGTAATAAGCGCTACAATGCGGTAAGTAAGCGCTATGCGCAGCGCTGCAATGTCTTGCCTTTGCTAACCTTGCTTTTCTCGTAGGTTGCGGTATTCTTCCAGCCCGTGTGGAATTTCCGGAGTGATGCCAGCTGAGAAGCGACCAGCCAGGTAAGCCTTTTGAGCATCTCGTAATTTGCAATGTCTTTAATGCCTTCCTTAATGTTGTCTCTACCTTGCTCTTTCAGGTCGTTCGGTCCGGGAGGCATGCAGATTTGAGGAAGCTGTTCACAGGAGCTGCGAGAAGATAAAGATGAAGATTGCAGATAAGATGCTGCTGATAATGGTATTTGTTTTGCCTCCCTGCAGGTTCAGTTTCTCCGGGGCTCGTGGGTATAGCTGGACACGGTGAACATCATGTTGCAAACTGCAAATTAACGCGAAGCGTGTTGTCTTGCTCGGGTGTGGTTTAAATAGCCCCAAGAAAATCGTCCAGGTAAAGTAGTCCCTAGCCACCACACCCAAAACACTATACCGCATAGCTTTGTTCCTAGGAACCAAGCTATGTGGATGCCTCCATGTTGGCTGACAGTCTCAATAAAGTAGTTTCAGAACACATGTTTTTCATGGTGTATGAGCCTGGCGCCATAGGTGACAGGACTGGCCCCAGGAGGGCTTTTGAAGAGGATGCCAGGCCCTAGAGACCCGAGTCCTGACCCCACCTGGCCAATGGGCTTGCCAGAGGGGGTTTGGGGCGAGGGTCGTGACACTAACTACTGTGCCCATACCTACATTGCTGGCATCCGTCTTTCTGATAGTCTTTCTGTTGCTCCTAAAACTTTTCAGTGCAGGAGCTCTAGCCAACGCTTATTTGATAGATTCAAACTATTCTTCACATGCTTGGCTCCACAAAGAAACGCTCTTCCCTTTGGTGAGTTCACAAAGAGATGCTGCGTGTTTAGCAAAATCACAGATGAATTTTGAGTAGCAGTCCGCCATTCTTAAGAATGTTCAAACTTCCTCACGAGAGACTGGTCTGGGCAGGTTTTCAATAGCATCCGCAAGTTGTCTTTCCGTGTGTATAGCTTCGGCCGAAATGGTATGACCCATATATTCTATTTATTGTCTATTGATCTTGCACTTTTCTTGACTTAGCGTCATGCCTGCTGAGTGCAGTTTCTTGAATACATAGGTTAGTCTTTCTTTTGGAAGTTTTAAACTATCCGCATAGACCAATATGCCGTCTTGGAAACACATAATTCCTTTGTCTCCATTAAACAGTTCATGCATGACCTTCTGAAATACTGAAGCAGCAGAGACCAACCCAACTGGCATTCTTTTGTACTGAAATAATCCTTGCGGTGTAATGAAGGCTGTCAAACATTTTGATTCTTCATGTAACTTGACTTGATGATATTTGGATGCAAGGTCCAGAGTAGAGAAGAATTTTGCTGGACCGATGGTGGATATCATTTCCTGTATGTTGGCAAGTGGGTGTCTTTCTGGAATTATACATTTATTGAGATCGCTCATGTCAACACTGATCCCGAGTTTTCCATTTTTCTTCCTCAGGACCACAAGAGGTGACACCCATTACAGCTGCATCCAAGCTTTCTGTAATGCCTTGAATTTCCAAATTCTTTAGTTCTAGCTTCACTTCATCTCTCATCAACAGAGGGATGCTGTGCAGTGTTTGCACTACAGGCTGGTGATCCTTTTTCATTTTAATCTTATGTACAAAGCCACGTAGACAGCCTATTTCATCTAGAAAAATGTGCTTCACTACTTTCTCTTCCATTTGTATACTTCCTTCAGAGAGTACTGATTCCTCCGCATTGGGGTCTAATATCACCTTGAGTTTCCTTTGATGTGTCCAGCTTAACAACAGGGTACTCTTTTTTGTTACAAAATAACTTTTCCTCTCTGTCTTTGAACCTCAGAATTTCCTGAAACCACCCAATCATTCTATTCTTATTCCCCCATAGGCCTTGGGGTTGATATCAACTTCATTGAGAAATCCATTTTTCAATTTTCTCCATTCGCTTTGTGGTAGCAGTGTATATTTTGGCACCTGAGTCAATCATCATGGATACTTGTTTGTCGTCTATAAATATTGAGACTTTGAGGCTGTCAATCTCCTCTTCATTTTCATCCACCACCATGCATATACATCCCCCCCTTCACCACTATGGTCACTAACGATCCAATTGGTGGACGTCCTTTTTGATTTACAACTCCTTGAAAGATGACACTTTCCTTTGCACATCCGGACGATAATTTCAAAACAGGTCAATACGCATTGTCAACCCATTGATTCACACTGTCACATGTGAAGTATCTGCAAGGGCTGTTCCTCCTTGGACTGCTTCTTCTCCATGTATGAAAAAACGATCTCCCCCTTCTGTCATACTTCCATGTAGATCTTTGTTTTTCGTCTTTTTTTTTCCTGACAGCATTATCATTGAATGAAGAAATGGTATCATTCACTCTGGGTATGTATGGTTATAGGTTGTGGTGTGACTTCTGTCTTTATATTCATATCCTTCATTCTATTCTCTAATATTTTGACACAATTCTCTGTGTGCTCCACTCCTTTTGCAACTCTCAGAACTGCGTTCAATGAGGGATTATCTTCTGACCACATTCTTTCTCTGACCTTGGTGCTGTTGCACTCCAGCATACATTGTCCCCTTAATAGTTTGTCTAGTTGTTCATTTAAACTGCATGTTCTGGCTAATTTCCTTAAATTGTGATATATTGCTCCACACTATCCCCTTCTTCGTGTGTTCTTTTCCTGAACGTGTAGCATTCTAATACCATACTGAGTTGCTTCTCATAATGTTTACCACTCCTTTTAACATTTCTTTCATATTCATTAAGACCAGCATCTTCATTCTCTGGTAGATCAGGCAAGTCTTCCAACTTCTCTTAACCAGCAGAGCCTAGACAGTGTAGTAACAGAGATGTTCTCCTTTCAACACTGCAGTTTGGCCCACAGACTAGACTATGCTCGCATAGTGCTCGAAAGATTGTATCCATCTCTTCCATAGTATGGACGGTTACCCTACTTCAGGTCGAAAAAAGTCAGGTGGGGGTACACTGTTGAATGCTATGATGAGGTGTCAATATTGTCCACAGCAACCATGCCTGAGTAATGTTGCAGGGAATGCAAGGCTGGTTTAGTAATGGAACAAATGAATTACGTGCAACTTTAGTATTCTCTTCTGCTTGGTGGAATAGGTGGTGAAAGTGCACACCGTTGTGGTCATAGGAGCTTTTAGAAAGACGTTTGAAACATGTTTACAGTTATGTAGCAATTGAGAAAAAAAAACATATTTATTTTCTTTTTTATTTGCCTGACCTGGAAATGACAGGTCACATGTAAAGATGGCATGGTGTCCGTAAAGTTGCCTGTCCTTAAAAAGTTGTGAGATCTCGTTCTCATTGCAGTTATGCTGTGATAGGTTGCTGCCTCCCCTCTGGTTATTTTGTTACTTCCTATATGGGAGGGGATGCAAGTGCTTGTGGATCAGGGGTTATGCTGATGCAAGGGCTGCGCCACTTGTGATGCAGATGCCAGCTGTAGAGGGACAGCTGACTTTGTAATGTGGGTGCCGTGGAGGAACAGCTGACTCAAATGTGCAGCCAGTCAATGCTGCAGATGGAGAAGGGCTTCGGTTACGGTGAGCGCGATCGGAATATATTTTGAGGTGTATTAAGATCCTCGTTGCCACATATAATATATGTACATAGAGGTAAAAGTATATTATTACTGGGGATTTAATAATATGGGTTATTAAGGTCGAATGAAAATAAGATGTCTCTATTGAGCCCCACCAGCTATGTCTCCTTCTCCACCTACTTCAATGGCTGCTCTCCCTCATGCGTCCCTCATCAGCTCGAGAACCACTGTGACGTGGGAATGCTCGCCTGGCAGGGCAAGCATGCCACGTGGCAGAGCAGGTCCCATACTACAATTTTAAACCAGACAGCTCTTGACTCCCAAGAGAGCACATGATCTCAAGGGGATGTCAGAACATGGCAGTGCCTGGACCTTGAGTGGGGGTGGAAAACGGAACTTTCTTGAACCTAAGAGTCAAAGGGCCTCATTACGACCCTGGCGGAAATCGAAAAACGATGGCGGAAATGCAATACCGCCATCGAATAGCGCTCGGTGCGATCATGACCCGTCACCGCAAAGTACGATGCCATTAGCGACACCGTAGTGAACGCCAACGCTAACTGCACCAAGTACGCGCGCGCGTGCCATGCCAAACCGTAATTACCACCATGGCGCAACGGTACGCGAATTCTGACCGTAGCGGACATGCACCTAACGCCATCAAGCACGGCGGAAAGTACCATTCCGCCATGGTGAGAAGTACGGCATCGCGAACCAACCGTAAACGGCCCTACTGAGTGCCTGTACACCGCTCCCTGGCCACATTGTACAACTCCCCGTAGGTGCAATGAAGTCACACAATGCAACCAGTGAAATGTACTAGTCATCCATGCCTGCCAACGAACAAATGAATCTCAAGAGGGGCCAATGGGAGCTGCAGGGCACAGATGGCACGAATACAGAAGCTACACAAATGGACATGACCTCAGTCTCCCACCAAGAAACGAACGCAAACACAGGCACCTGTGACCAGCCATATTCCGATAATCACATCATTCCACCAATCCAACTGGCTGACCGGCATCTGTCACACAAAAGCTAATCCCCCGCCCCTGAGCATGACATCATCAAAACAGTCATATTGGCAGCCCTTATCCCTGACCTCACTGGGCTTCGTAGGCAAACGCGCCCAGCACAGTACCACGCAACTATACTCCGAAGCTGGAACCCAATGCAGATCTCCTCACAATACATCGCTCCCCAAATAGGAATATGCCACATCACTTGCAAAGAAGAACGCTACACGGTTCATATCAGAATAGAAATTTAATGCACAACAAATTCACCAAGCCCATACAGCCATTAGGCCATGAACTCCAAAATACATTTCACCATTGTGGGCTGCATCCGCAATAAATGACCAGCTACTTCTTGTGTGACGCCCTGTTCCTTCTTGGTACACAGGGGCTACATTCTCGTACGAAAAGGCAACATGGAAGCGCCTAGAACCGCAGGGCCGTCCCAATAGGGAGGCACTAGTCCAGCTGAAAGGCCGAAATGTTGCTCCTAGCCACTAGTACTGCGTAAGGGCATGTGGCCCATTGGCGATCGTCCCATAAGATCGTAATGCTGCTCCACTGATTAACACGAAGCAGCAGGTGTCGGGAGTAAAATCCATCTGCAGGAGTGGCATACACATGGCAGTGGCAAAAGGGGAGGAGATACCTGTCACCCAAATGAAATGAAAAAGAATAGTATGGCCATCAGAACTACATTTGAATTACTCACTTCAATGATCACACTAAATTTACAGCCATATGCATGCTAGCCCACTCCAAAGGATCATCACCACCCAAAAACCACTTGCGAATCATAACTATCTATATCGAGGTGAAAACACTATCACAAACGAGTGTACCTGTGCATGCGTCTGTTAAAACAGAATCCATCAGATGGGATTGGTAACGTGCATAGACACAAGTGTCTGAAGGCGCGTCGAGACAGGGAGGGCTCAACAAGGCCAGATAGACGATGGTCCCACTATGGCAGCCCTGCACCACATAGCGCAGGGGAGGCGGATAGATTCCAAGAAGCCCTGTACATGGCAAACTCTGTATCAAATCATCTGTCCATGCATCCATACATCATTCCCTCATCCCGTAATGAAAACGCCTGTTTCCATACTCACATAACATGTGACATTTCCATTGAGTCTGTGAGTTATGCAGCCTGCAAAATCCACTGTGCCCCAGCCCGTAATTCCAGTGTTGTGAAGTAACATGTATTTGGGAACGTCCGGCCTTATCGCCCACTTCGCTATTGCGCATCCCAAACTATTCATATCAATCATTGCATCCTCGCCATGGCCCCTGTCCCAAGGACATTGAACAATAGAACGTTATATTTGCAGTCAGACTTGTGGGCATCTCCTCGCCGCTAGCTGAAAACCGAAAGCGCCGCCCTTCGAATTCCTCATTTGCAACATCACGTCGAAAAGGCATCTGTGGCCGCTTGAAATCACAAATTAATCCATCTAGTGCGGCTGTGTGTGAAAATGGCAACTGCCTTCACTCACAAATGGGACGCCCCACCCGTCGGTGAACCTCGGTACAGTGTTGCATGAGGGTCCACCGTTACTCGAGTACTACGTTCCACTGACCCTTCACAAGTCTGTTCGCGACTGCAAAGATAGTATGTGAAACAATGGGACCATAGCCGAATGAACATATCAACCAATGTTACACTGCCATCGGGTACAAATACATGATTGTAATAGCAAGATGCCATTCGTCGAATTGCAGCGTTGTGTGCGGGACGTGCTCGCCCAAAGGGGAGAGCAGCTTGCACAGGTGGAATGAATCACCACAGGTGGAGGCCATACAGCCTGAAAACACATAAATTGCACACCCAGTCTCCTCCCACAACCACACCCACTCCAAATGCTACCGGCAGGACTAGCTATGTTGGCCCTGGGGGACCTGATAGCACTGCAAGTACTCCAACTTCAAGAAGAAGACGAACACCAACTACAACCGGGCGCACGGAGGAGACGCAGGAGGAGGAGGAGGGCAAGGCAAAGCCAGCAAGGGCCGCCAGCACAGCCAATACCACCACGCAGGCAGCCCGCAATCCCACGCCTCCAAGCACATCCGTTCAACCTCACTGATGAGCAGATCCACACCCTCTACCGTTTGGACCGGGACACCATAACCGCCATTGTGGACATGACACAGGCTGACCTTGTCAGCATGATAGATAGCCCAACCGCCATCCCACCCCTACTGAAGGTGGTGTCTGTACTCCACTTCCTGGCCACAGGCACCTACCAGCACACAGTCGGACAGTTGCATGGCATATCACAGCCACTGTTCTCACGGACACTATTGCAAGTGCTCGATGCCCTCCTGCAGCACGCAGACGACTACATCTCTCTACCACGCTCGGAGCAGGAAATTACCAACACAAAAGTGGGATTCCATGCACTTGCCGGCATACCGGGTTGCATTGGTGCCATCGACTGCACCCATGTGGAATTGGTCGTCCCACATGCCATGGAGGCCCAGTACCGCAACCGAAAACAATTTCATTCTCTGAATGTACAAATGGTGTGTGACTCCAACAGGATCATTACACATTGTTGTGCCCGATTCCCTGGATCAACCCATGATTCTATGGTCTTGAGGAACTCTACAATACCACGCTACATGGAGCGACACGCAGGGAACAGATCCTGGCTACTCGGTGAGTCTCATTTCATGCATGATGATGTGGGGTATGTGATGCGGCAATGACCTGGCAGGAAGGGGGGGGGTGCGTACGTAGCAATGGCATTCCTCAAAATTCCTTTATTGTCCACATACAGGTGATGCCGGGTATCCACTGAAGAGATGGCTCCTCACACCAGTCCGGAACCCACGGGACCAGCATGAGGAGGACTACAACCATGCCCACTCACGTACCCGTGTAGTCATAGAACAGGCATTCGGCCTACTGAAGACTCGTTTCCGCTGCCTCAGCAGGTCTGGCGGGGCACTCCTGTACCGCCATGTGAAGGTTGCAAAGATGGTCATGGCATGTGTCATGCTCCACAACATGTGCGTACGTAGAAATGTGCCCATGCCCCCTGACGCAGAACTGCAAGCACCTGAAGATGGTCATGATGAGGGTGGGGATGTGGCAGCACCTCAAGGAGTCCGCGAGGCACAGGAGGGCCGTGACATTCGTCAGCATCTCATAGATGCATGCTTCTAGCACTCACGCCTGGTGGCTGATACATGGACACGGGACTCGTGGCACTGTGTGTGTCTGGAACATGCACAATATGGACTGTACGCCTATAATGGCCTCGTACACAAAGATCAATGTCCACACATCTCATTGGATGATCGTGCATTGTTTATGGCATATGTGATATCATGTTAAACACCCTATCGACCCGCCACCCAAGTGAGCCCAACACACCCCCTCCACCCTCCTACCTCCCCCCCGAACACCAGTGTCCAAAGATGCTCATTGTCAGTGGGCAGTCGCTATTGCAAGCCCCCTCTCCGGGTATCAGGGGCACCCCTGCCTGTGGAGCGCAGGTTCCTCCCAGATCTACGTTGGGGGCTGCCCTGGACGGAACTTGCAACGGATGATGTCTCTGCCTGCTCACGTCCATGCATGTCCCTAAGGGTTTGTGAGAGCTCAGTGAGCACACGGCGCACTGCGGCAAGTTCGGCACATACGTCTTTGGACGTCGCATGCAGTTCCCCCCTCAGGCTCTCGGTGCTTCTCTCCATTTGTACTCTCAGGCTCTCGGTGCTACTCTCCATTTGTACTCTCAGGCTCTCGGTGCTACTCTCCATTTGTGCCCTTAGTGTCTCTGTACTTCTCTCCATTTCTGCCCTAAGTGTCTCAGTTGATGTTTCTATGTCTGCCTTAGTGCCCCCACATTCATCGGCATGGTCCTTGAGGAGCGTGGCCAGTTGCTGCTGTTGCACGATTACCTGGTCGAGGTACTGTTGCCTCTGCTGGGCCATGGCCATTTGCGGTGGTGTCACAGAGTGGCTGATCACCTCATGTTGCCTTGCCACAGGGCTTGTGGGGGATGGCCAGTCGTCGTCTTGTGGGTGCCCCTGCGTGGTATCCTCATGGTGTACGGGATGGAACAGACAGGGGGATTGAGACAGGTCATGGATGGATCTAACTTCGACATCCCCGTTTTCTGTGTCAGAGCATGCTGCCATTAATGCAGTGTCACCTATGGTGCTGCTGCCACCAGAAGCAGTGCCTTCTGTGGCATCCATTGGGGGGACCTGTGGTGGTGCTGTTGTGGGCATGCTGGCTGCTGGGGTGCCTGTTGGAGTTCCCTCCTCTGTGCTGCCACTTGATTTGTGCTGCTTCCGTGTCTTGATGCGTGCAGCTGAGGTGGAGGGTCTTTGGCCGTTGGTCTTGGCCCTCTTTGCAGGTGTGCTGGTAGGGGTGTCCTGGAGCTCGTCGTTTGGATCGGACCCTGTGGTGGAGTAAAGGAGGGCGAGCGTTATTAATGGGTCTGTGGGAATTGGAATGGCAATGTATCACATGCATTGGGGTGGTACCTGAGGGTGATTTGGGTCGGGGCCTTGGAGGTGGTTTCATTTGTGTGTGGAGTGAGGGTGCAGTTGTTTTGCAGCCTGCAGTTAGGGTGTGCCTGCTGCACGTGTAGAGGGTGTTTTTAGGGTTTTTAATTATTTATGTATTTGATGTGAGTTTTAAAGTGTGCTATCAGGCCTATGTATGTGGACGTTCTCCTGGACATGTGTTACTGTTGCACTATGTGGACACGTGGTACTTCACATGATTGGACATTGTGGTTTTGGCATTGTTTTATTTGGGACACCTACCTGATTCTTCGGATGTCTGCACTCCTTTCTCCATCCCTCCGACTCCCTCTATGCTCTCCATTCCAATGGTGGAGGCACAGATTTCTTCCCAGGGGGTCAACTTGATGGGTGATTCCGATCCTCCCCCGGTAGCTGTGGCAATGTTGCGGTTGGCAGAAAGTATGCTACGGACGCGTATCCGCAGGTCGTCCCATCGCTTTCTGCATTGCTGTGGGTTGCGGGGTGCGGTCCCCACCGCACTTACCCGCTGTGCCACCAGGGCCCATATGGCCTTCTTGTTCGCAAGTGCCGTCCTGGTCATTTGCGTGGAGAAGACGGCGGCAGCATTCTCCTGGAGGGTCTCTGTGAGCACGGTGAGTTCCTCATGGGAGAAGTGGACCTGCCGCTTGCGGTCGCACGCTTTCTTCGCTACTTTTCCCATTTTTCTTGGTTTCACTAGGGTGGATGACGGGTTGGGATGTGTCTCAGGGTAGTATTTTTAATGGTTGTGTGGAATTTGTGGTTTTATAGGTGTACGGCGTGATGTTTCCCGTTCCGGGACCATGCTTTTACTTCCGTTTCCGTATATTTCCGGTCACCGTACTTTCCGGTTGGCGCTCACTGCGGTGTCCGCTAAGATGGGTGGCGGTATTGCACCTAGGGCGCCGTACGGTGGCGGTGTGGGCCGTTTTGGGGTCATTTCCGCCATCGCGGACTTTGCACTTCCGCCATGGCGTGGTGCTCGTGCCCGATGGGTCGGAATGAGCCGCACTTTGCTCCGTCGTGCAATGGCGGAAACGCTATTTACGCTATGGCGGTCCGGTCGGTTGATTTCCGCCAGGGTCGTAATGAGGGCCAAACACTCATTAAATCACTTTAATCTGACTGTTTATGTGAAAGAGATCGATTGTGGTTGCGTATATTTGCAGCAGCATGAGGTCAAGCTAAGTGATGGGAACACATTGTTGGTATTCAACCTCTATAATAGAGTCAGAAAGGATAACGGTATTAAAGCTATCTCGCTAATCGACTCTGAAATTAGGTCATGGAAATTGAGCCATATTGCTGACATAATATTTATCATGATGGGTGACCAGAATCTTCAATTTGAACCCCAGCACATGACAGATGGACTATCGGAAATTGAGGACCAAGTGTGGGACATACCAGATTTGGTTGCAGACTCTGAACAATAGAATAAGCATGTCCTATAGATGGCACATACATCGCTTAGTTTGGACCTAAGAGCTTGTAATGGCAGGTGCCGAGGGGTCTCACCAGCCCAGCCAACTTTTGTGATTGTGAGGTAACTTAGGGATTACGTCACAATTAATCACCTTTGCCCGGCCTGCATGTTAATCATCACATCATGTAAGCCCTGAGGAGAATGGGCTGAGGCACTACTGTTTGGCTTTTTGGCTAGTGGGCGATCATACTAAACAATCGCCCCCATCATATACTGCACATGGTAACATTATGCTTAAGGCAGACTCCTGCAAGTGATTATTGGCACACGACGAATGCGGGAGTGGGAGCTCGCGTCCACCTCTTCCACCCTAAGAACGCGGGCCTAGAAAAAACACGAGCATTATGACGACATCGACGGTACAGACGGCACAGATGCGGGGCAACGATGTTGGCAGACCCAAGTAAGTCGATATTTTTCTTGCACATCTGAGTCTAAGGAACAAACTGCACCACATACGTCTGCCTTAACTTCAGAAGGATCTGAGAGCTTTGGATTTAGCATGCACTGACATAGACGCGGAGCAAAGACGACACAATATTGCAACACCCACACGAAATACAACAAGAGTTTCACTGGATTTTATACTGTTCAGACGCTGTTAGAGACCCACAAAATGGTGCAAGATAACTTATCTTGTGTCTCCAGCATCTCTAGCGATCATGATGTCATCGGTGAGCTAGGTCAGCTGCAGCCAGTTCCCCTGCGGGTTTGAACGCGATGAGCATACAATGCCATCAACGGTGGGAACAAAACAAGTCATGTGCCTTTGATCCGGGAAATGGGAACGCCGAAGCCTGATTCTTAGCAGTTGACTGATGTGCCACAAACGGATTATGACAACGTGAAGCGATCGAGTGGTTCATGTAACCACTTGACAGATTCTAACACTCAATCTAAGGCACTCAACCATACTCTGCAAGTGAGCACACTGGAGATCGCTTGACAGGAGGGAGCTGACCCAACCGTCATTAATGGTGTCATAGCGCCTATTAAGCCAGCTCTCCTGTGAGTGTACTAGACAAGGTCTTCAACTTGGAGTCAAATGACGATGTCTTTTGCTTTCCGAGTCCAGCAGGTGACGCCTTAGCTGAGGATGTCCACTTCACTGGGCAAATTGCTGCTGGGAATGGCGGCCCTAAATCACTTGGGTATCTGAGGATAGACACAAGACAGGCTGAAAGGCGAGACTCATTAGAAGTTGTAAATAAGGTCCTCCAAAATCTGGTCCTAATCAATAAGGCGTGAACCACAAAACAGCAGCAGGTGCCCACTTTAGGACTAGACAGTCACGAAAAAGGGTCCTTAAAGAGGAACAATACCCAACCATCGGACCCAAACGAGGACATATGGGCAAGTGTGAACCACAAATGAATGAAAATGGCAGAGAAAGTCCTGAAAGGTGACTCAGTGCATGACATATCCTGTTCTCCGCTAAACTCTCAAAAAAGATTGACCAAGAAATCGAGAGTGTTGACAGAAGTTGATCATCAGACAAAGAAAAGGTTACAACTGCCTCATATTGATGAATCTGACTTTGACGACACCACTGATTCATCATTTATGGAACGTCTATTCCCTAAGATCAGGAGGGATAAGGAACCTTCCCACAGGAGCACTCGGACTCCCAAGGAACAAACCACCAGAGCTGAATCATATCCAGCTGCCGGTGAGCATTTGCCACCAATTGAGCTACAATCTGTTTTAATTTCATCATTGGCAATTTTGCTTGCACCATTTATGAAATTATACGAAAACATAAACAAAAACACAAAAGACTTGACAACTCTGGTGGCACTAATGAACTCTAAATTGCTGCATCTTGAACAAATATGTGGTCAGTCTAGTAATAAACAACATGAAGCGATTAAAAGGCTAGACGAATCCTATATATTGTTAAGCGAACAAAGGCAGAACGATACCACACAGACCTAAAATTGTTTGCGGAAGTTGCCAGAGAGGCTCTAGCCCTATTCAAACACGAAAGTACAGATGCAAGAAAGGCTGCATAACTTTAACAATCAGATGTTGTAAGAACGCTAACAAATGACTCGACCGTTATACATGAGGCACAAGCTAATACCTCAGTAAAAACCACCTGCCTAGACCATATTAGAAGCAAACCTCAAGGAGCCTGTAACGGATGCGGAACCCATTATTCCAGGTGTACCTGCATGAGCAAGGTTTTGTGACAGTGGAACCCTTTCTTAGCAGTAGGGCTGTAATGACGACTATACCGGAGGAACATCTGCCACCAATCAGTAATGCCGGACTAACACCTGGCAACTCACCTTCTCACAACATAGCAGAGATCTCCTTCAATACAGCATTTGAACAGGCCAGAAGTAGTGAGAATCAGGCACATTCAAACGACCAAGTAGCAGGGGCCTCAACCATCCACCAACAAGTTGAAGATAACATAAGCAAGGACATAACAGCTGTCGCTTCAACAACTAACACAGTACGTGTTTTCTCAATCTTTAATGGTGGCCCCCAAAATCCTAAAAACATGGTGAAAGTAAAACAACAAAATCAGCCACCACTCAAAAAAACTAAACACCTCCCAGGAAGAAATAGCAACAAATTAACAGGCACAAGAAAATTTCTCCGCAATATAAAAGTTGTCCACGTGTTGGCTGATGACAACAACAAGTCTAACTTAGTAAACCAGCAGGCTATTAAGAAAAAGAACAGAACTGACGACCCCTCAAAAAAGGTTGCACAAGAGGAGACATTGTGTCCTGCCAAT
The DNA here is from genome assembly GCF_040938575.1 of Ambystoma mexicanum. Taxonomy (NCBI): domain Eukaryota; kingdom Metazoa; phylum Chordata; class Amphibia; order Caudata; family Ambystomatidae; genus Ambystoma; species Ambystoma mexicanum. The sequence goes on along the minus strand of NC_090923.1, from coordinate 250,542,619 downwards.
CTCTCACACGACATCGCTGTAGAGCTTTTAAATATGTCAACTTATGACGGTACAAAAATTGAAGAATTGGAAGGGTCCATTATGCCAACTGGGACAATTATAAGTAGCGATCTCCAGACGAGCCCTGCCGTCCAAATAAACGGCAAAACAAATGTCCTGAATGAGGGTAATGTGGCACCAATTGTGGCGACAGGGAATCAGAAGTTGAGTCTAAACGCGACAGGCCTAGCGGGGATCGCAGCAGGACCTAAGGCAGGATGAACATATGGCGGGCCGATTGGGAGCAGAATAGTTCACAGAGAGTGGCATTTAAGATGATGGTCGATGTGCCATCTGAAGCACAGGCCTTTAATACCACACAACGTTACATTGAGTTGTTTCCAGACCCGAATGCAAGAAGACTGTTCATGATGTTTCAATTGAATGCTTTCAAGACTAAAGAGCGTCTTCGGGCATGGGCAAGTAACGCAAACTTAAATCGAATCTGTGGATTTTGTGAAAATGAAAGGGAAACCCTCAAACGTTTCTGTTAGCTGAGATTGAAAAATGGTTGAGTTTGGACCTATTAGCAAATAAATGAAAGCGACATTTACAGTCTTGGGGGAAAGACGGGATTAGTAACAAGCAGAGAAAGGGACTGGCTGTATCTCTATATTGTACTGTGTAATATTCTAAACGTTTGTTTATAAAACAATAAAATAAAAAAAATTAAAAATAAATAAAAACATAATCATGACATAATCGATATGAGAAGCTCAATTTTTCCAAACAAATTTTGGTTGGTCCGGTGAGTCTCCTCAGCACCTGCCATGATAGTGATCACCGGCCTGTTATATTTACATTATCGTCTGAGAAGCCTCTATCGACTATTGCTATCTTAACTGGGAATGTTGCCCCTATTGAAATCATGGGTCAAGCTAGGAGTCTGTGAAATGGGCACATTTAGATTTCAGTTATGTCCTTCCCCACCTTTATAGAGATCTGTCAGGGCAAATAAAAATGGTCCCAGTAAGCTTGCCTCTTATGATGCCCGTGAGTCATTTACTCAAATATCCTCCGCAATCAAAAAGTATGTAACGGTCCCACATAGGTCTGCCAAGAAAGTGGTGATTGTAGGAGAGCCAAAAATGCCTTAATAAAGATCGTCAAACAGACTGCATCTGTTGGAGGGTGTGCCCTTGCACATAATTTAAATGCCTTTAAGAAGTTGATTATACAGGTTGTCTAAATGGGAAGCCATCAAATTGGCTGCCCATAGCAAGAACGCAATTACACTCTGAAGGTGTATTATCTCATGTTGCGAGCCATCCGATAACATAATGCATGGTAGTATTAGTGCTGCTTCCTGGGAAAAGCACTTTGGGGAATTCTACAGAGAAATGAGACCTACCTTTTTGGCTGATCATAGGGAACAATCTTCTCTGCCCTCTCCCCCTCTAGTATTCAATCTTTGTGAAATTAAGGATGAAATTCTCAAACAGAGCCCGAACAAGAACCCTGGGCCCCGACAAGATACTAGGGGACTTGTTCAAAGCTGATGCCCAGATCTGACTGGGCCCCATACCTCCTGAATTTATTCAGTGCAATAACTGTGGTAAATTCAGCACCAAAATCTTGGATTTGTGCTGATATAGTTCCTATAGATAACAAAAAGAAGGCAATAAGCTGTCTGGGAACTACAGAACTATTTATTTATTGGATTTGACGTGGAAGATATTTGCAAAAGTTTCAGTGGGACATATGAAAGAATGGAGTGCATCCCTGAATATCATCGAACATAGGCAGACAGGTTTTAAGGATGGAATTACTACTATAGATCAATGCTTTAGTTTTAATCAATACTAGATAAGTATTAAGAGCTAAAGAAAGCAAGTATCTATACAGTATTGGTTGATTTTCGAACCACTGATGATACCATGATACCATACAATGTTGTAAGCTACCGTAGCACATTCTAAGCTATGGTTAACTTTGCGGGCCTATGGCATACCGAGTGCTCTGTTATGTGCCATACTTAATCGTTATGAGAATAATTATGTAGCCATCAAGTGGGGTCTAGGAGGGGAAACTATCATCCTGACTGGTGTTCAAAAAGGCGTCCACTAAGGATGTGTCTTGGCGCCAACCCAAAAAAACAATAAAGATGACCTTAAATAATGCATTTATTGAGCAAGTATACCAGTTTGACTACCTTAGTGTGTGTTTTGCTACCTGTTAGGGAGCATTCTCATTTTATGGCTAATTTCCCTTACCTATAGAGTCCCCCAACAGCTTTGCTGGATTTGAAGGTTTTTTTTTTCTTTTCTCCTGCTAAGAGTGAATCTCTTTTTCCCACTCTTAGGCATTTTTACTATGTGTGTTCTACGCTATTTTTGTGTTTAATGCCTATGGAGTTTCTCTCCCCTCCATAGGAACCATCTTTATGCATATGTGTTACACAGAACCCTCGTGCAGTGACACAGGGGTATTGTAGCAACCCCAAACATAGACTTCATACCCTGGGACTGACTACTGTCTCCCAGGGCATGTAAAGTCCCAATTGACTTTACTAGTCAATTTTTATGAACTAAACCAGTACAACCCATCTTACTATGGAGGTACTGGAAAGGGTTAATAGTTTTTACCTTATTTTCATTTTCCAGAGGGTACCGTACAGTCCTTCTCTCAAAGGTTTCTGGCTAGTGGCAGTGGTTACTAGCAAAAATATTCAACCGCAAATATTTTCCTATGGGATTTTGCCATTGTTCGAGGCTACCACTTTTTCTGAAAGCCTCTAACATACCGCCTGTGTATTTTAATATTAACTTCACTCTGGTAGGTTTGTATTGCCAGAACTTTAATATAACTTCTTTCTCGTGTCTTTCTCTAAACTCCTAACCCAGGTCGGGGATCCTTTGTTTGACCGTTTGGCGGGCTTCTGCTGAGAAGCCCTCCTCTCGGCGCCACTGAGTCTGGGGTGGGTCCATTGTGTGGGAGGGGGAGTAGGACCCATGGACAGGGTTGCCTAAGCAACCCATGTCGCACTCTATCCTGATAGGATGGAGGGTCTCCCGCCAAGATGACCACTCCACTGTGTGAGTGACAGCTAGGCTGTATGAATGGGGATCTTTTTACATAAAAGCAGGGTCCTGAGGACTGGAAGAGCAAAACATCGCCACTGGAACTAAGAAGCTGAAGAGGAGAGAAGCCAAAGACATCTGCAATGACTAAACCACCGGTGAAGCCCTGCTGCAGCATCTCACCACTTTTCTCTACACGACGAGAGAAGATCTTAACCTGCAGAGCCTTCTTCCCTTGAGCTGGTGGGGCCAACCAGTTTGCCAATTGTCTTCCCGGACCTGCCTTGGTCGAATCTCCCGTACCTTGTACTCGGAGGCCTGATAGCCAAGCACCAGTCCACCCGGACTGCGATTTAAAGGAGCCTACCTTTTATTTGTCGGGAAGCACTGCGGCTGGTTTCATCCCTGCGTAGTGCAGTGACTCTAATCTTCCTCCACAACGAGAACCTCTCTTCCTCTGCTGGATCACCCAAACTGCAAGAACTATCAGGAACATCCACCACCGCAGGAGCCACTTCTTCATTTTAAAGGTACATTGTTCCGCCAGGCGCCCTTTCTTCGCGGTAGCACTAAAGGTGTTTTTAATCCTTTACCTACCTGTTGGGTTGCCCGCCCCTCTCTCTTAACATTGTCTTTCAACTTCTGCATCTACCTTTTCAAAATCGTTAACCAAAATCTTGACTGCAGCTACAAGAACATTTTGCTCCTAGGCCCTTGCCCTGTACCACTGACTCTGGCACAGGCCTACTGACTCTGGCTACATTTGTTAGACCTGCCTTCTTTAGATTGATTCTCAACTAGAACTGGGTTGATGCACCGACTTCTAACTACCCATTTCTTCCCCTTTCTAAACCTTGTGAAATGCCATTTTTCTCAGTTTTCATTTAAGTATTGTCTATATTGATGCACTGTCTTGCTTAAGCTGGTTCACAAACATATGGGAAGTGTTGTTAGGGTGTGTGAGAAGCTATTTCTATATAACTTGTACTTTCCGTCCCTTGTGAGAAATTGATAGAGCTTTTCTTGTGTGTAGTTTTCACTGTGCCGTTTTGCTCAGTTTCCACTCTGGTTCACTTGGTCTACAATTTAACTAGGGAGTGTGTATATTTTTCCTCTGACTTATTTAACTTGATTTAAGAACTGTGATAGATGTGTTTATCTAGAAGTGTATAAAATACATATATATCTACTTTTTAATACAAAGCTTTGGTCAGTGTTTCCTTGTGCCATAGTACTGTAGGCCTATTGTGTAATCCCTGAATACTGCTCATCTCCCTCTTGAGATAAGACTGACTGACTGCTCAGCCACAGCTACCAACTTAATCTTTGTGGTACAGACTGACACCAAAGGGGATTTATTGCTCTCACCTGTAGTCCTAATCTTGTGTAGTGCTCCCTAAGGGAACTGCACAGGATTCTGCCTAACACTACCTCATGTAAATGACCTCCAGGTGTCAAAAGCTGAAGTCACACTAATGAGATACAGTGGGGCCATCACTAAATTTTCATTTGAATATGTTGATGTCACAATAGAACTTTGATGCAGGTGTACAAGGCTCAAAACAGGCAAGCTGCCCTATATGTCGCTTAACTCTCGGGTGGTACCAAATGTGTCAAGCTGGGGACTATTAAGCATAGTTTCTTAAAGAACATCCTAGGACTCCCCAGCAGAACATCCAATGTTCTTCTTCGTGAAGAAACAGGATTGCCTCTTATTGGGGATGTTGCTGCCTTATTGTCCATTCTGAATGGGTTAAGACGTTGGAGAAATAGCAACCTTTCCCAGTTCGGAGAAGCTGTAAATGGCATATCGGGACATCCAGGAGCCCAGTCTGTCAAATGGTTTCTCCATGTCAAAGCCTGATTGCGCCAGCTAGGCCACTTTGACCTTTGGTAGTCCCCATCTGATATGCCTGCAAATGTCAAGCAAACAGTTAAGACAGGCTATTGGCAGCTAATTGATTGATGGAGAATAACGTGTAACTCTCCTGCCATAACAGCTTATCGGAATGCAAGGAGCAAGGTTATGAATCCTATCTAGACAATACAGGCCTAGACTGGTAGCTACATTGTAAATGAAATTAAGGTACTGCATTTTGTCTGTGGCGGTACTATACAATTCATGAAATTTAGACGAAACTAGCAAATGGCCATATTGCCTGGATAGGGTTCAATCAATTGAGCATTTTCTCCTGGTATGGCCTTTGCATATTGTCTACAGAAGAATGTATTTGAAACCTACATTTGTAATCCATGGTCTCATATCATCCAGAGAAAATGTTTTAATCAGCAGAATGACCGCTGATCCTCCAACTGTGTTTGCTGTTCCGAAATATGTTCAAAGAGCTTGTCTCAAGGGACTGGCATTCTTGAAAGCATTTCCACGAGGAATTCCTTCTGTTTGTGATCGGAAATGCTTTGTATTCCCCAGTTGTGCTAGTCCATCCTTTTTAGATTTGTTTTAATTAATGGGTGTTGATGTTGAATGTATAGTTATTGAAATCTCAAAGACTGATATGCACTTGCCCTTTAGGAATGGTTGATAATGGAATCATACGTATTCTTGATCACCAGAGTATTATTCAGCCTTGTTTTTTTTTTTTTTTATCATTGTATTCATTGTGAATTGTGCAAGTACTTTTTTTGCCATGTGATTTATGACTGTTATGGCTTGTAGCTGCCGAAATAAAGTTTTGATTTACGGACTTTAATCTGCCTGATTTTGAAAAGCAGGTGCATGTTAAGTATCTGAAAAAACCTGCATTTCAAAGGTGCTAAAACTCCGGAAAGCAACAGGAGAACATGTGAACCACAGAGGTACTGAAACACGCATGAGAGGTACTGACATTCTGAAAATAGTTGAACCACACTTGTGCACAGTAATTGAAAGCACTTGAACATGGTAGGCGGTGGGAACCAGGGAAATCCTAAATTTGAGTGGTGGTGAAGGTCTGAGAGCATTTGACACTCAAGGGCGCTATGAATGGGAAAGCAATACAAACGAAGTGGGGCTATTAAACTAAAAGGTGTTGAAACTGTGAGGTTCAGAAACCTTGAGATAACTTTCACTTGAGTAATGTCCATAACCAGAGACTCCTTGAATCTGAGATATGCTGAAATCCTAAGCACACTTGAACCTGAAGGGTATGAAAATTTAGAGAGCAATTGAACCTGTTGAAACAAAAACAAAAACGTAGCATGAGCACTTGGAAACGATTGAATATTAGGAGTCAGTACGATCAGAAAGAATGTAGCAATAAAAAAAAGGTAATAAATAAATCCTTTGTTGAAAAAACTAAGAATGTGTAAACCAAGTGTAAAGTTTGGAATTGGACAACAAGCATCATGTATTTATTTAAAAAATATATAAAATTGTGAAAATTGAGTATGCTGAAAACAAGGTGAACACTTAGGGCCTGATTCGTGGAAGAGTGCATTAATCCTGCAAGGGCACCCTCCAACAACGATACTGCGCGAGCCTGTGTGCATAAATAAATCTGCGCACTGCGCGTATTCATGGATCCAAACAAGCATTTCTAGCAGACACGCAAAGGGAATCAAGCTGCGTGAGGAACTCCCACAACATGCCCCCACGCAAACCAATAACTTAGCTGAAGACCAACCTTTCCACGAAGCTCTGTGTCCACCTCTGACATAGCATAGAGCACCCCAGCTACTCTGTGTGAGGTATCACGTAAGTAATGGCTGCACCCCAGCTACACTGCATGAGGTTCCATGTAAGTAACGGCTGCACCTCTGCTACCCCCAACACACAGTGCTGGCACACACCCTGACTGTGCATCAGCCCCCTCAGGTGCAGACATCACCCACCTGCCCCCTCACTTCAGACACTATCTGAGGTAGCCCTCACACCACCCACCAGCCCCCTTCACCTCCACCTCCACCACTACCTCAGACAGCCCCATCCAGTAAAGCCCACCAGCCCCCCTCACCTCTGCTACTACCCCTGGCAGCCCCCTCCCGTACACTGAAGGCAAGTCCCTGAATGCTCACACCAGAGAGAATACAACCCGCTTGGGAAGAAAGGCCCAAGTCGAACTTGTAAGGATAACAAGTTTTAAATCTCACCCGTGGATGAGAGCAACAGCCAATAACTCTGCTGATAAGAACGTTCTGCCGAAAATTAGTACAAGCAGAATCTAATAAAGCAAAACATCTTCATACATGATGCAATACATAGGGTAAACTCCTGCGTGGCTGGTTGGTGTGCACCTATGCAGGATCCGCCTGCCCCATAAGGGATGCCAGGCCATTGGTTCCAGGCCAATTTGTCCATCTTCCATGACATGGGTGCTGCAGTGATCATCTTCTTCTCACGTCAAAGGTCAGAAAAAAAATTAATTATACTCCTACCATACAAATACTTTATCACTCATAGTGTGACCTTGGCAGGCCTTAAGACGGGTATAAAGGAGGTTCTGGAGCACTATAACCTTCACACAAACATTTCACTCACTCCCTTCCGTGCCACCCGGCTTCAAGTTCTCCACCCTCGTTTTGAACTATAATGTGTTACTGCCAGCACCTTGCAATAAAAATCACACAATCGTCGCTTCATGGTGTGCCCTGTCCGTCCTGTTTGAACATCTCAGGACTTGCTACTTTCAGGTTGGTGGTCAAATGGCACCTCGTGCCATGGAATTCAGAAGTCTTAAGTTTTAGTCAGTTATATGGGCTCTAACTCGTTGTTAACTGGGAATGGGCTGGGTCATGCTTTGGCCAGTGTGAGATAACATACACACCAGGCACTGGTCTGTGATCACAGCCTTGTAGGGCAAATGCCTTTTGAATGACATTGCAACACTGTTAGAACAATGAACATACATTGTTGCAGTTGGGGATGTGGGCTGTCCTCATGGGAGCTCCGGCATGGCTGAGGATTTCACTTGTCTCGTGATTTGGGCCTATGGCCTGGTCCTCTGACTACAACACCTTCAGAATTTAGAATTTTGAAGCATGAGTGGCGACAGGGTCCCCTTATGGTGCCTGTATTTCTCACGTTCTGTGCCGTCTGGGGTACGTGCCTTCTCTAGTTCTGCAGCACAGCTACGGAACAAACTACCTTCACATTGAAAAAAACATCCAACCATTTGGCCTTTAGGAAGGCTCTTAAACCTAATCTTTTTTTTAATTTTAGTGGCTCATGGTGGATGGCTTAATTTCGGGTCTTGTCTCTTTCCTCTCCAGCGCCATGATGGCTTCGGGCAACCATGCGCTATATAAGAAATCTTAACATAACATATCATATATTATCCAAATGGGACAATACATATAACTATTAATAAATTGAGTGAAGTTACATATATTAGCAGTAACATGAACACTTACAATTCTAATGGAAATTAATTTAACAAATTTAATAAGCACAACACGACAGTGAGGGAAACAGTGAAAAGGTTGTTTACAGCAAGTAGGAGATTGTCTACCACTGTGAAACATTATAATGTTATTTCCGATAACACCGGTAAAGCTTCCATCCTTGAAAGCAGGAAGAGAATAATGAAAAGAGAAGTACGACAAAAGTATGACACATATCAAGGGCTGGGTTTGGATTTGATTGCGGATATTCATCATCTCAAGTTCACCAACTCATGGTATTCTAACATGAGTGGTGTGGGGAGAAATACTGTGAATGGAAGCTGTTATGTGTGTTCATTCATTCCACATGTGTCAGGGGCTCCCAAGGTGTTAGCAACATAAGCAGTCCCAATTATAGAGGCACAATGCCTAGTTCATCTTGTGCTATGCAGAATAAAAAAAAACAGTCCAGGAACACAGTGTGCAACTGTAAATGGTGGGTCCAGATCATGCATAGCGCAGCAGTGATTCAAAAGACATCAAGTGTTTGGAGCTGCCAAATCTGATGGTGAAAGAACATAAGGATGTCAATAATAACTGGCAGGACATCACTTTACATTGTTTGACAGAAGGAATGGTAACATATAGCAAGGAAAGGATGGCACAAGTGGGCAATTACTGTGCTCAAATCTGGACAGAGCAAATCACACAGTTGACGTGGATTGCAACAATGGAAAAGTCAGTGCCAGTGCACAAGGAAGAAGAATATAGAATCTTGTTTCTGCAGCGAGGGTGCAGATTTGTTGGCTCAAACTAACATTGCAATAAGACTCTCCTGATCACAGACATGAAGAAAGGAACAGTGGTGATGATGGATTACTACTGGGTCTGTGGCCAAAAAGCTTACTTGTACCTCCCACCATCATGGAGGGGCTATTGTTTCATAGCCACATTGCACTCAGCGCTATTAGTAATCCCCGAAGAACACCTCAAAAATGAAGATAAGGGCCTGTTGCCCACACAAGATCTACATATCCTGCCAGGAAAAGGATAGGTCCAACAACCACAGAAGATGAAAAGATCAAATTACATATCTACATAGCTTGCTGAAATACCAGAAGAATACAGGCTCTTTAGCTTAGCTGAATCCTTTTTTGCATCTTTACTTTTGCCAGGAGTGCAAGCCACAGCAAATGCCAAATTGTTGCAGATCGTGAGATGGTAACTGGTCCAGCTCCCGAACAACACAGATAATGGGTTCAACGTGATCAAGGATGAGTTATTGAGACTTATGATGATGCAAAACCACTATGTGTTGGACATGTTAACAGCAATGGAAGGTGGGGTTTGCAAAAAGTTTGGTGATTGCTGCTGCACTTTCATGCCTCCAGAGGATGCGGAGAGCGCATCATTATGCCACATCTTCACAGCTGTCCATGGCCTGGGTGTTCACATGAAGAAGGCAGGAGGAGTACAGGGCAGTGATGGGTTTACTTTGGCATTGAGTTGGGCTGCGTCATGGCTCGGAGCGATCATGAAGATGTTAATGCCCAACATTGTGTTCATCCTTGTTATTTTCTGCACCTGTTAGCTGGCCCTTCGATGTGGTGCCAATGTGGCACCTATTAGCGCAAGAATGATGGTAACAATTGGGGTCCCAAAAGCACCTTGCAAGACATACAATCTGATGTCCCACAGGGTGGCCTTAAATGTGAAATGCTCCCCATTCCATATGGAGATGAAGTTGATCACCTATACCACACTCTCTTTTCACTGCCCCCTGATCTAGAAAATTACACAGACATTTGGGTGGTTCAAGGAGGAGATGGGGATGCATTTATGTGATTTTCTCACCTGAAGAGTAAGCATGCAGGGGGGAAGAGTTTGCGTAGGGATTGGGTGCCAGTAAAGAGAATTTAGCCCTATCTGGAAGCTGATAGGATAGAACTGGATTGCAGAGGTATAACAGAGTTCAATATTTTTGAAGTAATTATAGGGGGTTATGTTGGAATGGGGCAGCCCTTCCCTACCCACTCAGGAGCCTTCCTTAGAGTGAGGTGAGATGCATTTGAAGCACTACGATGGGCCAGGGGGTAGGGTGGATGGTGAGAGGACAACCTCCCAGTTTAACAGGACCCTACTCTAATATAACCAAATATAGTCTATCCATATAGTACAGCATACAGGCGAAAGCAGCATTGCTATTTTGCGCGTAGATATTAGTAACCATAGGTAGAAGGAAAGGCCTGCATGGTAAATGCAGCATTGCATGCACTTGGCAACATTAACTGAGGTTTTCAAAAAACAGGTGATTTAATACAGAGAATCAAAAAAACAATGGTCAACAGGACAAGAGATATAGCAACTATACAAGTAGTTGAAAAACTAAACAAACATACATAATTGTAAAAGACATTTAATGTAAGACAGACATAAAACAATGCAATCCCATATAGTCTAATGGGATCGTACAATCTGATTTATAAAAAAAACATGTTGTTTTAAACAACTGAAAATAGTAGCAGTGTTGACATAAAACACTGGGGGAAAAAAGTAAACTCACATGTGTTCCAGCCATGAAAATCTGATATAGTGTGCTTGAAGTTGGATGGCCTTCATCAGGACAAACAAAAGAGTATGGTGGTGGAGCAATGAACGTATGGTCCTGTCTTACTTGGCCATGTTCAATTAGTTCAACACAGTCTAGTGGGAATCCACTTCAAAGTTTATGGTGGGTTCCGATCAAGATGCACCGATGGAAATTTGAAGCTTGATCTTGTTAATACGGTATTGCTATGCATAGGAGATCCTGTGAATCCGTGATTCTACCCGCATATGTGGACTGCAGTGGGCTGTGTATACTGTATGTTAAAAAGTGGGGATGTCTAATCCTTGTACTAAAGAGTTATGCCATATTAACACATCCGTGTTGACATTTTTCCCCTGCATGTAATGTCAACACTGCTACTATTTTCTGTTGTTTAAATCAACTTGTTTTTTATGATTAAGATCGTACGATCCCCCTTAGACTGTATGGGATTGTGTTGTTCTATATCTGTCTTACACTAAATGTCTTTGACCATTATGTCTGTTTAGTTTTCCAACTACTTGTATAGTTGCTATATCTCTTGTCCTGTTGAACATTGATTTGTTTGATTTTCTCTATCAAATCACTAGTTTTTTGAAAACCCCAATTCTTGTTGCTAAACTTTATAAGAGTGGCATTGTCACGACCCATGACCCAGAACCGCACTGGCATGGTCACATGCCAGGTAGAGTTAGGACTCGGGGTTCTTTTGAGGCCCCAAGGGCCTTACATTATCACCAGGGAATCTCCTGGAGTCAGTCTTGGTGCCTTTGGTGCCAGGCTCATATTTGGAACGGGACTTGAGGGGACTACTTTTTGTGTGGAAGCCTGCAGCCAACATGGAGACACCCACACAGTCTAGTCCCTAAGGACCAGACTGTGTGGTGCAGTGTTTTAGGGTGTGGTAGCCCGGACTACTTTACCTGGACTACTTTACAGGGTTAGGCTATATAAACCACACCCAAGCTAAAGAACGTGTTTCACGTTATTCTGCAGCCAGCAACGTGACGCTCATCGTGTTCAGAGACCAGCACCCAGATTTCCTGGAATCGCTGACCTGCAGAGGAGACAAAAGAACATCATTAGCAGTCCCAGCTTACCTGCAGCTTTCAATCCTTCAATCACGGCTGCTCGCGGTCTTCCATTCCGTTGGCAGTATCTTCAGGACATCACGCACGCACCGGAACGAAGCACCTGGAGGGGAGAGAGAAAAAGGGACAATGTTAAACAGTTACTCATGTAAATCAGAGCAGTAACCATAACCTCCTAACCTGGCTGGGCATATCTTAGCCGGTTCCGCTCCGAAAATCACTGCACGCCCAGAAAGACCATCGTGACCTGAAAAGGAATAAAGAATACAGGTTAGCCCAAAAGGACATTAGCGCGCCGCATTTCGCGCTGAACCTACCTTTCTTCATACGCTCCATGTACATAAATCCCAGCAGGAGCCTGACCCAAGCAGCGTACCCAGCGAACCTCTGCACTCCTAAGGGGGAAACAATCAGGGAAAGACATTAATAGCACGAAAGAAAAGCAAAGGCCTTCAGAAACTGCTATAATCAAACTTATCTCCTTTAAGACACTTGAATGGGTTGGCACCAGTGAAGTTAACTTGGTTGCTTCAATCCGCGAAAACTACGTGCCCCTGTGCAGAAAGCAGGACAGAGAGCACGCCAGACATCATAACGAGGTGAGGAGGGGGCCATCAGGTCGAGTCGAAGGGGCTGGTGGGAGGAAATGAAATCTGTGCCTAAGTCCAGTCCTCCTGTGTTTTCAGGCCCACCTGCCATAGAAGACATCATCCCGAATTGAGCACATCCGGGGGGAATCCAGAAACCAGGGCATACAGGTGTCTCTGTGGATACTAGGTGAGCGTAACAGGCATCAGCTTTATGACTCTTGCAATATATGGGTGTGGTGACCTAGTTAGTGTGGGCAAATAACCTTTGAACTCGTCACCTAGCACTGCTGCTGTCTTTTGTGCATTTGAAGCCCTTCTTGCAAGGGATATGGGAGTATACATACACCAGCCAATTACCACATCATGAGGTGACAAATGGTTGTCTTTGCTTAGCTGTG